>NC_139017.1:144806497-145406497 GCF_964374135.1 Grampus griseus
CATTATGCTAAGTAACAGAAGACAGACACAAAAAGAAAAATATTGTATGATTCCACTTATATGTAGAATTTAGTATAGTCGAATTCATAGAGACAGAAAGTGGATTGAGATTACCAGGGCATGTGGGAAGGCAGAATGGGAAGTTAATCCTTAATGGCTACAGAGTTTCTTTGGCGTGATGCAAAAATTTTGGAAATATGTAGTTGCAATGGCTACACAAAAGTGAATGTAATTAATGCCACTGAATTTTATACTTTAAAATGGTTAAAGTGGCAAACTTTATATTATATATATTACTAATTAAAAAAATAAGAATGTAATATTCCAAAAATCTTTGTTGGTAAGTGGATGAATTGTATAGTATGTAAATTATATATCAATAAGGCTGGGTTTTTTTTTTGTTTTTTTTAACTGTTTTTTTTTAGCATCTTTATTGGAGTATAACTGCTTTACAATGGTGTGTTACTTTCTGCGTTATAACAAAGTGAATCAGTTATACATATACATATGTCCCCATATCTCTCCCCCCTTTGTCTCCCTTCCTCCCATCCTCCCTATCCCACCCCCCTAGGTGGTCACAAAGCACCAAGCTGATCTCCCTGTGCTATGCGGCTGCTTCCCACTAGCTGTCTACTTTACGTTTGGTAGTGTATATATGTACACACCACCCTCTCACTTTGTCCCAGCTTACCCTTCCCCCTCCCCATATCCTCAGGTCCATTCTCTAGTAGGTCTGCATCTTTATTCCTGTCTTGCCCCTAGGTTCTTCATGACCTTTTTTTTTTCTTTTTTTTTAGATTCCATATATATGTGTTAGCATACGGTATTTGTTTTTCTCTTTCTGACTTCATTCTGTATGACAGACTCTAGGTCCATCCATCTCACTATAAATAACTCAGTTTCGTTTCTTTTTATAGCTGAGTAATATTCCATTGTATATATGTGCCACATCTTCTTTATCCATTCATCCGATGATGGACACTTAGGTTGTTTCCATCTCCAGGCTATTGTAAACAGAGCTGCAATGAACATTTTGGTACATGACTCTTTTTGAATTATGGTTTTCTCAGGGTATATGCCCAGTAGTGGGATTGCTGGGTCGTATGGTCATTCTATTTTTAGTTTTTTAAGGAACCTCCATAGTGGCTGTATCAATTTACATTCCTACCAACAGCGCAAGAGGGTTCCCTTTGCTCCAGACCCTCTCCAACATTTATTGTTTCTAGATTTTTTGATGATGGCCATTCTGACTTGTTTGAGGTAATACCTCATTGTAATTTTGATTTGCATTCCTCTAATGATTAGTGATGTTGAGCATCCTTTCATGTGTTTGTTAGCAATCTGTATATCTTCTTTAGAGAAATGTCTACTTAGGTCTTTTGCCCTTTTTTAAACTCGATTGTTTGTTTTTTTGATATTGAGCTGCATGAACTGATTGTACACTTTGGAGATTAATCTTTTGTCAGTTGCTTCATTTGCAAATATTTTCTCCCATTCTGAGGGTTGTCTTTTCGTCTTGTTTATGGTTTCCTTTGCTATACAAAAGCTTGTAAGTTTCATCAGGTCCCATTTGTTTATTTTTGTTTTTATTTCCATTTCTCTAGGAGGTAGGTCAAAAAAGATCTTGCTGTGATTTATGTCATAGAGTGTTCTACCTGTTCTGCCCTAAGAGTTTGATAGTGTCTGGCCTTACATTTAGGTCTTTAATCCATTTTGAGTTTATTTTTGTGTATGGTGTTAGGGAGTGTTCTAATTTTTCTTTTACTTGTAGCTGTCCAGTTTTCCCAACACCACTTATTGAAGAGGCTGTCTTTTCTCCACTGTATATTTTTTCCTCCTTTATCAAAGATAAGGTGACCATACGTGTGTAGGTTTATCTCTGGGCTTCCTATCCTGTTCCATTGACCTATATTTCTGTTTTTGTGCCAGTACCATACTGTCTTGATTACTGTAGCTTTGTAGTATAGTCTGAAGTCCGGGAGCCTGATTCCTCCAGCTCCATTTTTCTTTCTCAAGATTGCTTTGGCTATTTGGAGTCTTTTGTGTTTCCATACGAATTGTAAAATTTTTTTGTTCTAATTCTGTGAAAACTGCCACTGGTACTTTGATAGGGATTGCATTGAAACTGCAGATTGCTTTGGGTAGTATAGTCATTTTCACAATGTTGATTCTTCCAATCCAAGAACATGGTATATCTCTCCATCTGTTTGTGTCATCTTTGATTTCTTTCACCAGTGTTTTATTGTTTTCTGAGTACTGGTCTTTCCTCCTTAGGTAGGTTTATTCCTAGATATTTTATTCTTTTTGTTGCAATGGTAAATGGGATTGTTTCCTTAATTTCTCTTTCTGATCTGTCATAGTTAGAGTATAGGAATGCAAGAGACTTCTGTGCATTACTTTTGTATCCTGCAACTTTACCAAATTCATTGATGAGTTCTAGGAGTTTGTGAGCATTGTGAGCCCACCTATATAGAAGAAGCCGAGGACTGAGGGAGGGAAAGAAAGAGGTACAACCAGAATTCAAACCCAGGCTCTCCCACTTCAAAGGTCTTTCCCTTACTGCCCCTATGCTGTGGGCGAAACGCTGGTGCTGAGCCAAGTAAGGGAGAGATTTGGAGTCCAAGAGTCCCTGTGGGGGGGGGGTGTGGGGGCGAGGGGGACCCAGAGGGGGATGGAGAGCAACCACAGAACTGGGGGAAAGTGGAGAGGAATGAATGTAAGTGGTTACATGCCCTGGAGTTTGGACCGAGCCCAGGATTTAGGGGAGAAAGGAAAGAACTCTGGCCTCATGGGTTGTGTAATGCATTAGCTGTCACGAGGACGGGCAAAGGAGGAGGGTGTTGGGAGTAAGAGGTAAATAGGTGGAAGAGCATGTCTGTAGGAAATGGGGCCCCTTGGAGGATGCCTTCCAAGGAATTCTTCCTGAAATGCATATTTTTTTTACTTTCTGCGTTTTGGGTCTTGGATATGACCCTGAAGGAGATAATCATAAGAAAAGTGAGAGAAGTGTTGGGTTGAAGATGGTGTCCTCATCCCTGGCTTTTTTCTGTATGATATCCATGGATTTGCTAATACTTTAAAATCTTTTCTAGCGTTTGCCAACTGGTATTCTATCCATCCTCCAAGATATCTTTATTTTTTAATTTTCTCTTTCTCTAGGTGGTCTATGCCTACTATTCATTCCTTCAGGACATCCTTTATCATAATTTATTGTACTAATTTTTTTTTCTGCCTTTAGGCACTAAACCGTGAACTCAAAAGATAGTAATTTTTGAGTGAAAGAATGACTGAATGAATGAATAATTCTATGAGGTATTCAGAGAAAGGATTACTATCCTACCCATCTTAGTCTCCTGGGACAACTGTAGCAATGTACCAGAACCTTGGTGGCTTAAAACAATATAAATTTAATGTGTCATCATTCTTGGGGCCATAGTGTGAAATCAGTATCCCTGGGCCAAAATCAAGATAGTGGCAGAGCCACACTCTCTGGAATCTCTAGGGTGAATTCATTCCCTTTCTTTTCCAGCTTCTGGTGACTGCTGGAATTCCTTGGCTTATGGCCACATATCTCCATTCTTCAAAATCAGCATCTTCAAATCTCTTTTCACTCTGTCTTCACATGATCATCTCCCATGTGTGTTACATCTACCTCTGCCTCCCTCTTATCAGGATACAAATGATTTAATCTGGGAGCCACCTTGATAATCCAGGATAATCTCCCAGTCTCAAAATTCTGAATGTAATCACATCTTCCCAGACCATTTTTTCTAGTAAGGTAATATTTACATGGTCCTAGAATTATCAATAGAATCTGATATATTTGGGAGTCATTATTCAGCCTACGAATGTCTGCCCTCTATCTCCCAAAGATTCATGTCCATTCCACTTGCAAAATACATTCACTCCATCCTATAATCCCCAAAACCTCAGTCCTTTATAGTATCAACTCAAGTCCAAAGTCTCATGGAAATATCATCGGCTCAGAAGTCTCAATCTTATTACCTAAATCATCTCACTTTGGTATGGGTGTCAGCCTGGGTATCAGCCATCCTGGAACAAAATTCCCCTAAATATTTGGCCCTGTGAAAGTAAAAAACAATTTATCTGTTCTCAAAGTAAATTGGTGACAAAGCCTAGTATAAGAGTTATAGACACTCCTATTCCAAAAGGAAGACAAGAGAAGAAAGGAGTCTCTGGTTTGTTGCAATTTCAAAATTCAGCAGGGCAAATGTCGTCGTATTTCAGACCTGGGAATAATCCTTTGTGGCTTGAGGTTCCATCCTCTGGGCTCATGACTGTACCCTCTGACACTAAGGTTTTGTCTTGGAGTCATTCTCCCTTTCTCTTGAAGGACAGCACATATCTGCAGCTGAGTAGTTTTGTTAGCTTGTTTCTTTCCTGTAGAATTTGGAGTCCAGCAGCCTTCCTTCATTTTGTCCTCTCTTGATCCCTTTCAGTACAAGCTAGCTCAGCTAATAGAACATTCTCATAAATCCTGCGGATCTCCCCTGTATGTCACAGGGCTTCACACCATTAGACAGGAAGATCCTCCAGAGGCTTTTCCTGAATAATCCCACCTCTATTCCTGCCTTCTGAGTTTCTTGAGAGAAGCTATGTGTCACACATTTGACCTCTTCAGAACCGACAAAGGACACCCTTGGACTTCTCTGCACGGCATGATTTCCTAAGAGAGATTCTCTTCATTTTAGCCTAATTTTTGCAATCTGGATAGGCTGGCAATTTCCCAAATCATAAAGAACTAGTTTCTTTTTGTTTAACAGCTCTTCCCTCAATTTATTTCTTTATTCTCACTTCTTATTATAAGCAGCAAGAAGAAACCAGGCTATATTTTCAATATTTTGCTTGGAAATCTTGTCAGCTAAATATCCAAGGTCATTTCTTAGAGGCCCTGCTTTCCACACAACTGTAGCATATAATTCGGCTAAATTTCCTGCCACTGTATAACAAGATTTGCTTTTCTCTAGTTTCCAATAACATGTTCCTCATTTCTTTCTGAGCCATCATCAGAAGCGCCTTTAATGTTTATATTTCGCCCAACATTCTGTTATGATGAAATGTATATTCTGTAAGACTATAAGCATTTCCTTCCATGCTTCCACTTCATTCTGAGTTTTCACCAAAGTGTCTTTCATGTCCATATGCCTACTAATCATCTGTTTAAGGCAGTCTAGGTTTTTTCTATCATGCACTTCAAAATTCTTCCAGCCTCTACCTATTACTCAATTCCAAAGCCACTTACAGTTTTAGGTATTTGTTACAACACCCCCTCCTCTGGTACAAAACCCCTAGGGCTGCTGTAACAAATTACCACAACCATGGTCACTGAAAACAACAAAAATTTAATCTCTCACAGTTCTGGAGGCCTCAAGTCCAAACTCAGCATCCTGAACCAAAGCCAAAGTGTCAGCAGGGCTGTGCTTCCTCCAAAGGCTCTAGTGGAGAATCCGTTCCCTGATGCTGCCAGCATTCCTTGGCTGTGGCTGCATCACTCCAATCTTCAAGGCCAACATCTTCCAGTCTTTCTCTTCTGCATCTTGGCATGCATGATCTTCTCCTCTGTGTGTGCCAAATCTCTCCCTGCATTTAGGGCCCACCTTGATAACCCATGAAAATTTCCCCAGCTTGAGATTCTTAAGTTATCTCATCTACAAAGACTCTTTTCCCAAATCATATAACATCCACAGGTTCTCAGGATGAGAACCTGATATCTTTGGGGGTCATTTTTCAGCCTACTGAAGTCTTCCCTCTGGCTCTCAAACATTCTTGTTCATCCCCTTTGCAAAACACATTCATCCCATCCTAACATTCCAAAATCCTCAACCCATTACAACATTAACTCCAGTCCAAAATCTCCTCAAATATCATTGGCTTAAAACTACAGTATCTTTCTTTCTTCTTTTTTTTTTTTATGTTTGTGGTGGAATAGTGATAACGTAATGGAGATTGAAACATGTCACATGAATAGGGCTCAGGTTAGTGGCAGGAAATTCTTTCATAGGAAATGAATGAGTTGGCCATAACAAAATAATGGGTAAGATGCTTGCACTCATAGAAATAAAATTGTTAAAGTCTTAAAACTAAAATCAAATGTGTATATTTCTGGAATACAGAGGTTATGAAATGCTTCTAAAAATTGAATTTTGAGGGTGAGGGATAAATTAGGAGTTTGGGTTTAACAGACACACACGACTATATAGAAAATAGATAAACAACAAGATCCTACTGTATAGCACAGGGACCTATATTCAATATCTTTAAATAACCTATAATGGAAAAGAATCTAAAAAATAATATATATACATGTATATATATATATATGTATAACTAAATCATGTTGCTGTACACCTGAAACTAACACAACATAGTAAATCAACTATACTTCAACTTTAAAAACTGAATTTTTTTTTTTTTTTGCGATACGCGGGCCTCTCACTGTTGTGGCCTCTCCCGTTGTGGAGCACAGGCTGTGGACGCGCAGGCTCAGCGGCCATGGCTCACGGGACCAGCCACTCCGCGGCATGTGGGATCCTCCCGGACCGGGGCATGAACCCGTGTCCCCTGCATCGGCAGGCGGACTCTCAACCACTGCGCCACCAGGGAAGCCCAAAACTGAATTTTTATAGGAGTATTGATCATGATGATATTAGCATACTCAGCTCATACTCAGCTAAGAAGAATAGGGAAATGGTCCAACTGCATATTTAACATGAAAGCCAGGTACAGCTTCTGATTCTCCCTCAGTTGAGTCAAATGGAGCTCAAGTCATTTCTTTTAAAGTTGAAATAAATCCTATTATGGTAAGTGGCCATGAGGGGAAATTTAATCATAAATATTCTTGAGTAATCATAAGAGTACGTAGTATACATGACCCACTTATTAATATAACTGATAATAAAATGATTGCTGAAATTACTTCATATGAAATTGTGCAACTGCTCCTATGTACCAATTTTAGGCATATTTTGAATTTGAAGCCTATCTTGATCTTAGGATGGAGTACACAGCTAACTTGCTATTGGTATAATAAATCATATCCCTAATTTCATATTAATTAATGGATATGGTATGGGTAAGGGCATTCAATTTGTTAACATTAAGGCAAGCAACAGAAGTGATATAATGATAAATATTAACATAGAGGAAGTTCATGGTTATAATGATTCTTTAATAATTTTACAGCTTTGGTGCTTATAGTAGTCCATAGAAGACAATAATACTAGGTCCTTTTTGAAGTTGTGTATACCCTAAAACTTTTTGTACAATTAACATTAGGAATGCTATGGCTAATTAAATAGGAATAGCTTGTAACAAGTGATTAATAATGAACGTATTGTTAGGAAGAAGTGTTGCAGGACTTTCCTGGTGGTACAGTGGTTAAGAATCCGCCTGCTGGGCGGAGTCAAAATGGCGGACTAGGAGGACGTGGAATTCGTGTCTCTGTACAACTAGGACACCTACCAGGCACCGGTAGGGGACCACGGACACCTAAGGGGACCATGGACATCCAAGGGGATGGGAGGAACCCCAGCGACCGGGTAGGACATGAGGTTTTGGGGGTAATGAGGGGGGAGGAGAAGTGGAGGTGGGACGGGACCCGTGCCTCTTAGGGGTGGGTGGGGGAGGGGAAGGGATCCCACGCCTGGAGGGGGAAAGTGGGGCACCATTGGGAGGGCACAGGATAAAAAGGGAGTGTGGCCAGGGTTTCCCCTGCCCACTTGGCCCCTGGGAGTCTGCTGAGATGCCGGGCCTGATCCTCTGCCCACAGAGGCCCCCTCCAGATGCGTGGGTCCTGAGGGAGTGGGAGGGAGGAGAGGGGCAGGCCAGACCTATGGGACCGGCACCCCTGAGGGGCGGCTGAGGGAGAGGAGGAGTTCCTACACCCAGCAGGACCCTCCCATGGTTAGGGGTCCAGAAGCAATGGGGGAGGCCCTCAGGGGAGACAGAGGAATGGAAGGGAATGTGGCCAGTGCTTTCCCTGCCCACGTGGGCACTGGGGAGCCTGTTGGGCTCCCAGGCATAATCCTCTGCCCTCAGAACATCCCTCTTGCCACAAAGAGCCCAAGGTCCGCACCTACACCCCCACCCAGGGCCCTACCTCTACACTCGGAGACCCCCCTCTGGGACCCCCTCCAACTGCACTGGGCCTAAACCTCACACACATACCCTCACTGAGGGCCTTACCTCCAAACTCCGGAACTCCACATTCCGGAGGCCACCCTGAGGACTTGCTGCCTTTCCCCTTCTGCACAAGCCCTAAGACTAGGCCCTGCCCCATGCTTAAAAGTAACCACCCCCACCATGCCTAGGCCCTGCCTCACCCTAAACCCCACCCCTGCCTAAGTCCCACCCCTGCAGAAGCTCTATGCGATAGCCAGAGCCTTTTTTTTTCTTCTTCTTTCTTTTTTTTTCTTCTTTTAGGTTGGGGTTCTGTCTTACCTTGTTGTTGATTCATTTATATTTTTATTTTTCTAATAAATCTTTTATTTTTCTAATTTTATTCTTTGTTTTTTTTCTGCTCCTTTTGGCTTGCCCCCCACAACCCACTTTTCTTTTCTTTATTCTGTTGTGGTTTTGTTTTACCTTGTTGCAGTTCTTTCAATAATATTTTTATTTTTCTTAATGTATTTTTTATCTTTCTAATTTTATTTTATTTTTTATTCTTTGTTATTGTACAGCTCCTTTTGTTTCTTTTTTTGTTTTTTGCTGTACTGCATGCCTTGTGGGATCTTGGTTCCCAGGCCAGAGGTCAGGCCTGAGCTCCTGTGGTGGGAGCACTGAGTCCAAGCCACTGGACTAACAGAGAACCTCAGACCTCAGGGAATATTAATCAGAGTGAGGCCTCCTGGAGGTCCTCATCTCGGCACCAAGACCTGGCTCTAGCCAACCACCTGCAAACTCCGCTAGACACCTCAAGCCAAACAACCAGTAAGACAGGAATACAACCCCACCCATCAAAAAAAAAAAAAAAAAAAACCAATGAAGTGACAAAAAATTATGTTACAGACGAAGGAGCAAGGTAAAAACCTACAAGGCCAAATAAATGAAGATGAAATAGGCAACCTACCTGAAAAAGAGTTCAGAGTAATTATACTAAAGATGATCCAAAATTTCAGAAACAGAATGGAGAAAATACAAGAAATGCTTAACAAGGACCTAGAAGAACTGAAGAGCAAACGAACAGTGATGAACAACACAATAAGTGAAATTAAAAATACTCTAGAAGGAATCAATAGCAGAATAATGGATAAGTGAGCTGGAAGATAAAATGGTGGAAATAACTGCTGCGGAGCAAAATAAAGAAAAAAGAATGAAAAGAATTGAGGACAGTCTCAGAATTCTCTGGGACAACATTAAACACACCAACATTTGAATTATAGGGGTCCCAGAAGAATAATAGAAAGAAAAAGGGTCTTTCTATTTCTATAATAGAAAATATGTGAAGAGATTATAGCTGAAAACTTCCATAACATGAGAAAGTCCAGGAAGCACAGAGAGTCCCATACAGGATAAACCCTAGGAGAAACACTCCAAGACACATATTAATCAAACTAACAAAAATTAAATTCAAAGAAAAATATATTAAAAGCAGCAAGGGAAAAGCAAAAGAATGACATACAAGGGAATCCCCATAAGGTTATCAGTTGATTTCTCAGCAGAAACTCTACAGGCCAGAAGGGAGTGGCAGGACATATTTAAAGTGATGAAAGGGAAAAACCTACAACCAAAATTACTCTACCCAGCAAAGTTCTCATTCAGATTCAATGGAGAGATCAAAAGTTTACAGACAAGCAAAAGCTACGAGAATCCAGCACCACCAAACCAGCTTTACAACAGATGCTAAAGGAACTTCTCTAAGTGGGAAACTCAAGAAAAAGACCCACAAAAACAAACCCAAATCAATTAAGAAAATGGTAATAGAAACGTACCTATTGATAATTATCTTAAATGTAAATGGATTAAATGCTCCAACCAAAAGACACAGACTGGCTGAATGGATACAAAAATAAGACCCACATATATGCTGTCTACAAGAGACCCACTTCAGACCTAGGGACACATACAGACTGAAAGTGAGAGGATGGAAAAAGATATTCCATGCAAATGGAAATCTGAAGAAAGCTAGAGTAGCAATACTCATATTAGATAGAATAGACTTTAAGATACAGTCTGTTACAAGAGATAAGGAAGGACACTACATAATGATCAAGGGATCAATCCAAGAAGAAAACATAACAATTGTAAATATTTATGCACCCAACATAGGAGCACCTCAATACATAAGGCAAATGCTAACAGCCATCAAAGGAGAAATCGACAGTAACACAATAATAATGGGGGACTTTAACATCTCACTTACACCAATGGACAGATCATCCAGACAGAAAATTAATAAGGAAACACAAGCTTTAAATGACACAATAGACCAGATAGACTTAATTGATATTTTTAGAACATTGCCCCTGAAAGCAGAAGAATACACTTTCTTCTCAAGTGCACATGGAACATTCTCCAGAATAGATCACATCTTGGGTCACAAATCAAGCCTTGGAAAATTTAAGAAAATTAAGATTGTAGCAAACATCTTTTCCAACCACAATGCTATGAGATTAGAAGGTAATTACAGGAAAAAAACTGTAAAAAACACAAATACATGGAGGCTAAACAGTGCACTGCTAAATAACCAGGAGATCACTGAAGAAATCAAAGAAGAAGAAGAAAAAAACACCTAGAAACATGACAATGAAAACACGACAACCCAAAACATATGGGACACAGCAAAAGCAGTTCTAAGAGGAAAGTTTATAGCAATTCAAGCTCACCTCAAGAAACAAGAAAAATGTCAAATAAACAATCTAACCTTACACCTAAAGCAACTAGAAAAAGAAAGAACAAAGAAAACCCTAGTAGAAGGAAAGAAATCATAAAGATCAGAGCAAAAATAAATGAAATAGAAAGAAAACAATAGCAAAGATCAATAAAACTAAAAGTTGGTTCTTTGAGAAGATAAACAAAATTGATAAACCTTTAGCCAGACTCATCAAGAAAAAAGGGAGAGGACTCAAATCAATAAAATTATAAATGAAAATGGAGAGATTACAACTGACACTGCAGAAACACAAAGCATCATAAGGGACTACTCTAAGCAACTATATGCCAATAAAATGGACAACCTGGAAGAAATGGACAAATTCTTGGAAAGGTACAACTTTCCAAGATTGAACCAGGAATTAGAAAATATAAACAGACCAATCACAGGTAATGAAATTGAAACTGTAATTAAAAATCTTCCAACAAACAGCCTAGGACCAGATGGCTTCACAGGCGAATTCTATCAAATATTTAGAGAAGAGTTAACAACTATCCTTCTCAAACTTTTCCAAAAAACTGCAGAGGAGAAATACTCCCAAATTCCTTCTACAAGGCCACCATCACCCTGATACCAAAACCAGACAAGCATATCACAAAACAAGAAAATTACAGACCAATATCTTCATAAACATAAACAGATGGAGAAATATACCATGCTCCTGGACTATAGACACAAAAATCCTCAACAAAATAGTAGCAAACAGAAACCAACAACACACTAAAAAGATCATACAACATGATCAAGTGGGCTTTATCCCAGGGATGCAAGGATCCTTCAATATACGCAAATCAATCAATGTGATACACCATATTAACAAATTAAAAAATAAAAACCATATGATCACCTCAATAGATGCAGGAAAAGCTTTTGACAAAATTCAACAGCCATTTATGATAAAAACTCTCCGGATAGTGGGCATAGAGGGAACCTACCTCAACGTAATAAATATCCATTCTAACAAAGGATAAAAGGGAATAAGTAAAACTACTCCTGCTACAACTGTAGTACTTCAATAAAGTAGGACTGAAAGTGGTGGACCCTCTACGGGTGATGGAAGCAAGGGATGCAGTCCCAGTTGAGCACATTTTCTGGTTGCACTTCAAATTAAACTTAGTAGGAAAATATCATAATTTAGATTAAAGATAAAACTTAATCTTGAAATTCTCATGTATTTGAATGGAGAAATGGTTTTGCTATTGATATTGCAAAACCGATCTCTCCAATGTGATTATAAAAATGTTCTTGAAGGGCTTCTAATTAGCCACGGGCACAACCAGGAGGTAGCAAGGGGTGGGATGGGGGGAGTGGGAGGGCAGGGAGGGCCAGGGCTCTCAGAGCATGGTCCTGGTCAGCAAGTCCACAGGACAAAGTCTTGTTGTGTAACAAGCACGTGGTTCCTGGGAAAAACCAGGAATATTTGATCAATCAATCAGTGAGTCCGGGGAGCTCCCTCCCTCCCAGGACCCCGTGCTGGTGTCCTCGGGTCTGTCAGACACTCCTTCCTTAGGGAGATCTGCAGGCCGTCCTAGCAGCCCTGCACTTCGAGGACAATTACTCTTCTTACTAAGTCTCCCTGCTCTCCAGGCTGAGTAGCTTCAGCTGTTCTCATAGAACAGGCTTCTAGATGCTTCCCTGCCCCATCCCTCAATCGCATCCTCTCTGTCTGGCCCTGAGCTTGCATGGGAGCACAGACATCAGTCTGATGGATGCTGTCCTGTGGGTTCACAGTCCATGGAGATGATAGACAGGAATCTAAGAAGGTGTCAGGTGACAGGAAAAGAGGCCCACCTGCTGGGTGGGGGGTTATGTCAGCCAGAGGGGGGCCAACTGGCTCAGTTTGGTGGAATGCAGGACTCTGAGTGGTTAAAACTGTGATATTCCCAGGCAAACTGATCAATCAGGCCTCAAGGATGGCCTCTAGGCAAAGGGTATTGACATTTGACTGTGCCATTAAGTAGGGTCTGTTCATCTCTGGGCTCTCTTCCCTCATACCGCGTACTGCGAGCTTCCTGGGGCTGAGATATCATCCCCTTCCTGTACGCCAGTACCCAGCACAGAGCCTGACCTGGAGAGATGCTCTGCCCAGCGTGTGGAGTGAGAGAGGATGGAGAGAAAGGAACAGCTTGCAGGCTGGGGAAGGGCAGTGCCTACCCACTGAGTGAGCCAGCACTCAGCCCTGGGGGGATGCAGGGGGTGAGGGCACACGGGGAGAGCGAGTGTTTTCTCAAGAGAAGGAGGCAGAGCGATTATCAGCAGAGCGGAGCTAAGATGGCTCCTACTGGAGTCAGCCACAGAGAGTCAGCCAAAGCCCAGTTTGTTCATGAAAATTGTTGTATTCGATTTCCAGATTATTTTGATTTTGAGAAATTCTGGTCTTTTTTTGATGCAGTTGTCACTTTTCTGACTTAAGAGTTGACCGATGGAACCACTAAAACACCTCCAGTGATGTTCCCATTATACAGATGGCCATCAGAGAATATATAGACTCAATAAGTAGATAATTTCTCTTACGTAAATTATACTACTCATGGTGCTTAATCACCTCTCAATTTCTACTGGCCTAATATAGCAACCACAACCAAATATTTCTAGCTCTTATAATACTGAGATTTCTTTCAACCCCTCTAATATTGGCAAAGTCAGGAATTAGAATGCCATACATAATCGGGTAGAACAAAGGCAGTGCCAATGAAGAATGATTTGCAGGCAGCTGGCTGGCTTGGGCACCAAGCAATCAGAAAGGAGGCATGCTCCTGTGCGGAAACACGGACCCCAAGTCCTCAGGGCCAACAAGAGGAGATCCAGGAAAACCAGGTAACACAGCTGGGGAGGTAAGAGGCTCCCACCAGTCAGTGTCTGCACTGGATCAACAGAGCAGGGCAGTCCCAATGATGGACGTGACCTGGGAACACAGAGCAGCCCCCAGAATGAATTCAAGCAGGACACGTCTCAGTTCAGGGCAGGATTGTCAGCCCCGCCCACACCCCCACTAGAACAGGAGCTCCACAACAGCAGGGATCTTGTTGTTCACTGCTGGATCTCTAGCTCCTAGGATGGTAATTGATCCAAAGTAAGTACTCAACACATAGTTACAAATAAACGAATGAGTCCTTCTACCCATCTACTCATTCATGTATTTGACATTCATTTGGATGTCTGCTCTGAGATCTCTTCCCTCGCAAAGGGTGGGCCTTTGAAAGCCCTATTCACCACCAACCACAGTTGACTATAGCAGATGGACGCCTTGGCCATGAGATTAGAATCAGATTCTTGGAATAGGATTCAGCAGTGCCACTCAGACATGATGGTGGCAGAATGGTAAGGTGCCAACCCCAGAAGGGTAGACGTTCCCTCCTGCATCGCCTGGACCCAGCTGCACAAGGACAGCGACTGTATCTGTTTATCTGTGACTGTATCTCCAGCTTCTAGTAAAGTGTCTGGTACGAGGTAGAGCCTCCAGAAACATTGCTGAGAGATGAAGGCATGATCGTACAGAGAGAAAGAATGGAGGATGCAGACAAACACAGATTAAGTCAATAATTAATAAACAGCAAGGTGAAAACAATGACTCTGAAAGGAATCTTGCTTTAAGAATCTTTAAGCCTCAAAAGGTGACTAAAGCAAGAGATCTGAATTAAATTTATTTAAATATTAAGTACATAATCCTAAACCTTTTTTAAAACTAAGACTATCGTATTTCAATAGTAGCCATATTTTACTGCATTTCAAATTTGTATTCTCTCATTTCTTAAGAAGGAAGGCAGGGGTATTGACACAGACATATCACTGCAAACTTAAGAAAATATTAAGCATCCATACCCTCAGTGTTCATTAACTTACTGGTTAGTTAAAAAAAAAAGCGGGGGAGATGGAATTTTCAGTTGCATGAGACGAATGAAAATGATTCATGTGGTCACGCAGGGAAGTCCACAGCTAGATGATACTACAGACTTAAACTCTGGTTCTGTACAATATCACAGTGTTAAACAAGATATCACAGGGATATGTTATTCAAAGAAGTTTTAAAAAAACATTCATTTTTCTGTTTTATTTCCATTTGTATAAGTTTTTTAAAAAGTAAGCACGTGATAGTTTGCAGGATCCTGCTACAACCTAAACTCCCATTTCTATTTATAAATATTATCGTCTCTTTATATTACTTACATTTTGTAACAGATATTGGTTTAAATTAAAAAAAAAACAAACAAAAGACAACTCGGGAGGCCCAGGTCTGAGCTCTGTCCTCACCTTCACCCTCACCCAGGTGGGCGGGGCAAGCCTCCCTGACCAGGCTGGGTGTTCAGGGGAGGTCAGCCACCTTCAGGGACAGTCAGCAATCCAGAAGCCGCTGCACCATGAGTGTCTCTGTGCTGAGCACCCCCAGAGCCCTGGGCGGTGTCTCTGGGCTCCTGCAGGTGGCCTCCCTGCTCGGCCTGGTTCTGCTTCTGCTCAAGGCAGCACAGCTCTACCTGCACAGACAGTGGCTGCTCAAAGCCCTCCAGCAGTTCCCGTCTCCTCCTTCCCACTGGCTCTATGGGCACATGCAGGAGGTAGGATGGAGTGGGATGGGGAAGTGGGAGGGCAGGGAGGGCCGGGGCTCTCAGACCGTGGTCCTGGTGAGCAAGCCCATGGGACGAAGCCTTGTTGTGGGACGAGCACGTGGCCTCACAAAAGGACCCAGCTTACCTCTCAGGTCTTGGCTCCTCATCCCAGTCTGGGGAGCTCCCTCCCTCCCAGGACCCCATGCTGGTGTCCTTGGGTCTATCAGACACTCCTTCCTTAGGGAGATCTGCAGGCTGTCCTGGCAGCCCTGCACTTTGAGGACAGTGGCTCTTCCTTCCTGAGTCTCCCCCGTCTCCAGGCTAAGCAGCTTCAGCTGTTCTCATAGAACAGGCTTCTAGATGCTTCCCTGCCCCATCCCTCAATCGCATCCTCTCTGCCTGGCCCTGAGCTTGCCTGGGAGCACAGACATCAGTCTGATGGACGCTGCCCTGTGGGCTCACTGTCCGTGGAGATGACAGACAGGAATCTAAGAAGGTGTCAGGTGACAGGAAGAGAGACCCACCTGCAGGGTGGGGGTTACGTCAACTGTAGGGACAAACTGACTCGGTTTAAGACTGAGGAATTTTCCAGTCTCCTGATTTCGGTGCTTAAACCCTGACAAGTTGCTGGCACACATGAGCGAGGTTCCCAGGATGATGCCAGGTAAGGAGAACTGACATTTGAGTTGCAGCATCCGCAGGGTGAGGTCGCCCGCCTGGTGTCCTCCCTCAGTGGACTATGTGCTCTCGGAACCGAGCGTGAAATCCCCCTCACCCCCAGCACCCTGCACGGAGCCTGCGCAGAGGGCTGCCCATCCAGTGTGTGGAGGGACAGGAAGGAGGGAAGGAGCGGCTTGCAGGCTGGGCAGGGGCAGCGCCTACCCACCCAGCACTGGCAGCACTAGCCTGGTCGGCGGGGGGCTCAGAGCCACGCCAGGGGCCATGTGGAGAGGGGCTCATCAAGGGTTTGTGGACTGAACAAATGCTGGGAGAAAATCAGGGGTTGCAGAGAGCTGAGGCCTCCCTTTCTCTGCAGCGTGATTAGAGTAGAGTGGAGCCAAAGACGGGAACCGGAAACAGCCCGAGCCCCATGTGGTCTGGCCCAGTACCTCTCTCCCCTCTCCTTCCTAATCTCCGGCACCCCAGGTTACTCAGCATCCTCCCCGCCTGCCTGGGCATTCTGGCCTCTGGGACTCTGCTCCCATGTACCCTCTACCTGGAATGATCTTGTCCCTCATATGTCTGTCTACAAAGGCCCAACTCCAAGCCACCTCCTCCAAGATGTCTTTCTGGGTCTCCCAGGAGCGGAGGGGACAACCCTTCTTCCCTTGGCTGTCCTTCTCATAAAGCAGTGCTAACCGGATTCCACTAGTTTTGTCTGCAGTGTCATAGCTGTGAGCTCCTTCTGGGAGAGCCTTCCTCTGGTTCATCTTTGTAACCTGAGAGCATCTAGGTAAATGATGACTCAACGAATGAGTACATGCATGACAAAGAGCTTTCTAATGTCCAGATCTGAGTTAGGGCCCCTTCCCCAAAGCTTCCCCAGAGGCTTGGTCTTCCCTCCATCACACATTCATGAGCCCCTAGGGTTGTCATGTCCTCAATCTCGCTGTCTCCTCCTGGAGGCTCCAAACAGACAAGCATCTACAGCCACATTCTCATTCAGTGCCTTAAACCAGTGCCTGGCACATAGTAGATGCTCAGTAAATACGTGCTCAGTGAAGGAACCCATCCCACAGTAGGCAAGTTGCCTCAGAGCTGGTGAGTCCTGATGGTAGAAGGATGCAGGCAGAGATTAGATACCAAAGTGGCAGATGGTTGCTTTGAGTTACACAGAAGCCATTGAATTAAAGACGAGGTGACTGCATGGAACATGCCTAGGACCAAATGTTGACGAGAAATCCAGAGCTGATAAAACGAAGCTGAATCTGCAAGGTTAAAGAGAGGCAGTTGCTCTGTGGCAAAGAGGAGGGGCACACCAGGTAGAGGAAAGAACCTGGGCAGAGGCTTAGAAGTGTGAGCAGGTGGGACCAGTGCAAGGCGCACAGGCAGCAGCATCTTTGGGGGCAGAGCAATGGGTCCTGTGGACTCACCAGCCCAGCAGGAGGCAAGAATAGAGAGGGTAAATGCAGACAGCAAGGGCCTTTGTGGTCCACACTGAGGAGTTTCAGGAGATTCCTTTAGGTGGTGGAAAGTGTACACAAGTTTCTGGACACTGGTAAATGAAAATGGGATAAAATAATCCACATATCAAAACCTTCCATATATACATCCAGAATCTGTGTACACACTCAATATGTAAAATATATGATACAAACACAATTTAGTATATAATTTTTCTCACTTATCCATATACATCCGACACTCTTTCAAATTAACAAACATTTATATGTATGCTGGGGTACTACTGAAAATATATAACAACCAGTATAGCAAAATGAAATTAATTTATAAATTTAATTTTTATAATATATTTTATTCTCTAAATAAACAAAATTATATGACAAAACTACTTACCAAGTGATACGAATTATCATAAATTGCTCATGCAAATGTTGTACGAATCACTTCCCAAAGTTTTCTACGGCTGGGAGTGAATCCCTGATGTAAGTTTCTGTAGGCAGTTCGTACTGGTGGCCCAGGGCTCTACCCAGCAAGGGGACAGAATGTGGTCTTAGGACAAAGGTGGACAGCCAGCAGGTCTGGGGCAGAGCCCAGGTCAGAAGAAATAGTTCCAAACTCCTAGTTCTGCTGATCGATCAAGAATGATCTCCCTGTACCCATCCTGCCCTTCACCCCCACTCCAGCACTGGAACTCAGAGAAGGGTTTTATTGATTTATCTTTCCCTTGGGGACAGTTCCAAGACGAGACCGAGCTGCAACCCCTACTGAAGTGGGTAGAGAAGTACCCAAGTGCCTGTGCTCGCTGGCTGTGGGGGACAAAAGCCCTGGTGTTGATCTATGACCCTGACTACATGAAGGCAGTCCTGGGGAGATCAGGTGAGAGGGAAACCCACATCCCAGCAGGAGAAAATCTTCCCTCTCGGGTACATGGCCCTGGATCTGTGAAATTCCAGAAGAAACTGTCACTACAGCCATCAGTACCTGGCTCCCTACCAGCCATCCTTGCAGCCCACAAGCCAGACTAAGGCCAGCATCACTCACGCACAGTGAGTGCTTCAACACCCGGGTGGGGCTGGCTTCTCTTTCCTGTCTTACTTTCTTTCTTGTTTTAACCCAACTGAGATGATCCCAGGTCTGGAAGACAATTCCCTGTCCACACTGATGTAGGTTTGGCACCTCTCACTGTTGCCTGTCCTGGGTCATGAAATGGCCAAACCACCACAAACTGTAGAAACCCACAGGCTCCTTTCTTACTCTGTGGCGCTGAGCAGAGCCTATCTTTCTTGCCGATTCACCGTCTTAGTCCTGTGGGTGTTCTGCTGCTGGGACACTGAGTCTGCCTTCCTGGGCCCACAGTGACCATCAGGACAGAGAGAGTCAGGGATGGGAGGCAAGAGGGAGGTGGCTAGAGACAGACTGCCAGCTGACCAGCATCAGGAATGGAAGGTGCCACAGCTGCTCTGGGGGCTGCCTGCCTTGTTCGCTGCCCTCCACTTCCCTTCCTTCCCTTTCAGACCCAAAGTCTCACGATTCCTACAGAATGCTGATCCCCTGGATTGGTAAGTACATTTAAATACAACTGCAGTCCACCCACCAGTTAGGTTTACCAAGAGCTGCCTCTTTGCTTAATGGAGAACAACGGGTACCAGGCACCCTGTCACCACCTCATCTCTCAGTCAAGCCTCATTTCTCTCCTTCCAGTGAAACTCTCACCCTTTGTAATGGTGCTGAGAGCCCGCCTGAAGCTCAGCCTCTTCTTCATCACTTCTCAGTCCTCTGCGATGTTCTCAGCCTGACTATTAACTAATTCCTTCTATCACCTGCCCCCCTACTCTTCTTCAACCTCTGTCTCACAGCTGTCATAATCACATCCTATGGACCAGCCATTCTGGAAATTCACATTCCTGAACTGTACTGGCCTTTCCTACCTTTGCCCATGGTGTGTCTTTTCCTGACACCTTTGGTTCCTCCCAAGTTGTGCCCAGTCGTCCCTCTGATCCAGGCTCCCCGACCCACACACACACCCATCTGTGGCCCAGGGAATGGTTTGCTTGTGTTGGAGGGGCAGACGTGGTTCCAGCACCGGCGGATGCTGACCCCAGCCTTCCACTATGACATCCTGAAGCCCTACGTGGGTCTCATGGCCGACTCTGTCCGAGTAATGCTGGTGAGTCTATCCCTCGTCACCTGGACCCACTCATATCCAGCACTGCTGACAAAGTCCACTCTCAGGGGCTTCCCTGGTGGCGCAGTGGTTGAGAGTCCGCCTGCTGATGCAGGGGATATGGGTTCGTGCCCCAGTCCGGGAGGATCCCACATGCCGCGGAGCAGCAGGGCCCGTGAGCCACGGCCGCTGAGCCTGCGCGTCCGGAGCCTGTGCTCTGCAATGGAAGAGGCCACAACAGTGAGAGGCCCGCGTACTGCAAAAAAAAAAAAAAAAAAAAAGTCCACTCTCAAACACTTGTGTCCCTCAGGCATCCGTCAGACACAGCCCCCAGAATTATGCATTCAGAACGTACTCTGAGACAGTGCTCACCAAAACTGGATGGGACAGAGGGGTATCCCAGCACCAGCTTGGATCCAAGGAAAGGGAAAGCAAGGCCATGGTGTATTGAGAGTCCACTCTCCTCTCATCTCCACATCTTCAACACAAAGGAAAGAGCAAGGGTCATTCCCCTGGACAGCAGTGCAAACTGCCCCTGGCTGCCCTGGACAATGGCAGCTTCAGTGGTAGAGTGGGCATCCTAGGATGTCACTCAGATAGACTCTGGCATGGAGTCCAGGGCCTCTGCATGGAATTGAGCCACTCATGGGAGGAAATGAGGCCAGGTTTACACGCAGAGAGCTGGGTCTTCACAAGCATCACCTCTCATCCGGACTGGGCACCACCTGGTCTCAGCTAACATGAAATGAATAAAAGGAATTGAAGTACCTCATGTCCCTTCCTAGGAGCCCCAATAGAGCCCCATAAGCTTTTCCTTGCCTTGAAATATTTGCATACTAGTGTTGGGCATCACCTGTCCGGTTCCAATCTCAGGACACAAAAGACTCCACATTTGTTCCCTGAGAAGCTATGTTTTCTGGCCTCCCATAAGGTGGTTATGATCAACACTTGTTCCTAAACTTTGGAACTAATACAGAATATTATGAGAGAACATGATTAATTATATAATAAAAGATTCTGAGAAAATAGACGTCACATTACATGTGTGTGATACAGCCTTAAATTGCTAAAACACATCTGCTTAGAAAGTGAGGAAATCTCTTCCGAAGATTTAGAGACAGAGAGAGAGCCCGGCCTTGTCAGCACAGGCCTTCTGGTAGAGCAGAGCAGGGTCAATGTACCCCTCCCACCACAGGACAAGTGGGAGGAGCTCGTCAGCCTGGACTCACATCTGGAGGTCCTTGGACACGTCTCCTTGATGACCCTGGACACCATCATGAAGTGTGCCTTCAGCCACCAGGGCAGCATCCAGACAGACAGGTCAGTGACAACCTTTCAACGGCAGGGTCCTTGTTCTCACCAGCTGGGGAGGACTTACCTGAGAAGCAGTTAGGGCAGCGTGGACACTTATGAGCTCTAAAAGCAATATTCTGCACAGAGCCATGGACCACAGTCAAATTCCACCCAGACCAACCTTGCCTCAGTCACAGGTCCCTGATTCCTGCACAGGGAGAAGCCTGGCTGCTCAGGCCACTTGTAAAGGACTAAGTGCCTCCAGGGCTGTAAGGCAGAAATGACAAAGCTTCAGTGCTGCCTGTCCCCACTGACTGAGGATTCCCCACCCGGAGCCCCACTCCGTCTCCAGGTCGGAGGTTCCCTCCAATCCAGTCTCCTCTGCATCCTCTCCCTTCAGGAAAATCCAATCCTACATCCAAGCCATCAAGGACCTCAGCAATCTGAGTTTTTCCCGGGTGAGGAATATCTTCTACCAGAACGACATCATCTACAGGCTGAGCCCTGAAGGCCGCTGGAGCCACCACGCCTGTCAGCTCACCCATCAACACACAGGTTCTTCTGATCCTTCTGGGCATCTCCCGCCCACCCACCCCCATCATGCACATGTAAAAGGGCCTGGCCTTGACCCCTCAGGCAGGGCCCAGACTCCTGCTTCCTCTTCAGGGGCTGGCACACACCCACACTGGGTACTTCCTGGTGCAGGGGTTGGGACCCGAGACGTCAGGGTGTCAGGTGAGGTGCAGGGAGACACATGTGTCACCACGTTGCTGACGGTGGAATGAGACCCCCTCCCAGCATCATCCAGGCAGAGCCTCCGTGGGCTGTGCTATTGAAGGGATTCCCCACCTGGATCAGACGATGCTGGAGCTCTCTGCCCTGACATGTGCGCCCATTCCCACCCTCGTCCTCATCCACCTGGTACCCAGATTGGGCCTGAGGGGCAGATAGGGGTACAGTAGGTGCTGCATCTGAGCCCCCAGGAGCCCTCAGCTCTGCCTGGGAACCACTGTTCTGGGACAGATGGAGTGATCAAGCTGAGGAAGGCTCACCTGCAGAAGGAGGGAGAGCTGGAGAAGGTGAGGAGCAAGAGGCACCTGGATTTCCTGGACATCCTCCTCTTTGCCAGAGTGAGTGTGGGCAGGAGAGGCCTGAGGCTTTGCCCAGAAGCACAGAGGCAGGGCAGACCCTGCACTCCCCCTGCCTCCGCAGATGGAGAATGGGAGCAGCTTGTCTGACAGGGAGCTCCGTGCCGAAGTGGATACGTTCATGTTTGAGGGTCACGACACCACAGCCAGTGGCATCTCCTGGACCCTCTATGCTCTGGCCTCCCACCCTGAGCATCAGCAGAGGTGCCGGGAAGAGATCCAGAGCCTCCTGGGGGATGGCGCATCCATCACCTGGTGAGTGCCCAGCAGGTGGGAGGACCTCGCCCCTCCGCGAGTGGAGGACCCCTGCTTGTCTGGCTCTGCCGCTCTCAAATGGGCTGCCTTTCAGGGACCACCTGGAACAGATGCCCTACATCACCATGTGCATCAAGGAGGCACTGCGACTCTATCCACCAGTGCCGTTCATTTTCAGAGATCTGAGCAAGCCCATCACCTTCCCTGATGGACGCTCCTTACCTGCAGGTATGAGCTTCACCCATACCCACTGAACTAAGCACTCTGCATGACCACCTGGGAGATCAGAAATCCACATGTGCTTTCCCAGTTCTGAGATGCTCTGACTCGTTTCCACCTTAAGATAATTAATGTTTACTCTGTAGTTTGGACAAGTTTTGTAAAATGCTTGACATAGAAGTTGAACACAGCAAAAGCTCAGTAAACAAATGCTAGACCCTGAAGGTGGTCTTGTAATAGAGCCTGAAAATTCTAATTCCTTGAGACATCAAGGCTTAAGAGAGAAGCAGGTGGAGATGTTGTTCTTTCCATATGGGGTCTAAGTAAATGAGGGAGCTGAGAGAATCCATTGTCATGGGTCAGTTGGTCCAGTCTCTGAGGAGCCCTCAGGTGGATGGCCGAGAGCAGCTGATGATCAGGTCTGAGAGCCCTGCCATGGTTGGAGGCCACCCATTGGCTCACCTCCCAGTGGGTCTGAATCCCAGCCCTGCCACCTCCTAGCTGTGGGATTATGGTCACGTCCCTTAATCTCTCAGAAGCTTAGGTGCCTCATCTGCACATGCGGATAGGAGTGCCTTCCTTGAGGGCTGCTGTGAGGATTAGATGAGTTAATGCACTTTCCCCGAGGGCTCATGATGGCATCTGATAACTGTGAGTTTTCATGTGAGGCGATCCTGATACTAAGCCTCCAATTCTTTTTCTTCTCAGTCCTGGCCATGGTTACCTGCTCCTAATCTGTGCTCATGTGCTTTGTCACCTCCAGCCCACCTGTCTTGCAAGAGCACCATTTCATTCAGAGGGATGGAGGGTAGCTCTCATGGTGGCTCCTGGGCCTTTTGTGCACATTGCCCCTGTTACCATGGGTACCATCAGTCTTCTCTCTCTCCTCCCTGCCCCACAGGAGTCCCGCTCTCCCTCTTCTTTTATGGGCTTCACCACAACCCGAAGGTGTGGCCGAACCCAGAGGTATGATGGAGGAGGGGATGGGATGCTCTCTCCAGACCAGCACCTCCCCTGCTCTCCTCGGGGATTCTTGTCCCCTGGTGGATTGGTGCAAGGAGTTTGATCCCACCTGTCCTGGCCCCGGTGCTCTCTGCAGGTGTTTGACCCATCCCGGTTTGCACCAGGTTCTTCTCAACACAGCCATGCTTTCCTGCCCTTCTCAGGAGGATCCAGGTGAGGCCTTCTGTACCTGGGGCATCGAGGTGTCACTGGGTGCTACCTGATGTGTGTGACTGTCTACATTCATATGTGGTGTATGCAGTTATGTCCCTGTATGTTGACGTTTTGAGAAGGAGGCGTGTGTCCCCATGTACAAGAAGGCCTTCAGGGCACGCCACGGAGACCTTGACCTCCTGACTTCCGCAACGACCAGCCACATTGCCATGCCGTGGCCGCTCCAAAGTATTCCAGGGTTTTCCTCACTTTAGGAGTATGACTTTTCAGCTTTAGAATTTTTCATGAAAGGTAAACTTCAGATGTTTGCTTTGCACAATTATCAGTCATCTTTAAAGATAGTTTTCTCTCTTCACACATCCCTAGTCCAGCCCACTGCCTTTTCTACTTAATTCAACAATCCACCTCTCACTGTATCATCAGTTGTGTTTGCATGGATTTAGATATCCAGCTGCTTTTCTTCTCCTGAGGCTTCAAACCATGTATGTGATCACTTACAGTTGCCGTTTGAAGAAAGTTACATAGCCACATGTGTCTTTTCTATTTCTGTAGTCAAACCTAACAGTTGTGACTGCATATTCATATAAACATGACACCATTTCTGGTTGCCAAAATTCTATATATGTCGTGGGGATTATACACCATAGTCCCAGAATCTACAGAGTCTAATTTTGGCAAAAAAGGATGAAATTGAAGGCAATCAAGTGCTTTTGAGAGAAAACTCACTGTTTTGTGTTGGACACATGCATTTGAGAGGTTCCTGCCGTGTACAATATAAAGTACACATGAAATAGCTGTTAACCCAGATGATACACTCCACAATGACTCCTGTGAAAATCTTCAACGGCTACAGATCCCCTCCGAAATAGTAACTTCCATAATTTTGGAACTACTTAGTAATCCAAGTTTTTTCTGAGCCTGTAATTCTGTGAAATTTTCAGTTGGTGAATCAACCTTCACAGAACAGGCTTGACGCAACACGTTCCCGGAATTTGCTCTAGGATTTGATCTGTGCCAGGGTCCTGTTCTTCCTTGTAGACATTGGCTGCAGGTCATGCGGCTGCCACCAGAGGACAGGGGGTACCTGGCAACTCAATTCCGAGGTCAGAATTAATGTTTAATTTTAATCCACTCCTTTTTTTTTTTTCAATTCAATTAACTTTGTTCAAATAGAAAGCTATTTATTAGCCTGCCTCTGTGTGCCAAACCATATATTACAAGATGGGAACACAGAGACGAAAGGAACTTTCCTTGCTCCAACAGTTCACAGTCAAGAAACCACTACCGCTCTTCAAGACAGACATGCGACGTTTCCATAGTGTAGTGGTCAGTACGTTGGCCTTACAAGACAGACATCATGCATTCATCCACTCTTTCACTCATTCATTCACTGAGCAGATTGTGGAATGTTCCATGTTCCTGGCACTGTCCTGGTCACTGGACGGTGATGTGTCCTTGAGTTAACACTAAAGCTGCTTGGGGATGCGGGAGAAAGAGGCGCAGGCGGCAGAGGCGGGAGGCCTGACGGTCACTAGACTGAGTCTTGAGCATGTGGCCGGCAGAGGCGGGGGGAGGGGACCTCAACAGCAGCGGAATGAGGAAGAGGGGCTGGACAGGTGCGAGGTGAGTGAGGAGCAGCCCAGAGAGCGCTGTGACGCAGCTGAGGCCCCGCGACGTGTCCTCCCTGTGATGGAGGGCGCAGCAGGCCCCAAGCCGCCGTGGCTGCAGTAGCGGGACGGGAGGCAAGGAGACTGAAAAGGCCAGTGAGGAGCCCACGGGATGGGAGGAGGGGCCTTGCTGGAGTAGAATGGGAAGGCTCCAGGGGCGGGTTGACTGAAGGGCTACGGGGAGACAGGAGGCCGGACATTAACTGGGAGGCAAGTGGTCCAGCAGGTCGAGGGGCGCTAACCCGTGGCCCCTCCAAGAAGCCTCCCGGTTGCCATCCTGACTTCCTTACACAACCCTGTCCTGTCCTGTCTGGGGACTGGGGCCCCTGCTTGTCTGCCATGGGTGGTGAGGGCCCGAGAGTTGCCCACACCCCCCTACAGTGCCCTGGCCTGGACAGAAACCAGAAACTGCCTGTGGACGAGTGAACAAAGTACTAATTCACATTTACTGATTCACGTGACTTGACCCTGTGGCTTAGAGCGCCGATCCTCCCCAACAGGACTTACTACTGCTGAGAGCAGAAGTAGGAGTTAGGAGCTAATCCTGGAGAGAGGTGGCCTTTGTAAAGGTCAGGGGGAGAGGGTGGACCGAGGCTTGGGCGGCACGTTCAGTGTGACCTGTAAGGAAGGGATCGGGGCTGGGCCAGGTGGAGGAGAGCCCTGAATGCCCTGTGCCCGGCAGGGGTTAGAAGCCTCTGCTCACTTCCTTTTCCCTGCCTGACCCAGGAACTGCATCGGGAAGCAGTTTGCCATGAATGAGATGAAGGTGGCCGTGGCCCTGACCTTGCTTCGCTTTGAACTGGCACCCGATCCCTCCAGGGTCCCTGTTCCCATTCCAAGAGTTGTGCTGAAGCCCAAGAATGGGATCCACTTGCAGCTCAGGAAGCTCCTGTAACGCTTGTTGGAGACAAGGACGAGCTCTGAGGGCCCCTGCCTGCCAGCCTGTCTCGCTGTCACTCTCTCCCGTCCTTGCCTCTGTGCCCACTTCCTGCTTCTATCTTTCCACCTGCCGGCCTACCTCATCTCCTGCCTCCTGCCTGTCAGATGTTCTGCCCTCCTCCTCTCACCTTTCTCCAGGCTCCCTATCTGCTTATCTCTCCATCTGTCTCTGACCCACCTGTGCCTCTGACTGTCCACCTAAACCCTGATCACCTGCCCTCCTTCAGTCTGTCTACTCTCTCCCTGTCTTTCTCCCCTTCTGCCTGCCTGTCTGTCCCTGAATTCACTTCCTTTTGCTGATAAAATAATTGGTCACAGCCTTAAGGACTTCGAACAACACAGAGTTATTCTCTGACAGCTCTGGAGTCAGAAGCCGGAAGTGGGTTTCCCTGGACACAGCCAAGGTGTTGGCAGGGCCCCCGGTGCAGGGATGTAGGAGAGCATCCCTCCCTTTGTCTTTTCCCACATCTAGAGCTGCAATCCTTGCGTTCCTTGGCTCCTGGGCCCTCCTCCATATTCAAATCCATCAGCTTCTTCAAATGTCCCCCTGCTTCAGTCTTCACATCGCCTTCTCTTTCATAAGGCCCTCTGTGATTACACAGGCCCACTCAGATAAAACAGGCTTGCTCTGAGTTCCGGGGATTAGGACACGGACACCCTGGGCAGCCGTTACTGTAGCTGCTAAGTCCTGCGTGACTACCATCGCCTTGGGCCCCCGATCACTCCCGTGTGTTACGGGTCTGCCCATTTGTCACTCACCTGGCTTCCCCTCTTTCCCACTCCCTGGATAAATTCACAGTGTCATATGGAGCGTGTGTGTCTTCCCTTGCAAGGAGCTGGATCGAATGAAAGAGAGAGAGAAGGGGAGGGAAGGCAGAGGAGACGAGGAGGGGACATGACCCCTGGTCTGTGGGCCCAGAACCCCAGCAGAACAAGCGTGTCCCAGCGCCCCTGCAGCCTCACACTCTGCGGTCCCTCACGCCCCACAACCCGCCTGTCACCTGAGGCTCCCACGGCAGCTGAGTCAGGAGAAAGGGCTTGTCTCCAAAGGCTCAGAGGGAAGAAGCTCACCCCGGGCACCTATCAGTGAAGGAGCCTCCCAGCTATTGTGTGGTAGCTTCCTTGCTACATCCTTAGAGGGGCCCAGACAGAGCCCATCCTGCCCTGAGCAAAGAAGCCTTACAGACTTGGCTCAGCACGAGGGCCTCAGGAACCAATCCTTCACCCCAAATGAGATTTGAGAAGAGCCCAGCCCAGATTTGAGAAGCACTGGCCATGTCACCAGACCCCGGCAGCTCTTCCTCACACGCAGGGCCTGCAGGCTCCTCAGAGGCCCGAGCGGGCGACTGTGTAGGAGGCTCTGGGAGGACCAGCTGGGCACGAGGCATGGCTGCTTGGAGAGGATGTCAGACCCGAAGCAGAGGACCAGCCGGTGCACCTCCCCCACAGGACAGCCCCTTGCAGTCCCCGGCGTGTCTGCCCAGGCCCTGAGCAAGGACGGGCTTCTTCAACCCTGGCGCTCCTGGAGACCTCGGGGGGACTGGTCCTCCTGACCCTGACCAGCGCCAGGCCCCTCGCACTCCTCCACCAGCCTCTCTGCACCAGCCCTGCTCTCTTGCTGCTTCTGCACACAGGTCCTCCTCCCGTCCCACCCCTGCCCTTCCTAACTCAGGGCCCCGGATGCCAGACGAGACCCCGCTGTAGCCCTGTGCTGTGCTGTGATGCCACCATGTGCCTCCTGAAGGGGACATCTCCCCCAGCCGCTGCCTGCAGCTGGAACCTTCGGCCCAGTCCCCTCCCCGTTCCTAGGTCACAGGGCTAGTTCACTCTGCTCCAACATGGGGCCAGGAGGACTCTCTGTGCCTGACCGGGGGTGGGGCAGGAGAGTTAGCTGGGAACATCCTGGACAGGAAGCTTGGCAGGTCCCCTGGCGTTAGGTGGTGCAGAAGGGCTCGGGCTGGTCACTCTCAGAGCATGGGACGATGGGGACTTTGTCTTCTGGATGCCAGCCATGGACGTGAGCTCTAATCTCAGGATTTTACGGGAGCTGAAGAGAGTGACTAAGAAGAGACCCTGCTCACTCCACACAGTAGGAAAAACCCCAGCTGTGTCCACACTCCTATGCACACCCCTCAGGACACATACATAGACAGTCACCCCTGTGCAGCCTCACCTATATGTGCCCCTCGTACACTGCACGCTCTGCTCACACACATGCACACAGCCTCTGGATCCCAGGAGGCAGCAGGGTTTGTCTTGCGAGCGGGTAGGATTACGTGGAATTCATCTCTGGTGCCCGCTGCTCCCAGCTCCCCTCTCACATGGAGCCTCCTCCTTCCCTCTGGCTCCAGAGCTCCCACAGACACGTGTCCTCAGAGAGAAAGGCAATTCTACCCATGGGGTCTTAGTCAGAAGAGACCAGGGTCAGAAGGCCTCCGCTCAAGCTCCTCCCCGATGAGCATCTTGGCAGGTTCCTTCCCGTAGTATTTAAGTGGGATCACAGCCTCCTCAGTCCTGCCTCACTGGCCTGCTAAGGATCCAGAGATCAGGGAAGGAGACACATCTTAGACTTGAGAGCCACCCGTGGGCCAGACATGGTTGGGACACTGGGCTCTGCTCCCTGATGATACCTGTTGAAACCATTTCTTCACTTGTGCAACTAAGCCCATGCACCACAACTACTGAGCCTGTGCTCTAGAGCCCACGAGCCACAGCTCCTGAGCCTGCGTGCCACAACTACTGAAGCCCGAGTGTCTAGAGCCCATGCTCTGCAACAAGAAAAGCCACTGCAGTGAGAAGCCCACGCACAGTGATGAAGAGTAGCCCCCACAACTAGAGAAAGCCCGCGCACAGCAACAGACTCAACACAGCCAAAAATAAATAAATAAATATATTTTTTAAAAAATTCATTGTCTTGGGGCTTCCCTGGTGGCGCAGTGGTTGAGAGTCCGCCTGCCGATGCAGGGGACGCGGGTTCGTGCCCCAGTCCGGGAAGATCCCACGTGCTGCGGAGCGGCTGGGCCCGTGAGCCATGGCCGCTGAGCCTGCGCGTCTGGAGTCTGTGCTCCGCAACGGGAGAGGCCACAACAGTGAGAGGCCCGCGTACCGCAAAAATAAAAAAATAAAAAAATAAAAAAAATAAAAATAAAAATTCATTGTCTTGTGTATTTCTGCTTTAAGCAATTTTTCCTTATGTCTGTTATATTCCAAAAACATACACACAAAGTTAAAAAAGAAACAGATCTCAGTGAAGGGGCAGGCTCGAAAGCCATCCATCTATCACATGAAGTGAGTGAGCGCCTGCTCATAACCGCCAATCCCAAGGCACAGCTTCTGCAGCAAACGCTGAGTAAATTTTAGAAAGACGGACAATTACGGGAGATGAATGGAGAGTCTAGAAGCAAATAGGTGTTCACCATATGTTTGTTGAATGAATGAGTGAGCTCTGGAACACATGCATAGTAAGCATTTATAGACACACATGTTTACATGGCACTGCCCTCGAGGTGACAGTCTACGCAGGTGCCTATTCCCCACTAATCCACAAGCCTGCGGAAGACAAGGGAACACAACTACTCTACAACCCAGCTTGGAGATGGCAGCACCCAGGGAGAGGCCACAACCTGGGCTGGCTGGGGCCCTACTCTCAGCAGATCTACTTCCCAGAGCCGGGGCCCAGTGGCTTCAGGTGGAGGTGGATGCCATTCTTGGAGAGCAGGGCATCTGGATGGGTGGCCTTGAGGGGTCCAGGGAAAACTCAAAACAGAGCAAGCAGAGGGCTGTGATCACATTCATCTTGTTCATGGCAAACTGCTGTGCGAGGCAGTTCCTGCGATGAGCAGCACAAAATGACATCAGGCTACACGGTGTCCAGAGTGATGAAAACCAGTGCTCTAAGTGACCAGCAGAAATCAGTAGCTCTTTTTGGATGAATAACTGGCTGATTGATTGATTGACCTGGGCTTAAGAAACAGACCCTGGGAGTATGGTGAGGGTCCCAGACCAGGTAGGTTCACACTGTGGGCTGTGGCTTAGGGGGTCTCTCTTGGAACGACTCACCCACCCACCTGCCAAGGACAAGACTATGCTAATGGTAGGAGGAAGGTCCCTGGAACTTCCCCTGCATGAGGGTCACCGCACACCCAGCATGGTCCCCCTCATCCCAGAGTTCCCCCAAAGGATGCCTCCCCAACGACATCCTCCATCCTCACCTCCCTGGTCCAGAGGACCAGGGATGTTAGGCTCTCCTTACCTGGGCCCAGCAGAGAGCAGAATGAAGGCAAAAATCCAACCACATTCTCTGGGGAAAAGGGCAGGGGGTCGAAGACCTGAGGGGACAGGCCTTGCTTAAATACCTGCCAGGTCCTAGGGCAGGCTGAACCCGTAGCCACCCACCCCATCTGACCTCTGGGCCCGGGGATGGCGTACCTCGGGGTCGAGCCACACTGCACTGTTCCTACGGTGGGCATGAGCACTGCCAGTGACAGAGAGTCCATGACCACCCTCAACACATCAAAGTACCTCTGATCATCATCACACCTACTTCCTGTAGCCCCTTCACTGAGCACAACACTGGACACAGACATTTGTAGAAAGGAAAAGGGAAAAAGGACTGATGCACCCACCCCACCACGAGGTAGGACAGGCAAGGACTATCACACACTTCCTGCTTTCTATTACCTGACTCTCAAGGGAAGTACTTGTTCATGGTATTATGCTATCAGCAGTAACAGCTACCATTCGTTGGTGCTTACTAGGTGTCAGATCCAGCATTAAACACTCCTCACAAAGCTACCACACACGGTTGTATGGGTTGTACATGGCACAGCATCGTACCCGAAGTGAATGATGCCTCCTGAAGTTGTTCAGGGCCCAACCTGCATGGTGGTACATGCCAGCCCTGACGAATATTGTCTCTTTCCTCCTGAGAACAACCCAGTAAGGCAGGGACCCTTCTCATCCCGTTACAGAAGAGAGAGCAGAGGCTTAGAGGTAGAGGGATTCACCCCTACCTTATGGAGCTAGGACTTGGACGCAGGCCAAACACAAAGCCTGGGCTCTTCCCCACTGGTGCGAGGGTACAGAGAGCACCCGCAAGGACTCCGGTTCCACACGGAATCCACCCCATCCCACCTGCAAGTAGAGAGCGGCCATCCACAAAGTGACGGGCTTGCTGAGCTGGCGGTACACCTGGGGCACAGGGGAGTAGAGGCGGAAGCTCTCCTTGAGGCACATGGTCAGGTAGGTCATCTTCCTCAGATCACCGCTGCCAGCAACACAGCCAGGCCTTTAAGGGCTGCGAGCAACACGGTCCTGCGGGAAGGCGGTACCTGTACTTTATCTCTTTTGATCCTTTTCTAACCCAGCAAGGTAAAAATGCTTTTCTCCACACTGTTGACAAGGAAAGGGAAACACAGAGAGGAAGCACAGTGAAGGCCCATGATCAATGTCTGCTGAGTGAAAATAAGCCACACCCCCAGACCAGTGCTCTTCACTACCTAGCACAAGGTCAAGGGAACTGTCCCAGCAATGAGCAAGGCCAGGGAAGAGGGCTTTACAGTCTCAGGGGATCACCTTTCCTGGGCTTGAAGTTGGCATTCTCCCTTACCCCTTCCCAATACAGGCCAGAGTCATGGGCTCCTTCCAGGGGCCCCATCTTCTGGCCGACAGTATGGCTAAGCCCCTACTATGTGCAAGGTCCTCCCTGGGCCCCAGAGTGGAATGATGCGGGCCCTGGAAGACTAGGACATGACCCTGCCTCAAGGTGACACATTCTAAGAATTGAGGAGACTGACAGGTAGAGGACAGACTGTAACTGGAGGCCAAGAAGGGAGAAGTTAATCCTGATAGACAGTTCTTCCTGGCCCCTGGGGCCCTTCCTTTCCTATTTCCATCACCACTAGGTCTGAGAATCAAACTTGCAGTTACGCCGTACGGACTGATCACATCCTGAATGAAACGGCACAAGTCCACACAGCTGAGAACACAGGTACAATCCCCGGAGGAACACATGGGTGTTGGGCCCGCCATGGTTCCCCAGGAGACCTTTGTAGTGTCTGAGAGAAACCACCCCCCCAGGACTTGCCCACCCCCCTTGTGCCAAGGCCCTCTAACTCGTGTCAGAGCCAAGAAGCCAGAACTAAGCTGGGTTCCAGGTCCTCCACGCACTCTCAGGGTGGGGACAGGAGCATCTGGGGGAAGAGGGCAGCTGGCTCTGACATGAGGGTGGGGGAGCAAGGTCTCTGCCCCAGGGAAGCCCACAGGCTGATGGCAAATCCCACTTTGATGGAGGCAAGGAGAAGTGGAGGGGACATGAGAGGAAAGGGATTGAAGGTCTCCTAAATGTCTCTCATACCCACATTAGGGTCAGACCTCAACCTTCCCAGGAAGGGAACTTCTCTGTACTTAGCACAGTCCCCCCAAACACCTCCTGGCCCCTCCACTTGTCTTCTCCATCACTGTCTCCTCTATCGGTACCCCACCCTAGTCTCTAACGTTCACCGTCTGTTCATTCAGTGATGCCTACTCTGGGCAGGCTCTGTGCTGGACCCTGAAGAGACAGGGAAGAATCAGACTGGATCTCCATCCTCCAGGGGTCATGGTCAAGTGGGGAAGATGAACAAGTAAACAGAAGATGACAACCCTGTGGGACAAGTGCTGAGATACCAAGCCTGGGGCTGATGCAAAATGCTGGTGAGGCACCCCAGCAGCCTGTGGGCAAGGAAGGCTCTGGTGTCTGTTTTCCCCCCTAGACAGTAAGCTCCTTGAGAGCAGAGCCTGGGTCTGATTCATCTCCCAGACCCATCCTGTCGTTTTCTGGGTGGCTCCAGGATGCAGGTCGATTACCAGGCCATCCTGAGAGGGTAGTTATTTGTACGGGCAAGAATAAGCCTGGGCAGTCCTCACCCAGCAGTAAAGCTCACCACTAGTGTCAATCATGGAGGAAAGGCAAAATTCTCTAGACTGCTTGTGGGAAAAGTGTACCCAGGAGCTAGTAGAAGTCATTATTCCTCTCTCTGAGCCTTAATCTCTGGCAGCTGTACCTGAGTTCCCAATGCTGGCTGCAGATCAAAATACTTGAGGGTGTTTTTTAACTCAGACTCCTACTTCCAATATGTTAATTAGGGTCTTCAGAGCTTGGGGGCCAAGGAATCTGCTTCTCACAGTTGATTCCAATGCAGCTGTCCCTTGCCCTGTGTTCAGAAAACTCTCGTCTACATCCCCATGAAGGCAGGAAACTAAGAGCTGTTCCTGACAACGTGTGCTAAAGTAGTCCCTGCTGCCCTGAGATAAGTGGGAAGGACGAGTCAGAATCTGACCCCAGGAAGATGTCTGGCTCCCCACCCAGTCCATAGGCATGGCAGGGAGGACCCCACCTCTGGGGTCACTGACTGTTTAAATGGTCCGGAGGTCTCTCAGGTGGGACCACTCGTCCCTGCCTTCACTGCCATTTTCTGCCCTAAAAAAAGGAATCTTTATACTGCACAGAACAAAGAGAACACTGGTTAAGCTCTAAACAAGATTGCCTAGCTGTATCAGACTATCCAGGGGTATTTTTCCCATGTTATCCTCGAGTCCTTAGCAGAGCTCTGTCTGAACCTTGGGCCTCAGAATGATGGGACAGAATGATGGCCCGCTTGGGTCCCAGCTTTTGAGTGCCCCCATCCCCCACCCCCACCTGATGCCAGCTTGGAATACAAGAGTGAGGGGGAGACCCAGTGGGAAAGGTGAATGGGAACCACGGCTCCAAGGACCCCATTCTTCTGCCCAAGCATAGAGCCTCCCTCCATGGTCCCCAGGGGTTTAGGCCAGATTCTCTGAAGGTAAGGAGGCCGTTTTCTTCCACCATCCTCCTCCTGGTCACTTACGTCGAGGGCATGCCCGAAGAGTCAGTGGGTGGGGGGCCCTGGGAAGCTGTCCAGAGCCCTGGCCAGCATCTCCCTCCCCAGCAGCAGACGAATGAGCTTGACGAAGCCTAAGACCAAGATCAGTCCAAAAGCCCACAGGCTCAGCTGGGAGAGGCTCGGGGAGAGCAAAACAGGCACCATGGCTTGAGTCGCAGCCACCCAGGTTCCCACCTGCCTCCTGATGCCCTCAAATTCTCTTATACTATGAACCCAGGCACCCTGCCAGCTCCCACCCCAACCACGCCCTGCTGTTGGCAGCAGCCCAGGCTAGTCTGAGCTCCACAGGGCAGAGACGACAGCCCTCAAATTCACAGACAACAGAGGAGACAGCCTGGCTGATTTCTACCAAAACTCAACTGAAGAAAAACTAGATGGTGGGCTTCAAAGAAATGAGGCAATGGGTTTCCCTATCTGGTTCCTTAGAGGAGCACCCAGAAGGCGATTCTCGGTGTAATCATCAGCATAATAATGACCATCTTTTCATATAAGCTACCTTGGCTGTTTCAGGCACTCTCTACACACTATCTCATTTAACCCCAACAAGGAGGTCGTAGGTACTCACTCTTTAAACTCATTTTCCAGATCATGAAACTGAGGCTCAACTTGCCTGTGCTTTCTTGCAAGAGAGCCTCCGCTGTCCCCTTCAACACGGACCACTGGGAGAGCTCGCATTTATGCCAGACTCATGATGCTTAAGTCTTTTTTTGTGAGGCACCTTCAGGGGCAAGATTCTAGCCCCAGAAGGGAGAGCTTGGGTCAGAAAAACGCCAACTCCACTCCCAAGATCATAGTACAGACTTGAACTTGGGAACATTATTTTTAGGTGATGAGGAGAGATCATCAAGCTCAATGACCCCTGGACTGATGGAGTGAGGCACTTGGTCCCAGAGAGGGGCAGGGAATTGTCCAAAGGCTCATAGCAAGGCAGCAGCAGCTCTTACTTCCCCAAGCCAGGGCTCATGAAGGAATTACAAGTGGGGTTAGCTTGGGCAGAGCTCCATAAGAGGGAACAAGAAAGAATCTGATTATGGTGAAGGGCACAGCTTGGGGGAGAAGAAAACATTAGGGCTATTGTGAAGCCGAAACCACAAGGAGGAGCATGTTGGGAAACCGGAATGTCAAGTGTTAACATGGAGCCATGGACAGAGGAGAAAGTGGAATGAACTTTGTGTTCTGTGCTCCAAGCCATAGAGTGGGTGAGGAGAAAGGGTGGTGGGAGGTGTGTTCCAGGAAGATCTCCCCCTCCGTGTGTGTGCAGTGGCTCTGAGCCGGCCTGGCATGGAAGGGGCCTGGAGCCCGGGTGGGCAATCAGGAGGAGGAAATCAGAGGGAGGACCAGCAGGGTGGATGTAGATGACGGCCTTAGAGGTGCTGCATACCTCCTCCTGCTAGAAGCACGACCCAGCACTCATGGTCTATTTGTCACACACCCTGCTGTCCACTCCCTGGCTGAAATCTGGCAGCCGTCCACACTTCTAGAGCCCAAGAGAGGTCACCATGTTGCCAGAATCAGAGACTGGACAGCAGTCAGTTCCCAAGCCCTACCCCTACCCGCTACCCCTCGGGTTACCTTGGCAGTGTGATTCTTGGAAGACAAAATGTGCCTCCGCGGAGCTCCCACTGGCTCTGTCCTCAAGAGCCCAGTAGAAAATGTCAACTGTAAAGAAAAGCTTGGAGATAACCCTCTATCCAATAGTATGTGTGTTAAGGGGGTGGAGACATTGAGCCTCTGCCTTTATCCAAATGTTTTCCAATAGCTCTTCTCCTCCAGAAAGCCTTCCTCCACTTCAGAAACACAAATGAGAGCCAGTCTTCTGAGTCTGCAGCTCTTCTTGGATTTGTTCCCTTTTTCCCTTGCAGCAGTTGTCTTGTTTTATCAAGAATGTTTGCCTTAGCCTCAGATCTACCCATTCTGCTGCAAGCCAGAGACTGAGCTAGTCTTTTCCCTCGTTTGCATGGCTGAGCAGAGGCAGACAAGACACAAGCGCTCAGTGAACCCACGCTCAGGTGGATGAGTGAAAGGATGGATACCCTGGAGGGTTCTGCAGGCACCGAGTTTTGCTGGAGTTAGGAGAATGTGGACAACGTGCACCCACCTCACCGCCCCACTCTTACCCATAGCTCTGTAAATCTTCAAGGGAGGCTCTGTATCAGGGTTCTCTCCTCTTCCCCAGCACCCAGCATACAGTAGGCACGTAATAAATAATTGTTTGTTGAATGGACTTTGAAGGGATTGGCTATTATTGTAGGGGATGTGGGGAAGAGAAAGGGGGAAAAGGTTGATTGACCAAAGGCAAAATATATTGGAAATGCCGTACAGGTGCCCCTCTAGACAGTGAATTTGGCCCCTCTTGTGGCTGGGTCCCAGTGGCCGCTGCCTGGTGGGGAGCCCAGAGCTCACCCCATCCTCAGCCTGACACTTACCTCAGTTTCCCGGGGATGTCAGGCAAATAGAGTGAGTGGTAAGTGTGAATTCGTGATAGGGGAGAGGAGGGATCAGATTACGTTCATGGGAAGAAAAGTTGTCTCTAGAACCATAGTTCTCCATCTTGGCTGCACACTGGAATCACCGAGAAAGTTTCAGAAACATCTGATGTCCTCGACGCATCCCATCCTCTGAGCTTGCCCACCTCTGTCTCCTGTTCACATGGCCTTCGTCATGGGGTGGTGGTAGGGTTCCTGAGAGCATGGCAATGCTCTGTGCACGTTGCCGGTTTTCACGGCTACTCACTTTGGGCTACAGTCAGTGCCCAAAGTGAGTTGGGGGAGGCAGGGGAGATATCTCCTCACCCTGGCATCCGGGGCTTCCTGATCTTTGTCAGCCCCGCTCCTTCCACCTGGTCTGTATTTGCTCACGGGCCATCCCATCCTGCTTTGGCTGAGTACCTTGGTCCTGAAAGTGTGAGAAGTAGGGGAGGGAAGTATGGAGTGTGTAGATGGTGAGGGCAGGGGAATGTGAAGGGGCTAGGCTGGACTGAAGCTGGTTATTCTGCAGGCTCTGACCAGAGAGAGGAGGGGTCTTCTTCCAAGGTGTTCTGATCCACCCTAAGGATGGCTTTGCCACAGGGACAGCTAAGGATGCAGCATAATGCAGGAGGACTTGTCTTAGAATCCCTGATCTTCCAAGGACGCCAGACCCCAGCCCTTCCACCTGGGATGGTGTGGTACTTTAGGTTCTGGGTAAAACAGCGAGCTGTGTAACACTCTGAAAGAAATGAGTAAGAGACGCATCCCTGGGAAATATGGGAATAGTCTTGGAAAATGGGAGGAGAAAAAGAGGTGAGGGAGCAGAACAGATAAAACCCAGCAGACCTAAGTTACATACAAAAAGTGAACAAAGATCTGTCAGTGCCTGAGAAGATAAACATCAAAGAGGAGATCTGTGTACAAGAGAAGAGGAGCCAGCAGTGGTGCCAATTTTCTCCTATCAGTCATCAAACCGATTCATTCATTCACCAACATGTATGTATTGAGCACCTACTATGTGCCAGATGTTTCACTGGGTACTTGAAATAAAATGATAAACAAGACAGACAAGGAGCTCACATTCTAACATTGTTCTGCCCCCCCCCCAAAAAAAGACTTCTCTCAGTATTCCCAGGAGCCTGGGTCCAGAGCTCAGGCACCCCTGCCTGCCAGGTGACCCTGTTCCTGGGAAGATCACTTCTGTGTAAGCCCAGTAGACTGAAGACCCTTGGGTGAGAGTCAGGAAATGTGGGTTCTGGTTTCAATTCTGTGGTTCACTGTGTGACCTCAGATGAAACCCTGCTGCCCTTGGTGCCTCCGTTTGTCCCCTGTCAGTGAATCAGATGGTGTCACGGGGCTTTGGTGAGGATCCTGAGATCATGGCAATGCTCTGTGCTCTCCAGGGGGCAAATGATGGTACCTCTGCTCCAGCAGCATTTATGCCCCATCTCACTGCCTCTCTGCTCGCCTTTGTGCTCTGACCGTTTCTACAGCAGCCAGTTGCACACAGGTGTAGCCTGTTGGCACCTCACCTCTCTCATATCTCTCAGTTTTCTGCCCTAGGACGTCCCTGCAGCTGCCATGTGGGGCACCCGGAGGGGTCTGCACAGCCATGCCAGCACAGGTGCACACACCTGGTTGGACCAGACAGTTGACACCTCTGAGGCAACATTTGACTGTCGGCGAAGGGGAATTTCCCCCCCTACCCATCTTGAGTTCTTGTGGCTAGACTAATAATAAAATTGATGCAAGACAGATTAACAAGAGAAAAAGAAACAAATATGATTCGTGCGTGCCTACAGAGGTCTCATAGAAATAGGGCCTGAGAAGTGGCCAAAGCAAGACAAAGATTTTATGCTTTTTAGACAAAGAGACAGTGAATTTGAGAGGAATTGACAGGACAAAGAAACTTAGGTTTGGGTGCTCTATTAGCAAAGGATTTAAGCCAGGTTTGGGCTTGGGTAGCAAATCAGTAAAGAGGTGAACTCTCAGCCCTGAATTCCCTATCTCTGGGGAAAAGGGCATCCTTCTACCTCCTCGTACAGGGAGGGCAAGTTTCACATGGGAGATTTATTTCCCGCTCTCAGGGAGACAGAGAGGAGAGACAAAGTGTCCCCCTTACATACGGACTGTTTCTTAAATAACTTCAATTCAAAATAATCAGTATGCCACTGAGGCATGTTCTGGGGTGGGCTGCCCTGGACCCCAACATGATCAATGAAGAAAAGGAGCTAGTGGATAAACAAATACCCTCCCCTCCCATGCCCCAGCAAGCAATACTGTGGTGTAAACAGCCCCTCAGCGGTCCGGTCCGGCAGGGCTGAGCCCTTTGCCCCCAGGGGTAACCAGCTCCGATTGGCTTTGCCTCCTCCCCTGGTCACTCTTCCCAGCCACCCACCACTCCTATTTTCTGGGGTGAGTCATCTGTTCTGCATTCTGGGGAGACCCAAGCTAAGACCTAGGGCTCTGTGCCCCCTGGTTATGTAACTGAGTGCGTGGGCAGGGCTGAGATGACACGGGTCAGAAGGCAGGGGGTGGGGCCTACATGTTAATTCCACATCCCTGATGGCGCAGTGGTTAAGAATCCGCCTGCCGGAGAGTGGTGGGGGCGTTCGTAGCCCTCCCTCCTCCACCTCCGCCAACCCCCGCCCCACAGAGAGAGGCGAGCTCACGCCATCTTGTCCCCCCGGACGCGCCCAGCCACCCTTGCCCTTTAGACACGCTCAGCGCCTCCCCTCCCCTCCCCGCGTCCCTTTCCAGGCGTGTCCCCGGCCGCCGCCACCGCCGCCAAAACCGAACCATCTCTAACCCCACATTCTCCACGCGCGACGCGCAGCCGGGTCTACAAGCGTTCCTAGAACAGAGATGAGCTATCTGGAATAAGGCCAGCAAGTGACCTGTCCATTTAAGCCACAGACGAATAATACTGCAGCCAGCCCAATATCTACTGCCACTTCAGGTAGTGGAAGAACAGGGAAGTCTATAAGTTTTGCAGCAGAATTACAGAGTATGATGCGAGACAGAGGCTGTCCATTGCCACTGCATGTGGATGAATCTAGCTGTGGTTGGAGAAAGTGCATCTTGCCAAAATATATGTGTTTTCTTTAGGTGATTCTAGGAGGCCTCTCCGTGAAACAGCAGTTTTGGTAGAAGATGTAGTACACACTCAGTTAATTAACCTGTTACAGCACGCTGCTGAAGTTTCTCAACTTCGGGGAGCAAGGGTAATCTCTGCTGAAGATCTTCTGTTTTTGATGCACAAAGATAAGAAAAAACTTAGAAGACTGCTAAAGTACGTGTTTTTCCGAGACTACAAATCAAAGATTGTCAAAGGCATCGACAAGGATGATCTTCTGGAAGACAAATTGAGTGGCAGTAATAATGTGAACAAAAGATAAAAAGCTCAAGACTTTCTCAACTCTATTGACCAAACAGGAGAATTCTTGGCAATGTTTGAAGATGATGAAATTGATGAAGTTAAACAAGAAAGAATGGAGAGAGCAGAAAGACAAACTCGAATTATGGATTCAGCTCAATATGCAGAATTCTGTGAAAGTAGACAATTAAGTTTCTCCAGAAAAGCCTCCAAATTTCGAGACTGGTTGGACTGCAGCAGTATGGAGATAAAGCCCAATGTTGTCGCTATGGAAATTTTAGCATATTTAGCATACGAAACTGTGGCACAGTTAGTGGACCTGGCTCTTCTCATGAAGCAGGACGTGGTAACCAAGGCAGGAGACCCCTTCAGCCATGCCATTTCTGCCACCTTCATTCAGTATCACAGCTCTGCTGAGGGATCTTTCCTGAGGTCCTACCCAGACTCTCCTGAGAACACACCTCCTCCTACACCAAGCGCTCCATCGTCTGGATCACAGCTCTCAGGGAGAACCACATCAGGATCCCTAGGGAATGGGAGTGCGAGACAAGACTCAGCTAAAACCAAACGAAGGAAAAGAAAAAAGAGCATCGCGGCCTGTGGTGTTGAGGCTCACATCAATGCCATCCAGCCCTGACACATCAGAGAGGCCGTTCAACGCTACGGCCACAAGACTGGCCCCCCTTCCACATTCACAAGTGCCTACCGCAGGAATGGGATGGCTTTTCTGGCCTGCTGATGTGACTGTGACTGCGACAACAGGAAAGGCAATGTTATATTAAGGTGATTTCTGTTCCCCTCCTTGGGCAAAATAAAATACAAGTTTACCTTCTCCACAAAACAAACAAAAATAGAATCTGCCTGCCAATGCAGGAGACACGGGTTCAAGCCCTGGTCAGGGAAGATCCCACATGCCGTGGAGCAACTAAGCCCGTGCGCCACAAGTACTGAGCCTGTGCTCTAGGGCCTGCGAGCCACAACTACTGAAGCCTGTGTGCCATAGCTACTGAGGCCCACGTGCCTAGAGCCCATGCTCCACAGCAAGAGAAGCCACTGCAAGGAGAAGCCCATGCACAGCAAGGAAGAGTAGCCCCTGCTCGCTGCAACTAGAGAAAGCCCACGCACAGCAACGAAGACCCAACACAGCCAATAAATAAATAAATAAATAATAAATATATGTGCTACTCCCATTTTATTGCCCTGATTAGTTCAGTGGACCCTGAGTCAATGGTCAGCTCTACCAGCCTGGTCCTGGGGAGTCAGAAAAATTGGGAACCCTGTGTAAATACCTAGTTTCCCAGGTACCAAGAAAAGAGATATGAGTATTTCTCAATTGCTTTAGAACACATAGTGGGGAGGGGTGTGTTTGGCACATCAGAGAAAACTCCATCTGACATTCCAAAAAGACCAATTTACTTGTCTCTCACCCTCCTTCCTCTCTTCTTTCCTACTTTTCCCTTCCCTCTCCTACTAGGGATAATGACTCAGTGCTTTCCCTCAGCTAGACCCAATGGCAGTGTGACCTCAGGTAAACAGGGCTTCTGTTCCCCTCTGGAGGAACCCAGGTAGGAGGGCATGTTTCCGCATGAGGGTGGACTCTTATAGCCCTCCCCTCAGACCCTGTCCAGCTCCACCCCTCTCGGCATTTTCCAGATGTAAGTTCCCAATACTTTCTGCCCTCAGGGGTCTGGCTGAGAAGGGCAAGCCCTCACCTGGTGTTCAAGCCACACACCGACCAAGCCTTGCCTGGCCCCCACTACCTCCTCATCAGACACACTAGCTGCCTGGGGCAGCCAAAAATTCCAATTAAGAGCATCATCTTGGGGCTTCCCTGGTGGCACAATGGTTTACAGTCCGCCTGCCGATGCAGGGGACACGGGTTCGTGCCCTGGTCTGGGAAGATCCCACATGCTGCGGAGCAGCTGGGCCCGTGAGCCATGGCCGCTGAGCCTGTGCGTCCGGAGCCTGTGCTTCTCAACGGGAGAGGCCACAACAGTGAGAGGCCCGCGTACCGCAAAAAAAAAATCAGCATAGATGGATTGGAAAGTGAATCCCTCCACAAATAGTAGTTTGTCTAATAGTAAAGCAAATCAGAACTTATGTAATGCAAACATGTCTGTGAGTGGGAGAGGACAAGACAAGGGCAGAAAATGTGAATCAGGTTCTGCTAAAAAGCAGGCACCTGCTGGCTCCAGGTGCCTCTGAGGACCTGCCCTCAGGGAAGATGTCGGGGTTCCTGTTATTAAATCATTCATCCCCTTCCCTGCAAAAAGTGCCAAAGAGGAGGAGTTACTTCTCCTTGCCCCTTCACCGAGAAGATGGAAGCCCTAGAACATCAAGGTATGACTCACCCTCTCCACCTCCGCTCTCTCCTATCTCCAACCCCACCTGCTCCCTCACCCTCTCTCCTGACCATTGACAACAGAGGGTGAGTAAAGCCAGGAGGCAACAGGGGATGCCAGGAGCTGCACAGTTTATAGACTCTTGGCAGACTTTTGGAGAGGGAAGTGGCTGGGAGAGAAGGAAGGAGGGAATGTGCCCCAAGGCTTACGCCAAGGCAGAACTCCAAGGCAGGATCTCCCTCTGGCCATGGCGGGATATGGTGGGGGATGCTTACTCAATGTGGAAGGGTGTCCAGAGGCAGAGGGAGCCTGACCAGCAGGGACAATGAAGCCAGCTCTTTCTTCATACAGCTTTGCCCAGTTTTCCCATAACTTCAGAGGAGATTGCAGCAGCTGGAGCCTGAAGCCGCAGGCCTGAGCAGTAAAGCCATCATGCTTTCAACAGACACCCACTAAGCTACTACCATGTGCTGGGCCCCGTACTGAGTGCTGGGGACACAGAACTATCTCAGACATGGAGGAACTCACAGAGGAGTGGGAGAGAAAAACACAGAACGAATTAGGGCAGGGAAGTGCTTCCCATTACTGGAACCACAGGGAAGGGAGTGGAGGAGGAATTTGTTCCAGCTGGGGTGGAAAGAGAGGTCATGGAAGCATGCCCAGAAGAGAGTCCCTAGAATTGAGTCTGGAACGATAAGCAAGCCTTCCCTAGCAGAGAAAATAATGTGGATGGCCACGGCCACAGAGGCAGGGGACAGCCAGCCAGTTGTTGAGTCATGCCGGGGCACTGGGCATGAGGATGGGGCAGACTGAGGGAAGAGGCTGGAGAGGAAGGCCAGACCCAGATCACACCAAGCCTTGCAGGCCAGGCTGAGGAGCTGGGGCTCTACCCTAGAGGCCATGGGGAGGGCTGAAAGATTTGAACAGAACTGAGGCATTAGCCACTCTGGCTAATGTGGGGATTAGTGTGGAGAGGTGGAAAGGCCTAGAGGGTAGGAGAGCAGTGAGGAGGGCTGACAAGAGAAGGTGGAGGCTTATACTAGGGCAGTGGCCACTGAGGAGCACCTGGGTGTAAGACTAGTAGCAGCAAGACCAGAGGTCAGAGGTCAGCAGTCCAGTCCAGTCCAGTGTCCCAGACTCTAGCCCCAAGCTCCTGTTTCCTGTCCCAGCTTTGGATGGAAAAGAAGCATTGGAGGCAGCTTCAGAAAGGAAGAAGAAAAAGACATTATGGGAGACTTTGGGCAGTGACAGAATCAGGAGGTAGAAGGCAGGGAGCAGGGTGATTTCCTCCTCAAGCTGGAGATCTGCACTCAGCTCGGTGTGGTGTCAACCCCAAGAAGTAGGATGGCTTGGAGGAGTAGCGTGTCTGGGAGGGAGGGGGACCCTGCCTTGACTCCATTCAACAAGTTTGTTCAACAGACATTTGTCCTGAACTTGCTAAGGGAGACACACCAATCCTTTGGAACCGGCAGACCTGGTTCACCTCCCAGGTATACCATTTACCAGTTCCACGGCCACAGGAAAGTGACTTAATTTCTGAGCCAGTTTCCCCATCCGGAAAATGAAGACTGTCCTCCCTTCCACGTGCAGTTGTTTTAAAGATTAAAAATAATACATATGGGCTTCCCTGGTGGCGCAGTTGTTGAGAGTCCGCCTGCCGATGCAGGGGACGTGGGTTCGTGCCCCGGTCCGGGAGGATCCCACATGCCGCGGAGCAGCTGGGCCCGTGAGCCATGGCCACTGAGCCTGCGCGTCCGGAGCCTGTGCTCCGCAACGGGAGAGGCCACAACAGTGAGAGGCCCACGTACCACAAAATAATAATAATAATAATAATAATAATAATAATATATATGATAATAATTGTGGCACGTAGTAGGCGTTCAGTAAACGGCAGTCATTATTACTTGCCTAGAACTCTACCGAGGCTCTGACCGTGGAAAGGGAGGGTGAACCCAAAGCAGTCTTGGGCTTTAGAAAGTTCTGTGTTTCAGTGCTTCCCTCTGCTGGCCAAAAGGAACAGACACCACCGGGGAAAGAATTACAGGAGGCTGAAACCAGACAGAGATCCCTATCACCCCAACCACAGTAGGAATCTCCCTACATTGAGCATTCCCCAGTGGGAGGACACCAGCCTCCCTCCAGATGTGGATCCCTCCCAAGGCAGCAGATGTGAAGCAGCGTATAGACTGCCAGCCACTTAGCAGCAGTGTGAAACTGGATGTATCGCTTACCTCTCTGCACCTCTATTTACTTGGCTATAAAATGGGTGATGATCCCTACCATGTTTCAAAGAATTGTCGTGACTTTTGGGAAAAGAGATTATGCCTGGATAATGTCTGTGGACAGACATGACCTGAGCTACCCCACAAATGTTAATGATCAAGCATTTTCTGATGTCCCTTCCCCAACGTGCTGGGTGCTAGGGACCACAGGAAGATATAAGAAGTTGGCCCTGCCCTTGAGGAGCTCCAATCTGGTGGGAGAGGCAGCCATGCTTCAGGCAGGTATTGATGGGGTGGGATGAGGACTGTGCATGACTGGAGGAGTCAAGGAAAGACCTGCTGTTGTGCCAGCCTGTCCCAAGGACCCAGTTGTTCAGCCCTAAAACAACAGAGGATAGAGCCAAGCCCAGGATGACCTACAGGTCTCCAATCACAGCATCTCTTGGCATAATCCTTTCTGCTCCTCAATCCCCTTTCCCCCAAAGCAGTGAACAGGGAAAAGTGGTAGGAGGTCAACAGAGTCAACCAGCCAAAGCCACAGCTGTCTCTGAGCATAAGGTAAGACTCTCAAGACCTTGCCACACATTGTAATACCTTCTCACTGGAATTCCTGGACCAACTCCTGAAGGAGTTGCCCTCACCTTCAAAGCTTTGTTTTAACTTCACCCCACTAATCTTGTTAGACTCCACAGGTGGGTTTCCACCAGAGAAATGTATCCTGGTTCCCACAACCTATAGAAAATTCTTAGGACATGGATATTGACAAAGACTCACAGGGACAGAAAGAAGTTAAGACAACAGACAGGGACCAACTGGCAGGGAAACACACATATTTGGTCCTTCCTTAGAATTTAGGTTCAGAAGAGAAAATTTTTTGCATGACACGGAAGCACTGGGGCTGAGAGCACAAAGGAGAAACTTCAACCCTAATAAATGAAAAAGACATTCAGGCATAAATGACTGGAAAGGGAGAAATAAAGCTATCATTAAATACAGATAATATGATTGTCCACATAAAATGAAACAAAACAAAAAAATCCACAAATTATTAGAATTATTAGGAGAGCAAGGCAATTGGACATAAAGGCAATATACAAAGGTCATTGCATTTCTATATACCAGCAACCAACAATTGCCATAGAAAACAATATTTAAAAGGTTCTAACTGTAATAGCAACAAAATTATAAAGTGCTTAGGCATAATAGTAACTAAAAGTTGTGTAAGATCTACATGTAAATAATTACAATAAATTACTGAGAGATACTTCCTCAGCCAAATGATCAAATCTAACTTCACCAGTAATTACACAGATGACACTGTACCTTCAAATGTGATACACTGAGATGGACATCGCAGTGTTATAGTATTCCTGCCACAAATGTTTTACCTGAATCTAACCTTGAGGAAACAATCATACAACACTTCCTGGTGGGAGTGTATATTTGACAACCATTTGGAGTCTAAATTGAAGGACATTTTTGCAAAACAACTGGCCTGTACTTTCAAAAATATCACAAAAGACAAAAATTCACACAGGTTAATGACAGGTGGGGAACCGCTCTAGATTAAAGGAGAAAAAAGACAAAGCAATTAAATATGGTGTGAGATCTTTGATTTGATCCTGATGCTTTTTAAATCAGCTACGAAGGACATTAAAGGAGCAATTGAAGACTTTTTGTTAAGAACTTTATATTAGAAAATAATAATGCATCAGTGTCAAATTTCCTGAATATGATCATTACACTGTGCTCATGCAGAAGAACATCTATGTACTTGGGAGTTATATGCAGAAATATTTGGGAGTACAATTTCATAACTTGAGAGTATGTTACCCTCAAATTGTTCAGAACAAAAGAATACATTAATACTTATATAAATATAGAGAGCTAAAGCAAACATTTCAAGGGCGCGCAGGTATTGATTTACTACTCTTGTGGATATATAGAGTCCTGATTATTGTTCCCAAATTAAAAGCTGGGGGGAAAACCTTACTGAAAGATATGAAAGATTTAAATAAATAGAGACATATCTATCCCATGTCTCCAAATAGAAATATTTAATACGGTTAATTTTAGATTCAATTCAACCTCAATCAAAATCTCCATAGAGCTTTTTTAAAATTCAACCTAACAAACTGATTGTAAACTAATATGGAAGAGGAAAGGGCCAAGAATATCCTAGATATTTCTGAAGAAGAAAAGGGAGGAAAGACTTGCCCTACCAGTTATCAGAATATATTATGAAATCACGGTAATTAAGACAGTATGATGATAGAAATGGCCAATATGAACTAGAATAGACAATCCCCAAGCAGACCTATCACGTAATATGACAGAAATGAAAAATGTGAAACTGGATCCATATTTTGCCCTATACACAAAAAATCCGTTCAAGATGAACTAAGGACCAAAATGGAAAATATAAGACTTTGAAGCATTTAGTACAAAATACAGGTTAATATTTTTATAACTTTGACGTGGGAAGTAATTTCTTAAACAATTTACAATAAAAGAGCTAATCATAAAACAAAAAGAATAATGAGCTATATTAAAATAATTACTTTTGTCCATTAAAAGACATTTTAAAGAAAGATAAGCAATAATTTACAAACTGGAAAAAATACAATTGTAACAGAAAACCAACAAAAGACATATAAAGAATGTATAAAATGCCTCAAGTCATTCATAGAAGGAAAAACAATAGAAAAATGAACTAAAGTCACAATTAGGCATTTCACAGAAAAAGAAACCAAATCTTTAATAAACATTTGCTGAACCTCATTAGTAATCAGGTAAAGGAAAACAAAGGCTACAATGAAATCCCAATGACCCCATTCAATTTACAAAGATTAAGAAGTCTGAGAGCATAGCACAGGGAACTATATTCAATATCTTGTAATAACCTATAATGGAAAAGAATCTGAAAAAGAATATATTTATGTATATATGGAGAGAGATATAGATATATATAGATATAACTGAATCACTTTGCTGTACACCTGAAACTAACACAACATTGTAAATTAACTATATTTCAATTAAAATGGTTAAAAATAAAAAATAAAGAAAGAAGTTTGACAATAGCAAATGTTAGAAAGAATGTTGGTCAACTATTCTACTATACACTGTGCGTGGAAGTGTAAATTTACACAACCATTTTGATTAAAAATTTAGTATTATCTTATAAGTTTAAATTTTCAGATACTCTACAACCCAGAAATTCCACTTCAAGATATGTATGTGTGTGTGTATGTAAGTGTGGGTGTGTATGAGGAGAGATGCACCAGGATACATGTACAATAATATTTTTAGCAGTACTGTTTGTAATAGCAAAATAATAGAGACAACTCCATTAATATCCATTGACAGGAAATTGGTAAATTGTGATATATTTTCAGAAAAGGATATTTTATATGCAGCAGCAAAATTGAATGAACTATAGCCCATATTACAATTTGGTTGAATATTGGTAATATTTATATTAAAAGAAAAAAGCAAGTCTCAGAAGATTGTATACAGCATGATATTCTTTCGTAAATTTCAAAAAAAAGCTAGAACTACAAAAAGTGTGTATGTGTGTTTGTTTTGAAAATCAAAGAAATGACAAATAGAAATTTCAGGATGGTGTTTACATGGGACGGGGAAAGGGGATGGACACTTAAATGTAATTATTGTTTTCGTTTTTGTATTTTGCTATTCTTTTGTGAATTTTATTTTATTATTTTTTATACAGCATGTTCTTATCAGTTATCCATTTTATACATATTAGTGTATACGTGTCAATCCCAATCACCCAATTTATCCCACCACCCCCACCCCCACCCCGCTTTCCCCACTTGGTGTCCATACGTTTGTTATCTACATCTGTGCCTCTAGTTCTGCCTTGCAAACTGGTTCATCTGTACCATTTTCTAGATTCCACATATATGTGTTAAAATACGATATTTATTTTTCTCTTTCTGACTTACTTCATTCTGTATGACAGTCTCTAGGTCCATCCACGTCTCTACAAATGATCCAATTTCATTCTTCTTTATGGCTGAGTAATATTCCATTTTATATATATACCACATCTTCTTTATCCATTGGTCTATCATTGGGCATTTAGGTTGATTCCATGACCTGGCTATTGTAAACAGTGCTGCAATGAACATTGGTGTACATGTGTCTTTTTGAATTATGTTTTTCTCTGAGTATATGCCTAGTAGTGGGATTGCTGGGTCATATGGTAATTCCATATTTAGTTTTTTAAGGAACCTCCATACTGTTCTCCATAGTGGCTGTATCAATTTACATTCCCACCAACAGTGCAAGAGGGTTCCCTTTTCTCCACACCCTCTCCAGCATTTGTTGTTTATCGATTTTCTGATGATGCCCATTCTGACCAGTGTGAGTTGTAGTTTTGATTTACATTTCTCTAATAATTAGTGATGTTGAGCAGCTTTTCATGTGCTTCTTGGTCATCTGTATATCTTCTTTGGAGAAATGTCTATTTAGGTCTTCTGCCCATTTTTGGATTGGGTTTTTTGTTTCTTTAATATTGAGCTACATGAGCTGTTTATATATTTTGGAGATTAATCCTTTGTCCATTGATTTGTTTGCAAATATTTTCTCCCATTCTGAGGGTTCTCTTTTATCTTTTTTATAATTTGCTTGGCTGTGCAAAAGCTTTTAAGTTTCATTAGGTCCCATTTGTTTATTTTTATTTTTATTTCTATTACTCTAGGAGGTGAATCAAAAAAGATCTTGCTGTGATTTATGTCAAAGAGCGTTCTTCCTATGTTTTCCTCTAAGGGTTTTAGAGTGTCCAGTCTTACATTTAAGTCCTTAATCCATTTTGAGTTTATGTTCATGTATGGTGTTAGGGAGTGTTCTAATTTCATGCTTTTACATGGAGCTGTCCAGTTTTCCCAGCACAACTTATTGAAGAGGCTGTCTTTTCTCCATTTTATATCCTTGCCTCCTTTGTCATAGATTAGGTGACCATAGGTATCTGTGTTTGTCTCTGGGCTTTTTATCCTGTTCCATTGATCTATATTTCTGTTTTTGTGTCAGTACCATATTCTCTTGATTACTGTAGCTTTGTAGTATAGTCTGAAGTCAGGGAGTCTGATTCCTCCAGCTCTGTTTTTTTCCCTCAAGATTGCTTTTGCTATTCGGGGTCTTTTGTGTCTCCATACAAATTTTAAATTTTGTTCTAGTTCTGTAAAAAATGCCATTGGTAATTTGATAGGGATTGCATTGAATCTGTAGATTGCTTTGGGTAGTATAGTCATTTTCACAATATTGATTCTTCCAATCCAAGAACATGGTATATCTCTCCATCTGTTTGTGTCATCTTGGATTTCTTTCTTCAGTGTCTTATGGTTTTCTTAGTACAGGTCTTTTGCCTCCTTAGGTAAGTTTATTCCTAGGTATTTTATTCTTTTGGTTGTAATGGTGACTGAGATTATTTCCTTAATTTCTCCTTCTGATCTTTCACTGTTAGTGTATAGGAATGCAAGAGATTTCTGTTCATTAATTTTGTATCCTGCTACTTTACCAAATTCACTGATTAGCTCTAGTAGTTTTCTGCTGGCATCTTTAGGATTATCTATGTACAGTATCATGTAATCTGCAAACAGTGACAATTTTATTTCTTCTTTTCCAATTTGTATTCATTTTATTTCTTTTTCTTCTCTGATTGCCATGGTTGAGACTTCTAGAATTATGTTGAAAAATAGTGACAAGAGTGGACATCCTTGTCTTGTTTCTGATCTTAGAGGAAATGCTTTCAGTTTTTCACCACTGAGAATGATGTTTGCTGTGGGTTTGTCATATATGGCCTTTATTATGTTGAGGTAGGTTTCCTCTATGCCCACTTTCTGGAGAATTTTTATCATAAATGGATGTTGCATTTTGTCAAAAGCTTTTTCTGCATCTATTAAGAGGCTCATATGGGTTTTACTCTTCAATTTTTTAATATGGTGTATCACATTGATTGATTTGTGTATACTGAAGAATCCTTGCATCCCTGATAAATCCCACTTGATCATGGTGTATGATCCTTTTAATGTGTTGTTGGATTCTGTTTGCTAGTATTGTGTTGAGGTTTTTTGCATCTATATTCATCAGTGATATTGGTCTGTAATTTTCCTTTTTGTAGTATCTTTATCTGGTTTTGGTATCAGGGTGATGGTGGCCTCGTAGAATGAATTTGGGGGTGTTCCTTCCTCTGCAATTTTTGGGAGAGTTTGAGGAGGATGGGTGTTAGCTCTTCTCTAAATGCTTGATAGAATTCACCTGTGAAGCCATCTGGTCCTGGACTTTTGTTCGTTGGAAGATTTTTAATCACAGTTTCAATTTCATTACTTGTGATTGGTCTGTTCATATTTTCTATTTCTTCCTGGTTCAGTCTTGGAAGGTTATACCTTTCTAAGAATTTGTCCATTTCTTCCAGGTTGTCCATTTTATTGGCATAGAATTGCTTGTAGTAGTCTCTTATGATGCTTTGTATTTCTACAGTGTCCATTGTAACTTCTCCTTTTTCATTTCTAATTTTATTGATTTGAGTCCTCACCCTCTTTTTCTTGATGAGTCTGGCTAAAGGTTTTTCAATTTTGTTTATCTTCTCAAAGAATCAGCTTTTAGTTATTGATCTTTGCTATTGTTTTCTTTGTTTCTATTTCATTTATTTCTGCTCTGATCTTTATGATTTCTTTCCTTCTACTAACTTTGGGTTTTGTTTGTTCTTTCTCTAGTTGCTTTAGGTGTAAGTTTAGATTGTTTATTTGAGATTTTTCTTGTTTCTTGAGGTAGGATTCTGCTGCTATAAACTTCCTTCTTAGAACTGCTTTTGCTGCATCCCACAGGTTTTTGATTGTCATGTTTTCATTGTCACTTGTCTCTAGGTATTTTTTGATTTCCTCTTTGATTTCTTCAGTGATATCTTGGTTATTTAGAAATGTATTGTTTAACCTCCATGTGTTTGTGTTTTTTATGTTTTTTTCTCTGTAATTTATTTCTATTCTCATAGTGTTGTGGTCAGAAAAGATACTTGATATGATTTCAATTTTCTTAAATTTACTGAGGCTCAATTTGTGACCCAAGATGTGGTCTATCCTGGAGAATATTCCATGTGCACTTGCAAGAAAGTGTAGTCTGCTGTTTATAGATAGAATGTCCTATAAATATCAATTAAGTCTGTCTGGTCTATTGTGTCATTTAAAGCTTGTGTTTCCTTATTAATTTTCTGTCTGGACGATCTGTCCATTGGTGTAAGTGAGGTGTTAAAGTCCCCCATTATTATTGTGTTACTGTCGATTTCCTCTTTTAGAGCTGTTAACATTTGCCTTACATATTGAGGTGCTCCTATGTTGGGTGTATATACATTTATAATTGTTATATCTTCTTCTTGGATTGATCCCTTGATCATTATGTAGTGTCCTCCCTTGTTTCTTGTAACATTCCTTATTTCCTTATTTTAAGGTCTATTTTATCTGATATGAGTATTGCTACTCCAGCTTTCTTCAGATTTCCATTTGCATGGAATATCTTTTTCCATACCTGTAGTTTCAGTCTGTATGTGTCCCTAGGTCTGAAGTGGGTCTCTTGTAGACAACATATATGTGGGTCTTGTTTTTCCATTCAGCGAGCCTGTGTCTTTTGGTTGGAGCATTTAATCCATTCACATTTAAGGTAATTATCGATATGTATGTTCCTATTACCATTTTCTTAATTGTTTTGGGTTTGTTTTTGTAGGTCCTTTTCTCTTGTGTTTCCCACTTAGAGAAGTTCCTTTAACATTTGTTGTAGAGCTGGTTTGGTGGTGCTGAATTCTCTTAGCTTTTGCTTGTCTGTAATGCTTTTGATTTCTCTGCTGAATCTAAATGAGATCCTTGCTGGCTAGGGTAATCTTGGTTGTAGGTTCTTCCCTTTCATCACTTTAAATATATTGTGCCACTCCCTTCTGGCTTGTAGAGTTTCTGCTGAGAAATCTCCTGTTAACCTTATGGACGTTCACTTGTATGTTATTGGTCGTTTTTCCTCGTTGCTTTTAATAATTTTTCTTTGTCTTAAATTTTTGTCAGTTTGATTACTCTGTGCCTCAGTGTGTTTCTCCTTGGGTTTATCTTGCCTGGGACTCACTGCACTTCCTGGACTTGGGTGGCTATTTCCTTTCCCATGTTAGGGAAGTTTTCAACAATTATCTCTTCAAATATTTTCTCAGGTCCTTTCGCTCTCCCTACTCCTTCTGGGACCCCTATAATGTGAATGTTGGTGTGTTTAATGTTGTCCCAGAGGTCTCTTAGGCTGTTTTCATTTCTTTTCATTCTTTTTTCTTTTTTCTCTTCCACAGCCGTGAATTCCACCATTCTGTCTTCCAGGTCACTTATCCGTTCTTCTGCCTCAGTTATTCTGCTATTGATTCCTTCTAGTGTATTTTTCATTTCAGTTATTGTATTGTTCATCTCTGTTTGTTTGCTCTTTAATTCTTCTAGGTGTTTGTTGTTTAATTCTTCTAGGTCTTTGTTAAACATTTCTTGCATCTTCTTGATCTTTGCCTCCATTCTTTTTCCGAGGTCCTGGATCATCTTCACTATCATTATTCTGAATTCTTTTTCTGGAAAGTTGCCCATCTCCACTTCATTTAGTTGTTTCTCTGGGGTTTTATCTTGTTCCTTCATCTGGTACATAGTCCTCTGCCTTTTCATTTTGCCTGTCTTTCTGTGAATGTAGTTTTTGTTCCACAAGCTGCAAGACTGTAGTTCTTCTCACTTCTGCTGTCTGCTCTCTGGTGGATGAGGCTATCTAAGAGACTTGTGCAAGCTTCCTGATGGGAGGGACTGGTGGTAGGTAGAGCTGGGTGTTGCTCTGGTGGGCAGGGCTCAGTAACTTTAATCCGCTTGTCTGCTGATGGGTAGGGCTGAGTTCCCTCCCTGTTGGTTGTTTGGCCTGAGGTGACCCAGCACTGGAGCCTAGAGGCTCTGTGGTGGAGCTAATAGTGGACTCCAGGAGGGCTCACACCAAGGAGTACTTCCCAGAACTCCTGCTGCCAGTGTCCTTGTCCCCTTGGTGAGCCATGGCCACTTCTCTGCTTCTACAGGAGACCTTCCAACACTAGCAGGTAGGTCTGGTTCAGTCTCCTATGGGGTCACTGCTCCTTCCTCCTGGGTCCTAATGCGCACACTACTTTGTATGTGCCCTCCAAGTGTGGAGTCTCTGTTTCCCCCAGTCCTGTCAAAGTCCTGCAATCAAATCCCAGTAGCCTTAAAAGTCTGATTCTCTGGGAATTCCTCCTCCCATTGCCAGACCCCCAGGTTGGGAAGCCTGACGTTGGGCTCAGAACCTTCACTCCAATGGGTGGACTTCTGTGGTATAATTGTTCTCCAGTCTTCTACTCTGCCATCTTGAACCAATCTCTATAATTATTGTTGATGTTACTTGTTGGGTTGGGTTGTGAGCTTCTGTATCTCTCTCTCTCTGTGTGTGTGTGTGTGTGTGTGAGAGAGAGAGAGAGAGAGAGAGAGAGAGAGTGGGAGGGAGGAATAGAAGGAGGAGGGAGAGGGAGAAAGAAAGGAAAGAGGGAGAAAGGGAGAAAGGAAGGAAGGAGGGAAGAGGAGGGAAGGAGGGAGGAAAATAGGTCTATGCAAAGACTAATAATGGCAGTGTCATGAGCCAAGATTACAGATAAGCCAATTTTGTGCAACTGGTGTCAATTAAGAAGAAGAGGAAGAGTAGGAGAAGAAAGAGACACCTAAGCAACCTGGATATCAGAGAAGGCTTTCTGGAATAAGGTACCCCTAATCTGAGCATTGAAGAGCACCTAGGATTGATTCCGATGAAGAAGGTATAAAAAGGCTTTTCAGGAAAAGTCAACATGCAAATATAAAAGGCCAGAAAGTTTGGGTTTGGATTGTTAAGGATAATTGCTGAGCAGAATGGGAAATAGGCTAAGGAACTGTCCCTATAAGAAAAAAGTCTAAGGAACTATGAAGGTCCAACAACCTCAAACACAGGGGTGGGGTGGGGTCTAGAAAAGTGACTGGGTCAGTGCCCTCCATTCCCTAGGTATGAGGCCTTTCTCAATCTGTCTGGCCAGCAAGACTCTATCAAAGCAACCATGCCCTGGGAGATCTGAAAAGAGGTGGAGCCAGACACACAAAAACATTTTTTATCACATCCCAAGGATCTGATCCTCTGGCTATATGCAGAGTGATGCTGGGCTGGTTGATTCTGTGCCAGTCCTGAAAGCTGAGATAGGAACACAGAAGTGTCTTCAAGAGGTGGAGAGAGGACCTTACAAATCAGCACCACGGACAGAGGCCCCGACTATTCATTTCTTCTCAGGGTTCAGGTCAAGCCAGGAACACCCAGCTGGAATCTTTGGCAGACAAATCCCTGGGCTCCAGGAGCTCAAGGACAGGGAAATCCCAGATCAGGAGATCATCAATCCTGATTTGGCCTGATTGGATGACCTCATGATTGCTTTTGCCTCTTCCCTGGTCTTCCTGCCTACAGCCTCACACCTTCCTAACCTCCATTCCAGCCCCACAGTGCTACCAGAACAATCTTTCTATGTCTTGAATCTGATCATGACTCTGTCTTTTTAGAAACCCTTCAATGATATCCCTATCCTGGCATTCAAGGCCCTTCATGACTTCCGCTGCCCATATGTCTATTATCAGTCTCTTCTCTTCCTAACACCTTTGCTCCTAGCAAAGCTTTCCCTCCTACTTCTCTGATGAACCCCTCTAACCCCCCAAGTGCTAAATATTGGAGGATCCACAAGTCTCAGTCTTTGGAACTTTTCTTCTATTTCCACTCATCCCATTAGTCATCCTATCCAATCCCATGGCTTTAAATCCATCTCTAACCTAGACTTCTATCCTAGACTTCAGATTCATATATCTATCTACTTGATAGCCCCACTTGGGTAATCAATAGATATCTCAGATTTACGTCTCTAATAAAATTGTTGGGAGGAGGGATATGGAATAATATCCTCTGAATTGAGAAGGAACTTTAAGATTGAAAAACACAGCAGGCAACTCCATAAAGTGCAATAATGAAGTTTACTGTGGGTAACTTACATACAGGCAGGACTGGGCAGACTATGATCCAGAGGCATTTGTAGCGGTGCTGCACACTGGACTGTGGAAGGGGTACAGGAGGATTTAAAGGGGCTAAATGTAGAACCCGACTACCAAGTGAGAAGCACATCAGCACCATATGGAACTGGGTGTTTTTCCTCTCCCCCAGGGGTCTCATGACCATTAACCATCGTGTCAGCAAAAAGCATTCTTCCAGTTTTCATATGAAATGAGGCAAGGGTAAAAGTTGATAGAGAACTTATCTGGCTTGGGCGCATTCCTTGTGAGTAGATTAAAGCTCAGTCATGCAGAAAGGGGAGGGGGTAGGACTTCAGGTGTAAGATGAAGCTGACAAGATGGAGTCAGTGTGGTTCAGCCGCACAAAACCCTTGGTTTCATCCTCCTACCAGCTTCCCCATCTCAGTAATCAGCAGTTCTGTTGTCCAGTTGCCCAGGCCTTAACTTCTCTTTTTCTTTCTTTCATATCCTATATCCATTTCATCAGGAAATTCAGTCAGCTCTGCCTTCGAAAATGTGTCCATAAACCAACCACTTCTTACCACTTGGTCTAAATCACCATCACCTCTGTATTATTGCAGTAGCCTCTAAACTGATTTTCTGCTTCTGCTCTTTTGCCTTTCATTCTGTTCTGAACATGGCAACCAAAGTGATCCTATTAAAACATTAAGTGGGATCATATAATCCCTCTTATCAAAATCCTCTAATATCTCCCTAACTCACTTAGAATGAAATCCATTATCTCTTTGCATCAATCATTCTGCTACAGCCATACCGATATCCTCACTGTTCTTCAAACGTGCAAACATGCTCCCATCTTGGGGCTAGTCTTAGAATCAAATATTGTAAATCTTCCAACTTTGTTCTTCTTTCTCAAATTTTTTTTACTATTATAGGTTTTGGGCATTTTTATATATATTTTAGTATCAGCGTGTCAATTTTTATCCAAAAAAAAAAAAAAACCTGCTGGTTTTTTGCTTAAGGTTGCATTGAATCTATAGATCAATTTAGGAATAACTGACATCATAACAATATTGTCTTCCAATCCATGAACATGGTACATGTCTTCATTTATTTAGGTCTTACTTTAGTCTCTCAGCAATATTTTGTAGTTTTAGTGTACCGATTTTACACATAATTTGCTAAACTTATCCATAAATATTTCATGTTTTTAAGTCATTGTAAATGGTACTTTAAAATTTTTATTTTCCAGTTGTTCATTTCTATATGTATATAAAAACACAATTAACTTTTGTACATTGACCTTTTATCTTGTGACTTTGCTAAACTAATATATTAGTTCTAACAGCTCTTTTGTAGATTCCTTAGGATTTTTTATTTACAGTATATGATCATATCATCTGATCTGTAAATAAAGACAGTTTACTTCTTCATATCTAACTATGTGTTTTTTTTGTTTTTTGGGGTTTTTTTGGCTATGGCAATGAATAGGACCTCAGTACAATGTTGAACAGAAATAGTGAGAGCAGACATCCTTGTTTTGTTCCTAATCTAAGAGTAAAAGTATTCTCTTTCAGCATTACATATGATATTAGCTGTAGGATTTTCATAGATGCTTTTTATCGCATTCTACTCTTAATTTTCTTAGAGCTTTTCTTATAAATAGTTGGTGAATGTTATCAATGCTCTTTTTTTTTGCATGTATTGTGATAAATTTTGTTTTTCACCTTTATTTTATAACATGGTGATTTTCAAATGTTAAACTAATCCTGCATTTCTAAGATGAAATCAACTTAGTCATGATATATGCTTTTTATTTGTAGTTGGTTACAGTTTGGTAACAATTGTTAAATGTTTTTGTACCTATTTTCATAAGAGAAAATTAGTAATTTTCTTTGTAATATCTTTGTTTGGTTTTAATATCAGGATAATATTCATCTCAAAAAATAAATTGGAGAAATTTCCCTCTTCCCATGTTTTTTAATGAGTTTGTGTTGAATTAGTATTATTTCTTCCTCAACTGTTTAATAAAACTTACCAGAGAAGTTATTTAGTCCTGGATTTTCTTCTCCTTTATTATTTTTGGGGGGAAGTGGGGAGAGATTTTAATTACAAATTTAATTTCTTTAATAGATATAGGGCTATTCAATACAGAATTTTTTTTTCTCTAGTAAGTTTTGGCAGTTTGTACTTTTCAAGGGATTTGTCCATTTCATCTAAGTTTTCAGATTTATTGGCATAAAGTTTTTCAAAATATTACCTTATCATCCTTTTCACATCTAAAGGATATGTAGTGATGTTCTCTCTTCTATTTCTGTTATTGATAATTCACAGCTTCTCTCTTTTCTCTTAATCAGTCTGACTAGAGATATACCAGTTTTATTGATATTTTCAAAGAACCCAGCTTTGGTTTAATTTTTTTCTATTGTTTGTTTTCTACTTAATTGATTTCCACTCATATCTTCATTATTTCCTTCCTTCTGCAGTTGGCCCTTGAACAACGTTAGTTTGAACTGTATGGACCCACTTACAAGCGAATATTTTTTAATAATAAATACCACAGATCTACATCGTTGATTGAATCTGTGGATGCAGAGAAACCATGGGTCCAGAGGGCCACTCTAAGTTATACACAGATTAACCCTCACATTGTTCAAGGGTCAACCATATTTGTTTTTAACTTAATTTGCTCCTTCTTTTTCGTATTACGTTTTTAAAAATTATTTCTTATGCTTTTTTTTTTTAAGGAAAGCCTTTTATTTATTTATTTATTTATTTTTGGCTGCGTTGGATCTTCATTGCTATGCTCAAGCTTTCTCTAGTTGCGGAGAGCGGGGACTGCTCTTTGTTGTGGTGCGCGGGCTTCTCATTGTGGTGGCTTCTCTTGTTGCAGAGCACAGGCTCTAGGCACAGGGACTTCAGTAGTTGTGGCACGTGGGCTCAGTAGTTGTGGCTAGTGGACTCCAGAGCGGAGGCTCAGTAGTTGTGGTGCAGGGGCTTAGTTGCTCCACAGTATGTGAGATCTTCCTGGACCAGGGCTCGAACCCATGTCCCCTGCATTGGCAGGCAGATTCTTAGCCACTGCGCCATCAGGGAAGTCCCTCTTATTATGTTAAGGTAAACTTTTATATAATTACTTTTCAACCTTTGTTTCTTTCTAATGCAAGAATTTAAAATTACAGATTTCATTTTAAGTAATTTTAGTCACTACCCTCAAATTTTGATGTCCTTTTTTATTTTCCTGCCTTCTTTTGGATAGAGGGGTTTTTGTTTGTTTATTTGTTTATTTTACTATTTTGTTTACACCATTGGCTTATCAGTCATGCATGTTTTATTTTCTCTAAGGTTTAAAATATGCATCTGTAACTTATCACACTCTACCTTCAAACAATATTATACCACTTCACACATACTGAAGGAAATGATAATATGCTTCCATTTCTCCTTCCTATCCTTTTTTGTCATACATTTTACTTCTACATATGTGAAAAACACCACAGTACCTTGTTATTATTTTGCATTAAATAGTTAATTTAAATTTTTTTAAACTGAGATGAAAGGACTCTGTATTTAACATTCCCTGTGCTTGTCATTTCTTTGTATAGATCCAAATTTTCATCTGGTATCACCTTACTTCAACTTGTAGAATTTCCTTTAGCATTTCTTTTAGTGCAAAGTAGTTTCTGTAAATTCTCTCAGCTTTTGTTTGTCTAAAAATGTCTTTATTTTCACTTGATTTTGAAGAGCATTTTAACTGGTGTATAATTCTAGTTTGATCTCTCTCTCTTCTCTCTCCCTCTCTCTCTCTCCCTCTCTCTCTCTCTCATCTCTTTAAAGAGGTTATTCCATTGTGTTTTGCCTTGCATTGTTCCTAGTGAGAAATCAGTGATGCTTCTTTTTTTATTTCCCTGTATATAATACATATCTTCTTTTCAGTCTGCCTCTAATATTTCCTATTTATAACTAGTTTTTTAGTAAATTGGTTATGATGTGCTTTGGTTTTTTTTTTTTTTTTTTTTTGGTACGCGGGCCTCTCACTGTTGTGGCCTCTCCCGTTGCGGAGCACAGGCTCCAGATGCACAGGCTCAGCGGCCATGGCTCACGGGCCTAGCCGCTCCGTGGCGTGTGGGATCTTCCCGGACCAGGGCACGAACCCGTGTCCCCTGCATCGGCAGGAGGGCTCTGAACTACTGCGCCACCAGGGAAGCCTGGTATGTTTTTTTTTTAATGTGTTTATCCTTTTAGGGTTTGTTGAGTTTCTTGGGTCTGTTGTTTATAGTCTTCAAGTTTGGAAAAATGGGGCTATTATTTCTTCAAATGTTTTTCACCCCTACCCTTCCTGAGACCCCAGTTACAAATATGTTAGATTACTTGTAGTGCTCATAGGTACTGAGGCTCTATTCATTTTTTTAAGTCTTTTTTCTTTCTGTGCTACAGTTTGGATATTTTCTATTGCTGTGTTTTCAAATTCACTGATATTTTCTTCTTTAGTATCTAATCTGCTATAAAGACATACAATGTATTCTTTAGTTCAGATATCGTACTTTTAAACTCTTGAGGTTCCATTTGGTAACTTCAACTTCTTTACTCATTATGTTCATGTTTCCATTCAAATCTCTTAATGTATATTTAGAATTGTTGCTTCAAAGTCTATGTCTGCTAATCCCATCATCTCTGTCATTTCTGGATCTATTTCTATGGATTAAGATTTCTTCTGGTTATGGATCATATTTTCCTGCTTCTGTTCATGTCTAGTCATTTTATTGGCTGTTGGACATTGTAAATGTTTCATTGTTGAGAGTCTGAATTTTGTTTCCTTTCTTTAAAGAATGTTGAAGTGTGTTTTGTTTGGGCAGGCAATTAAGTTACTTGTGGATCAGTTCCATCCTTTTTCAAGCTTTATTAAGGTATCTCTAGAGTAGTCTTTAAGGCTACTTTAGCCCTACTATTATGATTCTTTTGAAGTCTCTACTGAATGTCCCTGGTTCAACAAGTTCTCTCCACTCTATACAGATGGAACATGAATGTCTCCCAGCCCAGTCTGAATTCTGGAAAGTGTAACTCCCCAGTAGTTTTTTACCCACACTTATGGATTTTCATCTTGTGCATGCACAACTTAGCATTTAGACAAAAACTCAAGTGAGACCCCCTATATATATTTCTTGAGCTCATTTCTGAGTAGCTGCTTCCTCTCTGGTACTCTTACCCTGCAAATTCTAATGTGTCAGCCTTTCCAAACTCCAATATCCCTCTCATCAACACAAAAATACCCCTGTGGTCTACTTGGGTTTTCTCTCCCTGCTCTGCCAGAAACTGCCTCAGGCATAAAGCTAGGGTGATCATCAGAATCATCTTATTTGTTTTCCTTCTCTCAAGGATCATAGTTCAGTGCTAACAGGTGTCCAATGACTGAAAAAGTTTTTTCATATATTTGTCCAGTTTTCTAGTTATTTATGCAGGACAGAAAGTCCAGTACAACTTAATCATGTTCAGAAGCTAAAATCCCTCTCCCTTGGGTCTTTTTATTCAAATTTCACTTCAAAAGTTGTAATCACTCCAACAATACTCTGTCCTCCTTTCTTGCTTCATTTTTCTCCTTAGTACTCATCATCCAACACTGTATATATTTACCATCTTATTTATGAATTCTTTCCTTTCATTAGAATGTAGGTTCCATGCAGGCAAGGATATCTGTATATTTTGTTATCTGTTATAGCTCTAGCACAAAGATTAGGGCTTAGAATACATTAAGTGCTCAATAAATATATGATGGATAGATGGATGGATGGATGAAAGCTTACCTCCTTTCAAAATCTTTCCCTAATGCCATCTCTACCCATTCTGCATCTTGTATCATGGTGCTGATCACATCTTTATTGTTCATGTGTCTGTTTCTCTGTTTCTGTCTCTGTCTCTGTCTCTGTCTCTGTCTCTCTCTCTCTCTCACACACACACACACGCACACACACACTCCAGAAGTTCTTACACAACAGGAGTGTGATCATGTCTATCTGTGTGTCCCCATCTCCCTACACAGGGCTGGACACAGGAGAGTTATCATTTGTGTTAAATGGAAATTGTCCCCATCCAAGAGGTGCAGTTGTGCAGGAAACCAGCAGAGGGCAGCACGAGGTCATGCATGTCTATTGTCTTCTAGTGCCAGTCTTCTCAGGTAAGTAGGGACTGGTCTCAGATGGAGCTGGACTGTAGTCTCAGGCTGACTTAGACACGCAGAGCCAGTGCTATTCCCTCAGTAAAGGACTCAGGAGGGCCCAGGTAGCCTCTCCTGGTTACCCCCACCCCTTGCTGATTCAGCATCTCCTGCCATTTACTCCTTCATCCACACCCAGCATTGATGGAGGGAGCGCGCACACACACACACACACACACACACACAGCCCTTCCTCAATTAGAAGAGCCTTCCCTTCACAATCCCACCACCTTCTCTCCCAGCCTGTGCTGTTTAAGTTCCCTGCTCCAAATAGGATTTCTCGGAGGTCTGTTTCCTGGCCTCCCTGTCCACTCAATGCACTTAGCAATTCCCTTGAAGTCCTTTAATGCCCACCATTTAAATCTAATCCTACCACAGGCACTGCCAGGAGGTGCGCATTGTTAGTTCCAATTTACAGATGAGAAAACAGACTCAGAGAGGAAAAGGAACTCCCCTAAGATCACACAGTTTAGTGGGTGAAGAGGCTGAGACTCAACACCAGACTGTACTGGTCCAGGGCTCCTTCTGGTCCAGCTGCAACCCCCTCTCCAGCCCAAGCCCCCAGGGAAGAGGGCAGGAGCAGGTGGTCTGGAGGCCATAGTGTACATACTTTCCTCCCAGGATTATTGTTCTCATCCTAAAATAAACCCAGTCACTCCAGACTTTCTTTTTTTTCCTCCCAATATAAACCCTGGGGACCACTGCCTGCTTCCTGGGAACTCTTACAGAACAGAACCTGGATATTACTGGTGTATTCCAGGGCCACACACAGGGCTTCGCACATGGTAGGGCCCTCCTTAAGGCAGGATTGTCGGATGGACGGATGGATGGAGTCACCAAGATGAAGGACAATGCCTGGAAACTCTTTAGAGTCTCCTCTGCTCTTCCAATAATTTAATTCAGCAAACAGTCCCTGAGGTCCCTCCAACACTGGACCCTGTTCTGGGTGCTAAGGCACAGTCAGTATATGGGGAAACTGAGGCTTGCAGCAACAAAAGCTTGCAGCAACTCGAAGGAGACTGTGCCTGGAATAGAAGAAGAAGCACGGCGGGGGCAGCCCTCACCCCTGCCCACAATAATACTGGGAACCAGTGCAGCTTCCTGCTGCCTGGGACCCACTGGGAGAAAAACCATTGTTTAGCTTGGAGCTTGGCCCCTTTCCTACCACCCAATCCTTCCCCTTCCCATTGTCTTTAGCCCTCTCATCAGGGTACAGGAAGCAGCTGCCGACACAGCAGCAAAAAGAATGGGGAAGGGGCTGGGGGGAGCAGATGAGGCCGTCCCAGGAGAGGTAAGACGCTTCAGCTGGTTGTCCCTTCCTAGATGAGCTCCAGACAAAGGCCCAGGCAGCGGACTCCGCCAGTATGGAGCTGGGCACCGGGTGCAGGACTCAGGCAGAGGCTCAGATCCAGATTCAAGCCCCAGTATCTGCCACTGATGTGCTGTGTGTCCCTGAGCAAGCCTCTTACAATCTCTGAGCATCTATGTTCTTCTCAGTTAGAGCAAGGATAAGATGCTTGTCTAGTGAGGATTAGCTTATTGCAGTCACAATTAACACGAAAATGCCTAATACCTGCGTATTTTTAAATGTTCATTTCTGTTCCTTCCCCCGACTTTAACCATAGAAAAACACCAAGAAAGATGATGGCAAAGAGGGTTCTTGTAGCAGATGGAAGCAGCGTTTTCTATTAGGTAAATGAAGATGTATTACCACAACTGGGTCATCATCAAAATCACACTTAATAAATCTGTAATAAATCACATTTAATAATTAATAATCACATTAATGGAAGAGGTACATTTATTGAGCATTTACTATGAGTCAGGCACATTACTTCTGCACAGCTATTCTGTGAGTTAGGTATTGTCAGGGCCAGCTTCATGGGTATGTGACCAGCGCAGTTGCACAGAACCCATAACTCAGAAGTTTGCCCCACAATTGGGGTTTAATGCTCTGTGGTCGCCATCTTGAAATTCTTAATCATTTTATTTTTGAATTTGTTTTGAAAGTGAAGTCTGATGGAACATGGAGCATACACTGGGGACTTGGAAGCTTCACTCATACATAGTCCTGCCTCTCCTAACCTCCCTCTCCCCCTCCCCAGGATGGGTTCTAAGCTGCCTGTCCGCCTGCCCCGCCTCATCCTAGACAGGGGCCTGGGTGCAGGCGCAAAGAGGGCTGGGTTGGCGGTGCATGCCAAGTCATAAGGAAGGGCCCCCACCCCGCCCCGTGAGGGTCCCCATACCCAAGGGAACACGACGTTAACTAGTGAGCAATAAACAGCGTGATGTGCTGAGCAAGAAATCATGAGAGAACGGTAAAAAGCTTTTTTCCTGATTTTTGAACAAGGGGCCTTGCATTTTCCTTGGCACTGGGCCCCACAAATTATATGGCTGGTCCTGGTTACTCTTATTACCACCATTTCTCAAAAGTGGAGGCTCAGAGAGGCTCAGCCATTTGCCCAAGGTCACACAGCTGCCAAGTGGCAGAGTTCAGATGTGGACTTCGACCCCAGAGAAGAGAGGATTCTGAGATCTTAAAGAGCTTCAGCCCAGGAATCAGAAGTCCTGGATCCCATTTCTGATCATGGCCCTAGGCAAGTTTGCCCCCACTCTCTGCCTCAGTCTTCCCAAGTGAAAGTGCTCTGTGGAGTCTTCTAAGATAGCACAGCATCTCAAGAGGCTTTGCCACTCACACAGGATGGAATTTTGAGCACAGGGAAGTCATCCTTGCTCACTCTCCCCACAGAGCTGTTAGGAGGATTCAGCAGGCATCACCCACCCTACAGGACACTTCACAGCATATAAACACTTTCATGCTGCTCCCTCCCCCAAAGAGCACAGAGCAGAAGGCTGGGCAGGGAATATTCTCATTCTCATTTTACAGACAGGAAAATTGGAGTACCAGAGCTGCAAAGTGACTTACCCAAGATCACATTGTGTTTCAGGCAAGTTTTGAATGGGTAACAAGCCTCCCTAGACACAAGATCATAATATGAACCTCCCCAAATGAAAAGATGGGTTACAACCTTGAGGAGTCCTGGTGTAGGAGGGCAGTGCTGGAGCCCTCGCTCTGAGACGGTTGGATTAATCTAATCATTGGCCTTGAAGGTCCCAGGTATGAGGGAGGAGGCTAGGGAGGTACCAAGAGCTCCTGAGATAAAAAAAAACATCTGGCCATCAGTTTTCAAAGGATAACTCAGCATCTCATGGGATGTTTACCCAACACAGAAGGGTGTGTTATCTATAGACCAATAGACGAACAGTCAGACAGAGGGACTGAATGGTAGATCCAGCAGAAGCATCCCATTAGCTCTCAAATACCCTCCTCCAGCCTCCCCACCCATGACCAGTCCATTGCATGAAAGGTCAGGGCCTGGCTGACCAGATGTCACTGTAACTAGGCGATACATCCTTGGCTCCGCCTTACTCCCTTGGGTTCCTCAGCCCCTGGTTCCCTTGGTGAACATGCAAGATCTACAGCACAGGAAGGCCATGGGAAGGGCCATCCTGGGCCAGTCACCCCTTTTGCCTGTGTCTTCTTATGAACATAGGGTTTGTTTGTGAAATGGTTCTTGAAGTCAAGACCTTTTCTTGTCCATCCCCAGACCTTCAGGGAAGTGCTACTGCAGAGTTGTCCAATAAAACTTTCTATAATGATGGAAATGTACTGTTCTGTGCTGCCCAATAGCCACTAGCCGCATATGGTTGTGGAGCACAGTGGCCAGTGAGACTGGGGAACTAATTTAAACTTTTAATTTAATTTTAATTAAGCTAAATGTAAATTTAAATTGCCATATGTGGCTAATGACTACTTACTATATTGGGCAGTGCAGCTCTAGAAACAAAATGAGACAAAAAAAAAACCCAAAGTAACTGTCCATGTTTGGGGGCTTCAAAAGCACTTTCACAAGCATCTTCTCATTGGTCTGTCCTGTGAAATAGATATTAATCCTCATTTTGCAGAGAGGAAAACTGAATCTCAGAATTTATATGGCTTCCATGCTGACAGAGTTAGCAAACATTCAAAGCATGATTTCACTGCAGATCTCTTGATTCCAAAACTCCACTCATACCTCTGTATGACTCTGCCCACTCATGTAGGCATCACATATATATTGGATCATCTACCTCTGGTCTAGACACATAAAAATAAATAAGAGACAGACCCAGACTTTGGGTGGGTATCCCTAGACAAAGACAGTGTGATTGCCACAATAAGAATGTGGGTATAAAAATCACTTTAAGTGACTTTTTTCCAAGTAGTTCAAAGCACTTTGCTTTAAATACCATCTACATTTGATGACTTTCAGATTTACATTTCAGGCCCCAACCTCTGCCCAGAACTCCAAATAGATATACCAAATAGTCCATCTGAATACTGAATTGACTTCTCAAGTTTGCCCCAAATCTGTTCTTTCCCATCTCAGTAAACAGCAATTCCTTTCTTCCAGCTGTTCCACCCTAAGACCCTGGAGTCATCTATTACTCCTCTTTTTTTGCTCACCTTCTTTGTAAACCATCAGCAAATATTGTTAGCTCTGTGGTCAAGAAGCATCCAGAATGCTCACCATCTCCACAACTGCCATCATCTTTATTTGTCCCTCACTGGTCCCTGATTCTCTTTTCCACACAGTGGCTTAGATCTTTTAAAAATCTAAGCCAGAGCTTAAAGCACCAAGGGTTTTCCAAAGTCCTCACAGTGGTCCATAAGGCCCTGCAAGATCTGCCCCTGGGGCTTCCCTGGTGGCGCAGTGGTTGAGACTCTGCCTACCAATGCAGGGGACACGGGTTCGAGCCCTGGTCTGGGAAAATCCCACATGCCGCAGAGCAACTGGGCCCGTGAGCCACAATTACTGAGCCTGCGCATCTGGAGCCTGTGCTCCGCAACAAGAGAGGCCACAATAGTGAGAGGCCCGCGCACAGCGATGAAGAGTGGCCCCCACTTGCCACAACTAGAGAAAGCCCTCGCACAGAAACGAAGACCCAACACAACCATAAATAAATAAAATTAAAAAAAAAAAAAAAGATCTGCCCCTGATGCTTGTCTGACCTCATTTTCTACCGCTCTCCTCTTGCTCTTCAGGTCCAGCCACAGCAGGTCTTCCAGGTCACTCCTTCCGCTTGGCCACTTGCACAGCTCACTCCCTCACTGCCTCCCAATCTCTAACCAAAGGTCCCCTTATCACAGAGGCACTCCCTGTCCCCTTATCATGTTTCAGTTTTCCTCATAATATTTATCATCTCCTGATATTTTATATGCTGTCCTCCCACTCGAGTATAAGCTGCAGGAAAACAGTTGGCAGATAAAACACAGGACACCCAGTTAAAAGTAATTTCAGGTAAAATAGAATTAACTTTTAAAAGTATGAAGATGTCCCAGACGTTGCATGGGATATACTTATACCAAAAAGATATTCGTTGTTTACCTGAAATTCAAACATTACTGAGTGTCCTGTATTTTTATTTGCTAAATTGGGCAACCCTATGCAGGAAGGCAGGGATAGTGGTTATCTTGTTTATTGCTCAATCCTCAGCGGTAGAACTGCTCCTGGCATATGGTAATTTCTCAGTAAATATTTACGGAATGAATGAATGAACTGTTCAACCGGGTCATTAATCTGTAACAGGCCTAAACCTTTAATAAACAGCATGAGAGTCAGAGGGTTGGAGCCTCTAGGCTGGGTTAGTCACAACTGGGGGGGCCCGGGCGGCTGATGAACTTCCCAAGCAGATCGAGCAGCTGGATGCTTTGCCTGGCCCAACCCTGCTCCTCAAGAAACGAAACTCGCCCTTGTCAGGTGAGCTACAGGTCCCAGACCCTCCTGGGGGCGGGGCCTCCTCGACTGGCGGGTGGGACCTGCCCTCACTTGAGCCTGCATCCTTTAACACCCCGCCTCCCCATCGCCCCCTCGCATGACGTTACCAGACGGGCGGCCAATGGGAGCGCGCCTTACTGGCAGGCGGTGTCGGCGGTCGCTGCCAAAGGGAAGTGAGTTGGGGCTGGAGCGATGGCCCGGGTCTGGAGCCCGCGGCCGCCGCCGCCGCCGCCGCCGCCGCCACCAGCAGCGAGTCGGGAGCAGGGGCGGCTGCAGCCGGAGCGGGGGCCGGAGTCGCGGCTGCAGTGGAGGCGGCACGTGTGAGTTGCCGAGGGTCGCCCGTGCCGGAACAGCTCGAACTCTGGGTGGGAGCGCTTCAGGTGGGCTGAGCCGCCGTCGCCCCTCCTCACCGCGCCCCCAGGCCCAGACAGCAGGGCTGGGGTCTCCCGAGGCGCGGGACTGGCTCCTCTCAGGCCAAGCCCTCCAGGCCGGGCTCTGGGTCTTCCTCGGCCTCTGGCTTCCTTCAAACTCAGGCCGGAGGCCGGAGGACGGTGATCATCTCAGACTCAGGCATTTTCTCTGTCGGAGTTGTAGCGGCTGGGAGCCCCCTCCTGCTGCCAGCTAGGGAGGGAACAGCGCCTTCCCAGCGTCTCGCTCTGCATCTCCCTCTCTCCTCCCATTGAAGAACAAGTTTCTTTTTTTCTCTGCATTGGAAATTCTACCCCGGAAGTCCAAAACACCCATCTGTGTCCTTCCCCAGCTCCTGGAGCACCCTTAGAAATACTATATACTGACCAGGTCTGAGAGTCTCTTGACTTGACTTTTTATTCTCTTTGGGAGACAAAGGTTCCCCCCTCGTCCACGTCCAACACCCCCTTCGGTAACTGACAGTGCATGCCTAGGGCTTTATCCATTTGGATCACCAGCTCCCTGGCCATCTTTATGTGACTTCCCCTACCCATCTGAGTTACGGTTTCCTCTGGGCTCCAATCTCCAGCCCCCAGCGGATCTGGTCAGTCCCACTCCTGGGTGGGACTGACCAGAGGGGCTCTGGCCCAGGATTCCTCACCCTGGAAGGCGGCTCCAAGGCCTCGAGAGAACTGGGCGTCGGGTACGAACCTGGCAGCTCAGGAGTGGGTGCTCCACTTACCCCACACAAGAAGATGAAAAAGCGCAAAGAGCTCAATGCACTGATCGGCTTGGCTGGGGACAGCCGGAGAAAGAAGCCCAAGAAAGGCTCAGGCCACCGCCTGCTTCGCACCGAGCCTCCTGACTCAGACTCTGAGTCCAGCTCAGAGGAGGAAGAGGAATTTGGTGTAGCTGGAAATCGCTCTCGCTTTGTCAAGTGAGTAATGCAGTACTCAGGGGTGGGATGGGGAAAAGGCATCTCCTTGCACTACCAAGGAGGCAAATTAAAGGGAAGGAGAAGGGAGTTCTTAGGAAGAAAAAAGTGTGTAGACCTTGGAAGGCACAGAGGGAGGAAGAATGTTAGGGAGAAGATGAGTTCAGTTTCTGAATGAAGGATAAATTAGAGATCTATCTCTGAGTATACAAAGAAGAGCTCTGAATCTAGGGTGGAAAGGTGGACTTGGGGAATGTGCTAAGAGCCCAGAGAGACCAAGGCGGGAGTAGCAAAGAAGCTAAGAATAGGGAACAAAGAACAGAGAAATTTGGGGGACTAGACCTTTTGTTAAGTATAGGAGAGACAGGGACCTTAGGACTGCAGGTTTTTTTGTTAGGTTGGTTGGATTTTTTTGGTTGTTGTTTTCGGAGGGGGGGTTGTTGAGGGTTTTTTTGTTTCTGTTTCTTTTTGCACTCTTGATGGGTCTGAATCTTGGTGATGGGGGAATATGGTGAGGGACATTCTGTAAAAAGCATGAGTCTTGAGAGAAATGACGAGTGGGAAACAAAAAGAAGAAGCAGGTTTTCTCAAACCACTTTTAGATGGTGCAGTCACTAGACAAATCCCGTAGTGAGCACAAAGACATTGCGAATTGGGGGTTACGGTAGGAAAGGGCTGAAGGGAACCTTGAAGGTGCCCTTGGACTCTCTTAAGGAGCACGTTAAAAGAAGAGTATGCTGCTGAGGTTGTGGAAGCAAGAGCTAGGCAGAAGGTTGGGATGCTAAAAGAAAAGAGATTGAATCCTTTGAGGTTTGTTTAGAATGCCTGTGTCCTTTTATGTTAAAGGAAGAGATTGGTTTCTTTGCCAGGTGAGGTAGTTCAGGGTAATCCTGGGTTTGGGCTGTGAAGATCTGATGAAGTGGAATAGTTAACTGGAATAGTTATCCTGTTGGGTTAGTTTAGACCTTGAGTGCTGGTTGAAGTTTGGTGTGAAATCTGACCCCTTTCTATGTTTCCCTTCTTTCTGAACCAATAAGCTGGAGTGTACCAGGTGTCCACTTAAACCTACTGTCTACTTTTTTTCATTCCATTTGGAGTAAAACTCACTCAAAAGTTTATAAAGTTTCAGTAAACTGAAACGAGGTTCTCTGGAGTATGTATTTAAGAGAGAGAAATAGATAAGTGAATTACAGTACAGTGATGGAATGTCAGAGAAGCTCTGGTCTTTACACTTCGCTAACCTGAGCCAGTTTCCAAAGAAACTGATGATGAATTGAAGATGGCAGTGAGCGGCAGTGCCCACAGGTGCTTCCTGTAGCTCACAGGAACTCCCTCTGTTTCATGTGAAGTTTGAAACCTTTGTCCCCTATAGATGAACTCTTTATAGGTCATATTATTTAGACATATTCAACCTGCTGTTCAGATTTAAGTGTGTTACCCCCGTGTTCCCTGGTGAATTAACTGGTATTCATTAGAGATGATAATTGCATGGCGAAACGTGCTATTTTGAGTAAGGCTGTATTCCAATCTCTTCTGTACTCCTGGTTGAATTTGTTCTTACGATCAGGGGAGACTATTTGCGATGCTGCAGGATCTGTTACCCCCTCTGTGCTTTCGTCATCCTTGCCGCCTGCGTCGTGGCCTGTGTTGGCTTGGTGTGGATGCAAGTTGCTCTGAAGGAGGATCTGGATGCCCTCAAGGAAAAATTTAGAACAAGTAAGTGGTCACCCTTTTCAGAGTATAATTTTGGACTTTTTCCAGGTTCTAGGACAAAGTGAACCACACTGAATTAAGATTTTTGCTCACTCTGATGAAGCAATTATATGTTCCTGTCAGCATTTTTTTTTTTTTTTTTTTTTTTTTTGCGGTACGCGGGCCTCTCACTGTCGCGGCCTCTCTTGTTGCGGAGCACAAGCTCCAGACGCACAGGCTCAGCGGCCATGGCTCATGGGCCCAGCCGCTCTGCGGCATGTGGGATCTTCCCGGACCAGGGGCACGAACCGGTGTCCTGTGCATCAGCAGGCAGACTCTCAACCACTGCGCCGCCAGGGAAGCCCCTGTCAGCATTTTTAAACTCTTTCTTAGCTGTCAGCTTGAAGGCAGTAACAGTTACTCATTTCTAAATCCACAAACAAAAAACAGTGCTTATGCACCACTAGGACAAATAGCATCTGAAATAATGGTATTGCAGTCAACACAGTGCAGAAGGCAAGGGCTAAGATCCAGAAGTCTAGAATCTTGGTTAATCTCCACCTGTTGCCACTTCATATTCCCCAACTATAAAGTGGCAATAGCAACACTAGGCTGTTTCCTTCCTCCTCACAGGGACATTTGAGAAAGCATGTGGGAGTGTCTGTCAGACAGTTTCCTCCTTAATAAAAACCTATAGAAACATAGGACTGAGCAGTAATAATGGTAGCCAGCATGTGTGGAGTGCTTACTGTATGCCAACTCAGAAATAAATATTTGTCTCTTGAGTGTTTTAAAGTTTAAGAAACTTGAAGTTGAAGAGTTTTATGTATGCAAAATTGTCAAGTTGTATTTTGCACATCCAAAGTACTTTTTCTGAAAGGTGTGTTTGCATGGTAGCTTCAACCTGTTTTAACCTAAAGATCTTCCTTTAGCAACACTGAGATGTTTAGTTCTAGGTTTCAAGGGTTAATTTTCTAAAACTAGTAAAAATTTTTTAAAAACAACAATAAAAACAATGTACAAAAAAAAAGAAAGTAAAGTTATGCCCAAAAGATGCTTTACTCAGTCTTTGTTTTAACTAACAATTAGTGCATAGCTACAATTACAATCTGAATTTTATTATAAATAATAAAATTAATTTTTAAAAAAAGTTTCTAAGCTAAGGAAGCAGTTTCAGGTTAATCAAAAATACCCTAACTTTAGCAGCTTTAACACACCAGGAAACTGACCACCAGGCTTTCTCAAAGCCATAAAGAGATCTGGCCCCAGAACTAGAATTAGAGTTGTTTCCTCACTTCCTCTCTTAAGCCATAGGAGATCACAACATCCTAGCTTTCCTTCACCCCAGCTTCTCTTTGCTGCCTGCAGTTAGTTAAGTTCCAAACCTGACCTAGGGACAGCTAATCCTTAGTGAGTATGTTAATGACGTTCCTAGTGATGTTGCTTGAAAAAAATATATTGAAATACTAACTTTGGTTTTCTTCTGAGCTTCTGATTCAGGGAATGGGATTGGGTAGGCCACAGTTCTCTACCAGGATCATCCTGACCTATATGTTTTATCAATTGGTGGGATCAGAGTACAGTGTAAGAATGAGATTTGTATTTGTATTCTCCTGAATGTTGTCCTTAGCAGTATTTACACGGTGTTTTTAAGGCCAGTGTTTTCTTGGTAAGTAGTAATCATAACTTGGAAATGAGGTTCTGAGAAGCAGTGTTTTAACTATAAATAACCACTGACGACACCTGTCTGTGCCATCATCTCTCCATAACTAGTTGGGCCTCCTCCGTTTGTACTACAGCTTGTTTTGGTTACATATAGCAATTGTTTATTTATACATTTCAAAACATTGCTCAGTTCTGCCTTCCAGGGATTCATTTCTCTGATTGCTCTGTGCCTGTGTTTTTAGAACACCAGTGTAATTTGTACCTTAGCTGAGCTTTTCATTTTCAGGAAATTTCTTTGTTTAGAAATGCATATTTGGGCTTCCCTGGTGGCGCAGTGGTTGAGAGTCCGCCTGCCGATGCAGGGGACACGGGTTCGTGCCCCAGTCCAGGAGGATCCCACGTGCCGCGGAGCAGCTGGGCCCGTGGGCCATGGCCGCTGGGCCTGCGCGTCCGGAGCCTGTGCTCCGCAACGGGAGAGGCCGCGGCGGTGAGAGGCCCGCGTACCGAGAAAAAAAAAAAAAAAAAAAAAAAGCATATTTGAAATGTATACATGTAATAGACCTGACAATCGATCAGGCAACAGATATTTATTGAGCACATGTTAATACAAATATTTATTGAGCACATGTTAATACCTGGAAATACTCTATTCAGGAAATGCCAGGAGTTGTACCCTGGACTGTGAGACCTACTTTGTATCACTGAGCAGCCTTCCCCTGGGACCCTGACTGCATTTGTCAGCCAGTTGAATGAAGCAGATTTGGAATTGTCAGTCCAGCTGCTCTGTGGGCTTTGGTTTGCTGCAATAGATACACCAGCACCTATACAGTCTAAAGCAGGACTTCCTGAAGGAGGATGGGGTAGGGCCTGGGGCATAAATCAATCCGCAGGCTGAACCATTGTGGACTACTTGGCAAGAGTTTTTTTTGTGAAAACCATTTTCTTGGCTAAATGAGGTTAATCTTGTTAAACTTAAATAGTCTTCCTTTGAATTATGCTTCTACTTTCAATATATTTCAATAAGTTTATTTTTATTTCTTGTTTTTCAAGAGGACAGTGGAAATAAGACCACCTGCTGACCTGGTTTAAATACCTTTTTGAAAAATTCAGAGCCCCTTGTCCTTTGTCTCATTATCTTCCAAGACACTTGTGAGGAAAGGAGGCAGGATTGCTGAAATATCTGGAACAGAAAGCAAAGCAGATAGGCTTGGTATTTTTCCCTTGAGGCCAAGGAGTAACTTGATCCTTAAGCTTGAAGTGCTGGCTGGCCTGAAACTCTAAGCTTAGTATTCTTCTTCTAGAAGCAGGTACTCCAGAAGACCTCCACAGTTATTATAAAGAAGATTCTATTCCCAAGCAATCTTCCCTATCGCTCAAGGCTAAAGTGAGGGGAAAGAATTTGGAAGAAAAGGACAGTATTGATAAATCAGACATCTTCATTGCTGGTCATACAGGGAGAGTAGCAGTTTGGTCATTCAGTGCAGAACTTAAAAATGGTCTTGTTAGGCTATAAGCATCTGTGACAGCTGAAGTATACTAGAAAGAGTATTGGTCTTAGAAGCACAAGGTTTGACTGTCGAATCCTGACTTGCTCATCACTAGCTATGAAACATAGGCAAGTCACTTATTCTTTCTGAGCCTCATTTTCCCATCCATAATATGTAAAGATGTACTTGTTTTACGAAAGCACTTTGGGCATTCCTCTGTCATAACATCTGTCACACTGTATAGTAATTCTGGGGCGACGCCTTGCTCCCCACTACACTGAGAGCTTCAGGGTCTTTTGTATGCACTAGTGCCAAGTACAGGGCCGGGCACATAGTAGCGGCTTGATCACAAGATGAGTAATTACATAAAAGTTTATTGCAAATTATAAAGATGTATAATTATAAAGTATTGTTGTTGGCATTATATGTTGTATCTAAAGGGTGTAGGCAAAAATCTCCATTTCCTGATCAGGAAAAGAGCTAAGTAAGTTCTTTTGAGTATGACTATACTAAATTTTAAATAAGTTGCTTTCCATGTTGAAAGAACATGAATTAGTAATCATAAGTTGTTTGTTTACTATACTTCATTCCCTTATGTAATCAGAGTGCCTTTACTTGTCTTATCTCTCCTAAAAAGCCCCAAATCAGATCATGAATATAATCCCCTCTTAGCTCATACAATCCTCAGGATCCAGAGTGTTTTCAGGGCTTGTCAGACTCACATGTTTATTAGTTAATAATTTTAATCCAAGTTATTTATGTGTTTGTCCTACTTCCTCCTCTACTTAATTCATACAGACTGCAGGAAAAAAAGAGACTCTCCCCCAGCCTTAGGATGTTTTACCACCAGAGAATGGCAGACGTGTGTGGGATAAGTTTTTCTTTATAACCTAACTGGATATGTATACGAAATTCAGTTGGGTGCTATAAGTGCTACATTAATTTCGACTGGTAAAATATTCCTACCATATGAGATGAATGTATTCCTGCAAACTGTGTGTAAATCAAATGTTACATTAAAAGCACTTAGCCAAGTCTACTACTTTTAAAGAAATCCTTCACATATTTTTGAAAAGTGAATAAAAATATCTAATTTCTTTTAATAGTTCTGAATTTTCAGGTAGTGGGTTTGCTTACAGTGAGGATACCACCGCCACCCCCTGATTTTTGGGGGGATTTTTTTGTTGTCGAATTTATTTATTTGTTGAGTTTTCTTTGTTTAACTTAATAGGATAACATTAACTCCATTTCATACCATACAGTCATTTCACTGGATAGGCATTTGCATGCTTCTGTGTACGTGGGACTGTGCTGGGCCCTGGGAATACAGGACCCAATAAGACCTGTCCTCAGGCAGCTCTCTGTCAGTCTGATGGAGGGGACAGACAAGTAAATAAGTGTGTTCAGTGCTCAGTAGAGTTTGGAGTGGTAAAGAGGTAACGGTGGTCCAAGGTGGGGGCCAGCTCTTTGTGCTGAATCTTGAAAGGAATTAACTAGGCTAAGGTGGCAGAAATGAAGAAGGGGCAAGCCAAGGGCATCTAGGCAGAGAGAATAGTGTGTGCAGTCACTGAGGCTTAAAGAGGTTGGTGTGTCAGGAAAATCAGCTTGGCTAGAAAGTAGATTGAAGTGGTAGCTAAAGTGATGAGAAATATGGTTGGGAGGTAAGCAAAGGCCAGATTTATTTAGTCTCTAATACTTACTGAGTGCCTGAAGTGTGCCAGGTATATTCTAAATGCCAACTATACAGAAATGAACAAAAAAAGTCTGGGAACTTACACTTTAGTAAATTATTTTTTATCTGTCCATTATGCCACTTTTTGGTTTTAAAGAAAGCATATGACAACTAATCAGGCAGTCTGTGGCTTTAAAAGAAAGACATAGGTTTTATCCTAGAGGACCAACCACTATCAATCAGTATTTTATTTTCCATGAAAAGGAAAGGATACTCTAAAGAAAGAAGAGAAAGCACTCTTTCAGGCCTCTACCTGCAGGCTGGCAAATCTCTAAACCATCCATGAGATGTTGTTTCCCAAAAGAAAGGCCAGATAATACCCTATACTTCACCTAACATTTTCCTTTATCTTCTGTTTCACTTTGAGCTTTGGGGTTGATTTAAGAAAACACTATTTGCTGTTTATGAAAAAGATTTAAATATCTTCGCTCTCATAACAGTACTTGAAAGGTGGCAAGAATCTATCTTGCGTTTGACCAATTTGAGATAGAAAAAAAATAGATTTAAACATTTAGAGATATAACTTAGGATGTCACCTTGAGCATTAATGGAGTAAGGTTTATAAATCTTCATTGACCAGTCAGAAAGCTTCTTAATTGAGCAGGTCAGTACTTAACATTTATTTATCACGTATTGTATGCCTGGCCAGCTGTGTGTAGTGCTTTACAGCCATTCTTTCACTTAAAATATACTTCACAGGATGGTTAGAATTATCACTGTATTACAGGTGAAGAAACTAAGCTCAAAAAATTTGAGTAGTTTGCTCAAAATCCCAGTAAGTTACAGAGTTGAAATTCAAATCGAACTCTCTGCTGATGTTGTTGGTTATCATTTTTAGCCACCTGACTTTAAGAAGTTGTATTGCCAGTAGTGAAATAGCCCCAGTTAAATGGAGCTTTAGTGTTAGAGATATACATTTATGTAAATAAAAGAATAGTGGAGTTGATAGATACGAATTGTCATTATCCTCCCAGAATTAACTTTCACTAATCTGTCTTCTTTCCTGCTGTAGGATCATTTTTTCATCTTGGAGCCATGAGGGAACTTTATGGCTATTTATTATTGTTCTTATTTTTGCTTTCAGTGGAATCTAATCAGAAAAGCTCATTCCAGGAAATTCCCAAACTTAACGAAGAACTACTTAGCAAACAGAAACAACTTGAGAAGATTGAATCTGGAGAGCTGGGATTGAACAAAGTCTGGATAAACATCACAGAAATGAATAAGCAGGTAGCAAAAGTGTGATTCTATTTCTGTGTAAGCTATGAATATTTCATTTTGTCTGTTCAGTATGTATCTGTAAGTATAGGGAACTCACTTCAGATTGTTTTACTTTTTGAAATGGTGCTTTGCATACTGTGATCCCAACACATTAAAGTCAGGTAAAATAGGTAATAGTTATGCATTTACCCAATATTTAAAATGTTAACCCTTTCTGCAGAGGAACAGAGTTTTACCAAGTAGAACAGTTTAGAGGAAGTTAGAAATTCTTGAATCAACTTTTCCTAAGGAACAGTGTAGGTATTAAATTTAAGAACAGTGTCGTTGGGCTTCCCTGGTGGCGCAGTGCTTAAGAGTCCACCTGCCGATGCAGGGGACACGGGTTCGTGCCCCGGTCCGGGAGGATCCCACATGCCGCGGAGCGGCTGGGCCCGTGAGCCATGGCTGCTGAGCCTGCATGTCCGGAGCCTGAGCTCCGCAACGGGAGAGGCCACGACAGTGAGAGGCCCGCGTACCGCAAAAAAAAAAAAAAAGAAAAAAAAAAACAGTGTTGTCTAACGCCCAAGAAAATTGTTTTTATTAGATAGTGAGAGCTTATTTTGTTTAATATAGTTTACAAACTTACAGCCTTGGGGTGTAGTGCTATATGCTGTACTAAAAACTTATCAGCAGCTAATGGTAAGTATTATTCTAGAATAGCATTGGAGGAAATGGCAGAGTTGGTTAAATACCTTGACCAGGCAAGAAGGACTAGAGCCTAAACTTTTCCAGCCCCTAAATTGGCCAGATCTCACATTCATTCCGAAAGAGAGACTCTGCCAGAGGAAAAGGGCATATTCAGAAGATGTTGATGCAGCATTGTCAGGATTCAGCAGTCAAACCTTGTGCTTATACGAATAAGGTGCTGCAGTTGCCACTTGGTAACTATAGCCCCTGTTCTCAGTTTCTGTGGCTTAGTTAAGAAAGACGTGTGCGTCGAGAAGAAAACTCAAGTGCCAAGTGAATGGTACACCCACAAAGTGCTTAAAAATAGTTTTGTCATCCCTGTCGGGGCTAAGAGGATATTCTATTCTCAGAGTGGAGTCACAAAGTTCAGAATCAGCCAGGGCAGAGAGCACCATGCTAGAATGAAGTGCTTGCTGTTGTTTTTGAAGCTACCCCCTCCTTTCAGCAGTAGTTTGGGAGTGGGGCGGTTCAGCACTTGCGACCAGAGATCAGTGGCCTGGGGCAGAAGCTTTCAAACTTTTTCCTGGAACCCACAGTAAGAAATATTTTCCATCATTACCCGGTAAACACATGCATACGTGTATGTGACTGAAATAAAAGTTTCTGAAAACAGTCACTTGTCCTTAATATTATGCTGCCTTATGATATTTTATTATTTTTTATTCAGTTCTCTTTCATTTTTAAAAAGTATTCGTGAAATAATTGATGGGTTGCAGCACCTAGTATTTACTAGTTATCATTTAGCCTTGGACTCTGAGTTATAAGGGAAAAGCAGGTATTCACTCCGTTTTTACAAGAAAAATAGGATAAACTGTGGTCTTGCTTGTATTCACAGAGCACATGAGCAGTTTGTCCAGAGAGTACCTCAGGTGAAAGTAAACCATCATGAAGCACTGAGAGACAGTTAGCATCTCTCTCTGGGGCAAACTGTGGGCTCTTTATAGTAGCCAGTCGTGGAGTTTACCGTTCTGAGGCATCTAATTACACCAGAAGGTTGTATATTGTGTTCTGAGCTTTGTGCACAGACTGATGATGATGGTAACTGCCACTCATTAAATGCCTTCTTTATGCAGGCCCCTATTAGATGTACTACATATGAGATCTCCTTTCTCCTTTTTCGCTTCTATAACTCTGTGAAGTAGGAGGTGCTATCTCCATTTTATAGATTAAAAAACTAAGGCTCAATGAGGTTAAGTAGTTTGACCAAGGTCAACAGCTGTGTAGCAGTTCTAACAAAATATTCAAGTTGTAGGAACCTGTTTTCTTTCCAGTTTTCTACTCTGCCTTCCATCTTTATAACCTCTAAAGGACACAGTAGGTGCTTAGTAGATAAAGCTGAAAGGATGTGAAGTCGAGTCCCTGTCAGGGCTCATAATCATTCATCATTGATGATTGTCTGTTTTAGTAACTTTTTTACTTACTATTTAAAGAGCACTTAATTTTAACCCCAAAGCAGCATTTCAGGCTTTATAGTGTAAAATGGTCTAATAAAATGGTCTACAGTAGCTATTTTTAATTTCACTAATGAAAAGTCATGTAATATGCATGAAAGTCATGACTCATCTTTTGGCTGGAATGTGGGGGATTTTTCCTTAATGGTTTGTACCTAATTCAACTTTTTAGACTCTTTGAATTGCAATGTGTGACTTTAGAGATAAGTTCTATAACACTTGAATCCATTCTGACATGCTATGCTAGAATGTGTCTGTCAGAGACCAAAGCAGTCCCAGATATCAATAATGGGAGAGTGCCCCTTGTCTCTCTATTCTAGTTAAACATGTAGCTTTGCTGTAGTTTTCCACAGATTTGGGCATTATTCCACCCAAGAGAGGAATGCTGAAAAATGGAATCCAGCTTTGCAGTTTCTGGGACTGTAGCTGGGTCCTACTGACAGTGTGTGGTCCAGGTCTTATAAGTGAGTAAGAAGTCCTAAGTGTTGCCTGGTAATTGGAGCACTAGTGGTCAGCTCTCCAGAGCATACTCTTTCTGTGAGGCAGCTGATACCCTAGGCCTAGAGCGTTTGGGGCATGGGGAGAAGTGGAACAGCACCTCACCTTACATTGCCTCGGCTTTCAGGCTGCTCCTCTGGTTTTGGGTGAAATGATAGCTGTCAACCAGCCACACTGGCCATTCGTGAAGCCATTACCATTCTTGAGGTACCTGTGACTAGCATCTGGCTCTGCCGCAGCCTCAGGATAGAGCCGTACCTGGGAGAGTAGTTTCTACCCAGATTGTTCCACCTAGAACACAGCTTGTTGTCCCTGTAAGCTCTGGCCAGTTGTCAGTGGAAGGAGTTGTTCCCTCAGGTGAAAAAAAGGGAACCACACAATTGATAGGTCATTTGGAATAATCATATCCTTTCCCATCAAGTTGGTGTAGAGCCAGTTGTGTACATGATTTGGGGCTGAGTAAAACACACATGGGGGAGACCCCTTCCAAGTACTTTATGATTGAGCATGTTAAGATAGTCTTCGAAGGCCCAGTGGAGGGCATGGGGAAAGGGCCAGCCAAGGAAATCTGTCACACCCCTTCTAAAGCTTTGTGATGTGTTTTCCTATGTGTATATTTCTTTCCCACCTTTTGTCTTTAAAATTTCATAAGTAATATGTGAATGTATTCTTATATAAGATTTAATAGTAAAATACACATAGAACTCTTACGAAAACTCCCCTTCAACCCCATCTCTGTATGTGCCCCCATCACACACAGATACACACACATAACACACATTCCCTGTCCCCATAGTTCTTCGCTGTCAATAGTCTGGGCTACATTCTTACAGTCCCCTTTATATGCATTTACAGAATTGTAATAGCTTTTAATGTGAATTAGCTTTTAGGTTAGCGTGTGCACATGCACAGGCGTGTGTGTAACTAAATGGAGTCATTAGGTATATATTCTACGGCGTTCTCTGTTTACTCAATATATCTACACCCTTAGTGTTAGACATTTAGATGTTTCTAGAGTTTTGCTGTTACAAATAAGAAAGCAGTGAATAGTCTTGAGCGTACATCTCTATGCTGGTGAGCATAAAGTAATCTTTTTTTAATTTGTTTTCTTTCAGTTTTATTGAGATATAATTGATACACAGCACTGTATAAGTTTAAGGTGTATAGCATAATGATTTGACTTACATACATCATAAAATGATTATCACAGTACATTTACTGAACATCCATCATCTCATATAGATACAGAATTAAAGAAGTAGAAAAAATATATATATTTGTCCTTGTGATGAGAACTCTTAGGATTTACTCTCTTAACTTTCATATATAACGTACAGCAGTGTTAATTAAGTTTATAATGTTGTACATCACATTCCTAGTACTTATTTATCTTATAACAAGAAGTTTGTACCTTTTGACCACCTTCCTCCCACTCCCCCTCCCCTCACAATTCCCCCCCACCCCACCTCTGGTAACCAACGACAAATTTGGTCTCTTTTTATGAGTCTGTTTGTTTTTGAACTATAATTGACCTATAATACTGTTAGTTTCTGTTATACAACATAGTGATTTGATATTTATACACATTTCAAAATGATCACCACAATAAGTCTAGTTACTTATGCCACCATATAAAGATAATACATAGTTATTAACTGCATTCCCAACACTGTGCATTTCATGCCTGTGACTCATTTATTTTTCACCTGGAAGTTTGTACCTCATAATCTCCCTCACTTAGTTCTTTCCTTCCCCCACGCCTCCTCCCCTCTGGCAAACACCTGTTTGTTCTCTGTATCTGTAACTGTTTCCGATTTGTTATGTTTGTTCATTTGTTTCTTAGATTCCACATATACGTGATATCATACAGTATTTGTCTTTCTCTGTCTGACTTATTTCACATAGCATAACATCTTTTGGGTCCATCCATGTTGTCACAGATGGCAAGATTTTATTCTTTTTTATGGCTGAGTAATATTCCATTGTGTGTGTGTGTGTGTGTGTGTGTGTGTGTGTATCATACACACCACAACTTCTTTATCCATTTATCTATTGATGGGCACTCAGGTTGCTTCCATATCTTTTCTATAGTAAATAATGCTACAATGAACATAAAGGTGTATATATCTTTTCTAATTAGTGTTTTCATTTTCTTTGGATAAATACCCAGGAATGGAACTGCTGAATCATATGGTAGTTCTGTTCTTTATTTTTTTGAGAAATCTCCCTACTGTTTTCCATAGCGGCTGCACCAATTTACATTCCCAGTGCAAGAGGGTTCCCTTTTCTCCACATCCTTGCCAATACTTGTTATTTGTTGTCTTTTTGATAGTAGCCATTCTGACAGGTATGCGGCAATATCTCATTGTGGTTTTCATTTGCATTTCCCTGATGATTAGTGATGTTGAACATCTTTTTATGTGCCTGTCTTCTTTGGAAAAAAGTCTGTTCGGATCCTCTGCCCATTTTTTAATTGGGTTGTTTGTTTTTTAGATGTTGTTGTATGAGCTCTTTGTATATTTTTGAGTATTTACCCCTCGTCAGATATATCATTTGCAAATATCTTCTCCCATTCAGTGGGATCCCTTTTTGTTTGGTTGACAGTTTCCTTCACTGTGTAAAACACTTTAGTTTGATGAAATCCCATTTGTTTATTTTTGCTTTTGTTTCTCTTGCCTAAGGAGACATATTCAAAAAAGTATTAATAAGGCCAGTGTCAAAGAGCTTACTACCAGTGTTTTCTTGTAGAAGTCTTATGGTTTCAGGTCTTTACATTTGAGTCTTTAATCCATTTTGAATTTATTTTTGTTCATGGTATGAGAGAGTAGTCCAGTTCAATTCTTTTTCACGTAGCTGTCCAGTTTTCCCAGCTCCATTTATCAAAGAGGCTGTCTTTTCCCCATTGTATGGTCTTGCCTTATTTGTTGTAGATTAATTGCCCAGATAAGTGTGGGTTCATTTCTGGGCTCTCTATTCTGTTCCATTGATCTATGTGTCTGTTTTTGTGCCAGTCCCATACTGTTTTGATTACTGTAGCTTTATACTATAGTTTGAAATCAGGGAGCATGATACCTGTAGTTTTGTTCTTTCTCAAGATTGTTTTAGCCATTTAGAGTCTTCTGTGTTTCCATACAAATTTTAGAATTATTTGTTCTAGTTCTGTGAAAAATGCCATTGGTATTTTGATATGGATTGCATTGAATCTGTAGATTACCTTGGGCAGTATGGTCTCATTTTAAGAATAATTTTTCCAATCCATGAACACGATCTATCTTTCCATCTGTTTGTGTCGTCTTCAGTTTCTTTCATCAGGGTCTTACAGTTTTCCAAGTACAGGTCTTTTACCTCCTTAGTTAGATTTATTCCTAAGTATTTTATTCTTTTTGATTTAACAAGTAACCTTTAGGATAGATTTCTAGAAATGAAATTGCTGAATTAAAGGGTGTAAATGTTTCAAATTGTGACAGATAATCCTAGATAACCATCTAACAAGTCTTCTCCAATTTACATTTCCATTAACAGTGCATGAGAATACCTATTTCCGTATGTGCTTTTCAGACCTCAGTGTTATTCATATCTTTTTAAGGGCACGTGTTAAAACCTCCTTGATGTAACTGCTGCTCTTAAGAGGTTTATAGTTTGCTGAGAGTATCTCTCTGGAGCTGAAGTTTCTCACCCATTTTATTTTTAAATGGATAGAGTTGGAATGTTGAAGATTAGTCTGAGTATTTTGGAGCACTTATGGAGAATTGCATGTTTAAGTGCTTATTAAATTTCATTATTAAAGAGCTAACACTTACTTGGTATTTTGTTTGTATCAGGTACCGTGCTGAGAGCTCTAGATATGTATCTCATTTAAGCCTCATAGCCTGTATTAGTCATCTGTTGCTGTGTTACGTTTGTCCCAAAGCTTAATGACTTAAAACAACAAACATGTATTATCTCACAGGTTTTCTGGGTCAGAAATTTGGAAGCAGCTTAGTTGAGTTGTTCTGGCTAGGATCTCTCTAAGGTTGCAGCTAAGATATACGGCCAGGGCTGCATATCTGAAGGCTTGACTGGGACTGAAGCATCCTCACTCATATGGCTGTTGGCAGGAGGTCTCAGTTTGTCCCACCATGGCTTCTCCATGGGGCTGCTTGAGTGTTATCACAACATGGCAGCCGGCTTATCCAGAGTGAGTGATCCAAAAGAGAGCAAAAAGGAAGACAGTGCTTTTTTATGACCTAGTTTTCAAAGTTGCCCATTGTCACTTGCACTTTATTCTGTGGGCCAAAAGTGAGACACTCAGTGCAGGCCATGCTCAAAGGAAAGGGAATTTGTGTCCACCTCTTGAAGGGAGGACTATCAAAGATTTTGTGGACATATTTTAAAACCATCACATGTCCCTATGAGATGGTTGTTGTTATACCATGCTACCAGTGAGGAAAATGAGTTCACACTTATGTAGCCTTATCTCCTGCTTCCTAGACTCTACCCTCTACTCTGCTTGGTCTACCCTTCTCAGCATCCATCCCAGACACAGAGTGTTCATTCTTAGCCATTCATTCATTTGGTAGATGCTTATTGAATGCCTGTCTTTGTGTCAGGCGTATTATGGAAAATAAAACAGACATGGTCCTTGATGATATGGAGCTTACAGTCTAGTAGTGGAGGAGAGAAACCTTAATTTAAAATCACACACATAAATAAATCATTGTCACTCTGAGAAATGCTATGAAGGAAAAGTATTCCTGGGCCTATTCTTGCTATTGCTCCCTACCTCTTCCCTGATGCCACACTCACCCTTCTAACCTAGAAAGGATAGCTGATTTATTTCTATATATAAAACTCTTACTTCTCTCTCAGAGTCTGATTTGAGTCCTGCTTCAGTGAAGCCTGTCCCTTTCAACCTGCACTAATATTTTCTTAGACTGTATTCAGTATCACATTTAGTACTTGTTTCTTTAATGTTACCTATCTACTTCTACCTCTCCCTCTCCCTCCCTCCCTCTCCCTTCTCCTCTCTCTTCCCCTCCCCCTCTCCCTCCCTCCCTCTGCCTCTCCCTCCTCCTCTCTCTTCCCCTCCCCCTCTCCCTCTCCTTTTCTCACTCATATTTTGCTCCTGGCCCCCAGGCCTTCTTTCTATTCTTCAAATATGCCAAGCTCTTCCCCACACTGGGACCTTTGCCCTAGCAATTCCCTCTGCCCTGAAATGTACTTCTTTTTATCTCTCTCTCTGGTTAATTCCTATTATTTAGATCTCAGTTTAAATTTCATCTTCTAATAGAGGCCCTCTCTGGCAGTCCAATCTAAAGTAGCTACCCAGTCACTCATCGTCACCTTATTTTTTTTTCACATCTTTATTGGCGTATAAATGCTTTACAATGTTGTGTTAGTTTCTACTGTACAATAAAGTGAATCAGCTGTATGTATACTTATATCCCCATATCCCCTCCTTCTTGAGCCTCCCTCCCACCCCTGCATCCCATCCCTCTGGGTCGTCACAAAGCAGCGAGCTGATCTCCCTGTGCTGTGCAGCAGCTTCCCACTAACCATCCATTTTACATTTGGTAGGGTATGTATGTCAATGCTACTCTCTCACTTCATACCAGTTTCCCCTTCCTCCCCATGCCCTCAAGTCCGTTTTCTACCTCTGCGTCTTTATTCCTGCCCTGCCACTAGGTTCATCAGTACCGCTTTTTAAAATTCCTTATATATGCGTTAGCATACAGTATTTGTTTTTCTCTTTCTGACTTACTTCACTCTGTATGACAGTCTCTAGGTCCATCCACCTCACTACAAATAACTCAGTTTCGTTCCTTTTTATGGCTGGGTAATATTCCATTGTATATATGTGCCACATCTTCTTTATCCATTCATCTGTTGATGGACATTTAGGTTGCTTCCATGTCCTGGCTGTTGTAAACAGAAGTCACCTTATTTTCATTTTCCTCTAATGTATCCCGCTATCTAATTTTTCTTATATCAAATTGTCTGTCTCTTTGTACTAAAATGTAAACTCCAAAGATCACTGACATCTGTGTTGTTCACCACTGGAATAAAATAGGGCTTAATAGATATTTGTTGCAGGAATGAATGAATGAGTGGGTGAATGAAAGGAAAATGGTCTGACGCCCCTGAACACATCCCTCCTAAAAGGAAAGAGGGAGAAGAGTTCCAAGGCTCCTCACTGCACTCCGTTGTTCAGAACACGCTGGGGCTCACTCCAGGAGCTCTCCTTAAATACTGTACACAGTACTTATTACTATCTAATACTTTGCTTCTTTGTTCTTCTGTCACCTGCTACCAGGATGTAAGCTCCATGAAAGCAAAACCTCACAGTCTTATTTGCCACTTTCTCCACAGTTCTGGGCACAGAGAAGGTGCCAGACATTTGTTGAAGAAAAGAATAAGGGGTCAGGTTTACTTTGTCTTGTATCCATCTGATGCCTACCACAGGGTTAGGCATGTCACAAGTGCCCAGAAACTTTCATGGTTACTCTGTGAGGCCATTCTGAATATAATTGCTATTGGTAGATCTGTGTCCTCATCCTAGAACTTGGGACAGGAAAGCAGTGTGGAACCAAGTTTTGAGCCACATTGCAAGGTTTTTAGAATATGATCTCTGCAACCTGAAACAGTATTACACAGGTTCCAGTATTACACAGGTTCCTCATTCTAGAGAGAAGTCCAGCTATTTAGAATTTTACCCATAAATAGCAGAAGGGAAGATACTTTTTATTTTGATTCAATTCCTATTTTAATACATTCAGTCAGCCAGCAGGTCAGTGGGTATTTATTGAGCCCCTTCAGGGTACAAAGTAGGGCTTTGGTTGAGCTATTGAGTTTGAAATGTTAATCACATTGTTAAACCAAAACTAAATCCCCAGGCAGTTGAAAGTGCCATTCAAGTTGTCAGGGTTCAGTTGCTGTCAACTGTATATTGTGATGTTGGGCTTTTACTTTGTATGTTCCCACTTGGGCAGAAACAAACGTTCAGCAAATAACTGAGGTGGTATTTTTTACCAAAATAAAATCTTTCAGAGGTCCTTGATCATTAGCTTTCTTCCTGTCCAGTTGTTGAGGATTGTGTTGTAATTACTACATCTTTTGGGTAATTTAAGATTTTTGCATCTTGTAGCTGCCAGGAGTGGGGTAAAGAATAATGCCTGCCTTTCCCTCCTTGGCGCTGGTATTTAAACTGGGCAGGGAGAGAAGGGGTGTTACCGCTTCCTCCCACATCTCAAGTCTATCCAAGGTATTCTGCAGAGTTCTTCTACTCCTGTGACCTGACGGGCAGAACGTCTGGATCACAGAATCACATGATGCCCAAAGGTGCTGGACATCACCATCAGCTGTAGAGTGTGTGAAGGGAGCATTGTTCTACAAGTTCTGTTTTCATTGTTTATTACTCATTTCCTTTCAGATTTCTCTGCTGACTTCTGCAGTAAACCACCTCAAAGCCAATGTCAAGTCAGCTGCAGACTTAATTAGCCTGCCTGCCACTGTAGAGGGACTTCAGAAGGTAAGTGCTGTGTATGGGCACTGAAATTAACCTACTGTAATTCTGTCTTCTTACAAATTCTCTTTGAAAGGCTGGCGTTTGAAATCAGCTACTCCAAGGACAGTAATAGAGTTCAAGACATCTCTGCTTTGGTCTGGTTGGTTGGGCCTTTAATTTGCAGCAGGTGGTTTTAGCTATGGTTTATATAGATTCACACCTTTTTATTTGGCTTTCCAAGTCCCAGGATTGCTTTGCTGGGACTCTTGTGTTAACATGTGTGGGTTTGCTTTTCATTACTTGCCTGTTTCAGTTCATCATCCACAATGTCTTTATGAAAGCAGAGCAATTGTACGTGAGAGTTGCTCTAAGTTGCTATTATTTTCCATGATTGAGAAAGAGAGGGGATTTTTTTTGTTTGTTTTCATTGGTTTTGTTTTTTAAAGATAATTTGGGGAAGTGCAAAATAAAAAGTCAGGATGTGATAAATACTGGCAAGGATGTGGATAGAGGGAAACTTCCAAACACTCCTGCTGGGAGTATAAATTGGTAAGAAGCATTTTGGAAAACAATATATATTATTTTATAAAGGTAGAGAGACACACCCTCTAAGCAAATCACTCTTAGGTATATGCCCTAGACTCTAGGGCCTAGGCAAACATTACTTTAGAATTTCTATTTACTTGATCCCTAGGATTCAGCCTAGAGCAGGAGGCAGTAACCAACCAGTTGAAGAATATGTTGGGATCTTTAGAGCTGGGTGGGGAGAGTGGGTAGGGAATGGAAGGAAAAGAGTGCTTAATGGGCACACAAGCAACATGAGGGTTAGGCATCTTGTAGCTGCCAGGAGTGGAAGCAGGATGTATGTATATATACGTAAAAACTTACCAAGTTATACATTTTAAATACGTGCAGTTTATTTTTTCTCAGTTATATCTTAATATATATTCCTGTAGCAGTAAGTGGAAGAAGGATTCTGGAGCAGGGAACCCCAAACAACGGGTATCAAATCTAGAATCTTTGGCTTTTAAAAGTCAGTGTGTGCTGAGTTTGATTTGATTATATACCAGGCTCTATAAACAGACAAATTGTTTCCTCAAAGGAGTGAGAAATTCCTAAGCCAGAAACAAAACTTGTTATTTTATAGCCACACCACCTGTGTGTGCTCAGTCTCTGTAGTCTGCTGTTTGTCCAATATGGTCATCTGCTTACAACTTAAAAAAAAAAAGTAGGGACAACTTTGATGAGACCAGACGGTTTTTGCCATTATTCCCAAGGGTCAAGTGGGGAAAAAGGTAGGCCTCTGTAGCCTTTAATACAGAAGCAACTCTGGCAGTCTTGCATTCAAAAAGGAAATTGGTTTATTCTTGCATTCGTTAATTCAACAAACATTTGTGGGGCTTCCTCCAGTATGTGCCAGGCACTTTGCAGTTGGTGAGAATACTAGTTTCAGGGTTTTGCTCTAGAGTTCACATGGCTCTGTCAGCTGCTTCCTTAAAAAAAAAATCTTAAACAAGAGCTTACTATCTTCTTGCGTCCTGATGGGCTCATGCATCCAGCCAGTGAAGATTCTCTAACAGTGGATGTCTTTGAATGCTTGTAGCTGCTGTAACAACAGACCTTACATAGACAAAATCCCGGCTTAGAGACTTCTACCCAGTATGTTGTCTCTTTGCAAATCTGTGCATTTATCATGTCAGGCACTACTTTTATTACAGGTGGCTCGGTTTTGAAGTGGTAGGTCATCTCAAAAAACCTAACTCCAGTGTATCTCATGTAATTTTTTTTTTTAATGTTGAAAATGTCATTTCTTTTTCTCTTGGATTCTTGACTATCAGTATAATAAACACACTTGGTTAAAAATACTAATGGGACACTATAAAATTATCAGTATATCTTAATGAAAGACCAAAACCTATCAAATTAGTAACACTCTTATAGATGTTCCTGTAGGACAAGGCTGTTTTAAAAGATCATTTCTGAATTATATTCCTAAGTCCGCAATCCACTTGGGCTCCTTGGACCTAATGAAAGCAAGTAAGCTACTAGCCGTATCTAACTCTACTCAGTAGTTACTGATGGGATTCTAAAGCAGAACACATGCTGCCAAATGGAATTTTCCCTTCATCTCTACAATGCTGGGTTTTCCAAGGCCAAAAATGGTTCCACCCATTTTCACTCAAAAGTCATCATTTGCTCCTGAGAGTGGCAATCTACAATGATAGCTCTGACCATCTGCCTGCAGGGCTTCATAGAGGCAGTTTGTGGGAGAACTTTACCTACAGATCCCAGATTTATAAGCTAGTTTTTTGGGGGGTTTTTTGTTCTGTTTGTTTTGTTTTGTTTTTAAGGAAAGATCTGGCTTTCGTCTATGAAAATTATGTGTGTGTGTATGTGTACTTTCTGGTTAATTGTGTCAGTATAAACTACATGGAGTTCATAGTTCGAAGGTATTTGAAATAATCCTCCATTAGGTCAGTGGTTAAGTAAAATCACAATGCTATACCACTACACTCCCACTAGAACAGCTAACATGGAACAGATTGAGGATACCAGTATTGATGAGGAGATGGAGTACAAAAGTTAAGCCTACGTCTACCATGTGATCAGCCACTCACCTCCTAGGAATTGTGATAACAAGAAAGCTTATGATGAAGAGAAATGAAAGCATATGCCCACATGAGGGCTTGTACGTTAATGTTCATAGCAGCTTTATTTGTAATAGTCAAATGTTGAAAACAACCTAAAATCTAAAACACCATCAGCAGGTCAAGGTGATGTATCTGTAGAATGGAATGCTACTCCACAACATGCTGAGTAGCTACAACACGCATAAATCTCAGAATAATTATGCTGCATGAAAGAAGCCGTACCAAAAAAAAGTACATGCTCACTCACTGTTCTATTCATGTAAAATTCTAGGAAATGCAAACTGAGATATATAAGTGTATGGATAGATAGATAGATAGTGACACATATATATATAGTGATAGAAAGTGGATCAGTGGTTGCCTGGGAACAGGGAGGGAAGAATTACAAGGAGGCATGAGGGAACTTGGGGGTGATGGATGTTTATTATCTTGATTGTGGTAATGGTTTCACAGGTGTGTGTGTGTATATATATATATATATATATATGTATGTATATATATGTAAAAACTTACCAAGTTATACATTTTAAATACGTGCAGTTTATTGTTTCTCAGTTATATCTTAATAAAGTTATTAAAAAATTTTAAAAAGGAAAAAACACTGACCCTACTACATGTTTCTGTTCAGAGTGTTGCTTCCATTGGCAATACTTTAAACAGCGTCCATCTTGCTGTGGAGGCAATACAGAAGACTGTGGACGAACACAAGAAAACCATGGAGTCACTGCAGAGTGATATGGTACGGAAATCTACAAATGCTACAGAAAGTTAGCATACTCCTGCCTACCCTTTTCTGTGTAATCTTGTGATACCAACTTTCCATTTACCTAAACAGGCCCCACAGGCACCTTTTTAAAAGATAAAATAAGCAGTGTTGATTGATTTTACTACAATCTATAAATTGAGGTAGATAGGATTAAAAGCTGAGTCTTTTGCAAACGTGGTAGAGGAGTTACAGCACTAAGACACTGTCCTTAGAGTTGAATGGGTAGGAAGGAAAACGGAAAAGAAGGAAAGGGGAGTGGGGAAGTGTCTTATTTATTGCTACATAACAAATCACCCTGAGACTTAGTGGCTTAAAACAACAGTTTATTATTTCTCACTGTTCTGTGGATCAGGAGTTTGGGCAGGGCTGTTAGACTGGGAATGATTAGAGGCAAAGCAAAGAGGAGCTCCAGAGGATGAAAGGCCATCTTGGGTGTTCCAGTTTCAGCCTGTCTCGCAGTCGAATACAGCCACATGTGTGACCTCATCCTATACCACGGGGAACAGGAAGCCACCCCACCCCCACTGAGCCCAGTCAACCCACAGAATCATGAGAAATAATAAACTTGTTTTAAGCCACAAAGTTTGGGGATGATTCTTTTTTTTTTTTAAGATTTTTTTTTTGATGTGGACTGTTTTAAAAGTCTTTATTGAATTTGTTACAGTATTGCTTCTGTTTTATGCCATGGTTTTTGGACGGCAAGGCATGTGGGATCCTAGCTCCCCAACCAGGGATCAAACCCTCACCCCCTACACTGGAAGGCGAAGTCTTAACCACTGGACTGCCAGGGAAGTCCCTGGGGATGATTTATTTTACAGCAACAGATAACTGAGACAGAAGCAAACCCCTGCAGTGCTCGGGAATTGTTTTCAAACATTGCTTAATGCTGTGCAGATGTAAGCTGTCTGCAGTCATTCAGAGGCCTTAATTAATCTCCTAACGGATACTCAGCTCCATGAAAGATTTATGAAGGGTGAAAAAGGATGGCACAGCCCTCGCTGTCCTGCTGGAGAGATGAGTTATACATGTATGAAATCAGGACAGTTCAAGGCACACAAAAGTTCCCTAGCTTCTCCCCCAATTTCTAGATCTGCCCTACATGCTCTTTTCAAGCTTTGGAGTTTCAAGTTTAAACTGGGCAGTTTGTGCCAAGGAGACCTGGGCTGTATTAGAGCTCTAGAAAGGAGGGTTTTTCATTTTCTTCAGAACAAATACTCCTCACTTTTATTTAGTGGGGCTGACCCAGAGGAAAAAGCCTTGATCTAGGTATCCAGACACCCTGGATTCTAATTCCAACTCTGCCACTGAGTAACTGTGTGATCCATAATAATAAAGACTTCTCTAACTCAACAGTTCTTTTATTATTATTATTATTTTAATAGCTTGAGCATTTTCTCAAAGTAATTATTTTCTAAAATACTTTTTACTAACTCAAAAAGTCATACTTTATAGAACCATGGGGTTTTTTCTTTTTTTTTCTCATCCTCTCCTCCTTTTCTCTTTGTTGTTACCATTTGTCTCCTATAAAAGCAGAGTTGACAAATGTCCAGGATTTCAGATTTCAAGGAAAACAGTTTATTTTTACCAGTTGCATCCTGTTATCATTAAATGTGTATCTTTTAAACTTCCATGGTTTCCAGTGGTAATCCTCCTACTGAATAAGCCATACAAAGTTTTTCCATTAGAGGGAAAAGTGTATATAAGCATGTTATACTTCAGTCGCCGCCAGGAGAGACTTGAGCAGTGGGAAGGGGATGAGAAAGGAAGGGTAACCCTCATAACTCTTGGCATGTGCTGTACAAACTGAGAAGCTAATAATGTGCACGGTTGGTTACTGTGCTCAGTGCCCAAAGCCAGTGGTTCCTTGACTGGCTGTTCTTTGAATGTATAAAGCTCTTTAGTCCTGGGGAAACAATGACACTAACCAGGTTCAGACTGAGTTGGTCCTGGGAGATACAGTGGTTGTATAGTTTCTCTGGGAGTACAGGTGACAGGGAGAGGAGGCCTGGTTTCTAGGGAGTTCATTCCATTCAGAGACTGAGAAACAGAGGACCTCAGTTCCCTGACGCAGTCTGGGTGCTGCTGATCCAGTCCAGGCTTTAGGCTGGGGATCCCAGAAGTACCTGGTGCCCTCAGGCCTAGCACAGGATTGGTCATACCAAGGCTCCTGGGAAATAGTTGTTGATTAATCTGTGGATGCCACCTGTGAGAAGCTGGAATGTTCCAGGACCGTCCCTGATGGATAAGCAAACTTAGTTATTACTTATTGCCTGTACCAACCTTCATTCCTGTTCACAGAATCAGCACACCTTAAAGGAAACCAGTGGAAGCAACCAGATCATTCCATCACCGTCAGCTACATCTGAACTTGACAGTAAAACCCACAGTGAGAATTTGAAACAGGTACTTTTGTCTCTGGCTTAACTCCCTATGACCATTGAACTCTGGAGGCGGCCTGAGTAGCGTAGGCTCCATGTTGCGATCCCTGAGCAGGCATCTCGTGCACACGTTTGCCTGCCTGAGAGCTGAGCAGAGTTGGGGGGGGTGTGGCTCTGTCAGGGAGCCAGCGTGCTGCCTGTGTCTTCCTTGGCAGTCTGCTTTTTCTCCCTGCATGTCGATCAGTGGAGTAAATTCCTTTTCACATCTTGAAAGTCATAAAGTGACCAGATTATCCTGAAACTGTTTTTGAACAGTTTTTGAATAGCAATCTGGGCAAGTTAAAGATGGATGGATAGCAGATTAATTCAAAGTGATGGCTGTTTGGGGTCACAGTAAGTACTAAGAACATTAGAAAGCATATCCTGGAAAATCAAGATCTTCTAAAGACCAGAGGAGGGAAAAGGATGAGTTCAGAATCACATTAAAAAGAATAAAAGAAATCTTCACTGCGAAGAATTCCTGTCCTGAATTTAATGCCCTTTAAAGCCTATAATCATCATTCCTTTCTAAATAATCAGTACTGGAGAATGTCAAAAATAATTGAATCTTGTACTAAATAATGCACTACCTGTTATGGTTTTGCTACATGAGCCAATTCAGTAATTGGTATTGTTTCTACGGTAGTTTTGTTCTGACAAATTAGGTTACTGAGCGTTTCAGTCAATAACCCAGCAGGCTTTCTCGCCAGCAGGTGAGGTAAACATTGGGAAATCAATTCTCAAGCTCTCAGCTTTCTGGGACCAGAGAGTGAATCATGTTGGTAGTCTCTTCCCTCTTTCCCCCTCCTGTCTAACTGAGGTCAGACAATTCCAGAGGGAGTAAACTGGGAGCAGTTCAGAGTGGAGGGACAAAACAGAGACTGACAATCAATGGTCAAGAGCAGGAAAAGGAGTTTACTTCAATAAGTTGACATAATAATGGTTGTTCAGTGCTGCTGGCCTGCTTGTCTAGTACATGTCTTTAGCTGGATTCCACAACTTGATTTATTTCCACTCCAGGATATCCTGTACCTCCACAACTTTTTAGAGGAGGTAAACAGTGCCCTAGTGGGGTACCAGAGAGAGAATGATCTTAAACTCAAGGGGATGAATGAGACAGTCAGTAATCTTACCCAGAGAGTCAACTTGATAGAAAGAGATCTGATTGCTATGAGCAAGGTAGAAAAGCGAGCGAACCTGTCCTTCAGCATGGTAAGCCTCTTCACGTCTTTTGTGACATGTTCTGTGTTGCAGTGTGTTTTGTCTGTACATGGATGACATTCCACAACCTTTTCAGACCACGACTTCTAGGACACTTGAGAGGCTCCACGTTTGTGTTATGCTTAATCCTTGTCTCCTTTAATCCTTACACTAGCTGTGTGATGTGAATGGCACAGACAATGTCAGTCCTGATTTGGGAGGGAGATGTAGAGAGGTTCAGTTGCTTGCCAAGGCCTCACCACAAGTAGTTGGCAGAGACGACAAGCTTCCTTTTATGTTGCCAGTGACTCATCTGGTAGGGAAGCTCTGGCACATATTTCCAAGGGAGGTCTTCTTGATCTTTACTTTTTTAATTTATTAAGGATGGGAACAATGACAGTGACAATAACTAGAGAATCTTTTGTCATTTCCTTAAGCCCAGACTCGGCTTTCAGACTTGTCCTGTTTCATGGGCATATGAGGGGGATCCCCTTGCAGATAATGTCAGGAAAGCTATTTAAGACAAATCAGTCAGACCAGCTCCTCCCCTTAAGAGATCATTGAGTCTGCCCTCTCATTTTACATAAGAGGAACCTGAATGACGTACTAAGTCACTGATGCTGACAGACCGTATGGTTTACTGGTTTTCATGTTATTGCAAATAAGATGTGGTGGTTGTTTCTTTTAATCACCTTTCACATATGCATTGTTCTAGAATCCACGTGGGTCATTTTTTAATAGCTGCGAGCCCCACTCTTAAAGATTTCCCACAGCCAAGACATAGGCATATAGAAATGGAAACCAAATACAGGAGATTGTATAAATTGTATAAGTCAAGTAACTGTATAAATTGTGTAAATCAAGTAACTGCCAAAGCTAGAAGCAAGCAAGCCTACAAGTAAAGTCAAGCCCTGGCACATAGGAAGCAGCCTTTGAACTGGCTCTGCTACAGTGGAGCCCTGGCAAGTGGCCCGGCCTTGGCTTTGAGGGTAGAGTAGGAGGACCTGCTCCTCTTCCTCCTTTACAGGGGTGTGTGATTTACTACAAAGCTGTGAAGATCAAAGGAGCCTCCTCATTTTTAAAAGCCTTTTTGAACTTAGCTAAACTGAGTACAGTAGAGGCTAGGAATTTTGGATGATTTGATGAGTATTAGGTCTTGAAGGTTGGTTTTCAAGGCTTATAGTGAAAACTCACCAGCCCCAAAGCTCTCCATACTGTCCCTCCTCTCCTCACCCTATTTTTTTTCCAGAAGAGGAAATTGCTAATAGTGCCATCTGTCCTACTGTTTCTTCCAGCTGCATCATACCCAGCATGGTTTTGGGTAGAAGTCCTCTCGCCTTTTATACTTCAAAGTTTTAAAGTTTGTGACAGAAACTAGAAGCACCAGTTTCAGCTTTGTCTCTCTGAGGCCTTTCTCCCTCTCTCCTCTCATTCTCCTGCTGGTTTTCTGTTGAAAGTGTTCTGAGACCCTTCATTTATTTATTGTTTTAAAATTTTTATTGGAATATAGTTGATTTACAACGTTGTGTTAGTTTCAGGTGTACAGCATAGTGAATCAGTTGTATATCGAGACCCTTTAAATAAGTTTGGCCAGTTTGTTTTTAAAATGCTGGATGTTGTTTAAGTTTTAATGTTTTCCTTTAATCTTCTCTTGTTTTGTTCCTTTTACCCTTTAAGATGAATGATAGAGCTGCCACTCTGAAGAGAGAGTCTTTGCATCAAGTGACCAACAGAACAGAGTCAGTAAAATCCCAGAGCATAAAGGTAAATAATAGGAGGCTTTCTCTGAAGTAAGAATAAATGCATGAGCACCTGCTTCTTTCTCAAAGGGAGCACTTTGGTCTTTTTTTGAAACTTCAAGACAAAGTAATTAGTAAATTAGTATATTTGTAAATAAGCAAGTACTTTATCAGGAACCTGCCCCTTGCTCAGCTCTTTGCTAGGAGCTGGTGTGACCACAGTGAGCAGTGTAGACACGTGACACCTGTTCTGGTGGAGCTCGAAGTCCATCAGCCAGAAGATCGTTAACACATAATTGAGCAGATAATCACGAGTATGATAAGTGCTACAAAGGAAAGGTATAGGGTATAACAGTGCTAACAGAGAACAGGAAGGCTTCCCTAAGGAAGTGACTTTTAAGCTAAGACAGTAAGTTATCTGTACTAATGATGAGAGGCATAGATAATCTAAAAATGGTGTCTAAACTAAAAATTATTTCTTATTTTTAAAATTACAGACTCTTGGGGGGTGGAAGGGGGAAAAGAAAGATTGCAGCCTCAGTACATACATAGTCTCTTTAAGCTTCAGCCTGTTCCCTTCACCTTGTACCTTCCCTTTTTTTGTTCTTCCCAGACATATTGTCAAGATAAGACAAGTAGTCTGTGATGTTGCTTTGTTATCCCAGGAAAGAAAGTTTGTTTTCAGCATTCTCTGTGATTAGAGTACTGTTTAATATTATAAGATCTTGGCTAAAATAAAGGAAAAGCCAGAAAGATTGTGACTGAGTGACTAAAATATCATTTCAGATGCACATTGCATTCGATGAGCTCAAGGATGGGGTTCACAGGAAATGAACTTGGAAATGAACCACATATGTCAGGCAGTTTTCAATGTAATGCTTTGCATCTAGACTTGTTCTTCCTTAACAGTTTTGTATTGTCTGGATAAAAATCACATACATTAAGATTTTAGTGCTTTATAAGCTAGGCTTTTGTTGAGTTTTCTAACTGCTGCTACCCCAAAAAAATTTTATATTCACCTAGAGAATGACAAGAAAAATTTAAGATCCAGATAAAAATGTTCAAGCACAAAAAAAGTAATGGGTGGTTACTATTGGAAAATAATAGTGATTTCAGCAACAGTTCAGATTTTGACAGTAAATATCAGAATAAAATAGAGCTAGTACACATTTTTGCCTGAATTTTTTGGCTTTACTTTCTGACACTTTGTGTTTTTAACTCTTACCCCAATGTATTAGTCCCTTTGTCCTACCTCATCTAAGTGTCCAAAAGAAATGTAATTTCTCCTTGCCATAAATTATTCAAGCATTTAGTACCTAGTTTTAGCTATATACATCCATATTTTAGCTCCCTAAATAAACTAAGTGTGATCTACTGTACAGTAACTGTTAGGGTAGAATAAGGATAGGAGAGAAATAAGTAAATAAATATTGAATAAAAGAAATGTGTAATGGTCGATATTCTAACTAAACATGGACTCAGGACCTTTCACACTAGCCTATGCAGTTAGAAACTGACCTCACAGAAACCAGACTTCTCTCTTTTTATAATTAATTGTATTTTTTATATGCTACTATATCATCTGGGAATGAGACAGGGTAGGGGAAAAAAATTTTTTTAAAGATACAAGTAAGGCCTCGAATTAGAAATATTATAGCTCCCTGATCAGCTTGGTGCTTTGTGACCACCTAGAGGGGTGGGATAGGGAGGGTGGGAGGGAGGGAGACACAAGAGGGAAAAGATATGGGGATATATGTATATGTATAACGGATTCACTTTGTTATAAAGCAGAAACTAAGACACCATTGTAAAGCAATTATACTCCAATAAAGATGTTAAAAAATAAACAAATAAATGAATGAAGAACAGGAAAAAAAATATTGTAGCTCCCTTATGTTCCTAACAGTTCTGCCACCAGTTGAATCATTACCATGGTGGCAGAGAAGGAAGATCAGGGGGAATACTTGTGGTTTGGTTGCTTTTTTTTTTTTTAAGATGATAAAAGCATAAAACTGCCTAAACTGATCTAGTCACAAGGTGAAGTAAGCTATTCAGGAAAATTAGTTAGTGTGAAATAGTACCTAGAAAACAATATCCTACCCATTTAGGAAATGGGTATCACAACAGCACCTGAGCAAGTATATGTTTCCTTTACTGCTGACACATGCTTGCCTTCCCCGTCCGCCAAATGCACACAGTGAATCAGATCATCTGTAGCATAATGTTCCCTGATGGTCTAGGCTCAAATCCAGCCAGGCCCTAATCAACACTGAGTACTGAAGATATCTCTAGTAATTGTTGATTCATTCCTTCATTGCCTTCAGAGGAAGCCTACTTGGGGTCAAGCACTACAGGCTAAATAGGCTCTGGGTATATCATGAAGAATCAGTTGAGGTCTTCCTTCCGCCTTAAACCTTCTGTGATCTTTGTTTTGGACAGAAAGAAGATAGTTCAGATTCTCAGGTATCCAAGCTCAGAGAGAAACTGCAGCTGATCAGTGCTCTCACAAACAAACCTGAGAGCAGCAGGCCTCCAGAGACTGCCGATGAAGGTGAGATATTCAGGGTTGGCTTCTGAATATTTCACGCAGGCTTGGGCAGCTCGCCTCCCACACAGAGAGTGGGGAAAGGTGTTCCAGCAGGACTGATGGCACTGAGTGAGTGATGCCTGAGCGCACTGAGATGAAGCTGCTACACTTTGCTTTCATTTACAAAAAGCCCATTTTGCACATGATTTGTACTCCAGTCTATTAAGGGAAAAATGGGTAGTGTTTAGCTGGAAATAGACTTCTCCATGCTGTCTGCATCCAATTATAGGCAAAAACATTACTGCCGTAGCATGTATTAAACCAGCCCTAAATGTTGTTTACGGGAGTCTTCATTTCTGTAAATGCATAAAAATTTACTTAAAAATAAATATTAGTCCTTGTAAAAAACCATTAACAAATAACAATGGGATCATTGGGTTGGAAGGGCCTTTGGCTTTAGTCAGGGACATAACCTAATCAGTATTAGCAGGTGCGTTAACCTCTGCTGGTACTGCTCTATGAAGATGTAACCACGGCATTATATTATGTTGGTTTTGACCCCTACCCTCCCACAAGTATTTTTCATTTTGGGGAAAGCAATACAACTTCTCTTATTCTCTCTTAAGTGAGAGACAAAGTACAGTGGGAGGCCTTGCCCTAACACTGTGCTACATAATCGTATGTTAGCACTCTTTCAGCACCAGCTGGTCTGGTGGCAGATACCCCCAGATCGGGCTCATAGCACAGCTCCTAGGATGTCAAATACCCAATGCTTTTCTCACTTGCAGCTTGAACTCTCAACCTCTAAACATGTGGAATGCTAACTTGTACTATAAGAGCAACCAGTGGGACCACGGCTTCAAACCTTAATGTTACATAATATTGATTGATCTTCACTTATCCACAAAACATCTCAATTTGTATCTTTAACTTCATGTAGTCACTATGCTACTTAATTCTCAGCTGTTTCTCTTAAATTAAGTAATATGAATTTGCCCTAAAAGGTTAGGACCTTCAATACTGGTTTTATTTGGTGTCACATTAGTAATCTAAAACTGTATTGTTTGTTACAGAGCAAGTTCAGAGTTTCACATCAAAGCCATCAGCATTGCCAAAATTCCCACGGTCTCTTGGAGGCCAGACTGAGAAAGCTGCTCAGCTAAGGCCTGTCTCCCTACCAGGAATTTCTAGCATCGAAGGTAAATTTTTATATTATGGAGTGATAGAGAAAATGCTCAAAGTTATAACTTTCTGACTTTTTAAACTTGTAAGATAAAGAATGATAGCTAACATTGATTGAGCACTTCCTATAGGCCAGATACTTGATATACATTATATCATATAATCCTGATAACAGTCCTGGGACCATCAATATTCATGTATTATACCCATTTTACTGATAGGGAAACTACCTAAGTCCACATAGCAAACGATTGAGGCAAAATTCACACCAAGGCAGTTTGACGCTGAAGTTTGCACTCTTAACCACATTGCACTATATTATCTCTCTATGAATGTTTTTTAGAGTCTTCTTCATTCATTCGATGAGTGCCTGGTTAGACCCAGTGTAAGCAGTAAGAATACAGTGTAAGAATCATTCTCACTTTCTTCATGGATATAACAGTCTAGTGGAGAAGACAAGCAAGCAAACACAATACTGTGAGATTAGCAAAATAAAGTAAAAGTTGACCCTTTTTGTCAGAGCCCTCCAAAAATGAGGGGTCCTTTGGCTGAAAATCAGCAAGAAAAACTTTAGTAGGAAGGATATGATTCACAGAGAAATGTGCTTGCCTTGCTTCCAACAGTGTGTGTTCCATCCCTCTTCGTGGTGTTTGGTCTCCTGTTTTTGCACTTGCTAACTGCCTGAAAAATCACCCATTCCTGTCACCCTATCTCTGCCTGGCTCTTCACCTCAGTTTAGATACCTTTCCACCAGGAAACATTTTCTTACCTCCCAGGACTGGATTAGGCTTCTCCTGTGTATGCACTCATAATATCTTACATTTGCACGTGTCACTCCATTGTAATTTCCTGGGGACCTATAACATTTAACTTCAGTCCCAGCCCCTAGCCTAGTGCCTGGTACATGTGAATATTTGTTAAGTGAATGAGTTGTCTACAGGCTACAATTAATGCTTTTAAAGCATAGAGGCTTAAATTTATATTGTCATTTAAATGCAATTACTTTTTTCCCTGTCCCCAATTTTTCTTTTCTGTTTTCTGGAGAGACAAGAGAGTGTTAAGTTGTGTTTATTGGCAACATAAGTTGCCTCCTCCTACTCTTCATTATTACATCAAGAATTGATGAGAATAAAAAGAGGAAAGACTGTTAGAGCAGATTAAGAAATAGCCAATTTAACATTTATACTTTAATCCCTAACGGAGACCTTACACACTTTTGAATGACTACATTTTATAAATGACCTGAGGCACCAATGAGATTTTTATTTGAATACTGCTATAGAGTACATAGCATGCTCTAAAACTCATGCCCCATGTACACACACACAAACATTTTCCAGCTAGCCACTTGGTGGCAGGCATTGGGAACAAGTGTCTCACTGCTTTTCTGGCTTTTCGGAGAGCTTTTGAGACTTCAGCTGCTTTGTTGGAGCTGTCTTAGGACTAAAAGTAGGGACTTACCCAAAAGCTTGTCTACAAAATTGCTTGACAGTACTGTCCTCTGGTATTAGAGACTGAATCCACTAAGTCATTCAGTGGGGACACATCCAAGCCCTTTTTAGACGTGTAAACAAGCAGCCCTCCTAGGTATTTATTATAGGGCCCTCTCTTGGGTCGGGGAGGGGGTCAGTCTCCAAGAGAGAACAGTTACACCCTGTTATCCCCCTGCCCCCACCCCTGGCAACCACTAATCTCTCAACCACTGTCTCTTTGGATTTACCTGTTCTGGGTGTTTCATATAAGTGGAATCATAATACGTGGTCTTATGTATGCTTCTTTCTTTCAATATGCTCCTTTCACTTAGCATAATGTTTTCAAGGTTGGCATGCAGCAATATTTCATTCCTTTTTATGACTGAATAATATTCTATCCTACGGATATACTGCATTTTGTTAAGCCTTTCATTAGTTGATGGACATTTATTTGGGTTGGTTCCACTTTTTGACTATTAGGAACAATGAAGCTATGAACATACGTATACAACTTTTTGTGTAGACAACATGTTTTCATTTCTCTTGAGTATATACCCTAGGAATGGAATTGCTGGGTTATATAGTAACTGTTGAACTGACAATATGCCGTACGTAGTCTGTTTTATAGGCTATCAGAGCTCCTATCAGTTAGCTCTTAAGGCTTCTACAGTCCTTTCCACCCCTTCAACGTAAGAATAAAATCTGGAAAATCTAAAAGAAAGGCCCTGAACAGAGAGAAAGCCAGTCCATTCACTTCTCCTGTGATTATCTGTCACTGATTCTATTTTGGGACGATAGTACCCTACAGTGTTCCTCTCATTCTTAAAGGATCAAGAATTAGTCTTTCAGATTTAGTGAGATCTTAAACTTTACCTTTTGGGAACAAAGTCTGCAAAGTAGCTTTTCTTTCAGTGCTTAAAATTCTGTTGAGACTACTTTTTAAACTGTTAACTAAATTTAGTTATATGTATAGACATATACATTTTTTTGTAATTCCTTTTTAACAGATCTTCAGGATTTATTCCATAAGACTGGGCAGGATGTGGATGGGAAGCTGACCTACCAGGAAATCTGGGACTCCTTACATTCTGCTGTGCCAGAACCAGAGCGTTTGAGGGAGTTTGATTCTGATGGAGACGGAAGATACTCATTCCTGGAGCTAAGAGCAGCTTTAGGTGTCTAGCCTCATCAGGCTTACTTTAAAAATGGATGTATGCCCTGGACTACCTAATATCTACTCAGCTAACAAAAACAACCCTTCTACCTACCCATCAATCCTCCAGTCCTCCAAACTACAGTAGCAGACACATTGCCACCTTTTAACTTGTTTGAAAAAGCTATGTAAAAGTTATTTTTTTAAAAAAGACCATTTTACTTATAATATGATATTCAGAAATCTATGATTTCCTTAAACCAGTAGGATCTTAATTTTAAAATTGCCAGAAGAAAAGTCAAGCCCTCTTTTTTTCTCTTTCCTTTTTTTTTGAGGGGAGGAGACCTTATCTTTTAAAACTGGAAAATGTGTATATAGAGAGAATAAGCCACCTTTTATATTTCGCATAAATTTGCCTTAAATTAGCTGCACTTTATACAGACTCAGAAAATGTCTTTGCTTTAACAGACAGACCTTTTCTGTTTGTAAATATTTAAAATGAAAGAAAGAGTTGTGCATATTTTGTGGGAAGTAGGAAGAATGGTTTGAAACAGGACGTGAACAAATGACTTGCTGTTAAAAATTGCTAATCTGATCTGGTAGCAGCTTGAAGCTGTGTCCCCATCTCCTTAAGACATCCTCTTTGGGTGCTGCCATGGGGTTTGGCCTGGTGCTGGGGGAGTAGATTTAGGGAGTGGACACTGGGGACGGTGCTGCCTCCAGGCTCAGGATTCTGGCTCTTTGGTCTATCCTCTCAGCTCCTCCCAACCTGTGAACCAGAGAAGTCTTGTTGGGGATTTTCTCTCTTTTAATCCTGTTTCAGGATTTATGAGCATAAAAAGTTATCCAGTGGGAGCTACATTTCCTCCCTGAGTGAACTAGATTATCTTCCCCCACGCACCCACTCGAGTCTACCTTTAAGCCGTAGCTGACTTTCACTTCTGATACTGTCTCCATTCTGAATGGCAGGGCTGCAGTCCTTCGGCCACTGTCTCAGCCTGGCTACTCAGGAACTATAGAGGAAAGCTCTGCCTCTAATTTTGATCCAGGAAACTTCTTGAGATTTTACCTGGGGCCTAACCAAGAACCTACTATGTTCTTCTGTGGGCTAAGGCCAAAAAGGTTGTGAAATGAAACACCTGAAATCATATTAGGTTTCCTGACAATTACAGCTCAGAAATAGCTAGAGGCTTTCTGTCCAGAGGATGCCAAACATGGCAGGCAGGCCTAGGGCGGGGGGCTTCACGTTATGGCAGCAAATCTAATACAAGCAAGTGCAGTACTTCTCCCATTAAATGCTTCTGTAGCCCTGCTACTAAAGGTCCCTGAACTGGAAGGAATTATTCCTCCATGTCACCTCTGTGTGTGCTGTGTTGATCTTAGAAGCAATCTTCAGGCAACACAAAAGGAAACCTGCAAAACTTAACTGTGCTGTAGGCCAAGTCAGGGAGAAACTGGAGAAGCTTTCAGACTTCTCTAGTAAAGCTTGTTTCCATTTTAACTTTGTCCAAGTTGCCCGTTAGCCATGGATGTGGTGGAGCACCCTTAAATATTTAAGGGCTGTTTTTTTTCTTTATATGATGTTCAGGTCGGTGTTGGCTAACCTTGGGTTTTTTTTCTAGAAATATTAAAATTTAGTTGAAGTAGGATGAAGTCTTTTCCCATGAATGTGTCTGCTTACCTCATTATGGCTTACGCTTCTCGCTCTATTTCTCTCAAACAATTCCTTTGCCTACCTATGCTATTTTACTTTCTTGGAAAGGTTTAAATATAGTATAAAATTAGCCTGGCACTTTAGGTAACTTGAAGATAACTTACTCTTCTGGCTGCCTTTCATGCCCCCCCCTTTTTAATATATATACCCTTGCAGATTTTGTAACAACCAAATAAAATTCTAGCAATAAATTGAATTATACTGCTATATTTATATGTACTGTACCATAAATAGTATGTCTGTACCTGGAAGGTATTTTTTTGAGAACTGATTTATATGAAGTATACTTGAGGGTAATGTAGCTTGTCCTTTTTAGTTTCAAATTCTTATTCATAGGCAAATAGTTGGAGGACACCTTAACTCTTCGTATATACTTTTCTTTTGCATCAGCTGTGCTTTTTAGTTTAGCCTCCATTCTTCCCACCTGAAGCTTGTCCGCCACCTACCATCATCCCTGAGCCAGCTGGATGGTTCCATCCTCTCCCCACCAGATTTGGCAGAGGTGTTCCTGCTGCACCCTCAGACCTGCGAGTACCCTTGCCACACCGCCTGGGAAGGTGCCATATCTCCCAGGCAGAACTAGGACATCTTGAACTCCTTTGTTCTAAGTTGAGCGTATTCATTGGCTTAAAAAAAGAATTCTCATAAGCCTTTATCATTACTAATTTGGGATTTTTATTTGAAAGTTGTCTTAACTTATCCAGCCTATGATTTGTGTCGATCTCTAATCAAGCCTCACCTACCACACCTCAGCCCTCAGCTAGGTAGTAGTAGTGAGTTTGGTTTTGGTTTTCGTTTCAAATGCTTTTACCTTTGCACTCCGGCAGCTCCTCCTGCTGCTTTCCTGAGTTACCCAAAGCATGTCTTCTTGGTCCTGTTTTTCTTTCGCCTTTTATCTGGTATAATGTTTACCTAGAGAGCCTCCCCCATAAATCAGAGAGGCAATATATTATAGGAAGAGAAGAACCAAAAGAAGAGAGAACCTGGCTTAGGGATGACTGTAGTGTCGTCTTAAAGGCCGAGAAGGGCCTGGCTCTTAGGATTGTGTCTGATACAGCACAGCTGAAGAGTGGACACCCTTCACCTGCTGCTGGTTTCTTTCCCTTCCTTTGGCGTTCCCCCTCACGTTATATCTCTGGCCGTAACCACATCTGCACGCCCCCACGCCCCCCATGTTGGTCCTACCGGTCACAGTTGAAGATTTTGACTGTGATAGGCTCATACTCATATGGCCTGCTGTTGACTTGTTTTTAGTAACAGCTTTTGTTTGCTACACCTCATTGGCTTGCTTACCAACGCCAGTTTGATATGGTCCCCTCTTTCATATCCAAACCAGAAAACATTTGGGTATTCCTGAGACTTTATAGAGCGTGTACTGTTTGTTATACGAACCTAACCTACCTTGTTGTTTTCTCATATTAAGAAATGTAAATCTACTTTGCTTAAGTGGAGCTATTTTGGTAATGTTTAAGCAATTTTGGTTCTGTTTAGGGAGGGAATTCAAGATTTCCATCACTTGATTTGGGCTTTGCTAATTTAATATCAGTAATAAAACAATTTTAATTTAAATAAAACATTTCTTTTTTCTCTCGCTGTGTCTGTGATTAAAGGCTTGCCCCTCCATCCTCCCAATTACTAAGAAAAAAATCTGCTTTGATCCGTATTTTTTTGGACTCCTTCCTTCTTTTGAATGCAAAGCCTAACAGATGGTGGACAGAAAGTAACGTTGAAGAATCTGCCTGAAGATCCGCCCAATTTGGCCTGAAGAAATGAAGGCTGTTTTGGCATGTGCAGGGTGGGAAGGGAGCAGGATGAGGGAAGAGTGAGCCCCTGCCTCTGTATCAACCAGAGAAGTTCCACTTACGCCTGTTTTCTATTTTGAGATTCAATATGAGAGCATGTTTACAAGAAATATTCCAATGTCTTTGGAAAAAAAGAAGGAAAAAGGCTTGAAATCCATTTCAAGATAAGGGGTCATATAGGGAGGAGCTGGGCTTTTTTCACACACAGGAAAAAAAAATTTTTAATAGCTTTACATGACCGCTAGATTCTGGGATTGCACACACACACAATCTGGGTGGCCTTTCCTCTCAGGAGGAAAAAAGCTTAGCTCATTTACAAATACGGTAAGATGATTTTCTCATTTCCAAAGTGAAAGGGAAAATTTTATATCCTGGAGCAGAGCTGGGTCTTCTTATCTTTGAACTGGGACCAAATAGCCAGTATTATCTTTGTCTCTCCTTTTAGAATAGTTTCCAGAAGGTACAAAAATTAATATTTGTACACAGTGGAGCTTAACTTTGGGAGAGGCCATGAATCCCCTTGAGAAAGATTAAAAAAAAAATACATTTTTTAGGAGGTTCATTGGCCAGCCCTTCCCCCAAGCCAATCCTTGAACCAAGTTAATTACACACACAATAAATCATTTTCCAAGTGGCTTCAAACAAGACTTCATTAGGGAATGGACACCACGGTATATGGTGGGAAGATCAGGAAATTTGATGCTAGACAGACATAAATTTGAGACCTTGCTCTGTAACATAAAAATGATACTGCAGGGCTTCCCTGGTGGCGCAGTGGTTGAGAGTCCGCCTGCCAATGCAGGGGACACAGGTTTGTGGCCCGGTCCGGGAGGATCCCACATGCCGCGGAGCGGCTGGGCCCGTGAGCCATGGCCGCTGAGCCTGCGCGTCCGGAGCCTGTGCTCCGCAACAGGAGAGGCCACAACAGTGAGAGGCCCGCGTACCACCAAAAAAAAAAAAAAAAAAATGAGACGGCAAATGCCCTTGGAAACTTCATCTGTAAGAAGAGGATTGTGATATCTGTTTGGCAGTGTTCTTGTATTAGAAATAATGTAGACAACCACACAAGAACGCAATACATCTTAGATGTTAACAAAGAATGCAATTCCAGCAGCAGTGCAGTGTGGCTCATGGGTTTCATACTGACTTGGCCACTACCAATCACCATCGTTCATGCATCCTCAGTGGCTGCCACTCTTGTCGCAACTGTGCTTAATGTCCCACAGAATGTCATTCCCTTTGGGTACCTAGCCCAGGGTCTGACATATGGTTTTGTTCTTAAATACTGTCTAGAGGGATGTTGAGCCCATCACAACTACTGGTTCAGCGTGTCTCCCCGCAGCAAGCCCTCAGTTCCCATTGGTATTGGTGAGACTCTGACCTTCAGCTTGGTTTGTGAAGTGCCCCCCTCAGACATTTTCCCTCCTAACAGCAAATGAGACACAAGGGAGTCTTGGACTTTTTTAAATCTTTCATTATGTGACATCTAGATGGGCCCTGGCCTCTGTGTCAGTACCACCTCCCTGAGGTCAGCTCCATTTCCTGCACTGCCCCGATACCTCCAGCTCCCATCCTCAGTGAGAGGAGGCTACACTTCTGAAGCAGACAGCTTGGCATTTAAGCAGTGGTCCCCCTGGGCCAGTGTGGGGAGGGAATGGAAGTGGATGTTCCTTTCAGGACAGGTGGCCAAAGGGTAGGAGACTGAGTGGTTCAGCATCGGGGGTAGGTTACACAGCGAGAGGGCAAAGGGCACCTCCTGAAAAATGGGAATCGGGGGTCGGGAGCTGGCCTGGGGCCGCAGCACCGGGGAAGGTAGGGGCTGCTGTGGGATCAGCTGCACTGCAGGTTGCAGGGGGCTGGGGGCCTCCACCTTGGGGCTGCTGTCTTGAGTAGCATAGCTCCTGCTCTCGGGGATGTCCATCTCCCACGGGTGATCTGAATTCTGGGTGTCAGTCTCGGTCTTGGTGGCATCAGGGGGAGGGCCCATGTTGATGGCCGCGTTCATGCCATAGCGCCGTCGCTTGTTAATCCAGTACAACAGCGGGCTGTAGGTAAATGCGGCTGCTCGCATCACCTCCATCCACTCCCGGGCACGCCTTTCCCGCCGCAGGTTCTTCCTCCAGTGCAGAAAGAGAATGCAGCCGCCGGTTATCACAGAACACAGCCCCAGGAATCCAAAGTACAGTGGCACCCACACTAAGGAAGGCAATAAGAAAAAAAGCAAGCTGGCTGATAGCTGTAGCTTGGGGTCTCAGCTGTTTCTCATTCCTCTGCTTAGCCCTTTCACCAATCGTTCCCTCCACTTAACCACTCTCTCCATTCCTTCCTTTTCTCATTGACTGGCCTCATCATTCTTTTATTCAGTCAAAGCAGGATTTCCAGGGAGTTTAAGAGGCCACCTTTCGCTCTTCACAGATAAGAAAAGCTAGGTCTAGAGGGGCACGACCTGCCCAGGCTTACTCAAGCCTCTGGTTCCCAACCCTGGCCCCGTCTGATCCATCAGAATGAGAAGCCTCACTAAAGGCAAAGCCCATCAAGAGAGTAAAAGTTTACCAGTCGACGGGACACCAATGTCCCATCCCATTCCACCATACCGCTAACCATTCAGCTGTGATGTCCTGGGGTATTTGTGGTACCCCCTCGGGGCTGTCAGAGAGACATGGTCTATGCCCTCAAGAAATCCATAGTTTTCTAGAGGAAACCCTGTCCTAACTCTTAGCATGCTTCCACACAGGCAGCCATCACCCCCACCCATGCAAAAGGTCTTCCCTGAGTGCCCCCAAGCCTAGGGCATAAAGCAGGGGGCAGGGATTTGGGGAGGGAGCACACTTACCACCAGGGAGGCTGAGGTCCTCCCTTTGGGAATCCATAACGTCAAACCTTGGTACCTAGCTGGCCGATGGCTCTGGGGAGAGGGAGTTCACCTACCCATCTGTCTAGCCAATAGGAGTCCCCAGAATTCCCAGACCCCATTGTTCCCTAAAGGTGGTTCACAGAGTTCTGAACACTGAGCATCCAAGGGCGATGCTTGTGAAGTCTAATGGGAGGAACAGACGCCACCAGTGGTGTTTCCTAGGCCTAGTGCGTCTCTACTGCTTCTACCAGGGACTGACCCACCCTCTGAATTGTCGGCCCCCTACCTCTGACCTACAGAGCAGCCCCCAGGAAAGGGCCCTAGATTCCTCGGGGGCTTATTTTGTCCCTAGGCTTTAAGGAACAGTTGATGGATCCCTGGGCAGGGAGCACCCAGAGCAGTGGGCAGCCCTGCCGTCAAGTCTGCTATGACTGACTTGTCAGGAGACAACCCACTCAAGGGAGCTATGTGGTCCTTCCTTGGCTCTTACAATTTCTCTTTTGTTTCATTACCTTCCTTCAATGAGTATTGGCAAGTGCTTCCGGGGCATCAGGCCGAATGGGAGCTCCCCACCATCTGGCCCTACATCTCTTTTCAGCTTCACCTTCCTCCCCATCCTTCACACACCTTTCCCTTCTGACCAGACCCTGCTTAACAGACCCTGCTTATTCACATCTCTGGAGCATTGCTCACACTGCTCCTCCACCTAGGAGTGCCCCTCCCCACTCTCCCCACCACGGAACACCTGCTTATCCTTCAAGGCTCAGCTCAACACCCCCTACTCTGTGACAAAGTTCTTTCAATTGGCTTCCCAGAATCACACCGTCTCCAGTTTGAAGGCACTTTGAGAGTTGTGTAGTCCAACTCCCAGCACATGATTGAGCCCTAGAGGCAGATCTCCCCTACCCAGCACTAATACGTGGGGAATTGCTTGGGTCAGGGACTTGCCCACACCTCCTGAAGCAGCTTCATCCATTTATGGGCAGCTCAGTTAGAAAGCCGTCCCCTAACTAAACCCACGTCAGCCTGCCTGAAGGTTGCACCACTAGGCCTAGCTCAGCTTCTGGGCACCATCTAAGTACTTCCCTCTTTAAGTCCCCAGCGTGGGACTTGGGGCACTAATGAGCACAGATTTCTCTCCAGGTTCCACTTACTCTGGGCTCTACCTCACTGGCTTCTGCTTTTCAGTCTCCTTTGCTAGTTTCTCCTCTTTTCCCTGATCTCTAAATGTCAGGTGCCCGAGGGCTCAGTCCTCAGCCCTCTGTCCACATTCATTCCCTCAGTGATCTCACCCAGACTCATGGCTTTAAATAGCGTATCTACCATATATACACTGTCAACTCTCAACGTTGTACCTCCAGCCCAGACCATTCCTCAGGACTTTAGACTCATACTCCCAAAAGCCTGGCTGACATCCCTCCTTGCCAGTCTGTTATCTCAAACTACCATGTCCAAAACCAAACTCCTGATGGTCCATCTCCAAAACCTACTCCAGCCTCCTCCTCTCTGTAAGTGGCAACTCTCTCCCTCCAGTTGTTCAGGCCAAAAACCTGACAGTCACCCTTGACGCCCTTCATTCTCTCACACCCACGTTCACTCCAGTAGCAAAATCTTTAGGCTTTGCCTTCAAAACATACCCAGGGGCTTCCCTGGTGGCGCAGTGTTTGAGAGTCCGCTTGCCGATGCAGGGGACACGGGTTCGTGCCCCGGTCAGGGAGGATCCCACATGCTGCGGAGCGGCTGGGCCCGTGAGCCATGGCCGCTGAGCCTGCGCGTCCGGAGCCTGTGCTCTGCAACGGGAGAGGCCACGACAGTGAGAGGCCCGCATACCACAAAAAAAAAAAAAAAAAAAAAAACATACCCAGAATCTGACCATTTTTCCATCATCATCACTTTAATACAAGTACCACCCTCTCTCACCTGGTCTCCCTTTAGGGTGATCAACCATCCCTGTTTGCCTGGGACTGAGGGAGTTTCCAGGACATAGGACTTTTGATGCTAAAATCAGGAAAATCCCAGGTAAACTAGGACAAATTAATCACCCTTGGGAGAGCTTGCATCCTTGTCCCCCACGCCCTATATTCCACCAGCAGTCAGAATGAGGCTTTTTAATTTTTTTTATTATAAATTATTTTTATTTCTTTATTTATTTTTGGCTGTGTTGGGTCTTCGTTGCTATGTGCAGGCTTTCTCTAGTTGCTGCAAGTGGGGGCTACTCTTCGTTGCAGTGCATGGGCTTCTCATTGAAGTGGCTTCTCTTGTTGCGGAGCATGGGCTTTAGGTGCGGGCTTCGGTAGCTGTGGCTCATGGGCTCTAGACACAGGCTCAGTAGTTGTGGCACACAGGCTTAGTCACTCCATGACATGTGGGATCTTCCCGGACCAGGGATCGAACCCGTGTCCCCTGCATTGGCAGGCAGATTCTTAACCACTGCACTACCAAGGAGGACCCTCACTCAGATTTAAAACCAAAGTCCTTAACCAAAGCCTACAAAGCCCTGAACGATCAAACTACCCCTCTCCATGCCTCCTTCGCACAATAACCTTCTTGCTGTTCCACAAGCAGGGCAAGCGTGCTCCTGCATCAAGGCCTTTGCACTTGCTATTCCATCTGGAAGGCTCTTCCCCCAGGTATCCACACAGACCATGCCTCATTTCCTTCAGGTCTCTGCTCAACTGGCCCCTTAGCTCTGTCTCTCCTAGCCTGCTTTGTTTTTTCATAACGTGTATTATCACCTAACATTATTTATGTACGTATGTAGGTATGTATACATATTGTGTCTCACCCCACTAGAATGTAAGCTCCATGAATTAATGTAAACAAGGAAATAAATACGTAAGAATTTCAGGTAGCCTTAACTGCTCTGAAGAAAATAAGGTAGTGGGATAAAGAATATAAAGTGATGGGGGTGCATCAAGAAAAGTCCCTTTGAGGTGCTGACTTGTGAACTGAGCCCTAGATGATGAGGAGATAGCCATGTGCAAAGGGAGCAGCCAGTGCAAGGATGCTAAGGCAGGTACAGGCTGGCGCACTTAAAGGACTTGCTAATCTCAGGGTTTACCACACTACTCCCAGCACAGGCCAGGGCCCAAGGCCCATGTCCAAAAGTGCAGGCTGGACTGAGCAGAGTTGAAGGCACTGTCCCTGACCCTAAGAGGTCCATCATTCAAGAGGGGTTTCTATCATGTAAGACCCGACAGGAGGACTTTCATGAGGGCAGACTGATCAGTGCCATCACAGGGGGCCTGCTCCAGGCCTGGCCCTGTGCTGGGCGCAGGTGAGACCAGGTGTTGATGTCACCGTTCTTGACCCCAGGAGTTCACTCACACCTGGTTCAGGGGGTGAAGAAGATGGTGGCATTGGGTGGAGAGACAGCATTCCAGGTATAAAGACTTGTCAAGGACAAATCCAGGTGTCTCTTTGGGGAGAAGCGTAGTTCAGTTTGGCTGGAGTTCAAGGTGGGTGTCAGGAAGCAGAGGAGGAAAAGGCTTCGGAGGCAGCTGGCATCTTTAAAAGAATTCAGCCCTTGGACAAGTCTTGGACAAGTCTCTTAATGATTCTCAGCTTCAGTTTCCTCGTCTATAAAATGGGGATAAAACCTGCCTCACACAGTATGAAGCAAATAGTGTCCTGCACATAGAAACGCTCAATAAAGAGAAGCTGCTACTGTGATTACAGCTGATGAAAGGGCCTTCGATGCTGAAGGATGACTACTCCAGCACGGGCCTAAAGAGTTTAAAAGGGAGCAAGCTCGGTGAGGACCAGTAGGTCCGAGCAGCTTTCAAGAGGAGACTTAACCCGCAAGGGCTGCTGGTCGCAGGCTCGGCGAGAAGGCTGGGCGGGGGCGCTAAAGCTGCAGAGCACGCGGGGCGCGGGCAGGGCCCGGGGCAGGAGCGGCGAACCCCCTGCCTCCCACCGCGCCCTTCACCGGCTCCCGGAACCTTGAGTGCGCGGAACCTCGCTGCTGGAGCGCGGGCGCGGCGGACCCGGAGGGCAATGGAGCGGGCGCGCGGGCCGCGGGCCGAGGCCGAAGTGCCCGGGGAGGAGGAGGAGGAGGAGGCGGGGGCAGCCATGGCTGCCGTGGTGGCGGCAGCGGGTGGCGCGGGCCCGGCCGTCCTGCAGGTGGCCGGTCTCTACCGCGGCCTGTGCGCGGTGCGCAGCCGCGCCCTGGGCCTGGGGCTCGTGTCACCCGCGCAGCTGCGCGTGTTCCCGGTGCGCCGCGGCTCGGGCCGGCCCGCGGGGGGCGTCGAAGGCAGCGGGGTCGGGAAAGAGATCGAGGCTAACCCCTTCTACGACCGCTACCGCGACAAGATCCAGCAGCTGCGCAGGTGCGGACCCGGCCGGCGGCGGGCGGCGGGCAGGGAGGAGGGGCGGCGCTCGGCCCGCGCTCCTGGTGTATCTGTATCTGGCGCTCTCAGCCCTTCCAGCAGCCCTGCTAGAGGATCACTGGCACTGTCCCCACTATACAGATGGTTATCTAGGCTCAGAGAGGCTTGGTCACTTGCCTAAGATCACACAGCTAGTGTGAGAGCCGGGAGTCTCTGCGAAGCCCCAGTTGTCTTTCTGTCTGCTTTAGTTCTCAAAACGCTGAGGTCGACTCTTACGACAGCCCTTAAGAGGCAGGCAACTCCGAGAAACCTGTACTCATTATCGAAATGGGAAAAATGGAGCCTTCCAGAGAAGGGACTTGACTTGCTCAAGGTCACCTATTGAGGCAGCTGAGCCTTGTCCTAGGACTCGGGTTCCCAGGCTTCTAGCTGAGGACCCTGACTGTAAGGAAAGGAGATTGGGTGGGGGCAGGGCATCAAAGATTAATAGTGTTACAGTTGGCTCTCAGTTGAACTCTCTCATTAAGATGAGAAAACTGAGGATCAGAGAGAGTAAGAGGCCTGCCAAAGGTCACACAGCTGGTTGGGATTTCTCTGACTTGGAATCCGGGGTTCCTAACACTACCCTTCACCTTCCAGAGAGAAGGACCTGGAGATTAGAGGAGGTTGAGGTGGGTATAAGGGGGCCTTGGAGGGTCCAAAGAGTTGAACTGGGAAGAGCTGAAAGAGATCAAAAGGGAAAATCGAAGGGACTTGGGAGAGAATCTGGCAGGGTGGGCACAGTTGTCTTAGGAAAGGAAACCTAAGACTGATGCTGTAACTTCTTTGAGTTCTAGCTCATCTCTACTTCCACAGCCTTAATTTACTCTGTCATCTTCACCCAGAATATTGCAGTCATCCTCTAACTCAGCGGTCCCCAACCATTTTGGCACCAGGGACCGGCTTTGTGGAAGACAGTTTTTCCACAGACTGCCGTGGTGGGGGGCGGGTTATGATTTCGGGATGGTTCAAGTACATTACATTTAATGTGCACTTTATTTCTATTATTGTTACATTGTAATATATAGTGAAATAATTATACAACTCACCATAATGCAGAACCAGTGGGAGCCCTGAGCTTGTTTTCACTTGCCACTCACTGATAGGGTTTTTTTGTTTTGGTTTGGTTTGGTTTGATTTTTTTTGCGATACGCAGGCCTCTCACTGTTGTGGCCTCTCCCGTTGCGGAGCACAGGCTCCGGACGCTCAGGCTCAGCGGCCATGGCTCACGGGCCCAGCCGCTCCGCGGCATGTGGGATCTTCCCGGACCGGGGCACGAACCCGTGTCCCCTGCGTCGGCAGGCGGACTCTCAACCACTGCGCCACCAGGGAAGCCCCAAGACATTTATTTATTTGGTCACACTGTGCAGCATGTGGGACCTTAGTTCCCCAACCAGGGATTGAACCTGTGCCCCCTGCATTGGGAGCGTGGAGTCTTAGCCACTGGACCGCCAGGGAAGTCCCTACTGATAGGGTTTTGACAGGAGTCTGCAAGCAATTGATTTATTATGGTCTCTGTGCAGTCAAACCTCTCTGCTAATGATACTCTGTATTTGCAGCCACTCCCCAGCGCTAGCATCAGCGCCTCACCTCCACCTCAGATTATCAGGCATTAGATTCTCATAAGGAGCGCACAACCTAGATCCCTCACGCGCGCAGTTCACAGTAGGGTTTGCACTCCTATGAGAGTGATGCTGCCGCTGATCTGACAGGGGGCGGAGCTCAGGCAGTAATGCGAGGGATGGAGAGTGGCTGTAAATACAGAATGAACCTTCGCTCGCTTGCCCGCTGCTGGCCTCCTGCTATGTGGCCCAGTTCCTAACAGGCCACAGAATGGTACCGGTCCGTGGCCCGGGGCTTGGGGACCCCTGCTCTAACTAGTCTTCCTCACTTCTGGTCTTAGACCCATCTACCCTCAGTCCATGTCACTGCTACTATAATGATCTTTCTTTGAAAGAATGACAGAATAAATGAATGAGGATTTTTGCTCTCCTTCAACAGCATTCAGATATACTCAAGTATTTGTCATCTTAAAAACCTTTTCTTGACCTACATTCCCCTTCAGCCTTTTCTCACTGATCCCTTTCACAGACAAGCATCTCAGAAGAGTGGTCTACTAATATTCTGAGTACTTCACAGCTCCTGTTCATTCTTATTCATAACAAATGAATGACTGGTTTTACTTTCCTTCCCCACTAGATCATTCCTGTGTCAGTGTTTACACATACTACTGCTGTCTCCTAAAGAGTGGCTTTCCAAGGCCACTCCATATCCTTAGTGTTCCATGCAAGGCCCTTGTGCTCTAGTACCTGCCAGTCTCCCTAGCTTTATCTAATACCAAAACTTCCTTTTAGCTCTATGGCCCAGTGCAAAGGAATAAAGGACTGACGTTGGGGGCAGGTGTTCCAGGTATGGGGAGCAACAGAGCCTGAAACGACCTTAGCCATTTGGGAATATCTGAGCAAATTTTCATCTTAATACCTGTAGCACTCTCATGTACTTATTTACATGTCCTTCTGTCCTACTAGATAGTAAGCTCCTTGAGGTAGGGACTCTTTCTTATTTATTTCTGTATCTCTGAAGCCCAGCAAGTCAACCAACAGGCGAGAGACAACAAGTCAAGTTTGTTGAATGAGTGAAAGGGAGAGAGGAAGGAATAAGTTCTAGAAGAAGTTGAGTGAGATGGGAGGGAAAACTGCGGCTACAAAAGGGAAAAGAACATGAGGTAGAGGAAAAGGGAGGTATGCAGTGAAAGCAGGGCCAAGAAAGGATCAGTAGAACCTGGGCCAAGTCATCGAGGAAAGAGGCAAGACAGAGCTTCACCGTGAGGCCCAAGACCAACAGGTAGGCTATCGTGAGATATTTTAAAAGGAATTATAGTCCTGATTGGTTAGTGCTGTAGCATACTCACTAAAACCTGGGCTCTTGGAGCACTTATAACCCCAGTTCAGTGTGAGCCAACAGCAAGACAAGGCTGTGTGCCCTGCTGACCCCACTCCAGTCCAGTACCTGGGTTTTTGCATCACACTCTACACTGGTGAGAGCTTTAGGCCCACTGTATCTAGCGTGTGCATAAACGAACATGCCCAGAGAGCAGGTCCACAGTAAGGAATGATTTACAAATCATGTATATGAAGAGAGGCTGAAAAAACTGAAGAAATTCAACCTAGAGAAGAGAAACTTAGGAGGTGACATAAGAACAATTTTCAGGTACTCATAAAAAGAACTAGACATTTTCTCTTGTTCCTGGGGGAGTGAAAGATACAGAGAGGTAGACTTAGACTCAAAATGTTTTAGTAATGAAAGATGTCCAGGGTGAGAGTACACAGGGCTCCACTGCCTGGGCCACCCCTCACCATCTCCATCTGCTCACTGGCAACACTAACCTAGGCCCTGGTACTTGCAGCCCTGGCCAGGCAGGTGCCACACCCTACCAGGTGAGGCCCTTGGTGCAGCTCTTCATCGAGGAGGAGCTGGCCTTCTCCGGAAGGAAGGATGATCTATCCAAGTACATGGCAGTGAAGGGAGTGGTGTTCGACAACACCTCCAGAAAGGAGTTACATGGAGGACGAGCGCCTTCCATTGCCTTGACCAAGAAGGACCAGAGGGGTAACCAGGATGCCCTTGGAGCCTGCAGACGTCACCCATGACACTACAGGTCTCATGGCCTGGGAGCTGGAGCCCCTGGATGACATCTTCACCAAAGTGTACACAGCCAAATATTGTCAGCTACACAGCCTGAAGCATTCTTAACAGATGGCAGCCCCAACCCGGACTTGACGCCTGAAGACCAGCCCCATTTTGACATAAGGACAAATTCTGATGATCCATCAACTGGAGCAGGTTCTTTGGAGAGAGGGTCAGGGAGAACTCAGGTGCTAAATCTGCAAAAGAGGCTGCCTGAAGCCTCTGAGTTGCTGGGATCTGAATAAATAGAGATTTGCCCTAGTCGGGGAGGGAAGGGACATGTCTAAGAATTAGATGTGTTCCAGTAAGAGCTGGACACCTGGGATTCCTGCCTGAGGATTCTTGCATCTAACCCAGCAAGATGACCACAAAGTACCTTTCCTATCTTAAGGATTTAAATTCCAAATACCCAGAGTGTAAGTACCTGAGGGAGCAAGCCCTGTGTCACCCTAGGGAATATCCTGCAGGCGAAAAATGTTACACAGGCCCCTTGAGGAGTAATAACAGTTGAATAAGTGGATTTCTCTTTCCACTTTCTTGATTTGTAGGCCTGTGCTCAGGCCTAACTAAATTAAGACAAATCCTTCAGCCTCTGACTGTGTCCTCTCTCTGTGAAAGTGGAACATGGTGCTTTGTTATTTCAAAATCCAGAAAGGCGGGCTTCCCTGGTGGCGCAGTGGTTAAGAATCCGTCTGCCAGTGCAGGGGACACGGGTTCAAGCCCTGGTCCAGGAAGATCCCACATGCTGCAAAGCAGCTAAGCCCGTGCGCCACAACTACTGAGCCTGCACTCTAGAGCCCATGAGCCGCAACTACTGAGCCCGCGTGCCAAAACTACTGAAGCCCGCGCACCTAGAGCCTGTGCTCTGCAGCAAGAGAAGCCACCCCAATGAGAAGCCCGCACACCACAACGAAGAGTAGCCCCTGCTCTCCACAACTAGAGACAAGCCCGCGTGCAGCAACGAAGACCCAACGCAGTCAAAAATAAATTAAATAAATAAATTTATTTAAGAAAGAAAGGCCCAGGTTGTTTATCCTTTGGTTTACCTTTGATCAGGTCTGACCCAACTGCTTTTGAGTCCCGACTGGAGAAGTGCAGTGAGTTTCGGAAGCAGCCAGTGGGGCACTCCAAGCAAGGTGACTTTATCAAATGTGTGGAACAGAAGGTAAGACCTACCCCTTTGGGTGTTGTTGGCTCACCAGTGCTCTACATCCCCACCCCTGACCCTTATCCTGGGAGTGGGCTCATTGAGGGGATCAGCTCCATCCATAAATGGTATACTGCTCCTTCTGGCAAGGTACTGTAGTCATGGTGGAGATATAAGGGGATGAAAAGGGTAATCTCTGCTCCCAGGGGGTATAGTCGAGTGGTCAAGGCACACATGTAGGGATCAGGGAGGGAAAAAGTGCTTAATACATGTTAGCTCTTATTACCCTTAAACAAGAATCAGAGCTGGGGAAAAGCATGTTGAAAGCTGTGTCTAGTCAGCCCTCCCTATCTGCAGGTTCTGCATCCACAGATTTTGCATCTGTGGATCCAGCCAACAGCTGATAGAAAGTATTCAGGGGAAAAAAAAACTGTAGAAAGTTCCAAAAAGCAACACTTGAGTTTACCACTTACAGGTAGCTATTTACATAGCATTTATTGTATTTACAACTATTTACATAGAATTTACATTGTATTAGGTATTATAAGTATGATGGTTTAAAGTGTATGGGAAGATGTGCGTAGGTTATATGCAAATACTACACCATTTTATATAAGAGACTTGAGCACCTACAGATTCTGGTGTCTTCAGGTGTCCTGGAACCAATCCCTGACTGATACCAGGGGACAATTGTATAGGAAGATTAATGCAGTGCTTCTCAAACTTTTTGACCATAACCCACGGTAAGAAATATATTTTACATTGCAATTCATTACACATATATGTATATAATTATAACTGAAACAAATGCTTACTTTTACTATTGATACATGCAATGCACTCTTATTATTATTTTCATCTTTTAAAAAACTTTGGCTACAGTCCACTAAATTGATTTCACAACCTATGATTTGAAAAATACTAATCTAAGGTGGTGTACAGAACAAATTGGAGGGGGGAGAGGCAAAGCCAGGGAGAATATATCCAGGTGTGGGCTGCAGGGGCCTGAAATAAGGTAGTTACAGTGGAAAATTGGGGTTCTACATTGTAAAAGGAGAGATGTTTATTTTACTTGGAAAATAACTTTTTTTGCCTTGGGTATCCTAAATTTTAAGAGAATCCACTCAGTCTTTTAATAACTGGTTGAGTTAATTAGAATAAGAATAGTTAATGGGTTAATCATTACAAGGTTGGGGAGAAATTCAACCTGTGATAAACGTAGTTTACAATTTTATATGAACAAATAACTTTCTACTACAAATATTTTATCAAATGTAATTTCCTTTAGCAAACATAGTGTCAAGATTACAAATAAATAGCTATGGGAAATATTACTGTATTATAAACTTTCAATATTATCTGGGAAGGCTTTTTGAAACAAGACTTAGAAATTCAGCTTTACGATGACAAGAGCAGAATAAGTACAGATTTAATTTAAATTATGGCAACTCTTAGGTAAATATTCACTTACTGTCTTTCTTATCTAGCTAGAGGAAGGCTAATAGCTAATGGCTACATTTCTAAAGCCTTTTCTTTACTTTGAGTCATTGGTTCCCTACCACGTGATACCCAACATCCCCTTTTTATAATAAATTGTATTTAATTCTCTCTAATTCTACCCTGAAATGAAATGTAGACAATATAACCCACCTACACACATAATTTCAGGGGGAAAAATAAATATAATGCCTTAACTGTAATAAAGGGAAGTATTTTTTAAATAAAATACAGATTTCAGCATGTAAGTTCTTGGGCACAACTATGCTGTGAGACCTAGTACCGTCATAAGGTTCTTTCACCTCTGTATGGAATCACCATGAATACGTAAGCAACAAATGCAAACTGGTACGGGATGTTGGTAATTATAAAAACTCCCAAACCATAAACAGTGTTGTTATCAGTGACCCTCATGAGATTCCACAATGTACAGTCTTCTCTGAAGTTACATAGTAGTTGCATTTCTGAAAAATTCAGTATTGAATAAAAAAGGAGAAAGAAAGAGAAAGGAAAGGAAGGAGGGAGGGAGGAAGGAGGGAGGGAGGAAGGAGGGAGGGAGGAAGGAGGGAGGGAGGAAGGAGGGAAGGTCTGGCTAGAATTGGAAAGTTGTGTGGGATGAGGGAAAATTCATTATGTAGAACTCATCTGCAAAATTGCAGCTCATTTAGCGCCACTGCCTCTCCCATAAATGCAGGTGAAACCATCCAGTCAATTATTGTGATAACAAAACAACAGGTCCCCATAGGTTTCCAAAGCATCTGTAGTAGACATGCTTTAAATGTTTCATTAATTGCTCTTGAGACTTTGGGCACATAGGGTGTATCCAGCAGGTTTTTCTACAGCACGCTTTTGTCTAGTTTGTGGGTACTGGTTCTACCGACATCATTTATGAAAGGTTTGGATTCATTAAAGCACAGAGTAATGAAAAACAGGGTTTAATGCAGAAAGTATGTTTCAGCTTCAGAATCCCAGGTGTGGATTGCACTCCTCTCTGAAAGGCACAGAAATTGAATGGAAAACTCAGAACAACACATCCCTACTGTCAGAAACAACTCAAAATTGTATTTCCTGGCCGTGACCTTTATCTGAGAGTGGGCTAGGAGAGAAAATAATCACTTTCAGTTGTTCCTGGCCTTTTTTGAGGGGGAGTCTAATTTGAGGGAGGGAATACTAAGATGGAGTACTAGAAAAGACTCAATAGTCTGCTGAGGTTGCCTGACTTCAGAAATGCTGTCACAGATAAGAAGCAGCTTGGAAAATACATCATTCCATTCTTACCTCCTCTGTGGCTCACTGGGAAAGAGAGCACAGGAAACCCGAGTAGGCTTGTTCTGAGAAGGATTCCCTCATCCATGGTGGCAGGGATATAATGGACTCTCAGTACCAGTAGACGGTGTTTACTAACAAAGAGCTCCTTTCTCATCTCTGTATCTCAGAATCAGTCAAAGAAAAGTCGTCTCACAAACAGTAACTCTTAGAACAGTATGTACAGTTACTGTATAGAGTGGAGAGAAGTGAGTTCTGAGGTGCAACATTACTAAATGAGTTATTGGGCACCTCACCTAGGGAGGGTGGTCTTCTTCTTAAAAGTATAGATTAATATCCTGTCCCACTGTATATTTCAGACAGACACACTGGGGAAACAGCGTATGAGCAGAGGATTCACCAAGGACAAGGTAGGTTTTTAATTAAATATCCAAGCGTAAATTCATATGGAACATCTATTACAAGAGGCTGCAAGTTTGAACATATTTACTGTGGTTCAGTGATTTTGTGATTTTCTAACTGTGGAGATGAGAGATATTTCTACGAATTTTTGTTGTGACCTTGATGTGACTCCTAGTATAGTGTGGGTCCTGGGGGTGCTAGAGGAAATGTGAAGGAAATGTAGTGTACTACTTACTACTTTCTATAGGAAGTAGATTTTTTTTTTTGGCCACGCTGCGCAGCATGCGGGATCTTAGTTCTCCAACCAGGGATTGAATCCGTGCCCCCTGCGGTGGAAATGTGGAGTCATAACTACTGGACCGCCAGGGAAGTCCCAGGAAGTAGTTTTAAAAAATCAAATAAAAACATGTTTACTCTGTCATTTAACTTGCAAATAAGGAGCCACTTCTGGCAGAATAGCAGTTAAAGGTAACAACCGAACTTTCTCCTCTTAGGAGCTGCAAAGTGCTGCAACACTTATTAGTGAGCGTGAAACATTTGGGAAGTACCAGTAGATATCCCCTGAAAATAGAACTGTGAAACCTGCCCTGGGGGCTCCCTTTTCTGAGCATGTGGGTTTTCTTATACTCATTCTCCACTTATTGAAGATCTGCTGTACTGTCCTCCCATGTTGCTTCCCACAAGGCTTACAGATAGAGTTAAACGGTTTTATTTTTTTAATTGTGGGTGTTAATTGCCTTTTATTTTCTCTTTCAGACCCTCAGTTCAATCTTTAACATTGAGATGGTGAAAGACAAAACTGCAGAAGAAATAAAACAGGTAATGAATGAAAATGAATTGTCATACTTTATGAAAATGTGTGCTCTGTGAACCAAATCTGAAAGTAGAAAGGAGCATACATTTCCTGACACCTCTTTCTAGCCAAAATGAAAGGCAATCATTGAAAACAAAAGTGATGAATTACATGAAAAATAGTGCATACAAAAACTTGGTCTCACTCCTATATATCTAATCAACTGACATTTCCCCTTTCTTTTTCATTCCTGTTGTCCACATCTTATTTAAAATCATCACTCCTCTATGCCTGGATGATTACCTTTCTAAATAGGTTTCCCTGCTCTTATTTCTCCCACCCCCTCTCCCCCTATCATATCCTCACCAGTTCAATCCTCCTAAAGTTCTACTTCGCATAGTGTATTGGTTAAGAACACAGACTCTAGGACCAAGCTGCCAGTTTTAAGTCCTAGCTCTGCCACTTACTAGCGGAATGACTTTGATAAGTTAGTTAACTTTTGGGGGCCTCAGATTCCCTATCTGTAAAGTGGACATAATAATAATACTTACCTCATGGAGTTATTTGGGGAATTAAATGAGTTAATATTTATAAAGTACTTGGAACAGTGCCTAGCACAGAATAAGTGCTATATTTGTGTTTTTAAATAAATAAATAAAAATAAATATTATGTTAGTAACCTGCTCTCAAATATTCAGTGACTTCCCATATTCCTTTGCTTGACATTCAGAGTCCTCCATTATTTTAGGACCTTCTGCAGGAAGCTTCCTGGACACCTTCAAACCACGTGTGATCTATTCCGCTTGTTTGGTCATTCCATATACCAGGCATTCCGTATTGCTTGAATTAGCATTTGTAAATGCTATTTACATTTTCACATCTGATTCTTCTCTCTTTAATTAGAATATAATAAGCTATTTATTGGCATTCCTTATAGTTCCATGAATTATATTTTAGGTATATTGAGAGAATCAAAATAATAATAAAAGCAGTATACTACGTGTCAGGTACTGTACTTAGTGCTTTATATACACTATTTCATTGTATTGTCATGACCCCCTTATAAAGTAGGTGCTATTATTCCCAATTTACAGCTGAGGAAACCGTAACTTAAAGACATGAAGCAACTTAGTGGCAGAGCTAGGACTCAAAGCCTTGTCTGTTTGACTCTGCATCATATTCCCTTACGGGAAGCTGTGCCAATTGCTGTGGGTGTCCTTGAACGCTGTGTCATTGATTTCAGCAGACAGTTATTAAATGTCAGCCTCTGTGCCAGGCATAGAAATAAATGAGAGAATCCCCAGCTCTCAAGGGGTTTCAGCCTAGTGGAAAGACAGAAAAACAAAAAGAAAACAGCGCAGAGTTCTAACTTCTGTTAATAGAGGCTTAATGCAAAGTCTCCGGGAGACCTCAAACTGCCTTTGGGAAGAAGTGCCAATAGAAAGTGGACACCAGGCATGTCCTTTAGGGGGGAGCGAAGCCAGGCCCAGGAGGCCTGATAATCATATGACAAATATCATTTAGACCTATATTTTTAGATACGAATTTGTGTTCATTAATATAATTTTGAGTAACCAAGGTCAACTATGTTAGGGAACGTCTGTCAGTCTCATAAATTCAGTGTGGATTCATAAACTATCTTCTAATACAAATTAAATAAAAATAAGCTGGATATGCTGTCCTTAAAATGAGGAGACAGGGCTTCCCTGGTGGCGCAGTGGTTGAGAGTCCGCCTGCCGATGCAGCGGACACGGGTTCGTGCCCCGGTGGGAAGATCCCACATGCCGCAGAGCGGCTGGGCCCGTGAGCCATGGCCGCTGAGCCTGCGCATCCGGAGTCTGTGCTCCACAATGGGAGAGGCCACAACAGTGAGAGGCCCGTGTACCGCAAAAAAAAAAAAAAAAAAAAAAAAATGAGACAGTGTTTTGACATGCAAAAAAAAAAAAAAAAAAAAGGAAAAAAAGAAAAGCAACCTTACTGCATTGATAGAGTAAGGTCCTAGGAGGTAATAGTCCTTCTGTGCTTTGTGTTGGTGAGATCACACTTTGATTAGTATCTTCAGTTGCCTCCCTCCCCCCCCCCCCATTTTCATGGGAATGTTGACAAAGCAGAGCAGCTCTAAAGGAAGGTGACCCAGTCTTCAACACCAGCTCCCTCAGGTGTCACCTTGGCTATGATGCCTTCCCCAACCTCTATGCCTTTGCTACTGCTTGTCATTCTCTGCTTAGAATGTGTCTCTTATCTTCTCTCCTACCTGTTTTTCTTCCCAGACTCCCTGTTCACCTGGCTAACTCCTGATCATTCTTCAGGATACAGCTCAAGTGTCCCTTCCTCTGCCACTTGTTCCCTAACTTGGATTAAGTGCCTCTTTTTTGCCCTCGGAGCACCTTGGCTTTGGTTTGCATTGTAATTCTGTTGTGCTAAGCACAAACATTATTTCAGTAGTCTTCACGGTAATCCTCTAAGGTTAATATTACTATTTTATTGATGAGTATATTGATATAATTTAGGGATTTCCAGTAGTTTTCCCAAAGTAGCAGAGCCAGCAAATGATAAGAGCTGGGATATGTGTCCAGATCTGCCTGACTTCAGACCCTGGGTTCCGAATGACTGATCCTGGCTCTCTGAGAGGGCCCACAGTTGGCCGGACAGTGCGGGTTTTGGGAGAGAAGAGAGAACATATGATAAAAAAAAAGCTTGTCTATTACACACAAGGCACACCTTGGGAGAAGTGATTAACAAGGTCTCAGAATCCGTTTCTCTGATAGGAATTTGTTATTAAGAGTTACAGTTTAATCATCTAGAAGAGTAGGTTGTATTAAATCTTTTTTGTAATCATGTACTAGTAATAAAAGTGTTACGTTGGGTTTTCCTCCCTGTTATCAAATAGCATATTACTCTGAGCAATGAAAGCTGTCACCACTTCTTGGTACAGGTTGAAAAGGTTACTGATGGTCACAGACACTCTCTCTTTTTTGTACAGATTTGGCAGCAGTATTTTGCAGCAAAAGATACAGTCTACGCAGTTATTCCTGTAAGTAGTTTGGAGGGGAAAATTAGAGTGTTATAACATGAAGGTCAGGGCTCTAACCTTAGCAGGCCAGTTGCTTTTACTTTTCCTATGTTTATTGCCTCTTGAGAACTTACATTTGTAGCTCTGAGGGTTTTTATTATACCCTGAGCACCAAAGATTGGGAGCTCCATATGGTATATTTATGGCTTTTGTTTTTCATCTTTCTGGTTTAGAAATGTCTCTTTGAGTCAAGTCTCTGACAAGGGAGCATGGTGTAAGTTTATGTTGCTGAGCAATTTCCAAGTGTCTTTTATTTCTTTTTGGTGTTTTCCAGCCAAGCTGTTGGAATTTAGGACAGGGCCTCTGGCCTAGCTTTCTTCCCTTCCTGTCTATGAGTGACCTGTACCTGAGCTGACTTGGAGCTTCCTCCTAGTCTTTTTCTGGCATTTCCCCTTAGCAAGTGGCTTTTTTTTTTTTCCTTTCTCAAAATTGCTTTCTTGGAGATAGTAACGGGCCACTGCTTGACCATTAAGATCTGTGACTGGGAAGGAAGGCTGCCGACTTCTTCTGGTTTATGTCCTGCTGCCTTCTACCAGAAGAAAGCATTTAATGTACTGGGTTATCAGCTAGTTCTTTAATTGTTCTTCTCTGAAGAGGAAGTAGCTTTAGGTTAAGTTTATATCAAGCACCCAAATATATACTGAGCTTACACGTGTAAGTTTAAGGAGGAAAACTTACAGATGGAAAAATAAAGCCAGGCCTTTTGGTTGTTGTGAGAGTATTGCTATCTTTTGTTTTCTTTCAAGAAAATAAAAAGATCTTTTACATATATACCCTTTCCTTTCATGAGTGCAACATTCAGAAGGCTCGGCACTTTTCATGATATTTTAGGTCTCCAATGCTGACTCATTGTTTGAACAGGCCTTCTTAGCTCTCCCTGGACAAACTCAGTGACCTGTTGTCTCTGACACTGGGCAGAGTCCCCTGAAGAGTTAGAGCATTTGCAGTATCCACTCTTCACACAGAATTCTGATATTGAACAGGAAAGCGTACCTCTACTTTTTCCTCTTTGTTGTAAGAGGGATTTGTAGATGATGGAACTTGGGGTTGTTTTAGTTGTATTTTAGTTCTAGAGTTCAGTCTTGGTGAATTTAAATGTGATTGTGGCCTTTTATGTTTTCTTGTTTTTGAATTTTATTCTTTTCTAACCTACAGAAAGAGAAGTTTGATTTGATCTGGAACCGAGCTCAGTCCTGTCCAACAGTAAGTGTCCAGTGACCATATGAGGATTGCTTATCAGTGCTGCCAGACAAGGATGTTTCCTAACCAATCTCTTCATGCTCCATACCATCTCACATGTTATAGTTATTTAACAAAGATGCTCACATATTGATTGTACTGATAAGTAAGATTTTTAGCCTTATGAAATCATGTGGGTTTGGCCCAATGAGCCTGTGGCTGTTCAGCTCTCTGAAACGTCTCAGCCCTTTCTGATGTGGATCTTTATTTATTAATAGAAGTGAATGTTGGAAGCAATACCTGAGACCTTAATCTTTTCAGCCTCCTTTAAGTTTCTCTTTTATTGGCGGTTTCTTTTCAGCTTTGGCCATGCTATTTTGATTATATATACCTAAAAGGAATTAAGAAATTGTTGCTGGGGTATGGAGCTGGCAGAAGACCTAAGAGAAAGGGAATAGGTGAGATGGATCAGCTGACTTGGTGTCTATACTAATTTCTAAGATTCTCAAAAAATGCTTCTAAACATTGCTGAGAGAAAATAAAAAACATCTAAGTAAATGGAGAGATATACTGTGTTGGATGACTCAATATTGTTGTCATTTCTCTCCAAAGTGATCTCTAGATAAAATATAATACCAATCAAAATCCTAATAGGCTTTTTTTTTCTTTTTTTTTTAATTGACAAGCCAATTTTAAAAACTTATTTGGATATCCAAAGGACCTAGAATAACAAAACAATTTTGAAAAAGAAGAACAAATTTAGAGAACTTACATTACTTGATTTCAAGACTATGTTTTCATAAAGCTACAGTAGTGAAGACAGTGTGGTACCAGCATAAAGACAGACAAATAGATCAATGGAACAAAATAGAGAATTCAGAAGTAAACCAGTGTATGCGTGGTCAATTGTTTTTCAGCAAAGGTGCCAAGGTAATTAAATAGAGAAAGGATAATCTTTTCAACACATGTCCAACAAATTGTGCAAAACAATTTGAGTATCCGTACGCAAAAAAATGAACCTCTACTCTTACCTCACACAGTATCCAAAAATTAACTCAAGATCTAGAAAAAGGGCTTCCCTTGTGGCGCAGTGGTTGAGTCCGCCTGCCGATGTAGGGGACATGGGTTCATGCCCCGGTCCGGGAAGATCTCACATGCCGCAGAGAGGCTGGGCCCGTGAGCCATGGCCGCTGAGCCTGCGCGTCTGGAGCCTGTGCTCCGCAACAGGAGAGGTCACAACAGTGAGAGGCCCACGTACCGCCAAAAAAAAAAAAATGATCTAGAAAAAAAAATCTTAGATTGAATCTTAGTGACCTGGGCTTGGCAGAGATTTAAGTATCGATACCTCACAAAAAGCACAAAACCATAAAAGAAAAAATCAATAAATGAGATTTCATCAAAATTAAAATTTTCTCTTTGTATACCCATGTTCATAACAGCATTAGTCACAGTAGCCAAAGGGTAGAAGCAACACAAGTGTCCACTGATAGATGAATGGTTAAATAAAATGTGATACATACATGCAGTAGAACATTATTCAGCCTTATAAAGGAAGGAAATTCTGACACATGCTGCAACATTCATGAACCTTAAAGACATTATGCTAAGTGAAATAAGCCAGTCACAAAAGGACAAATACTGTATGATTCCACTTATATGAGGTACCTAGAATAAATTCATATACAGAAAGAAGGACAGTGGTTGCCAGGGGATGAGCGGAAAGCAGGGTGGGGAGTTACTGTTTAACGGATATGGAGTTTCAGTTTGGGAAGATGAAGAAAGTTCTGGAGATGGATGGTGGTGAAGGTTTCACAGCATTGTGAATGTACTTAATGCCACTGAATTGTGCACTTTAAATGGTTAAAATGGTAACTGTTATGTCTATTTTACCACAATAAAAAAAATTAAAAATTTCTACTTTTCAAAAGACATTGTTGTGAAAATGAAAAGGTAAGCCACGGACTGGGAGAAAATAGTTGCAAACATATATTGACAAGTGACTTGTATATAGAATATACTAAAAACTCTTACAACTTTATAAGCGGACAAGCAACCCAATTTAAAAATGAGCAAAAGAGTCAGACAATTCACCAATGAAGTGCAATGGAAGTTATAAGATGTTCAACATCATTTGTCATAATGGGAATGCAAATTAAAACTACAGTGAGATACCACTAAGATGACTAAAATTAAAAAGATTGACCATCCCAAATGTTGGTGAGGATATGGGGCAGCTGGAACTCTAATATATTGCTGGTAATAATGTAAAATGGTACAACCACTTTAGAAAAGAGTCTGGCAGTTTCTTTAAAAGTTAAGCATATACCTGCCATAAGACCCAGCCATTCTACTCCTAGATATTTTCCCAAGGGAACTGAAAGCATATGTCCGTTCAATGACGTGTATACAAGTGTTCATAGCAACTTTATTTGTAATAACCAAATACTGAAGATACCCAACTCTATCACAGGTGAAAGAATAAAGAAATTGTGTGTGTGTGTACATATACATCATATACAATACATATATAATGGAGTAAGATTCAGCAATAAGAAGGAATGAACTATTGATATATGCACCAACATGGATAGATCACAAAACAATTGTGCTGAGTGAAAGAAGCCAGACCAAAAAGAAGTATAGATTCTGTGGTTTCATTTATATGAAATTCTAGAAAATGAAGACTGACCAGTAGTGACAGAAACCAAGTCAGTAGCTGCTTAAGAGCAGTGGGAGAGAGGGAGATATGAATTACAAAGGAATTTTTAGAGATGATAGATATGTTCATTGCTTTGGTTGTGGTAATGGTTTCACTGTATACATATGTCACAACGATTCTAATTGTACGCTTTAAATATATGCAACTTATAGTTCAAGTATACCTTAATAAAGCTTTAAAAAAAATGTTTACCCATTAGGCACTGAGGTTATCTCATGTGATAATAATAAAACAGAGCCTTGGTGGTTAGCAGTAAGGAGACAATTCCATGACTAATGCATATTGGACCGATTATACTTTGTTTGGTTCTGGCACCATTCTCTTCACCACTCCTCCCCAATTCATCTTGAGCATAAAACTAATTATTTCTTGGTGTTTAGAGACATGCTTCAGTATCAGCCTCAGATAGCAGAATATGAAGTGATTACAATAATTGTGACAAAAATTAATGCAGCAGCATTAGAAAGTTTAGAAATTGAAAAAGACCCAAAAGTTCATCAAAAGAAGGATAGATAAAATTGTGGTAAATTTCTGTAGTCAAATTCCATATAACAGTGAAAATAATGAATTAGAAGTTATACTTATCAACATGAGTAAATCTCAGAAGTATGATGTGAAGTAAAAAAAAGCGAGTTGCAAAAGTATACATATAACCATTGTAAAGCAATTATGCTCCAATAAAGATGTTAAAAAAAAGTATACATATAGTTTGATACGATTTAATTTTTTAAACATGCAAACAGTACTGTTTCTTGTTTATGGATGTATACCTATACATTAAAAGTATAAAAACCTGAAAGGGAATGACAGACACCAAATGCAGTTTACCTGTTATACTGGAATGGAATTAGAATGGGTTTACAGAGAGAGCTTCAATTGGATCTCTAATGCCTTCTTTCTTAGGTGGGTTGGGAAGTGCATGAGTGTTTGTTACATTATCACATACATATGAATTTCATAATTTAAAAAAAGTTTTAAAACCCAAACTTTGAAGAAATGGAGTGAATGACACAGGTGGTTGGACATAGAGCAAATGATTTTATTTATTCATCTGTCTCCTCATGTATTTGTTTCCCACAGTTTCTTTGTGCACTGCCAAGAAGGGAAGGTTATGAGTTTTTTGTCGGGCAGTGGACAGGTACTGAACTCCATTTCACTGCACTTATAAATATTCAGGTAGGTGGCCTGTGCTCAGCCCCTAGATGAAGGAGGCCTACCCCTCTGTGTTATTATGAGCCCTTGCTGAGGCTTGAGGACGCATAATATGTACTAACTACCAGCAGGATTTGCTGTAGCACTGATGAATTGTCATACTTTTTTGGGCTAGCTTTTTAGGCCCCGCTCACTACCTAGAAATTGAAAAGATCCCAAAACACGTTCTCTGACTATTGCTGGCTCTCTGCTCTCTTCCCCATACGTCTATAACATTTACTGCATGTACCTCGCTTAACAAACATGGGTGAGTGGTGATGGTTATCTTTATAACCTTAAGGTAGGCTCTTTGTCTTACGTGTGTTTTATTAACCAGGTCAGCACTTTCTAAGGTGCTAGATGCATAGTTTTCATTTCACAGATGTCGTTTTGTTTGCTTCCCTCCTTCCTTTTTCTTTGTTTTACTCCCAAGTATTAGATGAAGAAGTTTGATCCAAAGCATTTGAAGCTTTTAAAATAAAAGTATTTTAAATGAGATCATCACTAGGATTGACATTCTATATTTGGAGGCTGAATCTGGCAAAAACAAGAATGTATTATAGTGGCTTTGAAGTTGGGGTAAAGGGAGCACAAAACAGAATGAGAATTTGCTCATGACTGTAGCCCTTGTGATTATATCCAAAAGTTATATTGTGTTTGTTTTTTTAAAAAAAAAAAAAAGTAGAAAGAAAAGAAAAATAAATAGTGGGCTCAGAGAAGTTAGTTCACAGTGCTGGTAAGTGGTAGAGCTGGGGTTGCTTGACTCCAGGTTATTGACTCCAAAGTCTATGAACTTAACCATTATGCTGTTGTGTTGGAAACTACGCTAGGACTGCCTTCGTGAAGCTCATATACAAGTATAGGAAAAAGATCCAGAAACATAATTATGACCAAAATGATGTGTATTTGAAGTACGTTCGAGAGAACTGAGGCTGAACTATTATTAAGAGTACCCTAGCAATAATTAGGTATTGATAATTAAAAGGACTTTTGCTGAAATTTTAAAGATGAAACCCAGAGATCTTTTGAATGTATAGTTGTTTCCTTCTATACTATATGAGGGCTTAGGCTTTGAACCCAGCCTCTCTTCCTAGTCTGGAGTGAGGTCTAGTCACCACTGCCCTGTCCCTTCTTCATGAAATTATGATGTTCCCATTCTTCTTTCCCCCCTTCCTCCCACCCAGATTATATTTTAAAACTGCACATTACAAATCTGGCCCATGTGCAAACTCTCCAGCTGTTTGCTACAGCTTAAAAGAGCTTAGTCCTCAGAGCCAGCCAAGGGGAGTAGATTTCAACTGTGAAATGCACTAGTCCATAAAGGCGGCAATTACACAGGCATATTGCTTTATTTAGGACTTGATCTGGTAGCTGCTTGTGCCGTTTTGTTTTTAAATATATGGCCGTGATGAAGGATTCACTGCCTACTGTAAACATTTTCCGGGAGAAAAGCCAAACCTTTTTCAATTGAAGACACAAATAACACTGTGCAAGCTGTCAGTTTCGATGTGCCTTGGCAGACCTGGCCACCGCCACGTGCTAGTCCTCCGACTCACCAGCCACCCAAGGGGCTGTTAAGAGCCAGAATTCCCTCCAGACTCTCTGTTGCTGTGAAGTCGCAGTTTTGTTGTGGTGGCACCTTACTGAGCCTTGATTAAGTGTTCCTCCTTACAGACCCGAGGGGAAGCTGCAGCCAGCCAGCTGATTTTGTATCACTACCCTGAACTTAAGGAAGAAAAGGGCATAGTGCTGATGACAGCAGAAATGGATTCCACGTTTCTGGTAAGAATCAACTTTTACCTTTTTGGATTTACCTGGTGACCCTGAAGGTATTCAGATACAGTTATATGGTATCTGCACTTGTTACCTTTCTAAAATCCAGTAATTCTGCCCCCAAGACACATCTGGCCCTAGGGGTTTCAGGCAAGAGACTATGGACAAGTAAATTGGCTTCTTAAATGTAGGGAAGAGTTCAAAGTCTAGAATAGTTCTTAATCTTTTATCTTCCTCCACACTGTTCACATGTACAGCATTCATCATACATAGTGAATTTCCTTCCTCCTTTTCCCATTTGCTGGGATAGAGCATTGACCATATGCCCGTAGGTAATGGTGTCTGTTGTGTTTGTTCTTTACATATCCAGGGCCAGGAGCAGTTTTATGATTACTGTTCAGCCTGTTCGTCTAGTCCTTGCTCATTTCAATCTCATTTATCTGGCAGGGTTTAAGTTCAGGATGTCCTCAAGACAGTGGGCACGTTAGTGCCTCTTCCTCCTGAGGTTCTTTTTTAAAACACCCACTTATTTTTCCTCTGTCTCTTAATCAGCTGCATACAAGAAAGGGAAAATTTATGCTACTCAGCTAGTATCTCATAGTAGCAGTAAGTCCCAAGTCTAGGACATAATTGAGACTCTCCTTCCTTGTCTGTTATTCCTGTAACTGTTCAGTCCCATTTCTCCCATTCTTCCTTCTACCCATCACACTCAACTGGAAGTCACCCAAAATCCTACCCAGAAGAATGGAGTTGCCATTAACTGAGACAGACAAGACTGCAGGCGGAAGAGGTTTGGGAGGAAGATCAGGAGCTCAGTTTTCAACACGTTAAATCTGAGACGCCTGTTAGATATCCAAGTAGTAGGCAGTTAGATACATGAGCTTGGAGTTCAGGGGAGAGGTCCAAGCTAGAGAGAGAAAAATGAGAGTAGTCAGCATACAGGTTGTTATTTAAAGCCATGAGACTGAATGAAATCACCAAGGAAGTTAATTAAGGTAGAAAAGAGAAGAGGTCTAAGAACTGAGCCCTGGAGTGATGAGGAAGCATCAGCAAAGAAGATTAAAAAGGAAGAGTCAGTGAGACAGGAGGAAAACTAAGATGGTAGAAGCCCCTGGAAGCTAAGATAAAATGTTTCAAGGAACAAGGGTGCTCAACTAGCCAAATCTCACTTGCTGGTAGGGCAAATGAGATGAGGACTGAGAATTTACTAGGTTTCACAACATGGAAGTCATTGGGGACCTTTATAAGGGCAGTTTCAAAGGAGTGGTAGGACAGAAGCATGATTGGAGTACATTTAAGAAAGAATGGGAAGAGAAAGAGTAAGCATAAACACATCTTTCAAGGGATGTTTTTGAGAAGGGAAGGAGAGAATAGGGGAAGAAGTGGGGATGAGAGTGTTTTTTTGGTTTTGTTTTAAATGAGAGAAATAACATTATATGTATAGGCTGATGGAAAGATCCAGTAGAGAGGGAAATATTGATAATGGACAAGAAGGAGGCTGGAGAGTTGTTGAAGTGGTGTTTTTGAGTGGGGTGAGTCTTGGGAATGAGGGGTTGATCTTTGCCAGAAACGTAACAACAGGAGAGAAGCCAGGGTATAATGACACAAATACAGTTAAATGAATAGAGGTGGTGGTAGCTTGTAAGAAGTTCTCTTCAGATTGCTTAGTGAAAAGAAAGATCGTCAGCTGAGAGTGAGGATGGAAGAATAGGTGTTGGACTTTTGGGTGGAAAAGAGAAAGTGTGAAATTGTTGTCTAGGACAGGCCCATGAGTTGAGAATGTGTTCTACATCTTTAAGTAGTTGAGGAAACAAACAACTAAAAAAGAATAATATTTCATGGCCTGTGAAAAGTATATGAAATTCAAATTTCTGTGTCTGTAGATAAAATTTTATTGGAACACAGCCATGTTTATCATTTACATGTTATCTATGGCTGCTTTACCTCTACAACAGAGTTGAGTAGCTGCAACAGAGACTGTAGGGCCGTAGAGCCTAAAATATTAACAGTGTCTCCCTTTCCAGAAAGTGTTTGTTGACGTGTGATCTAGGAAAATGGAAGAGAGAATGGGTGTGCGGGTACAAGCACAGAGAGGGAGGACCGAGAGTTGGATTTAACTAGGGTTATGGTTTAGCCAAGTGATGTAATGAAGCAAGATAGGGACCAGGAATTTAAAAGTGAATGCAAAGGAATGATTGTAATTATTGACAATGGAGTGCAAGTTGGATAAAGAGGGAAGTGGAAACATGAGAAAGGTTAGAGACAGAACTGCGAGTCCTACTTGAGTTAAAGGATTTTTTAATTTGGGAGTGAGTGTTAAATATAGGAAATAGTAGACAAAGTACGGATGTTTCAAATTGAGATTTGGAGGGGATATAGTTATCAATAATGATAAAGTTTAAAATTTGACCACAGGAGTGAGTGACATAGAGATTATACTGCATTTTCTGATCTTCAGCAAAGCATAATATCTAACTGTATTAGAAGTGGACTCTAGAGGTCAGAGGAGACGCTTTCTGTTTTAGCATTTATACCCCCTCACCCTAGTAGTCTCAGACCCATAATTATTAAAATTTGCTTCCTAGCCTTATATTTAACATCATACCAGACAACACACCTTTGCCTTGTATAAGTCAACTTGACTGTGAGTTTCTAATGTAGTACAGAATTAGACATGTTAGAATTTAGTGTAGAGATACACGATTCAGAGATGGGAAACCTAGAAATGTAATAAAAATATATGATCCCCTGCACACTCATGCATGAGTTTGCAGTTTAGGCATAGTGTTTCCAAATACAGTAAAGCAAATGAATAGAAATACCTGGAAACTAGAGGTTTCTTCTGAACTGATTAACTTTAATGATGAAAATTTAGTATAGTATTAGAAAGCCTTATTTGTGTCCACATGTGTGTTAACAGATGATTTCATTGGAATGTAGTAAGTGCTAGGAGAGAGACATGCACAGCATTGGGGGAGGGGGCAGGGGGAGCGTTCCTGGCCCAGAAGGAGGAAGAAGCCTTCCTAGAGATGACACCTGAGCTGAACCTCAAAGATTAGCAGGAGTTTAGCAGGGTAAAGTGGGGAGGGGGAGGGGAATGTTCCAGGTGGTGGAAATGGAATACATAAATGCTAGGAGGCATAAAATGACTTGGGGTATTACAAGCAGTTTGCTGTCACTGGTATATTAAAAAAGGAGGTTTGGTGGGTTGTGTTTAAAGGATCAGCTTTATCCTGTGGGCACAAAAAGATCATTAAAGGGTTTTGAATGGGGGTTGACCCATAAAGAGTTGGATTTTAAGACCATTAACTTTAAGTATTTGCTTCCTAAATATTTTTTAGTTCTAGCCTGGTCAGTGTGATCATTTAAAATGCAGTTGCAATAGTCTGGGCAAGAAGTAGTAAAGACCTAAACTAGAGCAGTGGTAGTAGGGATGGAGGAGAGAGAATGTCTCCAGAAATATATAGGGAATAAAATGGGCAAGACTTGGTAATTTGATTGTAGCTATTAAGATTGAAAAGAGGGAGGAATCAGGTTTGTTAATAAACCTCCTTGTTGAGCAACATAGGGAATTAATATGTTTATCTTCTTGGGTCTTGGAAAGGGAAGAGACTACTGTTTCATGTTGAGAGAATAAAAGGCAGGGGGTGAATAAGTGGGCAGGGGTTGGGGTGCAGGAGAGCTTTCCATAATCCTCCATGAGAGACATTTGCACATATCTCCATATCTTAACTCTCTACCCACCATTCTAATGGTCTTCAAACTAGTGGTCAGAGCCCTTTATCCACACAGAATCTTATTATGTAAAACCCCAGGATATAACAGCTGAAAGAGAGGTGAAGGGACCAGAGGCACCTCCACCTAGGACTCTGCAGTTTGAGCAGCACTGTTCTAGAATGTACACAACTGAAATCACCCTTACCTCCACCATCCTAAGCCTCAAATAAAAGTTGACTCACAGGCCCTACAGTTTAGGGCCTCAGAGAGTGGTGGTATCTGCCTCAGATTATGCACTTGCTTTAGAGATGGTTTGTTCTTGAGGCATGTTTGAATATAAGAAAGATAAAAATGATGAAGTAGAGTTATCGACCTTGATCAGTCTTAATTATTTGCCCCACCAGAAATACTATCAGGGTGAAGTGGAGGGAGTAGCAGCCTGGGAGTCCAGAGGTCTGGTCCTTGGTCTGCCACTTGTTAGCCATATGACCTTGGGTCTATCCCTGACCCTCATCTGCTTTGGTTTCCTGGTCCATTAAATGAGGACTGGGTGATCTCTAAGGCCCCTTCCAGCTCTAAAATTCTATTAATTTGAAATAGCCAGCATTTTGGAAAATGGCTTTTGATTGAAGATCCAGTCTCAGAGATCAGTGCCTGCTTATGAGAAATGACCTGCAAGGCCCATAGGAGGGAATGGAGGTGAAGCAGGCTGTGGTATTTATAAACCTCTTTTCATCACTGTAGCTACGCATAGCACACTTCTGACAGTTTTAGTAGGAATTTTCCATTATCGCTTGGGGTTGGGTTTTGGCTGTGTGAACATTGTAATCATGAATAAGTGCCTCTGATCAGCTGGCACCAGAGAATGTATAGGAAACAAAAGTAAGAGTTTTTGAAGTAACTCTCTTGTAAGGTTTCAAGAGTGTAGCCTGTGTCCTGATCCCACTTCTGTTACACAGAGTGGTCTGGTCACCATTTCCCTGCTACTGAGCTTTAGAGAAGGTGGCCCCTTCTTTTCCCTGGGGCTTTGCGGGTGGATTAGTTAGAAATGACTGCATAACAAATTACTACTCCAAAACTTAGTGGCTTAAAACAACAAATATCTATCGCCTCACAGTTTCTGTGTGTCAGGAGTTCAGGAGCAGCATGTCTGGGTGGCTCTGGCTCAGAGTCTCTCATGAAGTTGCTGTCAAGATGTTGGCAAGGACGACAGTCATTTGAAGGCTGATTGGGCTTGACGACCCACCTCTGACCCCACTTGCATGGCTGTTGGCAGGAGGCCTCATTTCCTTGCCACACTGGCTTCTCCGTAGGCTACTTGAATGTCCTCATGATATGGCAACTGACTTTCCCCAAAGCAAGTGATTCAAGAGAGATAGCAAGACAGAACCTGCAATGTCTTCTGTGACTGAATAGCAGAAGTCATTTTTCATCATTCCACTTTAGTCCATTCGTTAGAAGCAAGTCACTACGTATAGCCAACACTCAAGGAAAGAGAAACGAGGCTCCATCACAGGGAAGAAAGAGTGTCATAGAGAATCCCCTGGCAGTCCAGTTGTTAGGACTCTGCACTTCCACTGCCGAGGGCCTGGGTTCAGTCCCTGGTCAGGGAACTAAGATCCCACAAGCCACGCAGCACAGTCAAAAAGAAAAAAGAAAAAAACATTGTGTCATAGACTTTATGGACGAATTGTAAAACTACAGCTGGCTTTGGCACTACTTTTTTGACTGAGGTGGTATGAGGAACAGGTTTTATTCAAAGTATGTCTGGTTAGTCAAGAACTTAGTAGTAACTCACAAACTGGTTCTTGGAGCTGGGTAACTATTGCTATTTTTTCCCCCTTGAGATAAACTTAACAGTTACTAAAGAACTGAATGAAGAGGGAAATTTTTAACATATGCATTAATTTATTAGCAAACATTCACCAGATTTCACTGGGTACAGGATGTAAAAGAAGCACATACTTTGAGAAATTCACACAAAGGAAGACGGACAAAAAAGAAAAAGAGGAAAAAAAGGACAGATACAATACAGTATGATGCATATATGTTAGAGGGACGTGTAGGGTAATTTGAATGCACAGAAAAGGGGCACCTCACCAAGACCTGGGATGTCAGGGAAGCTTTCTGCAAGCAGTGACTCCTGGATGAGGGCCCCCAACTGCCATAGGACTTAGACACAGAGCTTCATGGCCCTGTGCTGGAAGGGACCTGACTGTTCTTTTTACCTTTCAGAATGTTGCTGAGGCACGGTGCATTGCCAACCAAGTTCAGCTCTTCTATGCCACTGATCGAAAAGAGACCTACGGGTTAGTGGAGACCTTTAACTTCAGACCAAACGAGTTCAAATATATGTCTGTCATCGCTGAATTGGAACAAAGCGGACTTGGAACAGAACTGAAATGTTCTCAGAACCAGGATAAGACCTAGAGCTATAAGGCTGGTTTACAGAGTTTGCGCAGCCCTGGATAGTCCTGAGGCTGCCCGCCCCCTGACCTCTCAGGAGCTTAGCATCGATAATGAGCAGTCTCTAAGGAGTTGCCCTGTATGCTTATTGCAAGAAGTAACATGGCGGTGAGCCCTGTTACTTGATAGTCAGGAACCAAGGTACCCAAGCGTTCTGATCATTATCTCCCAGCATACTTGAGGTTTCCTTTTTAAGTGTTTGAGGTCATGACCAGAGACAGCCAAGGATCCACAAGATGGTTGACTTGATTTTACACACTGTAATAGTATATTTGTTTTCTGGACATTTTGACTGCACAGCTCCCAAATGATTAGTTCCTCATCTTTATAAACTGTGACAGGATAATAAGCTTGAAGACCTGCTGTAGTTAGATGTGGGCTCTACGTACTCTTCCCACTTGGCTGGCCAAAGGCATAACCCAGGTATCCTGTTAGACTCTAGAACAACCAGATATTGCCATCAGGATTAAGACTCCGTCTAGATGCCCCCAGAGATGGCTTTAGTGTAGCTGGTTTGAAGTATCAGCAGCTTTCAGTTATAGTTAAACGGGTACAGTGCCTGCTGCCTGCATATTTTTAAACTATGGTTTGTGGTGCCTGCTTCTCTAACTCTGCCTGTTGGGAGCTGTGTATTTGGAGGGGCTGAATCAAGTGCAGTATAAATAAATCAACACTTTTGTAAAGAGAGGATGAATCCAGACTGGCTTTTTTTTTTTTTTTTTAACAACTCTAAACCATGCCAGTATTATAGAAAAGGTAGGTGGAAGCAAATGTACCCATAATGGGTGTGGGGAAAATGTAGCAATAAAATAAAGTCTGGCTTATAATCTTTGTTACACTAAATAGTGAAATCTAAGCTGTGTTCTATCCATAGCGTCAGTACTGTGGACTGATTTCATCAAAACTCATCTTTGGACTCAGCAGTTGCTTGAAATGCCAGAAATAAGAAAGAAGCTCTCCAGCCCAGGAAACTCAGGTTTGGTTAGTAGTGCCACTGTTGTGGCTCCAAGCTCAGCGGTAGAAGCCGGTGGCGGTTACACACCTGCCTTCTGAACTCGAGGCCCCGGAGCGTGTCCCGCCCCCAGTATTGTTGTCAGCTGCCTCTATTATAACACCTTTCCTTTTCTTCATCTAACATGCTCCACTTCGCTGCTCCTGCCTATGGTCTGGCGAATGACACAATATAGTGAGTGGGAATTTAACCAGGATTTGCAGTTTGTGTGTGTGTTTTCTCTATTACAGGAGACTTTTTATAAGTTGGGCTTATAAAATGGGGGGTTGGACTTCCCATTATTTTCTGAGCTGTGTTTATTTTGCTGTACTTCTGAGTCTGTGTGTAGAAAGAGATAGTGTTTGTTTAACCTGGAAAAGTTGCTGGTCTTTCACAGTTTCTCTTAAGGTTGAGCTGTTTCCTAATGCAAGTTCAGGCCTCTGTTCCTGACAGTTAACTTTTTTGAGAAACTTGAGTCTGGATGTTTGGAGTCCCAGGAATCTCTGCTATCAGGTGGAGTTACTTTCATGGATATGTTTCCTTTTCCCTCCAGATGGACCCAGGCTTTAGCCATAGTACCTTTCATAACACCTCCACCAGAAGGTGAGAAAATGATGGGGAAAGAAGCCAGAACTGGCTGCTCATTTTATTGTTCCTCCCAGCTTTGCCCTGAGTCCCCCACTCGCCAGAGAAGTATGTATCCATGGCCAGTTACTTCGGACATGATCAGAGTACCATCTGGCTGTTCTTTATATTTACCTAGCAAGATCTGGCAAAGAACTAAAAGAAAATTGTTACATTACTCAGTCCCCTGGTACAACATGGTGTTACAGAAAGTGGACAGACTTTACAGTTAAGTGAATCTAGGTTCAGTGTTGGGATTCATTAGCTCCAAATGTTGAACAAATTATTTAAGCTCTCTAATTCTGTTTCTTTATCTGTAAAATGAGAGTAATAATATCTACCTCACAGAATTATTGTGAGAATTAAATTAACTTATATAGAGACTATATAGAGCTTAATAAATGTCATCTCCCCTCTTCCTCCCTTCTTGCCCTGCCTCTCACCAAAGGCCAACACAAATGAGCATTTCAGATGTGCAGATCATTCTTCATTCCAGTTTTATAAGCAAACGGGTTCTCAAACTTTAATTTGCAGTGGAATTACCTAGAGCACTTTAGAATGCAGACTCCCAGGTCCCAAAGCCCAACCTGCTGAAGTGCTGGGAATCTGCATTTTAATATGTGCTCCAGATGATTCTGATGTAGATAATTAGCCAGCCACACTCTGAGGACCACTACCTTATCTGTTCTTCACAAAAAATACCCGTTAGCCAGGTCTCTCGTTCCTGTGGACATGAACCGTAGAATCCGGTCCCTCTGCTCTTTGCCTCCTGTAGGGGTCCCCTCGGCATACGTTACATTATATTTACTCATGTACGTATCTTTCCCCCAGATGTGAGCTCCTTGAGGGCCAGGGTTTATCTCCATTCTCAGCACCAAGGACATGGTCTGGAACAGAGAAGATACTCAGGTTTTTGTTAAATAAATAAATGACATGGATTTTAGCCAAAACATTATCTTGTTCTGTATATGCTTATATTTAAATAGTTTGAAATTAAGAGGCTCTCTTGACACACACAGGTCGAAAACTTAACTGAGTAGGAAGATAGCAAGTTAAACACAGATTCTCTGTATCTCAGCTAACCTCCTGCACTTCTTTGGTGGGCTGTCTGCTCAGTGCAATTCAATAGTCGCTCACAGAGCACTTCCTCTACAACCTCTGAGTTAGGTGCTGACATAGTGGAGTGAGTACGATGGTCCCTGCACTCAAGCTGTGTTCCAGCCACCACCTGTGTCTCTTGCCTCTGATTCTGTGCCTCACATCTAGCGCCTGGTAAGAGTTTGCCTTGTCTTGTTCTGATGATGTTTATACTGCTGTTTCTTTCTTCCCCAAGCAGTTGGGAAGCAGGAGCCACATGCTCTGTTTTTTGCAATCTCTGCAATACTGACCTGTTGTTCAGTCTTGGAGAAGAGGTACAAAGGCCCACTCCCCCAGCCATTTAATTTAGAATCAATTCAGCATTCATTAATATTTATGGAGCACCTATTATATGCCAAGCACAATTATAGGAAACTGGGGAATACAGCAATGAAGGGACAACTAAGGCCCCTGTTCTCATGGAGCTTATATTCTTGTGGAGAAGACAAATGAATAAACCAACAAGATTATTTCAAATACTGAAAATTTTAAAATATGATAGAATGTGAAGTGAAGGCAATAACTCAATGGTCAGGAGCACCGTCTCTGCAGAGGTTACAGCTGATGCTGGAGCTGGGGAAAGTACCAGGTAAGGAGATCAGCAAGTGCTGAGGCCTTGAAGCAGGGCCAAGCTAAGCACGCTTGTCTCTGGGCACAGATTTAAATGTTCAGTGCAGCATTGATGAGCTCAGAGTTCAGTGAGGCAAGACACTGACATGAATACTAACTACAATACAAGGCAAACTGACCAGTGCCATCTCAGAAGAGGGGCAAGGAGGGTTAGAGAACACTACTGGGTGCTGTGGGGAATGCATGTCTTGCTAGACCATGGTACCTGCCCTGAAGCACCCATGGCTTAACAGGGAATAGAGGGTAGATGATATTAAAATCTCAAAGAATATATATTCCATCCAAGAGACAGGAGGCGCTCTGAGTTCAGAGTTGGTCTCAAAATATATACACGTTAACAATACCACTAACATCTATTATTGGGGGCTTACCATGAGCCAGGCATGGTGCTGAGCCCTTTACTCGGATCGTCTCATTCCTTCTAACAACCCAATGAGATCAGCAGAAACCTGCTGGTTGGTGGGATGTGCTGCTGCTCTCCTTGCACCCCCTGCCTTCCCCCACCTCCAGCTCAGAAAAGAGGGCAGCTTCCCAATCACCCCAAACCCGTTCCAATAGCCAGCTCAGGCCTTAAGAAGTCATGGGTGTCTCTTGAACGAGCCCTTGCTCTGAGAAACAGGTGTGCCAGTTATCCTGCCAACAACTTAAGAACAGAATGCACTCATTATACATTTGTGATTCATCCAAACTTTCTTTCAAGAGCCATCATGTTCTACCTAAAGGAGGACCTTTTTGTGCTCTGTTTCATACCACGTGGAACATTTTGGTCTTGGCAATTCTCTTAATGTGGCAGGGTGGTGGCAGCATGTTTATCCCTATTCTGCTAAAGGAGGGACTTGGTGCACGAAAAGGCAAGAGATGACTTGAAGGTCGCTGCTTCAGGAACCAAGCCAGGAATAGAAGGCCGTGCTCCAGACTTAATGGTATCATTGGTAACGCCCACTGAGCAGGCTTATCCCTCAAATTCACAGGGCTACTGCTGAGCCCTCTGGGCCTCAGGAACTGCAAGAGCCACAACAAAAATCAGTTCATACGACTTACGAATCCTCCCAAGCTGCCTAGAGCTTTCAGAACAAAGTCCCTTTGGATCAGCTCACAAGAGCTTTAAGAACTGGTCTCTGGTGACTTCTCCAGGCGCATCTATTGCTAGGCCCCTCTGACTCCCTTAGCTCCAGCCAGTCCGGATGACCGGCAGTTCCCCAAATACACTCTGCTGTTCTTCCCTCTGCTCTGATCTTAGCATAGACTTTGCCAGCTTTTCCCCCTTCATCAAGTTAATTCTTACTTGTCTTTCAAAGCTCCACTGAAACATCTCTCCCAGAGCCTTCCCTGGCACTTAACCCCCTCTACGCTGTCCCCAGCTGGTGTGTACTCCCCTGAGCGTCCCCAGCATTTTGTGCTCTGCCTTTACAAGGCTGTCTCTCCCAGAGACTGGACACTCCTCAGAGACACAGATCATATCTTACTGGACATTGTATTCCCAGGGTCCAGCATGAAGCCCAGCACAGAGAGAGAAGATACCAGTGACTGTTAAATAAATTCCTCTTGGATGACTGCTCAGCTCAGACCACCTGTGTCCGCAAACATCCCTCGTACAATGAGACCCAGCCTTGGCAAACCCATCGCGATTATGCCCCAGGCCAGCCCCAGGCAGTGGCCATTTCGCTTGTTCTTACTGCAGAGGCTGCATGTGAAAACAAAGCCAAGGAGCCATCAGAGGAGGCAGCTGGTCCAGGGTTTGTAAGCAAAAGGAACTGAGACAGCGAACAAACTTGGGGAGCAAAACAATTATTTTTACCAGCCTGGCACGTTCAAGCTCCTGTCTTGGCTTACCAGGGCTTAGCATTAAAAAGATCTCATACACTATCTAGTAACTAGTTTTCAACTGTACTTCAAGAACATCCCAACAGTTCCTCGAGGTGGGGATCCTGGTAGCCTGGTCCTTATCCCCAGCTCACCCAGAGAGAAGCAAGGTTTTTGTTTTTGTTTTTGTTTTTGTACTGGGCTTCCCATAAGCTGTCATTTGAAGAAACCGTTTCCAAGAAAGAACGAAGAAAACCTGGTCAGGTTTAACCTCCCACCCACCACAGCAGCCCTGCCTACAGCATCTCCAAGCCATTGGGCAACTGTTCGAAAACTTCCAGGGACTGCAAGCTCTCTACCCTGCTAGCTGACCTGGGCCCTGCAGAGACAGCTCTGAGTGATTGCGAGTTTGTCCCCACCATGCACTGAAATCTAACCATGTCTCCCTCCCCTCACTGGACTTTGTTCTGCCCCACATAACTGGAGCCTCCCAGAAAAGTCTGTTGGCTTTTCTACCCAACAGCATCTCCTGCTGATGTGTGAAGATAGCTCTCAAGTTGCCTTGGAGTCTTTTCAGCAAATGGAGCAACCTTCTGTCTTTCCTTATATGACCCAAAACCCCAGCCCATGCTTCTGGACAAACTCACCAGAGTCTGCTTCACCGTTAGGGCCTAGAGTTAAGCCAAAGATAATCCTGTGGGGTGACCAGAGTGGATTTAGGATGGAAGTCCTTTGGAAGTTGGCCTGGCCCACTCTGAAGTCACCTCTCCACCGTGCCCTCCCCTCAACCTCGTCCCCACTTCCACCCTCAGCTGTCTTCCCAGGATCTGCTGTCAAACATGGCTTTTCCTACCTGGAACTCTTGACTTTTGGGTCTCTGCACTTATCCCTATATCATTTCATCTGACTGGTTTCAGCCCAGCATTCCCATCACATCTTGACTTGAACCTTGCCTGTTGCCGGGAACCCATGTCCCTCCCTACAGATGTGATACTCGCTTTTCCTTGGTGCTCTTCTACACCTGCCATGGCAGTAATCAGAGGTAATCAGAGGTGTCCCCTCAAGTGTTTCACTTACTCCACCCCCTCCCCCCCCCACACACACACACAAAAATCCTTGCCTTGGTTTGAAGCATCACTACTGGGTCATGTTTGACTTTTGGTCCATTGTGATCCCCAGATCACTTTTTTTTTTTTTTTTTTTTTTTGGCGGTACACGGGCCTCTCACTGTTGTGGCCTCTCCCGTTGCGGAGCACAGGCTCCGGACGCGCAGGCTCAGCGGCCGTGGCTCACGGGCCCAGCCGCTCCGTGGCATGTGGGATCTTCCCGGACCGGGGCACGAACCCACGTCCCCTGCACCGGCAGGCAGACTCTCAACCACTGCGCCACCAGGGAAGCCCCCCAGATCACTTTTGTTGTTATTGTTCCGACACTCATGATTTGGCATGAATCCTCACCTTGCATTCTTATTTCTTCAATCTACATTTATTTTCGCATTTTGGCTCTGCCTCTGGTCAGGTGGGAAGAAGCTGACAGATCTTATATTTTGACACTGATTTCGCAGGGGAAAAGAGGAAGCACAGAGGTGTTTTCCTGAGTCTCACTTGGTGTATGATTTCCAACAGACTGAGGTATTTGCTTCCACTACCTAAGTTTCTTCCATTTGATATTTTTCAACAATACTATGAGGATAACATTACTCCCATCTTACAAATGAGGACACTGGGGAGACAGCATCGAAGATGTTAAGAGTAAGGACTAAATTAGAATCTCAGCTCTGCCTTTGGACAAATTACTCAATCTCTCTGAGCCTTTTTTAAAAAAATTAATTTATTTATTTATTGGCTGTGTTTGGTCTTCGTTGCTGCGTGCGGGCTTTCTCTAGTTGTGGAGAGCAGGGACTACTCTTTGTTGCAATGCAGGGGCTTCTCATTGCGGTGGCTTCTCTTGTTGCAGAGCATGGGCTCTAGGCGCATGGGCTTCAGTAGTTGTGGCACACGGGCTCTAGAGTTCAGGCTCAGTAGCTGTGGCGCACGGGCTTAGTTGCTCTGAGGCATGTGGGATCTTCCCGGACCAGGGCTCAAACCCGTGTCCCCTGCATTGGCAGTCGGATTCTTAAGCACTGCGCCACCAGGGAAGTCTTCTCTGAGGCTTTGTATTCTCACCTGTAAATTTAAAAATTAATGTTCCTATCTCAAAAGTTAAGAAAATAATTAAATGATACATGTAGAGTACTTAGCTCTATACTTCACACATAATACAAGTACAGAGTAGTAGCTGTTAGATTAAGTTCTTATCTTTTCAAGGCACACGTCTCCTATATAGACGAGGTGGGAACTTCTGCTTCTGGAACATAGATCTTCTACTTCTAGAACACAAGTTTCTGTTGTGCTATTTTTCCTGCACTGTATTTGCCATTTTCAGAAATTCTCTTCCAAGAATTTAAAGAGGCTTGAGCAATAGTAATCATGCCAGAGAGCATGACATTAGGAATTGGGGAATCTCAAGGCTGGATTCACAAGCTGGCGGGCGGGAGCAAGGAGGGGAAGGCTGGGTTAAGCCCAGACCAGAGCATACAGGTTGGAGTGACCACTATTTCTCTCTCCTTAACCACCAGCTGGCTGGACCCAGTGCCCATACCTGGACAAAGAAAGGGAGGCGTGGATGCAGGACTCAGAGCCCGGGAGCTGACATCTGGGTCAGGAGCCAGGTGGCACTTGAAGTTCCAGGCCAAGGTGCAGGGCCTGCCAGATTATTTGGCTTATCAGACCAAGTTACTCCTGATTACAGACCGCTACTTACTTAATTCCTTGTCGACTCACTGCACATAACAGTTTACAGCTTAAAGAGACCAAAGCCTGTAATTTACCCACCTGGTTGGGCATCAGAAACACCTGAAGAACTTGCCAAAGACGTTGATTCTTGGGCCCCACCACTGAAATATGGATTCTTTTGGTCTGGAAAACAATTTTTAAAAAAATCTCTAGGTAATTCTGAGGCTCAGCCTGGTTTGGGAACCCCTGCAAAAATTAGTGATTTTATAGCTGAGGAAAAAGACCCCAAACCAGGTGAAATGACTTCCCCTACATCACACAGGGTATTGGTAGCAACATTCCTTCCATCCTTTTGTTGCAAATTTTCTCTGCACTTTTGTCCCAGGCAACACAAGTGGAAGATATCTGAAAAATAAGGATTTGATTATTGTCTGCTTCTAGGGACAATTTCTGGGGAGACACTAGCTGTTCCTAGCATGTCTTGGGTGAGGACCTTGAGGGACGACAGAGGAAAGCAGAGGCCTTCTGACCCTTGAAGTCCAGATAGCTTCCTCGTTCAGTTGTGAGAGCTGAGAATTCCCCAGGCCCATGACCCCTGGAGCCCAATGCTGGATTATCTGTTGCACTGGGTTATTGTGCCTGGCCCCTGTAGCTGCATGGAGAATTGTGTGTTGCCTGTGTAGGCTGAAGCTCTCCATCCATCGTATGTGCATTTGCTCTCGCCTGTGGTGAGGGAGCAGAGGCAGATGATGTACGGAGAGCTGGGCAGGCAGCAATGATGGAGAATGGATGGAAACTCAGCTACAAAGCTCAGCTGGGAGACTCACACCCCACTGGAGCTGGGATTGATTGGCTGCAACTTTCTCGCCCTTCTCACTTTTTCTCAGAGACAGCAGCCTGCACTGTGTCCTCTGGGTGCCCCGGTGGAGAAGGAATTGCTCTCACGGTCAGGGAAGCTCTGGGTATCTCAGAGGTGATCTACCACGTGCCTTATTCCCAGAGGCAGGCGACCCTCCACCCTAGAAGCCAAGTGACCCTCCAGTAGCCTTCTGCTTCCTGAACCCCTTCTCTCTGTACTTGGTCTCCTCCCTATCTCCTTCTCCTTTTCTACCCTCGGCTCACACTAAGTGACGTACTTTCTTGGGTGCTATCTGTATGGAGTATGACCTGTCCCAGCAGATTTCGCCAGGGTATCAAAGAGTAAGCAAGAAATCTAAGGTGGTGTCAAGGTTACGAGGATGGTTGATGATCTTAATGCTGTTAATTGCATTAACACGGATCCAGGTACACATGTCTGCATTCATCTACTTTCCCAGAACACTTAGAAAAGTGCCTACCCCCTTTCAAATTTGTTCTCCTTTCCCTAACCTACAGGGTGGGTCATGTGACTACATCTGCTAAGCGCTCAGGCAATGTTGGGCAAGGGGGTGGACCATGAATGGAGTTGGGAGGCGTGGGTTTGAGTCCCAGCTCTGCCACTTTCAGGCTGTACCCCTTGGCCAAGTCATTTCACCTTTTGCTGCCAATACTCACCTCCCATGGTTGTTGCAGGACTCAAAAACGTCTGGAGTGATGAAAACACTTTGTGAACCAGAAAATCCCATACAACAGTTAGTTATTGCTACAGTGTTCCAGGGGAGAAGGTAAAAGAAATAAGAACCCACTTTTAAGGGTTTACAATCCAAAGGGAAGACAATAATCTCATGGGCTTAAGCAAGGAGCATTTCTGCAAAGCACTAAGAACTTTCTGTGCCAAGGGCTCCCCCCTGAGGAGGGTGGGTTCCAGGCAGCTGGCATAAGGCAGGAAGACTTCCTGGAAGAGAAAAGCACACGCCCTTAGTTCTCTTAGCCTTGGGCAATACTGTGCTCCTACAGATGCTTCTTGAAAAAGGCCCAAATGCAGCCCATGACCAGCTGGATAACAACTTCAGGAAGTCACAGGCTGTACTTGCCATGGAATCCAGACTCCACGGAGTGCAGTGTGGGTCTCCACCAAGAAGTAGTTCCCGCCCACTGCCTGAATTGCTGCTTCCTGGATGTGGGGGACACAGTTTTCCCATTTCCAGGAAATGAAGCCACAAAGGCACCTAGGGGTTCTCCCAAAGAGAACTGCAGGGCAGAGTTTGGGGTGTCATCCTAACATGTCCAGGGCGTTCTTCCCCCTTAAGGGGATTGTCTTTCTCTCTTTCATGCCCCTCCATCCCTCCCTCTGGAGGGAAGGACAACTTAACAGCTACAGAAAGACAAATCTCCCTCCTTCCCAGGGTTGATGAGAGGAAGAAAAGACAAAATGCATCTCCAGCACATGTGTAGAGACGGTTCAGAGAATGTCTGTCATCATCAGTATTTATCTGTGGGCTGATCCCTTTTGCTCCCTGCTCCTCAGTTTTCTCATGTACTCTGTTGAGATTAGACTGAGTGATAGCCAAGGACCCTTCCCCTTTAAGAACCACCCCCTCTCTGACCTGCTGCTTACTTAGCATCTTCTGCAGCCTCAGTCTTATGAGCTATGAAGTGGGACACCTGGGCCTAGTGGAAGTTCCTCAGAAGACTGAGGCTTTGTCATCACCTACAAAGCAAGGGCAATATCTGCACCTGGCCCCAGAACAGTGCCTGCCATCTAATGAGCCCTCAGTAAATACTTATGGAATAAATGAATGAATGAACAAATGAATGAAATAGATATACTGTTTCCACCCCACCATGCTGCCTCTGTAAGATGTTAAAACTATACTAATTTACCACTTTTATTATTAGAAGACATCACCCTAGCCCTCTTGGAAGTCTCCCATTTTTACCCCACCCACAAGTACCAATAGTATATGGGGAACGGGAAGAGGTTATCTTAGTCCATCAGGCTGCTATAACAGAATACCATAGATGTGGTGGCTTATAAACAACAGAAATGTATTTTTCATAGTTCTGGAGGCTGGGGAGTCCAAGATGAAGGCATCCACAGATTCAGTGTCTGGTGAGGACCTCCTTCCTGGTTCATAAACAGCTGTCATCTCACTGTGTCCTCACATGGTGGAAGGGGGAAGGGGATTCCCAGTCTCTTTTATATGGGCACTAATCCCATTCCTGAGGGCCCTACCCTCATAGCCTGATCACCTCCCAAAGGCTTCATCTCCAAATACCATCACAGTGGGGGTTAGGTTTCAACATATGAAACTGGGGGGACACAAGCATTCAGTCCATAATAGAGGTTCTCAAACCTTAGTCTTCTATATAAACACCACTGGGGAGCTTGGTAAATGGCAGATTCATGGGCTCACCCCAGAGACACTGAAACAAAATCTTTATGAGAAGAGGCCCAGAAATCTGCCCTTAGTGTAGTTCCTTTTTTAAACACTTTATTGTTGAAATGTTCAAACATTGAGCCAATAATAGCATGAAACCAGGTCCCTATGATCCAACATTTAAAAATTTCAACACATGACAATCTGGTTTCATTTATATCCCCACCCACTTTTCGTCCAAATCCTGGATATCATATTGTTTCATCCATATATACTTCCATTTATATTTCTAAAAGACAAGTACTTTTTAAAAATTCCTAAAATAAATAACAATAATTCCTTAATACTATCAAAAGTGCAGTCATATTCAAATTTCCCCAATTGTCTCATAACTTTTTTTAACATGATAGGAATTTTTATTGAAATCAGATTAAATTTATTCATTAATTTAGGGGAAAATCAACATCTTTTTTTTTAATTAATTAATTTTTTTGGCCGCGTTGGGTCTTCGTTGCTGTGAGCGGGCTTTCTCTAGTTGCGAGCGGGAGCTACTCTTCCTTGCAGTGCGTGGGTTTCTCATTGCGGTGGCTTCTCTTGTTGCAGAGCACGGGCTCTAGGCACGTGGACTTCAGTAGTTGTGGAGCTTGGGCTCTAGAGTGCAGGCTCCGTAGTTGTGGTGCACAGGCTGAGTTGCTCGCAGCATGTGGGATCTTCCTGGACCAGGACTCGAACCAGTGCCCCCTGAATTGGCAGGCGGCCTCTTTACTGCGCCACAAGGGAAGTCCCAACATCTTTAATAATGACAGTGTTTCTATCTGAGAATGCATATCTTTCCATTTGCTCAGCTTATTTTGTATCCATCAGTGTTAAAGTTTTTTCATATAGGTTTGCATCTCTTGTTAGATTTATTATTAGTTATTTTATCATTTTTTGTTGCCATTGTAAGTGGGACTTTCTTTTTCCATTATATTTTCTAGCTAGCTGTAGTTTGAATATATGAAAGCTATTTATTTATGTATATTTTTGTACTCTGCTACCTTACTGAGTTCTCTTATTGTTTATAGTAAATTTTTAGTTGACTTCCTGTGTTTTCTAGGGAGACAACCGTACTGTCTGCAAATAATAGCATTTTCCTTCTTTTCCATTTTTACACTTCTGATGTCTTTCTCTTACCTAATTGCATTGGCTATTACCTCCAATATAATGTTAAATAATAGACGTGGGCATCCTCATCTTGTTTGTGACTTTAGTAGAAATGATTCTTGAATTACCGCTTAACAATTAGCAGTTCTTAAAAAAATAAATATTAGTACCATAACTACTCCATTTGGCTCTGAAAAACATATATTTTATCACATTAGGAAAAATGCCCTTGATTTCTATCTTATAGAGTTACTTTTAAAAATCAAGTGTTGATTTTGTCAAATGTTTTTCCAGTACATATGGAGATAATTTGATTTTCACCCTAGATCTATAAATGATGAATTTTATTAATAGTGTTCCTAATTTTTGGTGGTTTTTTAAAAAAATTTAAGTCTAGTTGATTTACCATGCTGTGCTAGTTTCTGATGTACAACAAAATGATTGAGATATATATATGTATTTTTTTCAGTTTCTTTTCCATTAGAGGTTATTAGAAGATATTGAATATAGTTCCCTGTGCTATACAGTAGGTCCTTGCTGTTTATCTATTTTACATATAGTAGTGTGTATCTGTTAGTCCTATAACTTTTCTTTTTACAGTTGGTTTGTTCAAATCAGGATCCAAATAAGATCCATACCTTGCAACTGGATAGTCTTTTAAGTCAGTTTTTTAAAATTCATTTTTTAACAATTTTAGACTCACATAAAAGTTGCAAAAATGATACAGAATTCCTGTGTACCCTTTACCCAGCCTCCCCCAATGATAGCCTTACATAACCATAGTAGAATTATCAAAACCAGGAAATTGGCATCAGTACAATACTATTTTTTTTTTTGAATTTATCGCCTCACTAGTGAGTGACCTCTGCTCAATTTCCTTAGGCTTCTCTGACTTGCCTTATTCACGAGGCACTCTTTTTATTTCTTTCTTTATTTCTTTATTTATTTTTGGCTGTGTTGGGTCTTCGTTTCTGTGCGAGGGCTTTCTCTAGTTGCGGCGAGGGGGGGCCACTCTTCATCGTGGTGCGCGGGCCTCTCACTGTCGCGGCCTCTCTTGTTGCGGAGCACAGGCTCTAGACGCACAGGCTCAGTAGTTGTGGCTCACGGGCCCAGTTGCTCCGCGGCATGTGGGATCCTCTCGGACCAGGGCTCGAACCCATGTCCCCTGCATTGGCAGGTGGATTCTCAACCACTGCGCCACCAGGGAAGCCCAGTACAATACTATTAAAACTACAGACTTTATTTGGATTTTACCAGTTTTTGTATGTACTCATTTTTCATTTTTCTCCTTTTGTATATAAGTCTATGAAATTTTATCACATGCATAGGTTTGTCAGGATACAGAACTGTCAGGATACAGAACTGTCAGGATACAGAACTGTCACCCACAAAGTCCTCTGTGCGATCTCTTTTTTAAAATTTATTTTATTGAAGTATAGTTGATTTACAATGTTGTGTTAATTTCTACTGTACAGCAAAGTGATCCACATATATATATATACATATATATATATATATGTATATATGTTCTTTTTCATAGTCTTTTCCATTATGGTTTATGTGCTATGTCTTTATAGTTGCATGCACCTTGGCAACTCTACCTTCTGGCAACCACTGATCTGCTCTCCATCACTATCATTTTGTTATTTTGAGAATTTATATAAATGAAATCATATAGTATATTACCTTTTAAGGTTGAATTTTTTCACTCAGCATAATGCCCTTGAAACCATCCAAGTTGTTACAAATATCAATAGTTGATTTGTTTTTATTGCTGAGTAATTTTCCATATGGTCACTTTTAACTAATAGGTGTCCCCTCATCTCTTTTGTTTTCTTGCTATTTATTTATTGAGAATCTAACCTAAGAATTTTCCTCATTCTGGATTTTGCTGATTTCATCCCCAGTGTCATTTCACTTGTTCCTCTATTCCCAGTCCTTTATATAACTGATAGTTAGATTTCCAGGCCTAGTCAGAATCAGATGGTTCTCTGTAAGGAACCTCCATCCCTACTGGCAACTCTGAGGCATATGTTACTGAATACACTTGGAGAAAGGATACTGCGGAGGAAGGAAGAAAATGCCATAGGGACTGGAGCAGTCTGAAGAGGCTTGCCTGTAGGAGAAGGGCTATGAACTGGGGTGGTGCTCCAGGCAGGCAGCTTCAGAGGCTGAATGTGAGGCACCACTGTGGCAGAGGAGCGGTTAGGGTTGGACAGAACGTCCTGTGCAGGCTTCGTGGTGGGTTCTATGGAAGTCTGAGCCTGGGACACTGGTGAACCTCCCCCCACCCGACTATCACCTCCACTCATGGGACACTTCTGAGCTGAGAACAAACCCAAGTGATTGGAGGGCGTGCACCTGGGGGAGGGGGCAGTGCCTAGCAGGGCCATGTTGGGGGTCAGGTCGGGGGGCTGTGAAATTGTCCTAAGGCCCTTATGCACCCCAGGTTTCCACCACAGCCTCTAGAGGTCTCCTTGCCTCCAACTCGAGAGGTGGATGGGGAGCTGAGAGGGAGGAGGACCTTGGAGCATGGGCAAGGTTCTCAAGGTCAAGAGGGCACTCCTGCTCTTCAGAGGGACTGAAACCCTTTGAAGCCCATGTCACAGGGGGGCTGTGCCATTTTCGCTTGCACACTTCCCTCCGGAGAAGTGAGTGTAGCCATCCAAGCTGCATGGTTGGAGAGCTCTGATGTGCCAAGTGTCTCCTCGTGTTATCATGGTCTCTGCCCCGTGCCCTCCAGGACCAGAGAAATAAGTGCAGTCCCTCTTCTACACAAAAGCCTGCAGGGTGCTTGAAGGCAGTACCCCTAGAAAGACTGGCTGCAGACTTCTGCTGCTTATGAGGACTAGCACATCTGATCCTCACAGCTCTTCCATGGGAGGCTTATTATTACTATTGTTGTTGTTGTTTCTTTGTTTTGTTTTGTTTTGTTTTGTTTTGCCATGCCACTCGGCATGTGGGATCTTAGTTCCCCGACCAGGGATCGAACCCATGCCCCCTGCAGTGGACACGTGGAGTCTTAACCACTAGACCCCCAGGGAAGTCCCAGTTGTTGTTGTTTCTGTATTACAGAAGCGGAAATAGGCTCAGAGAGGTCCCACAGAATTTTGATGTACATACTTCTCAACCTTGTCTTCCCCTGTCACATTCCCTTGAAACTTGTCTTCTTCAAGCTAAAGGAAGTCCAACCTTAATTCCTCTTACTGCCATGAGGGTGTCCTTTGCTTTTCCTCAGTGTGCCAGGATGGAAGACCCAGGATAGGAGATCCTACCTTCTGGGCAGGGAGGGGCAGAAACTGAAATAGAAACCTTTTCTTGGGAGAGTGAGGAGAAGGTGGGCCCCATCAGACTACAGGAGAAGCCTGTAGTCTGGTGGGGTGAGCTGGGACTACTGTTGCTCATTCTGGGAGAAGTTTGGGATTGGGGGGCCTTTCCTGGCATGGGAGGGGCTAGGGAGTTCACAGGGAGAGGTCACTCTGTATCAGTGGAGTCACTGGGTACAGGCCCACAGAGGCAGGAGCAGGAAGCTGGTCTTGATAAGGCACTTGGAATGGTATGGCTGGAAGATGCTTTTGTGGTACAGATGGGGAAAAGTGAGGCCCAGAGAGGGGCAGAGGCTTTCCCAGAGACACAGAGCAGGGCAGGAGCCCAGGTCTGGACACCACTCCACTGCCACTTGGCTCTCCCATCAAGGAGCCTGGGCTGTGCAGTGGGAGAGGGTACATCTTCAACTAGGTCCTTGACGACTCCTGCCAAGCTTCAGAGATGGCCTTATATGAGCACTTATCATACTCAGGACACAGTGTCAGGGAACAGTGCCTGTCCTGTGTAGGTAGGCAGTGCTGTGGTATTACAGCATGCCATCAGAGAGGGTAGGAGTAACCCAAGGACACAGCTAATACATGGTAAAGCCTGGACCTTGTTCTCCAAGGTCTGGGTCTTCTCAGCCCCAACAGAGCCTCCTGGAAGAACACAGTCTCTCTAGCCCAGACTGAGAGTCATAGGAAGGGGGTACAGGATGTTTGTGGGATCTGGGCTATCTCTGGCTTCTCCCAACCCTTCCACCTGCCTCCCATCCCACATGCCAGCCTGTCAGCTTGTATTGAGGCAGACACCCAGGGGCTCTGTTGATAAGCTGGGAACTCCTGAAGTTTCTTCAAAATGGATCATCTAAATTTCCCACAGTGTAAGATTCCATGCTTTTCACTCTTCAGCAAGCAAACTCCTGCTTATCTTATAAAACCCAGCTCAGAGGTACAGCAAATGACGATGTACAAAGCCACAGAGGGAGTCACATCACATTCCAAAGAATCTTACAGTCCATGATCTCTGACCACAATGAAATACCATTAGAAGTCAACAAGAAATATAAACCTCCCATAGGTTGAGAAACTAAAAAACACACTTCTAGATCATCCATGGGTTAAAGAGGAAATGACAATGAAATTATGAAATATTTAGAACTGAATGATAAGGAAAGCACAAGCAGTTTCTACTTCCTTTGTGAAGTCAAAGTCCCTGGGCCCACGTGCTGAGTATCTTCCGCTGCCCCTCCAGATGCACTCCAAGCTCTAGGTCCCAGGAGGCTGACCTCTATGGGCTGCATCAACTGGTTCCCTTGCCCTTGGCTTCTGGTAGGATTTGGCCAATGGGGAAATCTTGCCAGAAATCAGAGGGAGGGAAGTGGGGCCCCTTTTACCCCCAGTCTTTTGCGGTATGATTGCTGTGGGCTGGGTATGTCCCTCAAGCTCGGGCCACAGCTCTGGTCAGTAATGCCATCCTCATGGCTCCCACTTTTACCCCTCCCTCCAGCTCAGGATAGACAGCAAAGGGCTACTAGTCCTTTGGTGATATGCTATCCCTGTGGTTTCCTTACACCCTGACTATACTTGTAAACACTGCTTTCTTTAAACTCTCCTCAAAGCACCCACTTTGGGTATTCCATGTGTTTCACGCCGATAACTCCACACTTACCAAGTGCTCGCTGTCAGTCCATAACCGTGTTCTCACAACTGGATGACTAAGCTCGGACCTCGTGTTATCTCTGTGTGTTGACCCCCCAGCTGACCTGTCAGCACCTGAGGCCAGCAACTGGGTCAGCTCCGTCACCTGATCCCCTGCTCTCAGTGCACAGCCATGCTGAATAAAGGGTATTAATTACGATATCAAATAAATGAAGGACTAGGTTTGAATTCCTTCTGCATACACTAGAGCATGCAAATGTTGGCCTATAGAGGATCTGGGGCTGAGTTAAGACTCAGACACCAAAAAAAAAGAGAGCTTTAGACTGGGATAAAAATAGGTATTCAACAAAAGAAAGAATCTTCAGTTCTATGAGCTAAGATGTTTAAGGATCCAGTGTGTTCTCATGCCATCCAGCAAGCAGAAGATCCAGACACAAGGGGAGCCCAGTGGGGCTTCTGTGCCATGTAAATGCCCATCTCCTGCCTCGAGCTCTCCCTTATCCCTGCCTGCTCACCTCTCATACCCCTCCAAGGTGACTTCTGTAGCCCATCTGTCTGCCTTGGCTCTCCCACCCTAGAAGGCCTCGAACCTTCCCTACCACCCTAGGGCAGAGCCAGCCAACTGGTCCCTGGGCCTGGGGCGCACCGTGTGCATTTTGTGCTGCTGCAGAATATTTGTCTGCCCTCAGGGGAAGAACCCAAGTAGAAAGTAGCAAAAGCAAATCAGGTCTTGAAGTCTTTGGATTTGGCTGGAAGAAAGTAAGGAAAGAAGCTATCCCAAAGTGGGAACAGCTGGAACAAAAATGTGGTGGGGGAAATGGGGTGACTTCCGCCCAGGAGTGAGGACCATCTGCCCAGCCTAAGTCAAGACCCCAGCCCTGGTGGGGGAGGTGAAAGTCTGTGATTTGAGCACTCTTGAGGGCCAGTCCTTTCAGTGCTGGGGTAAGGGACTCAGCTCATTGTACCCAAGGCATTCATTCATTAAGTGCCTGCTATGTGCCAGGCACTATGCCAGGAGCTGAGGGTATGGGAGTGCATAGTGATCTCCAGCTCAGGGACACACGAGACACAGAAGATTCTAGGAGGGCAAGGAAACCACCATTATCCAGCTCCAGACAGAAGCTGGGCTTGTCCCCATTTTACAGTCGAAGAAGTTGAGGCTGCCTCCTTGGCCCTCCTGAGAGGGCCAGCTCTTAGTCCTTTGCCCCTGGGAAGCTGGGGGAGCGATACAGACTCTCCGGAAAGGCGGGGGTATTGGTGTTGGGGGGGTCCCCTCTCCCCGCCCCTTCCCCGCCCCCTGGCCGCAGCGTGGCCGGGCAGGGAGGGCCGGGGCGGAGTTGGCGTCGCCTTGGGGCGGGAGGGCGACGCGGGCTCGGCAGGCAGACGGGCGAGAGGACCGGCGCGGCCGGCGACGAGCAAAAGGAGGGGACCGCCTGCTGGGGATGTGACCTCGCGGCCAGAGTGGACTCGCGCTAGCCCACCCGGCGGACCCCGTGAGTGCCCCTCGCGCCCCGCCGCGCACACGGCCCAGCCTCGTTTCCACTTTCATTTCTCCGGCCGTCCCGGCGTGGCACCGTCCCGAGGCGACCTGTGCCCGAGCAGGCTGGCCACAGCCCTCGGTCCGTGTCCGAAGCTCTGAGCTGGAAAGTCGGGGCTGGGGTTGAGGCGAGTCGGTTGAGGAGGGCGTGTCTTCGGAGGCGGAAATTTCAGGCCTGCTCCTCTGGGTCCTACGACCCGTCTGTCCTGGCGTCTGGGCTGGGGAGGCAGGGGCGTCAGAGGTCCTGGGAGAGGCCGAGGAGTGGTCGTAGGTGGCCAAGCGCCGCGGGGAAGAGCTGGGAGTCCTCGCCTCTACTTTTCTCTTGGATCTCAGCCCTCAGCCCTCCCGCCTGCCCCCACCCCCAACACACCAACACACACCACACACACACACACACCACACACACACACCAACACACACACACACCACACATACACCACACACACACACACACACCAACACACGCACACAACACACACACCAACACACACACACACCACACATACACCACATGCACACACACCACACACACACCAACACACACACACACCACACATACACCACATGCACACACACCACACACACACCACACACACATTAACACACACACACCAACACACACACACACCACACATACACCACATGCACACACACCACACACACACCACACACACATTAACACACACACACCAACACACACACACAACACACACCACGCACACAACACACACACCAACACACACAACACACACAACACACACACACACACACACACCTGCACTACTCTAGGCTGGATTCTGGCTTCAGACTGGGGCCAAGATCCTGGGTCAGGCCTGGGGGAGTGGCAGGTGTGGCTGAGCATCAGAAGCAGGCAGGGCCCCTCTGTGGTCTTCATTTGGGAAACCAAGATGCTCACCCAGGGAGCAAGCCATCACTAGCCACTTTAGGAGTGAAGGGACATCCAGAGTTAGGAAACGGGGGCCAAGAGGGGGAATGGCCATGGTTCGGAAGTTCAGGGAGGGGACAGAGATTCTGTGAGAGTTAGAAACTCAGTAAAGGGATGGGAGTGGGAAGTGAAGACAGACAAGTGGCACGGATACAAGGGCATCTATCCATCCCCCCACCCCCAAGCTTTCATTTTCCTGGGGAAAGACCCGGGCCTTGAAATTGTGCAGCAGGAAGGTGGGACTCTAGCTCACTGGTTAGGACACCAAAGTTGCTGTGGGGTGTGGGGAAGGCTCGGTGTGCTGGGGGAACAGGAATTAGGTTGGTCTAGTTGATGGGAAGATGCTTCCCCTTTCCCTTCACTCCCCTCCTTTCCCCTTATCTCCACCAGACCAGCGACCAGGCAGTGCAGGAAAATGGCCCTTTACTAGTTGTCATGCCCCACCTTATCCCAGTGTCCAGTTTTGCCATTGGAGATCCCCTGCCTATAACTTGCTGTGTGAATGCAGTCTCCTCAAGTCCCCTTACTGGGCCTCAGTTTCCCCATCCATACAAGAAGTGGGTTGGGCCAGTTGATTTCTCAGGGCTATTTCAATCCTATGATTCTTGATTTTGAGCTTTCCTTAAAGCCTGAGCATCCGCTATGTGCCAGGCCCTGACCGAGGCTGGGGGGTGGGGCTGGTGGGGGACCAAATGGCCAAAGAGTAATCTCCACCTAAGGACAAAGAGATCTGGGTTCAGTAGAGGGGCTGTGGGAGGAGGTAGCATTCAACCTGACAGTGTGAGTCAAGCCAAGGGACCAGTGTAAGAAAACACACAGAAGCAGGAGTTGGGGGCATGTTCAGGGATCAGGAAGAAGCCCAGGGTAGTTTCTGTAGGGAAGTGAGGCAGGAAAGCTAGGGTGAGGTGTTGAATGCCAGGGTGAGGGACTGTTGGTAGCTGTCACTGAGGGGGGCTGTGCAAAGGTGGAGAGCCCAGGGACCCAACCTAATTGCAGTGTGAATGATTTTGGAAGGTCCTGCCCCAAGCAGAGTTTAGAATGCAGGCTGCAATTCAAGCATGGAAATCTCCTCTTGGATCAGGAAGTCCCACACTGGGAACTTCTTTGGGTGAGAAGTTGAGGGGTGGGGGATGGATGACCTGCCACATCTTTGAGGTTTTTTCAAGAGGACAAGATCTTGCTGGGAGACCTGCCCCTACTCTCCAAACTCCTCTCATTTTACTTGACTTCCCCTTCATGGCCTGTGTGTTGCGTGTTTTAGACTTCTCCACTAGCTTGACTTGTCTGACATGATGACCCACATGTACCTTTGGTTACATCCAATTGTCACCTTGTTCCCACCCTCCCTTCCCCAAACCTGTCGCAGTATTTCTAGAGATGTGAGAAAGGAAAATACTCCAGTGTCAGCTCTGAGGTCAAGGCCAGGCTTTGTGGCTGTATTCAAGCCTCAGTCTAGGGTTAGAGTCCAGGACTCAAATTGACCAGGGTCAGGGCCAGGTCATAGTTCAGCCTGCAGCCCAAAAGCTCAGTGTTTAGCCTACACTTAGCCTTAGTGCTCAGTCTGGGGTCAGGATCAGTGCTCATGTGGCTAAATTCCAGTGGGTACTTGGCTCTGCATTTCCCAAGAGCTCACACACTCACAGGGGAGATGAGGTGACTACCCTGGAAGTCCCAGGAACTTGGCCTGTGACTGACGGAGGAAGTTGCATGGCCCAATCCATGCCTGCTGTAGGGGTCACCCAGCAGTGGTGGATGAGACTAGAACCCAGGTCTCCAGCCTCAAAGCCTGGGGCTCTTATCACCGTCCCCAAAGTCTGTTTGGAGACTGAGATCCTTCAATTCTAAGAGGCAAAGCAAATCCTTCTGAATTCTGGATGGGCCCAGCTGGGTGATTTGACTGCATTTTCCTACCTTCCAGTGCCGGGCACATAGTATGTGCTGTAGGAATGTCTACTGAATGTCAGGTGCAGTGGGAGGGGCCGCCGGCTGTTCTGGTTTGTGTTTCAGGCTGGAGGAGGCTAGCTTGGGAGGAAGGATCTCCAGCCACTGCTGGAGGAAGTGGTGCCCTTCTGGACCTGCCACCTCCCCCTCCCTCCAGTGCCTGCAGCCACACTCAGAGGCCACCCAGCGGGCCATACGAGAGCTCTTTCCTTTCAGGGTAATAAAAGGAAAGTACATTTTTGGTAGAAAAGTCCCTTGTGCTCCCTGGGAATCCCCGGTGGCCGGATGGACTGCGGGATATCTCAGAGGAAGCCGAGGGTGGGGGCTCTCCCCCTAGCCCCAGGACAATGCAGGCCGGCTCTCCCACGCTTTACCAACTAGCCCATGGGATCCCCAGAGGTCATCTTGTCCAGGCCTCTGCCTCCTGCAGGGGCCTCTGCCTGCAGGAAGCCTCTGCCAGCTCTCTAATGGTTCACAGCAAGTCTGAGGAGCACCTGTCTGGAGCCCAGGCCCAGCCCTCTCTGAGACACAATGAAAGTGGAGAGGAAACTAAACAAGATGGGAGGGCTGTGGACGCTTGGCAGGGGGAGCTAGGGTATCTGGAAATAGGGCAGGATGCTGGACTGTGGGGATGAGGAGGATTTAGATTCCAGGCAGAGAATTCCAGGCCAAAAGCCGAGAGGTGGGAGGGAAATGATGTGTTGGGAAGTCAAGCCCATTTGGTAAGGACCTGACCACCATGCTCCCCCATGCCCTTGGCCCTGGCAGGGCATCCGCAGGGCCTGCCCCTGGACCCCTGGCCCTCGGCCTATCCTGGCCATGGCGCTGTGCCTGAAGCAGGTGTTCGCCAAAGACAAGACGTTCAGGCCGCGGAAGCGCTTCGAGCCGGGCACACAGCGCTTTGAGCTGTATAAGAAGGCGCAGGCGTCGCTCAAGTCGGGTCTGGACCTGCGCAGTGTGGTGAGGCTGCCACCGGGCGAGAACATCGACGACTGGATCGCCGTGCACGTGGTGGACTTCTTCAACCGCATCAACCTCATCTACGGTACCATGGCCGAGCGCTGCAGCGAGAGCAGCTGCCCGGTCATGGCCGGCGGGCCCCGCTACGAGTACCGCTGGCAGGACGAGCGCCAGTACCGGCGGCCGGCCAAGCTCTCGGCGCCTCGCTACATGGCATTGCTCATGGACTGGATTGAGGGCCTCATCAACGACGAGGATGTCTTTCCCACGCGCGTGGGTGAGTGCCGCCTGGCAGGCAGGTCAGGCCTGGCTAGGGAGGAAGGGAGCCAGCGGGGCCCATCACGCAGATGAGGCATTTAGCTTGATACAGCCATGTTGTAGAAGAGGAAACGGAGGCTCAGGGAGATCGTGTCTGCTCAAGATTGAGCATCTTGAGCTAGGGCTGCCTGGCTCCCAGTTTGGGGCCTCTTTTTGTCTGAAGCTTGAGTGTCCCTCCAGGGAACACCCTGGCAAGACCACTGTGATTCTCAAAACCTTCCAGAACAAGTGCCTCAAGGTGCTCCTAGCAGGTCGCCCGCCCTGCTTGGGCTGATCTGACTTGCAGCCTCCTGGGAGTCCCCTCTGACTCCTGGCCCCAGGAAAGGGAAAGGGGTGGGGCCCCATGGGGGCCAGACGGTATGTCCTCCTCAGTGGGCTCTGAAGGCAGAATTTTCCCTGTCAAGCCCAATCCATGGAGCCTTTTCTTTTCTCAGCTGGGCAGCCTGGGCGGGTGAGGGTGGGGAGAGGAGATGAATGATGTCATCCTGGTCCGGCTTCCCCACCCAAGGGCAGCAAGACACGGTATTGGCTCAGGAGCTGAGCAGGCATGACCCTGTGTTCATCACAGCAGCCGCGCCCCACCTGGCCTCCTGTTCATCTGTGTAAAGGCTATGGGAATCAGAGATGGGCGGGGCAGGGTGGTCAGGCCCGGAGGGGAGAAGTCTGAATGCTGAGGGCCTTGAGTCACAAATCAGTGCCCACGCCCCTCCACAGTCAGTGGCCTTCCATTTCCTGCACTATCAGGTCCAACATGGGTATCTTCACTTCACATGAGAGGAAACAGGCCGAGAGAGGGAGAGTGCACCGAATCAGGAGGGACTCAGAACCAGCTCAGGTCTCTTGAGGCCCAGGGCCCCACATCTAGATGGACAGGACAAGTCTGAGGGACCTGGGCTGGGCCTGGAAGGGCTCACAGGGAGACAGGGCTCAGCCCCACCCGAGAGCAGTGAGGAAGGGGAAGGGCCTCATGGAGTGGGGAGAGTCAGTGTGGGCCTGCGTCTGACCGCTTGTTCCCTTCTAGCCTTCACCCCCAGGCCTGTGCGATCCCAGGTGCCTGTGCCTTAATTCTGGGATGGCTCTGCCACCGCAGAGAAGAGAGAGTAGCCCCCAAGATCTCCACCGTGAGCATGGGGGACTGTACAGAAATTGTGCCTTTTTCACAGGTCCTGGACCTTGTCTCTGGCAGGGTCTGTGGCATTTATCCGAGGGGTGCTGCAGTGCAGTGCAAAGAGGGCTTGAATCCTGCCTCCAGTCTGTATTAATTAATAGTTGTGTGGCCTTGGGCAAGTGGTTCCACATTTATGCACCTCTGTTTTATCAGATCTAGAATGGCTGCCATACCCATTATCATACCAGGCTAAAGGTGCAAAGGACCCAGCACAGGGCCTGGCTCACAGATGGAAGGTTCTTGTGAGTCTTATTGACTATTTGAAGGACTGAGAGATATAAGAACTTGTTCATGAAGATTTAGTAATTCTCAGGATTGGCGTCTGGGGCCTGCCGTGTGAATGTTGCGAAGGGGAAGGAGTCGGTAGGGCTGGAGAGGCAAGTCAGGATCAGATCATGAAAGGCCTTGAGCAGGCGCCATGCTGGGAAGTTAGGACTCAATCCTGAAGGCCCATATTCTTAAAAATGGAGCCCAGATATTGATGAACTCTCCTTGGAATTGCATCCAAGGGTGTTGTGTGCGAGCACCTACAGATGCGCATGTTTCTGGGGAGAGTTTTGGCATAACTTCTATTATAGTCTAAGAAGGGTTGGTCAGTGACCCAACAAAGTAGCAGAGTCCTGTTCAGGGTGATGGGAAAATCAGAAGATGATTTGTATTTCAGCAGAGGAGAGGCACAGTGCTTCATTAAAAAGGGAAGTATGGGAGAAAGCAAACCTTGATCTTTGTTTCCCACAGGGAAGTGTGCTAGGGAAGAGGCCATCTTGGGCAGAGGCTGCCTGTGTCGGGGAGGGCAGGGTTGGGCAGAGTTTCATCATCAGATTGCTGATGCCCCATATCTGCCCATCCCGCCCCCTAGGAGTTCCCTTCCCCAAGAACTTCCAGCAGGTCTGCACCAAGATCCTGACCCGCCTCTTCCGCGTCTTTGTGCATGTCTACATCCACCACTTCGACAGCATTCTCAGCATGGGGGCCGAGGCGCACGTCAACACCTGTTACAAGCACTTCTATTACTTCATCCGTGAGTTCAGCCTGGTGGACCAGCGGGAGCTGGAGCCACTGGTGAGGCCAAGCCCCTACTGCCCTCCCCCACCAGGGCTAGCCTCTGAGTTTTCAGATCCGAAGGCTACCTGCTTTAAGAAAATCCAATATCCAAGTGGATATGTTAGGGGACCGCAATTCATTTAACAATGGATTTTGTACTTTAATAGCGACTCCATTCAAGTATCAGTTTACAAACACAGATCTGCAGCCTGGAGTTGGGAGGCGGTGGTGGCGGGAAGGGGCCAGGCTCAGGCAGAAGAGTAGCCAGGCCCTGTGGTTTGGAAACGGGCTGCCTGGCAGGTTGAGCTCTGACTGACCCCTCCCCACCTTGTGTCTCTGCAGAGGGAGATGACAGAGCGGATCTGTCACTGAGCCCAGACCTGGACCTTGTTGCCCATCAGATGGACCATCTGAACACAGAGTGGCCAGGGAGGGGACCCTCAGAAGTCTGGTAGCAGAGGGACCTGAAGGCCCTGGGGCCCCTCCACACACCCAAAGCCCCTGGACTTCTGGTTCTCAGGAGTCTGCCCACATGTCCCCCTGACTGTTTGTGAGTGGAGTAGGGAAGAGCTTAAAGGTGGGCAGACAGGTAAAAAGGAGCAGCTAAACCCTTAGCATGAAGTCTAGTCTGCTCTGACACTTGACCCTTCCACGGTGGTTGCCAAGCCTGTTTGGGGAACGTGGATGTGGCTGAAGTGACGGCAAGAAAGATGCAAGAGCATGAGCAGCCTGTGAGTGAGTGGACACGGATGACACGTGTGTATCGGTGTGTACGTGTATGATTTTGACTGTGGGGTGTGTCTGTGAGAGCTACGTGCCTTAGACTGTTCCTGGCACATAGTAGGCCCTCCATAAATGTTAGGTAAATTGATGGATGGATGGAAGGGAAGGAAGGAAGGAAGTAGGGATTAGGGCCATCGGACCATGACCACTTAGGAATGATGACGAGTCAGTCTCCCCATTTGGTGTGTCTGACTGTGTGTGTAAGTACACGAACTGTGGTGGTAGATGTGGCTCCATGTTTGAATCTTCCAGGCTACCATCTTCCATCAGCATGAGCTCTGGGGAGCCACTGATGGGGGGAGGTAGGAAGGGGGGCCCTGCCCTGACTAAAATCCTGGCCCACCATAGGTTCTGATTTGCTCAGCTAGAGATGCCCAGGAGCTGTCATTTCCCCCATCCCTCTGCCTCCAGAAGGCCTGATTATAGATAGCCTCATGGGCGTCAGGGGTGATTCTTCATGTCCACAAAGATCCCCAGTCTTTAAATCAGGAATCATACACTCCAGTCTAGCTTCCTGAATCTCCAGATGTGGTTGTGAGGATCTGAAGCCCAGCACAAGATCATCCTCCAACCCACAAAGCTAGTGAGCTTGAATTGGGAAGCTCCGGAGCCTTATCTCCCACCTGAGACATTGAGGACCACATAGCTGTGAATGGACTCTTCCAGGCTTGGAGAGCCCCCATCCTGCAAGTGCCTGCCTCCTTCCCAACCATCCCTGAAATATTCCAGCTGGTTGGATCTCAGAGCATAGCTGTCCACAGAGACACTGGCCATGCCCAGCCCTGCGCCCAGACCCACAGGTGGGGAAACTGAGGCAGGGACAAGGCCCTCCTCTCCTGGAGACTCCAGGCTGGGGGGCCAGGATGGAGAGCCAGAAGGAATCTGAGGATCATCCAGTCTCACTCAGAATCATCCACGTACATGGGAGGAAACTGAAGCCAGAGGAGAGGCGGGAGAAGCTGTCCAAGGCCTCCCAGCAAAGCTTTTGTGGAGCTGGAGTGGAAACCAGGGGTTCTGACTCCCACCCCTGGCCTGTGGATTGCTACACAGGGAGATGAGATGCACTCCAAAGGAGGGAGCTTCTCTCCAGGATACAACTGTTCCTGCTTTGAGCAAGGATTTCTAGTCTGATGCCAGAGTACCGCACCACCCCTGTGGTCTGCTGGGGTTGTCTGCTGAGCCAAAACTCCAAAATCATGCCCCTCTCCATGGCCCCGCAGCTGCCAGATCTCTGGGGAAGCAGATGGGGCTCCTGGGTCCAGCCAGCTGGACCTGGGACAGCTGCCTCCAGAGAAGTTCCCGAGGGAAGCACTGGCCCAGCAGCTTTGCCAGAAGCTCTGGTGTGAGGGGGGTGGTGGGGGGTGGTGTCAAAGGTTCTGCCAAGGAGGACTGTGGATTGGAAGATGGAGTCTAGGCTATGGCCAGTACTGATTATGCGGCAGGGGGCGGGGGATGTATTTTTTTGTGAAACAGAGGGAAATTTTATTGTTGTTATTTTTGGTAAAATAAAGGAGGCAAACTAAAGGCCCTGGTGGGAAGCTGTGGTCTGGGTGCCACATGGCTCCTGGGAAGGCTGTGGAAGGAACTGGGCCAGAATGGGGCAGGGAGGGCTTTTTGTCCTGAGATCCTGGGCCATGTGGAGGGCTGGCTGATGTGGTCATGTCTGGCCCAGCTCTCCAGGGTGGGGTCACCAAGGTTTTCCCAGGGCTCTGAGAATCCTAGGCCCAGAATTCCTGGGCTAGGCTAGGAACCTCAGAGTGGGGAGGGCTTCGGGGAACTCAGTCTCTTGGGAAAGTCTTTCCTTGTTTTAGCTCAGGTCACCTGGCACTGGCTACTCTCACTCCACCCCCTTAATCTGGGTGGTTTATTGGAGCTAATGGGTTAAGGTACAGGGCAGAAATACAGCCCTAACTGTAATCACAGCAGAGGAAACACTTCTCAAAAGAAGGCTGTCTGTCGGGTGCTGGCTAGAGCTCCAAGTGGTGGCAAGACATGGGGCTGACTCCTGAGCTTCTTCCCCAGGAGACACCTGACACTCTTAGCTCAGGTCTTGCCATCAGTCCACTGCCCCTTACCCTCAACTGCCCAGCCAAGAGTTGAAAACCAGCTTGGTTCTTAAGAGTCAGCAGAGGCCCACCTAGAGCTCTTCCTTCTACCCGAGGAGACAGCCTGGCTTTGTGCAGTGCCTCTCCTGGGAGACAGAGACCTGGGTTCCAGTCCCAGCCCAGCCCCCAAGGTACTCTGGCATGTACTGCATGATCAGGTGTGGGAGTGAGGGACTTAGATCTCTAAGCGCCTTCATTACAGTCTGTGGATCGTTCACAATAATAATACTGTGTGTTAGGTACAGCTCTAGATGCTTGACATATAATAGCTTGTTGAATCGTTTGTCTTTGGCTAGTTGCCTAGCTCCCTTCCTGGTGCCCGGTATCCCTCCTTTCATTGCTGTAGGAACTGTAAGGCCCTGCACTCTGCAGCCCCTTCTTCTGGCTTACCAGAGGAGGCCCCAGTCCAGCATTCTAAAAGGTGGCTCTGCTTGCATACCTCCTATGGCAGGTCACGCACTACTTCCTCAATTACTGGACAGCTTAGACTCTTAGAAACTTCAGGCTCTGGGATCATAGTTGTTCTGGAATACACCATATGAGCGTAGACTTATCTCAGAACTGTGTGGCCAAGGCCTGCACCTTACATGAGAATGTCTGAATACATCAGGAAGCCCTCACAAAACTACTTTGAGAAATTCAGAGACGGATGCTTGCAGAAGACTAGACAGAGAAAGGAGAAGATAAAAGAGAGAGCTGAGGCCTCGCTACACAGAGAAAAGAGCCCCCCATAGGGCAAAACTTGGCAGGAGAGGATCCTTGGAGAGGCAATGTATTGAAGGTAGAGGGATAGTTTGGCTTGCTTCCTCATTCCCTGCTCCAAATATTTTTATGACTCTTGAGCCAACAGGAAAACAAAGCCGTCTGCAGCCTAGCTGCCCAGCCATTCTCCCCACCTTGGAGCAGAGCATTCACCTGCTGAGTAAAAGATAGCCCACCACCCTTGGCCCCCAGGAACACTGCAGCCTCTTGGAAGTTTCCTGCTGCCACTCCCACTGCCCCACCATCAGGAGCTGTGTGGAGTGTGTGGTGAAGGGAGCCACAGGCATGGCTGGAGCTCAACTGATTTGGGAAGCCCTTCTTTAAGCCATTCCTCCTCTGAGCCCCCCAGAGCCCTCATCTCTGCTGTTAACTGAACTTGGTTGCCATGCAGGGAACACAGCAATTTTGGGAACCTGAGCTGGAACACAGACCTGAGTGACTGAGGATCATCTAGCTCTTGAGACATTCAGGGAACAGAGATGGGAACAGGCTAGCACAGCCTCTGAGTATTTGAGGCTTGGATGGGCCTGGAAGGCGATGGTGGGAGAGGTCAACTTACACAGGGGCTTTCAGGTTGAACTGAGAGATTCTGGAAGTGACTTTCTTAATACAGAAGCTTGGGAGAACCCGCCCTGCCTCCAGCTGTCACCCAGACTGGGAAATCTAGCAAAGCCCTGAATGTTCCCTATTGTTCCAGACCTCCTTCCATCATACAGATGAGAAGACTGAGCCCAGAAGGGGAAAGGGGAACGAACATTTGTCGGGTGGATGATGGGAAGGAAGTCCAAGAGGCTCTTTCACGAGCATTGCTCACCAGACCCTCACAGCAATCCTGACACAGGCAGGGAGGGATGTTTACTTCCATTTCACAACGGAGGAAACACACTCAGTTAGGGCCTGCCTTAACCTCAAGTCAGCACTCTCACTCCCTCATCACACTTGCAGCCTGGGGGAGGGTCGGGGGATGGTTGAAATATTAATTTATTTGCAGGTAGTTTTCTGCAAGAAATGAACTAATTACGTTTTTTATTTTAAACCACCATTACCTACTGGGGGTAATACTTTACTCAAGGAGAAACTCTCATGGTGAAATTACAGGCACGCAAACCTTTTAAGAAATTTTACAGAATTCGTTCTCGTCTTTAAAAAGATTGGCAGCATTTCCCCATATGTAAAAGGGATTTTAAAAATTCCTTCCCGGCATGCAGAAGTGCTCGGTAAATATAATTATACCTGCTGCTGCCGTGCCTCCTCCCTCCTTGCGCTTCCCGGGTTTCCCGACCTCCACTCAGGAAAGGGACGGCCAGAAGGAGCTAAGCCTTGCCCCCTATCCCAGCAACCTCCCCGCCCTTCACCCGTCACGCCTGCGCAGTTTGCTTAGCCCCCACTCGCTGGGCGTGGCCATCAGGGCGCAGGCGCAGCTCCTACACGCCGTTGGGCCCACCTCTCGGGGCTAGTATATCTTCTTCCGTGTTCTTGGCTGAGCGAGCAGGTGGTTGGTGTGCGCGACAGGCCTTGCCGGGAGTCAGCTGAGGTAAAGCCCAGACAGCGAGGTTTCCCTGCCAGTGAAATGGTGCGGGGAGCGGGGTGGGTTTGTGAATGAGTCGTGTGCCTGGGACGGAGCAGTCGGGGCTTTCAGAACGGCCCGAGGTCACGACCAGAGTCTGCTGCGGGGGGCGGGGACAGCCGAAGGGGACGCTTCTTTAGGGCTCTCCTTTGGCAGGGCTCCGTCTGGGACGAGCTCTGGGTGCAGCGTGTGTTTCCGGTCCGGGCTCAGCCTGTGCCTAGGGTCGGGGCTTGGGTTGTGACAGGTGTCTGAGATCGGAGCTCATCCTGGGGCCAGCTTGAGACTCAGTCCCTATCAGGCTATATGGCTGGGCTCAGGGCTCAGACAGTCCAACGTCATGAATAGTTTTTCATGTGAGGAATTTATCATATCTGTGTACTCCATTATTTTAAAGTTAGATGTTTTCATTTAAAAGCCCCTGACATAGGTGGGTCGCTGTACAGTGAGGAGAGAGAATAGTGTCAGGTACCGTCTCTCTCCATAGGGAGTTTCCAGGCTACCTGTCACATGGTCAGTAGCAGATAAGAGGCCATCGCTGGTGACAGGATTGAAGTGTTGGAAGTGCTTGAGTTTGGGTCAGGCAGTCGTGGGTTCAGATCTCACCTCTGCCACTTCCTAGCTGTGTGTTCTCAAGAAAGTCATTTCCCCTCTCAGAGCTTTAGTTTCTCCTGTATTAAAAGAGCTTAGGAGGGTCATTGTGAAGGTTGAATGGGGTTACATGAGTCACCTTGTATGGCACCTGTCATGAATTGGGTGCTGAATATTTGGCACATGAAATGGGTGTGATATCTAGGAATTAGGTCATTTTGGACTGGGGTACTTTAGAGAGGCCTTTGAGGGAAGAGTTAAGGTGACTTAGGTCTTGAAGCCTCAGTGGGATTTATCGGTGGAACTGACCTTGCAGGTTGGGTCAGTGCTTACTGACCAGTGCCCATGTGCCCAGCACTGTGCTGGGCATTTCATATATATTGTTTCACTAGATCTGCAGCCTCTGACCAAGTGCTTTCGGCCCCACTGTACTTAGCTTCAGCCCCTGTAAAGAAGGCTTGGCTGGAAGTGATATAAAGAGGAGATCCAGGGTTGGTTTTTTATGCGGAGCTGGGCCAGGTGGAGACTTTGGTGCTCCCTCCCCAACTTCTCCCGCATCAGCTCTTCCTGTTCTGTGATCCATAGGGTTAATTGGGTTTTTTACTTTGTCTGGAAGTCCTGTTATGCTAGCAGATTTTGACGGTTAACGGGCCTGGCAAGGGAACACCTCTTAAACTCAGATTACATGAAGCTGAACCTGGGCAGTGAGAAGCTCTGTGAACAGGAGCTGTTGGATTCCAACACATACTTATGAAGCTTCCCATAGTAATCTAGTAATTTGGTTCCTTTTGCATCCTTTTCATGGGTGCCCATGTGATCTTCCTGAGACAGTGTTCTCATCATGTTATATCTCTGCTCAGAAACCTTGGTGGGCCTCATTGCCTGCCATATAGACTTTGGACTCTTCAGCCTCGTGGATGAGTCCCTCCATAATCTGTTCCCAAATCTCTCTCCTGCCCTGTTTCCCTTTGTTCTCCCAAACCTGCACCCTGTGGCCCAGGCAAAATAAACTAGTTTGTTTTTTTTTTTTCTCTAGTACTCCCTGCATGTTCCTTTGCCTATATTCCATCTTCCTGAGGTTCCCACCTCCCCATCTTTCAAGGCCTGTGTCTCATGTAGCTTGTCATTGAAGCTTCTCTGGTCCCCCCTACTGGATTTGTTGCCCCCTTCCCGTCTTCCGTAGCAGAGGCTACACCTCAAATATAGCTCTTATTACAGTCTGCTTTGGGATGTGTCACCCCATATGTACTCTGACTACATTGGTGGAAAGGGATCATGTCTGTTTCATACCTCCTCTGCCTAGCACATAGTAGGCCTCTGCAGTGTGTTCAGTCGAATGATTCAGTGACATTTTTTATTTACTCGCTTTGGTCTTTGCTTTATGAGCTTTCATGCTCAGAGTGGGCCTTTGTGTTCTTCCTTCTCTTTGTGCCTAAGGAGGGCCCTAGTTTAGATTGATGGTGCCCTAATTACAGGCATCAAAGGTAAGAAAGTGCAGGAATTCTGCACAAGGCAGGATTCTTCATTGCTGCTATTGTTTTCAGGCTCTTGTCTTGCCTTTGCTGTGAGTTTTCTTGGCAGAGAGGTGGTGCTCTGTTCAGGAACCTGCACTGAATGTGTTATAGTTCACACAGGGGTAGGTGCACAGGTGGTTTACTAATCAGTTGTCCTGGCCTTGCCTTGGTCTTGGCCCCTCTCCTCTGGGAACCAGCAGCTACAATTTTTCCTTGCCAGCAGCTTCAGCATCTGGAACAGAAGGCTCTTTGTTGATCATAGAAAAATATACCTCGTTGAAGATAGAAGGAGCTTGGAAACCGTCTGGTTCTACTTCAGTTTTACAGATGGGGAGAGGCCCAGAGAGGGGAAAGGACTTGATCAAGATTGGACAAGACATCAGTCAGTGGTGGAGATAGTACTAGAAGTGAAAAGTCCTGACTCTGTTTTTTCCAGTCTACTGCATTATAATAAAATTGTAACATTTATTGAGTACTTACTATGTGGCAGATCCTGTTTTAAGCGCTTTTTATGTAACATCTCAAAACTCTATATTTTACAGACTTAGAAACTGAGACAGAAATCATTCAGATCTATTTTCGGTTTCCCCGACTCTGCTTTTTAATATGGTTTTAATGACTGTCGTCTCCTAACCAGTGGGGTGGAACAGTTTAGGAATATTAGTACACTTTAAAAATTGCATGTTGATCAAGTCAGGCAGTGAGAGCAGAATTTTAGAGTAAACTCAGTCCAGGATCTTTCTGTAAAGATGCCCAGTCAGTGGTGGCAAGATTCAGTTTAATAAACGCATATTGAGCTCTTGCTGTGTACAAGACCCAGGTATTGAGAAATATACACAGAGGAGAACAACGCATTTCCCGCCCTCCTATAAGTAGTTCTCTTTTTTTTCCAGTGCATGTTCATTTTTTTTATTGGTTATCTGTTTTATACTTATTAGTGTATATATGTCAATCCCAATCTCCCAATTCATCCCACCACCACCACCCCCAGTAATTCTCTTCTTAGAGCCTTCTCCCTCCAGTGTTGTTGGCAAGATAGGTAAGTACATAAATAACTGAAATCAGACTGACTATCGTAAATGTAGTAAAGAATGTAAACAAAGTGGGAGTTTGGGAAAAGGAGAAATCAATCCCAGCACGACCGAAGAGGTTCGTTCCTGTGAGAAAGAACAGCTCGAGCAGGGGTCTAGAGGTGGCGTGTGTGTGTGTGTGTGTGTGTGTGTGTGTGTGTGTGTGTGTGTGTGTGTGTGTGTGTGTGTGTGTGTGTGTGTGTGTGTGTGTGTGTGTTGGGGAAGAGGAATGGAGTTGGTGAGGAAGGGAAATAGCTGAAATGATTGATTGTGGCCAAAATGTAGAAAGGGGTGTGGGAAGAAGAACGCTAACATTTATCCAGTCTCTACTCTGCTTTGTGGCCAAGAGTATATTAGATGCACTATAATTTATTTAATCCTCAGAATCCTGTAACAAGGAGATATTTAGCCCCAATTTAAAGATGAACAAACCGGACCTCAGAAAGATTAAAGTGATTTGCCCAAGGTCATGTAGCTAGTAAGTGACAGAGTTTGGTCCAAACCTATGAGTGTTGGGTTCAAAGATCCATGTTCTTTTCATTATGCTGCAAGGCTTAAATGCCATGACTGGGGCTCTGTTTATTCTGGCTGCAGAATGGAGGCTAGTCTGGGGCAAAGGAAGTCTGAGAATGGGGACATCAACAAGGAAGCTGTTGAAATAGTTCAGTCCAGGCTTAAACTGTGAGCCACTGACTTAGTGTGGTAGCTGCCTGGTCTAGGTCTGCTTGATTGGTTTACTATGTGAGCATTTTGGCAGCTCCTGTAGTACCATTAATCAGTTCATTGCCATCTCTACTACTAGAATCTTAGACTCAGTCTACAGAGGCTGCTGGCGCCTTGGTATTTCAGGCACAGGTTCTAATGTGAGTTTAACAGTTCATTACAACAGTGCCTGGGGAGGGAGCCCATTTGGCACATACTGTTCCTTCATTTTCTCACCCTCAAATTCAACAAGAATCTATAATGGAGGAAAGAGGACTCCACTTGCAGTCAAGAGGCTGGCATTCAAGTCCTGGTTGTGCTCATTAGAATCTGTGAATCCTTACATCTTAGCTTCTTTCTCTGGAATATGGGGGGTATTTTTGGTTTACATCTGAGATCTCTTCTCTTGCTGATGTCATATGTTGCTCTGTTCTTCCTGGCTTGGGGCAGTATAAGGAAGTAGCTGAGAATATGAACTTGGATTCAGAGGGGCTAAGGTTTAAATTCCAGCCTGTCACCCTTCTTATACAGGGAGACAGTAGTTAGTAGACTCTACGTTGAACTGCCTGGGTTTGAGTCCTGGCTCTGACACTTGCTAGCTGTGTGTCTTGGGCAAGTTATATAACCTTCCTGGGTCTCAGTTTCTTCACCTGTAAAATGGGGCTACATATATAACCTACCTTATGGGGTTGTTATGAGGATTGAGATAGCTTATGTTAAACACTTAGCACAGTGCCTGGCACATAGTAGGTGCTCAGTGGATGTTAGCTTTAATAGTAATACTATTAAAAATTATTATTAATATCCAGTTAGGTATTGTTTTTATAGAAAATATATTTTTTAGGGCCATCTTCCCTACTATCTTACTCTGACATTGTTGCCTTCTCTTTCTTTCCATTGTCTCTTCAGGAAAATTTGAAATACAGCCATACCCCATTTTATTGCACTTCGCAATTATCGCGTCTTTTACAAATTGAAGGTTTGTGGCAACCCTGCATTGTCAGATGATGGTTAACATTTTTTAGCAATATTTTTAAATTAAGGTATGTACATTGTTTTTTTAGACATAATGCTATTGCGTACTTAATCGACTACTGTATAGGGTAGATATAACTCTTATATGTACCAAGAAACCGAAAAATTTGTGTGACTTTCTTTTTTGCTATAATTGTTTTATTACGGTGGTCTGGAACTGAACCTGCAGTATCTCTGAGGTATGCCTATACTAGGTTGTTCCATCACAGGACTGCAAAACATGACATGACAGAAAGTGCCTATAGGAAAAAGGGTCAATTAAAAGTCAGTGGCGGGGCTTCCCTGGTGGCGCAGTGGTCGAGAGTCCGCCTGCCGATGCAGGGGACGTGGGTTCGTGCCCCGGTCTGGGAGGATCCCGCATGCCGCGGAGCGGCTGGGCCCGTGAGCCATGGCCACTGAGCCTGCGTGTCCGGAGCCTGTGCTCCGCAATGGGAGAGGCCACAGCAGTGAGAGGCCCACATACCGCAAAAAAAAAATAATAATAATAAATAAATAAAAAGGGAAGAAGTCAGTGGCTTATTAGAAAATCTTACCCAACTTGTGTTTTCACCCACCTGGTCTCCACAGCAAACAGGAACAGAGCAGCATATTCATTTCCTTTTGCACAGCCTTCAACAAAAGTGCTCAGCGGGAATTCCCTGGCGGTCCAGTGGTTAGGACTCTGTGTTCTCACTGCCGAGAGCCCAGGTTCAATCCCTGGTCCGGGAACTAAGATCCCACAAGCCACACAGTGTGGCCAAAAAAAAAAAGTTTTCAGCAAAACCCCTCCAATTCACTCGTCAAAAAGTACAAAAGTATCTTTGGAAAAGTGGTGCCTAATTTGGTTCTTTCTCTTTAGCTTCAGCCCCTCTGGCCTTAACTTAAGCTATTTCTTCTTGTTCCATTTTCCATGAATATGGAAAAGTTCCCTCTGATTATAAAGGGAGGATGAAATCAAGATTTTCTTATGAGGACCTTTTGTAGACTTAAAGCCAGAATCGAGTTGGGCCTCATCTTCTCTTCGGCAGGCTAAACAGCCTTGCTTTCTTTTACTTCACTCTTAAAACCTATTTTCTGTTGCTTGGATCACATTGGTCATGCTTCTTTTCTTTTTCTTAGATCTTTCTACTTCTTGGCAGTGACCCAGACTGTGCTTAGCTGCTAATAAGAGTCCAACTAAAACAGTTTAAGGGAGGAATAATTTCAGGTGTTTTCATTCATTCATTAACATTTATTGGATGTTTTCCCCATGTCAGGCACTGTGCTAGGTGTAGGGGACCCAGAGATGAATCAGACACAGTCTCTGCCCTGTTGCTAGCTCACAGTCTAGGGGGAGATGTGCAGTAAAATGTTACAGGTGCTATGATTGAGTTATGCACAAGTGTGGGAAGCTGGAAATTGTTTAGGGTAGTTAGGTAGATACTGTCTGTTTTGCCTGGCCTATAGGTGAGGACTTCTACAGAGGAGTAGTAAGATACAATGCAGGAGGGGTGGCTTAGGGCAAGACTGTGGAGGCCCTGAGTGACAGCACAGGAGCTTGGTGATTCCAGAGGCAGTAGACCCCCATTAGACGTGTTGGAGCAAGGAAGTACCAGGCTCAAATCTGGCTTTTTGTACCGAGGACAGATACCACAAGCTTATCTGTCCTATCTGCCCACCGCTGATGGTTTATGGGGGAACCCTTGTTTGTATACTTGGTGGGTTTTTTTGCTCTAAAACTTCTATAGAGAGACTAGTTCTTGACCTCTGAAAAAAGTTCATTCTCTGTACAGCAGGAAATTCATGAATAATTGAGAGAGAGTTGGGTGCCTGGTCTACTTAAGACCCAGTGGCAGACCAGTCTGTGAGGTTTGATCTGGCCGCATTCACCCTTTCCCAGCCCTATACGAGAAAGAGGTGCAGGAATGAGGAGAGGGTTCCAGGGCTCATATGGGTATTTGGTAAGGAATGCTAAGGAGATTCAGGTAGTGTGAGAGTCAGAAGTTCTTTCTGAGGAGGAAAGGAGGCCCAGTGGAATTTGGAATGGTGTCAGAAGGAATCGGGGCAAACCAGGCACTTAGAATCCTGGGTCATGTGTCTGAAAACCTCCAAATTCTATCCCTGCCTTTGTACTTTGCTCTCAGTTCATTCTCTCCTGCTGCCCAGTTGTGGTTTACAGAGTGTCTGGATTGCTTTCCAGGGTCACAGCTGATCTGGGGAAGCCATATCCCAAGCTAGAGTAATAATTACTATTTATCGAGTGCCTATTATAAACCAGGCACTATGCCATGAACTTGATACACATTAGCTCGTTTAATTCTCACAAAATCCCTGTCATGTAGGTGTTACTGCCCCCATTTTATAGATGATGACAGTGAAGTACGGAGAGGTTAAATATTATGTCCAAGGCTACCACATTAGTATATGGTAAGGCCAGACTCTGAATCTAGGCCTCAAAAGCCCATGCATTTTCTACCTCCCCTGCCCTAGAGTGGCTCCAAACAGCAAAATAACAAAGTCCACAGAGGAATTGTGAAGGTTGTTTTTACTGTAGGCCTACTAGAGGTGTGTGTGTGTGTGGCGGAGTGGAGTTGGTGAGGAAAGGAAATAAGCTGGGTTGGCGCACTATGGCCTACAGGCCATATCTGGCTCACCACCTGTTTTTGTCTGGACTGCAAGCCATTTGCATTTTTAAATGGCTGGGAAAAATTCAAGAGAAATTAATATTTTGTGACACAAAAATCATATGAAATTAAAATTTCAGCATCCATAAATAAAGTTTTATTGAAATATAGCCACAATCACTCATTTTCGTATCATCTCTGGCTGCTTTCGCTCTGCAAAGGCAAAATTGAGTAATTGTGACAGAGACCATATGACACACAAAGTATAAGATACTGACCGTCTGGCCCTTAACAGAAAACAAATTGCCGACCTTTACTATAGGCAACAAGAAGGGACCAAGGGGTTTAAACCTGTGGCAAAACTGAAGGCAAAGGGTTAAAGTCAAGGTGTTCAAGTTTGCCCCTGGAAGCCTTGTGGCCATAGGGAGATGGAACGTAACCTGAGCTTCTTTGGGCCCTGGAAGTAGTTTCGTTGGGCCACAGAGATTTGTTTGGGAATAAAAGGCACAATATGAAGGATAATTCTACGTGCTGACATTCTCTTTTGAACAATAAAGAAATATTTTGTGGATGAAGTAATTCATTCAGATATTTACTGGAGCCCTTTTTTGTGCCAGATACTACATTAGATGCTGGAAATACAAAGATGAAAAAGACATGTCCTTGCCTTTGAGGAGGTTATGGCCTCATGGGAGAGCCACATGTGCATGAGTATAGCCTACTCTAAGCATTACAATAGTATTTAGATGTGGTTTCAATTAAATGCAGAATGAAGTAGAAAAAAGAGGGACTATTCCTGTAATTTGTGGGACTACTTTCAGTAATTTATGTTAGGCCTGGAAGGATGAATAGGTGTTGTTTGCAAGGAACTATATACCAGGCTGAGGGAGAGCCTGCCAATGGGAATATATAGAGTTTATGAGGTTGGAGGAGAAAGCAACATTAGAAATGATTTAAAGGTTCTGTGGCTGGGTGACTGGCAGAATGATATAATCTGATAGAGAAGAAGAAGAAGGAGGAAGGAGGTGGTAGATGGGGGTTGGGGATAAGTACAGTTTGGGACATGTGATTTGAGGTAATCGTGAAACACATCTGGCTTCCAGGGCCTAGAATTCGGATTTAAACTACATTTTTAGAGCTTTTCCACTGGGAAAAGGGGAAGTACATATTCATTGAGTAGAGAAATTGACAAATCAACTTTGACACATGGTAACTAGAGCCATGAGATTAAAAATAGCAGTGGACATACAGAAAATGAAGTCAACCGATGGAAAACTAGCAATAGTTATGCATTTGACATAAAACCTTATTCTTGTTCATGCCACCTGCTGCTCTCAGCATCTACTTTACCTTTCTGACCCTGGTGCCGCCTGCCTGTGAGTCTTGGACCTAACCACTAGGAGGTGAAACCACAGCTCATTCATCTCTAAAAAAGTGGACAACAGAAAAGTGGCAGCTTTTACCTTCCATGTGAGTCTCCTCAGCGTACAGAGGTGCCCATATCTGTCATTCAGGTCCAGTTACATCTTTTTGGTTCTGGAATCTCACAATGGAAGCATAATCCGAAAACTTTTACCCAGACCCTTGTTAAATCTTCACATGCTTTGTGTCAGCATTTTACATGCTCCAATTTTAAAGACTGGGGAAATCTGTGATTGCCTTGTGATTACTTACTTACTGGTGTAACACATAGCTTTGGGGAACACAAGTTGATCTTTATCTTCTCTGTTCATTTTTTTTAAGTCAGCATTTTTACATCCTTTCTGTTTCTGCTTTCTGAAGATTTTCATGCCAGGTATAATGAAGCAGAGGCCAATGGAAAACTGAAGAATGTCTGCTATGTACAGAGGCCATTGAAACACTTCCTGCAGCTGGAAGACAGCAGCCCCCTGACAGGAGCATTATTGCATTTGGAATTTCAAGTTTACAGAGGGTCTGCTTCGCAAAGTTGGGCAGACCTATAGGTAAGATTGGATGCACATTTTATTTAACCTTTTAGATTGCATCAGGTTGAAATTGCAGATTCCCCCACTATCTGAAAGTAGAGTGTTCCCATGAAACCTTTCTTAAGCAGAAATGGTGTAAAGCAATTATCTTAGGACACATCTTGCTAACGGATGCACAAAATAAACGGAGGTCAAGCATAGATGCTCACAGACACAGTTCCAAGCTCTGTCAGCTTGATGCTGAGTGTAGTTCCTGGGGAGGGAGCTTGGCAGTGCCACTCTCACTGCTCGTGGTGCGTGGTTCCTCTATAATGTTCACTGGAAGACAAATGCTGAACCCTATTTTCACTTTTCACCCTTTCTCGTAAATATGAAAATCCTCTTAGTATGTCTTGAAAACAGGTACATACTAATGTAGGTCTTTCATAAAAGCAAAGTGGTGTGAAGCGAACTTTCCAAAAGTTGGGAGACCTATATCTGATATTTCCAGAGGAAGGGGTGAGTCAGAGACTCCAGTGTTCTGTTGGGCAGCTAGGATTAGCTGGGCTTTCTGGCATGCCTAAGACAGTTACTCAGTAGGGTGGAACACATTTCTACCAGAATAAACTGGCAGAGAGGGTCATAAGGAAAACTATGCAGTAAGGAAAACATATTTATTCCCTTTTAATTATAAAGGTAAAATGACTGTATCATAACAAAACAAAATCAAATACAACAGAAGTATCAAAAGTAAAATTCTGTACCCACTCAATTTCATTCTTCCAAAGTTAACTATTGTTAATAATGGCTTGAGATGTATCTTTCCAGGTTTTAAAAATTTGTGACATATCTGAGGACATTTTGAAGTGTTCTGTATGACACAGTATCCTGAGGTCTCATCATGCCTGGTGGTTTATAAACAATGCCTCATTTGTAGATTGTTTCAGATGAGGGCTAGGTGAGAATGGCTTTAGCCTGTTCTGAGAGTTTTCAGACTTTGCTGCTATGTCACCCTCCTTCAACTGAAGCTTTCCCGGGGCACAGTCTTCCCCTGCTCCCCATCCCCAGCCAGCTTCCCTTCCTGAATTCTCCCCTTCTTTGATGGTACTACTGCTCTTACAGTTACCTGACTTTGGTTAATAAGCATATATCGAGGTCCCCCTGTGTGCCTGGTTCCATACAGGGCAGTGGGGATAGAGAGAAATTAGACTCCGTGCCTTCCCTTCAAGGAGGATAGTGGTCTTGGACTCCTCCACCATCTCCAGTCATTGGGCAGGACCAGGACCAGCTTTGCCTCTCTGGCTTCATTACCACTCCCCATCACACCCCTCACCTCTTCCTCTTCCTTTCTATCCCCACCTCAGCCACACACCTTCCCTGCCTTCCTCCGGGTTGTTGCCACAGCCTCGCTCTGCCCTCTCATCCCCCTCCAGCCTCCAGTTTATTCTGCCATCACAGCTGGTTTGATGGCCCTAAAGCATAGCTCCAGTGGGGCCCAGTCCCTCCCCATTGCCTAGAATAGTGGTTCACAAGTGTGCTCTACAGACCCTGGGGATCCTTGAAAACCTTTCAGATATCTGCAAGGTCAAGACTACTTTCATAATAGTGCCAAGATGCTATTTGTTGTTGCAAAGCAACAGTGGGCAAAACTGCTGATGCCTTAGCGCGAATCAAGGCAGTGGCACTGAACTGCACTAGCAGTCATTGTATTCTTATTGCTATGCACTCACAGTTTTAAAAAAATGCCGTTTTCACTTAAGTATGTCCTTGATGAAGCAGTAAAAGTTATTAATTTTATTGAATCTCAGCCCTTGAGTACACATCTTTTTAATGTTCTGCATGACACAGTGGAAATGCTCGAAAGCACTCCTGCTGCGTACCAAAGCACAGCGCTTGTCTCAAGGAAGCACTTGTGGGGTTGTGAACTGCAAGCTGAACTACCTATTTTCATTTTTCCTTGAAAGAATGACTGACTGACGGTTAGTGAGGCTAGAAAGTGACAGGCACTGGATGTTGGAGGGCCTTGTAGACCATATTAATAAGCTTGGATGAGCTGACTTCAGCCTTTTTCAGCTTTTTATACAGTCCTGCTTACACAAATCCAGTCCTTTACTCCTACTTGCTATTTCTTTCTTTCTTTTTTAAAAAAATTAAGGTATAATTGACATAACAACATTATATTAGTTTCAAGTGTACAACATAATGATTTGATGTTTGTGAAATAATCAGCACAATGTCTCATTAGCATCTATCACCATACATAGTTACAGAATTTTTGTGTGTGATGAGAACTTTTAAGATCTACTCTCCTAGCAACTTTCAAATATGCAGTACAGTATTATTAACTGTAGTTGCCATGCTGTACATTCATCCCATGACTTATTTATTTTATGACTGGAATTTTGTACCTTTTGACCCCTTTTACCCCCAATCTCACCTACCCTCCACCTGCCACCTCCAGGAATCACCAATCTGTTCTCTGTGTCTATAAGCTTGTTTTTTGGTTTTGTTTTTAAGATTTCACATATAAGTGAAGTCCTGCGGATCATATAGTATTTGTCTTTCTCTGTCTGACTTATTTCACTTAGCCTGATACCCTCAAGGACCATCCATATTGTTGCAGACTGCAAGATGTCATTCTTTTTTATGGCTGAATACTATTCCATTGTATGTATATGTGTATGTGTGTGTGTATCTCCCACTCTTTATCTGCTCGTTCATCAGTGGACACTTAGGTTGTTTACTTATGGGGAGCAGATATCTTTTCAGGTTAGTGCTTTCATTTTCTTCAGAAAAATACCCGGACGTGGAATTGCTACGTCATATGGTAGTTCTGTTTTCCTCCTTGCTATTTCTTAAGTACACACTCCCTTTACCCCCTGCACCATTCCTGTTCTCATTCCTTCCACCAGGTGATGCAGTGAGAGCTCTGCAGTCTGCATATGATCCCAGAATCAGAACTGAGGAAGAAGGTGGGCCTGAAGCTAGACCTTTTGCCCCTGGGAATCTTACCATCCCAGCCTGTTTGAGGCCTGTTGTGAATCACCACCCCTCTGGCACCTTAGTGGGCCTCAAGCTGCTTTCACTGTAGTTGAGTGAGAGACTGCAATCTGCGTAATGCCGCCCAGCCCCACTACACACTGGACTCTGCAGCAAACCTGTGAAATACCTTAGCCCCTTGGAATCACATTAACAGACCGTCCTTTGATCAGGACAAGCTGATTTCACAGGGGGACTCCTTTCATCCACCGTGTGTTAAATTTGACTAGCTTCCATTTGAGTGTACCCTTGACCTTGTCCCCTACGTGGTAGTGATACCATCAGAAACCAAATCAACCAACTAATAGGTCAGACAAAAGAAGAATACAGTAGCCTTGTCCTGATACCAGAACTGCCATGGAATAATGTGCTTGGACTGGCTTGTAGCTCATCCTACAAAACAGGCCGAAACACAAAGCTATCCCAGAGCAAGGAGAGGAAACTTCTGATAAATTAGATTTTAGATTAATATAATCGTGATAATATGGTCGTAATGCCCTTGTGTTTAAGCTGGAGCAGTGCCACCCAACCTTTTGGACATCGTAGCACACAGAAAATGATGTTGTTCAGCCTGGTGAGAGGATCAGTATCTCACTCACAGCACATCAGTGGGGAGGCTCTGTGCTAAGGTTTCTAAATAAAAGCATTCTTGTTGGTGCCCAGCTAACTCTGACTGGCTGTCCCCTTCTGCCTTTCAGCATTAATGTTTAAGTATGCTGTAATAGTTAAAAGCTTGAATTCTGAGCCAGACTGTTTAGATTTAAATCTGAGCTCTGCCACTTACTAGCGATGTGATCGTGGCAACTTACTTAATCTTTTTGCACCCAGTTTCTTCATCTGTAAAATGTGGATAATAGTTGTACTTACCTCATAGAGTTGTGAAGGTTAAGTAAGTCAGTATATGTAAACTGTGGTATTTGTAAAATGCCTAGAACATTGCCTGGCATGGAGTAAGCACCATGTAAGTGTGTGTACTACCACTACTATTACTACTGCTTCAGAGAAGTAAGTGTCCCGGGCTAGTCTCCCCATTCCTCCTCACTGCCTCCTCCTCTGCTCAGATTTCTTAATCTTGGCCTCTTCCTTAGGAGTGTCCATCCCCCTTCCTTTCATTTCCTCAGTTCCCTTTCGTTTTCTCAGTTCTCCATTTGTTTGGGGGCCCTCAGCCAGCTGATGACTGAGAAGGCAGATGAATTGATAATTACCCTCATCAGCTTACTGTCACCACTATTCCTTCTCTAGAAAGCTCTAACGACTGAGGGAACTAGCTGTCACATGTTGGGAAGTGAATCATAGATCTTGAAAAGAACTCTAGGGTGGTTGGGAGAGGAGCATGAGCTAAGTTTGTCAAGCTGAGTTAGCCAGAAGAGTCATGTTCTTGGGGAAGAATGATCGTCTTTGGTGTGACATACCAGATGTTAGAGCTGGTTAGTTCTCTCTAAGCTCTACCAAAAGGTGGAGAACAGATCTGGTGCCTTTTGGGGGCCATGTGGCTCATAAGACCTCATGGAGAAATGACACAGTTCTTTCAGAAGGGGGGCCTTGAGGTCGACTTGTGGGCTGTACAGTGGCTCGGTACTGGCATGTTAGGAATATCTGTGGCTCTGGTAGTCCCCCCAGGTGAGACCCCTCAGCCGCTCCTCATCTGCTCTGTGGGTCCTCTGGGCCCTCTCCCCGTGAAGGAGCCAGGTTGGTGGTTGGATCTGTATCTTTAGCACCTACTACGCCTCCAATGAATACCTGTTTTACAAAGAAAGGAGAATATGCATCCCTACACTTACTTTAATGGAGAAAACAAGATAAACTTATGCCTAGGAATAGAAACACATAATAGTGATGATGGTGATGATACTATGGTGGTGAAGCTGCAAATGATCTGCCCCTGCTCACCCCTTCAGCTGACTTGTCATCACTCCCCACATACTCTATGCTCCAGCCAGCCTGAACAATTTGCAGTGGCACTAGCTGGCCATACTGCCTCTCCTTCAGGCCTTAGCTCATGCACCTCCTCTGTCTCTCTTCCCAGCCCCCACCCTGGCTGGTTCCTGGCTGGCTCCAGCTTACCTGTCCCTTCTTCTAGTGACCAAACTGGTCACTAGTGACCTATAGTGAGTTAGCCGCCTGTCTTTTGCTCCACAGCACCTGGTACCCCTGTCATAGCACTTGTCCCACTGAATTGAAATCGTTTTACATGTCAGTGGATTTAAATTCGATAAGGGCAGAGACTGTGTCTTCTCTTATATTCTCACTGTCTAGCACTGGACAATCAGTAGGTGCCAAATAAAAAACAGTATTTGTTGAATGAGTAAGTCAGCAGTGCTTTCACTTCTCCTTTCTTATTTGATCCTCACAAAAGCCTTGTGATCCAGGGAGGCCAGGCCTTACTCTGACCTTATTTTGTATATGAAGAAACTGATACTCAGAGAAACTAAGCAACTTGCCAAAGCTCACACAGTGTGAAGACCAGGATTTGAAAGGGTGTATCTCAGGTGCAGATGTTCCGTGCATTATTTGGGGGTTTTTTCACAGAGTTTTTCCTTTTAAAACATAGCATTTATAAAGATAAAAGTTAAAATGCCATTTGTTGTTTTTCCAAGATTATAAAAATTCAGGGCCCCAATATTCCTGAAATGTTTTTTCTTTGCCTGCTGTTGAATTTCAATATAAAGAAATCTAGGTATAATTTGTAAAACTGTACAATTGGACTCTAAATTCCAGTGTGCATTGGAGAAATGTTACTGTGTATTTTGTTAAAGATGAAACTTGACTGAAACAATAGCACTTAAAAAAAGTAATAAACATCATTGTATACAATTTGGAGAATACTGAAGAATATAAAGAAGAAAATAAAAATCACCCTATCACACAGAGAAAACTACTATAGATAAGATGTGACCTGGACTTGAAAGGGCAGCATTGTGTTTGAATCCAAGTTAAACCACTAACTAGATGTTTGGTGTTTGGTAGATAATTTAACCTCTGAGCCTCAGTTTCCTCACTTGAAATATGGTGAAATATTTACTTTGGAGATTAGTGTAAGAATTAGAGATAATGTATGTAAAATACCTGTGCTTGGCACATAATAGGCACTCTTTCAGATTGTAGTAGTTTAACAATTTTGTGTATTTCTGTCTAATCTTTCTACTCTGTTGTATGTGCATACAGACTTATGCATACATATATGTGTTTTTTGGGGGTTTTTTTTGTGGTACGCGGGCCTCTCACTGTTGTGGCCTCTCCCATTGCGGAGCACAGGCTCCAGACGCGCAGGCTCAGCGGCCATGGCTCACGGGCCCAGCCGCTCTGCGGCATGTGGGATCTTCCCAGACCGGGGCACGAACCCGTGTCCCCTGCATCGGCAGGCGGACTCTCAACCACTGTGCCACCAGGGAAGCCCCATATATGTTTTTCTGAAGTGCATTTATATTAAGTAGCTCACTGGGTCCTCACAGCATTGCTGGAAAGGGCAGGTATTATTTTTAAACCTAACCTGTAGATGAGGAAACGGAGACGCTAAGAGGCGAAGTAACTTGGTCTTGGTGCTACGTCTAGTAATATCTGAACCAGACTTTCACTTAGGTCTCCCGATGCCAAGCCCACGAGCCTTCCCTGTCAGCAGTGTGCTTCCTCTCTAGCTCTACCTCCGCGGATACACAAGTAGTGGACCAACCGCCAAGCCTGGCCCAAGAGGAAAGCAAGGGCTGGAGGCAGTGAAGTGCTGGGAGCCTCCATGCCAGCTGAGGTCTGTCTACAGACATGAAGGAAGTGCTCACTCCCTCCTCTGAAATAGCAGACACATCGCCCAATCCTATAGCAAAGACCAGGCTTCTTGCTAGAAAGTTAAGGACGTTTTGAGTCATAGGGCTTTGTTGAGAGGGAGTTTATCAGGGAATTCATAGACTGAGTAAAGCCTTACTCTGTGCTGCCTGCAGGGCAAAGGTGTACCTACGTTTCTTTCAGTGTGTGCACTCGTTACCTAGAGGGCCTGGGTGACAGGCCTGCACCTAACCCCGAGGATGTGCGTCCTCTCATATCATTCTCATTTCAGTACACGTTTTCTGATGCCTGATACATGTCTGACACCACACCACAACTCATAGGAGACGCAGAGATGAACAGGCAAGGATAGCCCTGGCCTTTAGGAACAGTAGAGAGAGCTCAAGGCCAAATAAAACCAGTGCTCTAGTATAGCTGCTAGCAGGGTGTTTGGGAACAGAGGATGGAGCACTGGATTCGTGATCTGTGCAGTAACACCATCTATTTGCATAGATTTCAAAAGTGTTTGTGCAAACCTTAACTTACTCTAAGGTGGGGAGACTTTTGAGCTGGGTTTTGATGGCTGAGAGGAGTTCTTAGGCCAAAGGAAGGAGGTAAGCCAGCTTGATTGTGGAGCATCACACCCTGAGGAAGCCTTTCTCAAATGATTGCATGCATAATAAACTAAGGTCCCAATAGAGTGTATGGACAGACTCCAGGTGAAGAGCTTTCAGCCCTTTGGTAAGGTTATGACACATCTCCATCCCGCTCCCCCCGCTGTAAACAGGGAAGTTAAGCATGTTTTTTTCACTTCACTGTCTTCCTACATTTTTTTCTTCCTAGTTTCAAAAACAACTCTCCTTCAACAAGTTCTGTTTCCAAGGAAAGTCTTAACCATTTGTCCCTTCTGGCTCACCCTCTTCCATTGAAATCCATGCAGAATAGACCAGGTACTCGATCTTTTTGTGTGTGAAGCCATAAAATCTAATACCATGTATGCGGCAGTGCTCAGAGGTATGCTCCTTCCACGAGAGGCTCCCTCAGCCCTGCTGTGGTGAAAACCAAGTATAAATTGCAGCTAACGGGGTTTTCTAGCTAGAGTCATAAGTATGTCTGCGCGTCCCCCATGAACTATAACACCGCCAGCTGTCTTGCTGCTCCTCTCCATTGCTGCCTTTGGGCTGTTCTGCTTGTACTTTGGCCCTCCTTCAGAGTGTGGGCAGGGGAAGGAGGAAGAGAAGTGAATCCCAAATCTGTCCTGTCTGCACTCAGCTCGCAGTGCTGGTGAGAAAATAGATGGGGTGGGGAGGGGTGCCACTGGACTGCACTCAAGGGCAGGGCAAGAGGGGCAGTGGTCCCTCCTTCTCAGCCTGCTGTCCCAATGGCCAGCACCCCTCTCCTGGGGTCCTGGAGACGAGTGAGCCTTGTTTCATTTCTGTAGAATTTCTCACTGTGTTGGGCAGCTCTTTTCCTTTTGATTTCCCTTGGTGAGGGTGGATCTTTGGCTGCTGCCGTTTGAGTTCGGTTCTTTGAATTCATAGCATGTCGCAGTCCCCAGGTATATCTTGTGCTTGAAGCTGTTGGCTAGAGTAATACTTGGGGATCCTCTGTGGATTCCTTTCCTCCACATGTTTATCTTCTCTAAAGTGTAAATGAAAGTCTACTGTCATCAGATCCTAGAAATGGGAGGAAGAATGCAGCTCAATTGAGCTGTCAGACACTTGGCTGCTTAACCAGGTTCTGGATTGTGGTACTGAAATGCGCCATTGTTCTGTGTGCTTTCTCCTAATGGTTGTGTGTACTTGCTTCTGAGAACAGTGTGCAGTAGACGTGCGTAGGCTCTAATCAATCTTCCTGAGCAGACTTGCCATTTTTCTGATCATGTTCAGCTGGGGTCCTCTGAGAAGAGAGTGGGCCTTTCCCCTCAATGGGCAAAGAGCCAGCTTCCATTTCAAAATCTCAGAAAAAAACATCCAGCAACCCAGAGCCTGTGTTTATTGAAGGTTGGTCTAAAAGTCACTCACATTGTATGCCCCATCAGTGCTCGACCGCCTCTATTTTAGAAGGATGTAAAGGTTTAATCACCCTGGTGGGGATTTAGACCCAGAGACTTCAGAGAAATCTTATTATTTCTAACTGCAGGCGAAGAGTATTAAGGCTCCACTCTGGATCAAGGGCATGGCATGTTCTATAAGTAATTTATCTTTAACATGGGAAGGCCCTTACTCCAGTGTCTTAGAAACAGGACTATGATTGGCTGCTGGTTCATTATTCCTCCTTTTCTCTTTCCCCCTCTCAGTCTTCATGCTTATTCTTTCTGTCCCCACCCTTTCCTGCCCAATCTGTCCAATGTCTGAATGTCTGCCTCACAAATCCTCCCTTTAAGGTGGGGAGCCAGGTGCTTGCCAGAGAGATAATAATGTTTTTGCAATAAATGACTGCATCCAGCAACCCGGTGTAGACCCGTCAATTGCAGGCTTCTGAATGGACCCTACCTGCCTCCTCTCAAATAAGGAGCTGAGGAGGGAGGGTATGCGCTGGCCTCCCAAGCACTCAAGTCTGTGCTCTTGGACATGAAGGAATTTAGGGCCATCCTCAAACCCACCCCTGCCCTGTTGTACCGTCACAGAGGCAGCCTCCACTGAGGGCCTTTTGAGTCCCTATGCACATCCACAGGGATGTTACTGAGCAGCATGCGATTTCATTTGCATGGACCACCCCACCCCCCCCCACCGCAAACCCGCCTCCCTTCCTGCTTAAGCTCCCTGGGTCCTGCCTTTCTGGTGCTGAGGCTGAAGGAGGATGTCACATGTGGGATTCTGCTTAAGGATTCGTTGTTCTGTTTGGGGGCAGATCTAAATCCATGTGCTAATGAGCTTGGTTACAGCAGGCTTCTGCTATCCTCTTTTAATCTAGCGTATCTGTCTGAGTTCCTTTCCACAGTTAATGATCTATAATCGTTTTGCTTTTAGTTTTGCCTCTTGGGTCAAAACAGATAAATAGCCCTCATAGATATTTTTAAAATGTGAGTGGAAAGCTCCTGGGTCCCCCCCTCCTTTTTTTCCTTTTGGGTGAACTTATAGCCTGATCAGTCCAGTGATATTTCCCTTCTATCTCCTCTTTTCTCCCAGAGATGGGCAGCAGTGAACCTGTTCCCATTGCAGAAAGTGACAAGAGGAAGAAGAAGAAGCGGAAGGCCCGGGCCACTGACTCCTTGCCAGGAAAGTTTGAAGGTTGGTCACTCTCTTTGATCTCTTAGAGCTGGGTTGGTGGCTTCCCAGGCATGGGAGGAGTGTCCTGGTAGCCCAGGGGTAAAGGTCATAGGCTGCATCATCTTAGAGCCAGCTTCATGGTTCTCCGTGTGATAGGCATGAAAGATAGGGGTGAGAGAGTTTACAGAAAGGGGTGATAGAGAGTGCAGGGATGGGAGAAGCTCTTGGATGGTGCACAAGCCTCCTCTGAATGGTCTGAGCATTTCATCAGGGAGCAGAAAGGCCAGTGTGTCACGGTTGCACGTGGAGTGAGATCGCCTGGTATGCTTCAGCTGCTTTTCAGATGTGATCTTTCCCTCAGCTGGTCCTGGAGGAGCTGCCGAGAGGTAGAACAGCCATGTCAGAGGAAGAGGGAACGTCAAGGGCCATGGCTGCAAATGAAACTGAAATCTTCTAGGGAATTCCCTTACGGTCCAGTGGTTAGGACTCTGTGCTTTCACTGCCATCGCCAGGGTTCAGTCCCTAGTTGGGGAACTAAGATCCCGCAAACCACGTGGCGCGGCAGAAAGAAAGAAAGAGGGAGGGAGGGAGGCAGGGAGGGAAGAAGGAAGGAGGAAAGAAAGAAAGAAGGAAAGAAACTTCAGTATTCTATAAGCAGAGAATTCAGCTTATAGAGATTGCAACTACTTGTGCTGGATGAGTTTGACTCTGTTTAATAGTGCATGTTGTGTTCAGGGGACACGATGTTGAGTTGTCAAACATTTTGAACAGTGTGTGAGGCACCAGGCTCAGTGCTGGTCCTGTTATCACTGGGCACCAGATGGGATGAAGTGACTCATTGGACACTCCTGCGAAGGACTGAAAGGATAAGTAGCTCCTCCTAGGAGTGACCGAGCCCCCATCATCTATTTTGTTTCTTTCATTGTGAAACTTTAAATAGCTTCTCTTTACGGTCCCTCTTACCAACACTACAGACATACTAGTGAACTGACTGTTTTGTAGAGTGGTCCTAAAAACAAGCCCTTTATGAGTCAGGAATATTGGACCTCCAGCCACCAACCTATCCTGACACACGCAAAGGCTAATACCCAAGTGTCCATTGTAAGAGAAGCACGTCATTTAAAATACTTACAGCTGTGAGACCAAACCTTGATGGAACCAACAGGGTGCTTAGTGTAGGTTTTGTCTGTTTGTCTTTAACAGTAGATGTGTGTGCATGGCAGAGGGGGTTGGGGAATGAACAAAAGTCCCAAGGTTTTTTAGAATAGTTTCCAAATCAACAAGTCTTCCTCTTTCAATGAACACGAGAGTATTTCCTGTTATTCAGGGATGGCTTGTGCAGTTATGGGGTTTCTCATGACTAAGAGTGATAAAATCTAATTTCATGGTTAAAAGTATTCTGCTCAGTAGTCTGTGGGTTTAAATGCTAGGCTGCCTCAAGAGGAAAAAGCTGAAGAATGGAGACCAAGGGAGGAGAGGCCTCGGCAGAGACCATGATAGAGCTATGGCTTCCTTTGGAAGGGGGTCAGAGAGCTTGTGCTCTTTGTGAGGAGCGGGCCTTGGGCAGGCCACCTAAATATACTTTCACCCAGGCCTATTGCTGTGTTAGAGCCGCTCTGACTCAGCACCCTAAAAACCTCAAGGCATCCGTTTGCATCTTACTTCTATCTCCTGTTTCCTGCCGGTGACTTCTGAAAATGTCTCAAAAACCTCCGACTTAGGGCTTCCCTGGTGGCGCAGTGGTTGAGAGTCCGCCTGCCGATGCAGGGGACACGGGTTCGTGCCCTGGTCCGGGAGGATCCCACATGCCTCGGAGCGGCTGGGCCCGTGGGCCATGGCCGCTGGGCCTGTGCGTCCGGAGCCTATGCTCCGCAATGGGAGGGGCCGTGGCGGTGAGAGGCCCGCGTACCGCAAAAAAAAAAAAAAAAAAAAACCTCCGACTTCCATTGTGTGTGGTATAAAATAAAACAGCGCTTTATTCCCCTTTGTATCACCAGTTCCTAGCACAGAGCTGGGCACATAGGAGGTGCTCAACAAATGAGTAAATGAATGAATGATGTCCACTCAAATCACATCCCTTCTGTGAGGATCCCCCAGACTCCCTCAACAGATTTAACCTTTCCCTTCCCCTGCTTTTTTTTACTATGTCTTGTCCCTCTGTGACAATAGAGTGCTGACCACTGCCTGGTTTATTCTGGGGTCACTTGTGTATGTGTCTGTCTTCCCCACTGGATCGTGACTCTCAAAGGGCAGGGACTATACTTTATTCCTCGCTGTGTCCCCATCGATGTCGTCTGGCACATAGTAGGTACTCGGGAAGCATGTGCCGAATTGAACCTCTTTCACTGACCTCATCTCTAAAATGAGGAACAAGATCCTTCAGTGATGTGGCCTGGTCGTTGTGAAGCCGAGTCCCAAGGCGGCTGGGAGCACTAGACTCTCGTCATTGAGCACTGCAGAGTCCTCGTGCGCCTGCGCTGTCAGACTGGGGAAGCCAAGTGACACAGCTCTTCTTTCCTTCTATGCAAAGGGGTGACTCATCTTGTTATTCTTCTCACCCATTTCACCTCTAGATACGTACAAACTGACCTCTGAGCTGCTTGGAGAGGGAGCCTATGCCAAAGTTCAAGGTGCCGTGAGCCTGCAGAGTGGCAAGGAGTATGCTGTCAAAGTGAGTGTCTCATCTGGATGCCAGGCTTTACTTTGCAGGTGGTCAGTCTTAGCTTGTCCTAAACCAGATAAATTTTATATTCTGCGATATAGTGGCTTAATAAGAACGGGAGCTCTGAAGCTGGATTCACTGGATTCACTGGTTTCTCTACTTACTTGCCGTGTAACATTGGGCAAGTTACTTAACCTCTTTGTCCTTCAGTTTCCTCATCTGTATAATGAGTGTAATAACAGAACCGATATAGTATATAGTATTGTCATGAGGATTAAATAAGTTAATATGTGTGAAGTGCTTAGAACAATGCCTCTAATGAATGAAGTTAGCTTCAGGGAGCAGACAGTCAGATTTGGAATTAGAGGGCCTATCTGAATCTCTCTTTTGACAAACTACTACTGTTTGACTTGGGGCAAGTCACTGAACCTCTTTCAGCCTCAGTTCCCACATCTCTAGAATGAAGGTAATAATACCTGCCCTTCCTGTCTCAGGGAGTAGTTATGAAGATGAAAACAAAAATGAACTGGTAGAAGTAGAAACATTTTATAAATTACAAGATGCCATACAAGTGACGTACAGCAACGTGGTGATGAGGACCGAGCGCTCAGCTTCGTGGCAGGAGAGGTGACTTCCAGCTGCACGACCGTGGAGTGGCTCACCGTATCCCTCTGTGCTTCCAGTTGCCGACTCTACATGGAAGAAGGGATGGATCTAGAGCAGTGGTTCTCAAAGTGTGGTCACTGCACCAGCAGTACCAGCATGGCCTAGGAACTCGTTAGAGATACAAATTATCTGGCCCTATCCCAGACCTCCTGAATCAGAAACTAGAGGTAGGCCCCAGCAACATTAATTTTAACAAGCTGTCTGGGTGATTCTGGTATCCAGCAAAGTGTTCAAATCATCTGCCAGAGCCACCAGGTCTAAGTGCCGCCTCATATGGGCAAACCCAGCCAAATTGGCTCCTGAAAGAAATGTTTCTTCTTTTAACCAACTGGTCATAGTCCTAGTCCCAGCTGGATTTATAAAGGAGAACACTTCTGCTAAGCCATGTCCCTTTTTGCTGGAGTGTTGCTTCATATGGTAACAAAAGCATTATCTCGATTCCTTGTTGGAAACAGGTCAGTATAAATTACAAGTAATTTTTTAAAAAAAATATGCCTAAGTGTGGTAAAAAACACAAATGTAAATTGATTTTCAAAGATGTGAATACATTTATGGATGACAGAACTATTTCTTCAAGGCTGCCCTTCCTTCATGCTCCATGGCATCTTTGGGCAAACACCAGACCTGGGCTTGGCAATTCTTTGGTTTCAGCAGTTCTGCCCATGTCTCATGTCTCTTCTGTTCTTTGAAAGCTCCCCAGACGTGGGCTACTTCTCCAGCCTGGCTCCACAGTACTTGGTTTTATTAGGACTTTCCCTACAGGCATCCAACTGATGAATCCTAGAGTCTCACGGTTGGAATGGAATTTCAAGGTAATCTGGTCCTCAGCCTCCCCTGTAACTCTTCACATAGTTTTCCATGTTTGGCACCCACCACCCCCATCTCTGGTAGCAGGAGCTCATTACCTCCTCAGAAAAGTATGCCATTGCTGAATAGTTGCCGGCGAGAAAGTTCTTCCTGACTTTGATCTGCTTGGTGAACAAATGAGCTGAATAGCTTCTGTGCCCCAGCACCTCACCTCTCTGACAGCTCAGAAAATGGGTTCAGTGGTCTACTAACAGACATGTACTTGTTTAGAAAATTACTTGATTGTGGATGTTTGTGCTGCTGCATATTGGAGAAGTGTGAAGTGTCCTTGACGGCAGTCTTGGAATGAAGGAACCAGATGTCTGTCCACTCCGCACATGGAACTATAAGGCAGAGCCAGCTCTGCAGAAGACTTGCCCACAGGCTCTACTAGCAACGGTTTGGGGCTCTGGATGGGTCTGTAGAGATGTGCACGGTCAGCCAGTCCCTGTGTAAACCACCTGCTCAGCTGTTGGCTCCCGCATTCCTTCAGTCAGTACTTGCCAGGCATCTCCATGTACAGGTGGGGAGGGGGAGCAGCCCACAGTATCGTAGGAGAGACAGAGCCTCTAGGTTCTGTGAGAAAAAGCTGTGTAGGATATAAGCAGGTATAGGATAGCAAGGGCTTTGGAGGCAGCTCTGGGCTTGAATTGCAGCCCTGCCACTTACCAGAGCTGTGGGCAAAATGTTTTACCTCTGCCTATCTTTCGGGATTGTAAGGATTAAGGATTAAGGATTAACTGAGATTATGTACCTAAATGACTTAATACGGTGCCTGCCAAAGGTAGATTCTCAGAAGAATTGCAGAGGTGGCATCTGAGCTGGGCCTTGGGGCTTTAGTTCCTCTTCACTGTATCCCTTATTCCCCTTGCTCTTCCTCCAGCACTAGAAGATCCTTTAGTAGAGCTTGTAAATTCTTATCCTTAAAGCAGACAGAGATGTTTTCAGGGTAGGAGTTTGGTAGAGCTGGTTCTTTGTCTTGCTGGCTGCCTCGGTCTCCCCTGGGCGGCTGGGGGTAGCAACCTCACAGGCTTCGATGGTGATGTACTTGGCCAGAGTCAAACAAGCCCAGGTGGGCTAGAAAGCCCTGGGGCCAGTCGGTTGCTTTGCTGACAGAGCCACAAGGCCTACTCCAGACTTGCGCTTGAAACTGGATTTGGGCTGAATTTGGCCTTGCGCTGTCCCAGAGGGCACCCGCTGAGGGGTGTTTTGACCAGGTGGGTGTATATGACAGATTTTATTTTTCACACAGATCATTGAAAAACATGCAGGACACAGTCGGAGTAGGGTATTTCGGGAGGTGGAGACGCTGTATCAGTGTCAAGGAAACAAGTGAGTATAGTGTTGGGTTACTTGCTGCTTCTCTGGGGGGATGCTTGGCTGCAGAAAAGGAAGTTATTCTTACCGTCTCCTGACCCCAGCAGTTAGCTCTCACTCTTTCCCCCAGAACTGTGTATAACTCCTTCCATGTTTCAGTGTTGAGAGAGAGAGAGAGAGAGAGAGAGAGGAAAAGCAGCAGCAGCAAAAGAAGCTGTCTTCTATTTAGGCTGAAATACTGTACATATCAGGAATTTATGCAAGTTAGAAGAGCAAGCAATCTGAATCAGTGGCTGCTTGGGGAAAAACGGGGTTTTATTTCTTTCAAGCGCCTGTGGAAAGCAGGCTGGCTGAGTGTTGCCTAGTAGAGATCTGTAGGGACCTGCTTTAGTTAATAGATGAGGATGATGAGAACTATTAAGACTATTTGCGCTTTCTGTTCCTAGCATATTTATATACGTGCAGCTGCTACTAAGGGTCCTGAAACCTTGTTTCACACTCGTTGCTTGATAACTGGGCCACGGTGGTGTCTAGCCCCGTCTTAGTCTACTCACCACCCTCTCCAAATGAATGGCTCTCCCACTGTGGCTTTAAATCAGGGTGACCTCTAAGACGCCGCTCCCGCCTCTCTCTCCCTCCATGGCAGGGTCAGCAGGGAGCCAGTGGCCAGTATTGATGGTTTTGTCATTAAGCTTGGAGTAAGGGGGCTGCTGTTGATTTAACTCCAGGCACTGCCTCTACAGTCTTCTTTCAAATTAGGCCATTTGGCCATCTTATTCGGACGCCCTTTTGCTAGTAAATGTCCGGTGTCTCCCAAAATGGTCAGCATTTTTTATGAGGAACAGATTTTTATTTTCAGCCCTGCAGCTTCTGAGTTCAGCATTACAGACTCTACTTGGTTTATTTCATTCTTTAAAAGAAAAAAAGCCCCCAACACCTCCAGTATCCAGGCTGGTGGCTTCCCTACTGAGTTACAAGACGACCTTGTTGGCAGAGCGCAGTAACGCTCAGGCAGGCAGAGAGTGCTCACCGGGGAAGGCCATAAGTGCTACAGTGGCCGGGAACGCAGCCGTTTCATTAAGTAGCGCTTAGCAGTTAGGGCCTAGCGGTGCCCACGTTAGGCCCCAAGTCTATTTGACAGATGTTTCCATTTTCTCCAGGCAATGTAAATACTGCCCCGTGATTTATGGGCAAGAGGGAGGGCAGGTAATTATTTGCTGCTTGCCTCCAGGACACACACCTACTATTCAGTGTTATTAGCCGCAATTGCTTCCAGTCGGCTGCAGATTTTATTCAGTTTAATGTGACTGGGACTTTTTTATAACTCTACCTAGTGGGTTTTAGGGTTGGGGTTTGACAGCACAGACTTGGTGAAAACACCAGAGACTAAACATTATGGAAAGATAAGGTGACCTGAATCTTGCTAACACCATTGGCTACTTCTCAAACATGGGGCTTTAATAAGCATTCTGATTTCAAGTTGATTTCTGCCCTGTTACAGGGCATTGGTTTTTGTTTTGTTTTGTTTTTTCATTGTGTATTTGTAAGTGGGCTTCAATATATAATACTGTTTTCCCTATTTAAGGAACATTTTGGAGCTGATTGAGTTCTTTGAAGACGACACAAGGTTTTACTTGGTCTTTGAGAAATTGCAAGGAGGTACTTACTGTTGAGTATGTGTTTGGACTTCTGATTAAGACCCAGGGCGGTGATCATCCATCATGAATCCCAGAGACTTCTAAAATGAGTCAAGCTAATAAAAAGGATGAAGGACTTAAAACTGCCCTTGATTTGGGAGAAGGGAGGCCGGAGGGAAGGATGTAATTAGCATTTTGCAGAACTCAGAATGTCACCTGTGTGGACTTCTATTGCCTTCTCATTATAATAGGACTCATATATAGATACATTTAGTCATCAATTTATCAATCCATTGTTTTGATACATTCACTATTTAATGAAGTTAATTATGGGGTGGGAGCTCTTGCATTCATTGTGAAGTCTAACAAGGCTCACCAGAAGGTACCATCCTTCAGATGGACAGATGCCATTCTCGACCATCAGCACTGTCACCCACACACATGATCATCGGAATATACATTTAAGTTGCTTTTCTGACATAGAGAAGCCCTTTCTCTCCCCATCACTCACCCAGCCCTAGGAAGCATTTGCAAGGTGAAGGTTAGGGAGGATGTCTGGAGCCTAGTCTAGTGGAGGGCTACACGGAGGGGTTTGGTGGTTAAGGGAGCTCCATCGCTTACTAGCTGTGTGACCTTGAGCAAGTCACGTAATCTTTCCCAACAGTATTCTCTATATCTGTAAATAAGGATAATGACAGCACCTACCTCCTTGGGACACTGTGCAGATTAAATGAGATAATTCATGTGAAATGCTTAGCTCAGTGCCCCATAGGCACTAAGGGTTCAATAAATGTCAGCTGTAACAATTGGGTATGCTGGGGGCTATCTTAGAAGTGTGTAGAGTATTACTCACCACTCTCCCTTTTAACAAATTTGAAAACGAGAGACTCACTACAGTAGAGCAAGCCTGAGACCTAGCCAATAGCCAGTTTTCTCAGAATGTTCCACAGCGTGTTGGGATCCTTTGATTCTTTAATCTGGCAAGTGGAAGATCTTTCATCCCCTCTCCATGACAAAAAACCAGAGATAATAAGTAAACATGTGCCATTTTTAGGATACAGAGATGACACCTTCTGCCCCAAAATGCTGGCTTCCAGTGGTGAGCACAGACCACATGGAGCCAAGCCATATGTTCGTGCCTGTGTCTACCCCGCCCCTCCCAACCACACCAGCACCATGAATTACCTATCTGAGATGCTTGATGCAGCCGGGGTCATCAGTAACTATATCACTTAGAGCGCAGCTCTACTGAGGGCAGACTCAGCGGGTAAAGAGAGTATGTGGTTGGCTCAGGAAAACCCATCCCCCCAGGAGTCAGACCATAGGTCCTGCTGAGGAGAAGTCTGCACAGGCTCCGAGACCTGACTTACTGGGCTTGGGTCCTGATGATGCCACCACTTCCTGGTGTATGATCTTGAGCAAGTTGCTTAACCTTTCTTGGCTTCAGGTTCCCCATCTATAGCTATGTAGTGGGGATAACTCTATTTTGTACATCTTGTACAATTGCAGTGAGGATAAGATAATCTGTTTAAAGAGTATCACATAGTGCTTTGTATATAGTTAACTACCCAGTAAATGTTAGCCATTGACAACAAAATAATAATAATAAATGGGAAAGTTCGGGGGGAAAGCCATTTTTTCCCCTTTACTAGACCTTTACATAACGCGTAAAGGTGTGGCTTTTCCATTTGAAGGCATGTGCTTTTGTTTGGACTGAGATCAGATGCAAGGGAGGAAAAGTTCCTCTAGAGAGGCCCCCAACCTCGTGTGGATTCACTTTTAGTTCTTTTCAATTTCAGAAGCCGAATCTGCCCCAGTGGCATTAATATTTTTTGGTCACTTAAATGGTATTCTCTCTCCCTTCTGTGCTTCTCATAGACAGATACAGAAGATAGGCTTCCAGTTCTGTTTGGTCCAGTTTTGTGCTGGTACCTGCTCTGTGCCAGGTACCACACTGCTGCTGGACATTTAGCGATGAATAAGCCTATGTCCCCACCCCAAACTTTTGAAAACTTGGCCTCTGAGAAGTTACACTTACTAGAGCCTGAAAAGGCATTCCTCTGTGTCCCTCTGCTCTCCAGGCTCCATCCTGACCCACATCCAGAAGCAGAAGCAATTCAACGAGCGAGAAGCCAGCCGAGTGGTGCAGGATGTCGCCGCAGCCCTTGACTTCCTGCACACCAAAGGTTAGCCAGGCCTTGGCCGTTGTGGGTGGATTGGGCTGGTTGCCTCTGAGGACCAAGGGAGAGGGGCAGGCCAGGTAGAGGGCTGGGCCAGGAGCTGGTACAGCTGGCAGGCCCACCCAGGAGGGTGAGGGGGCAGGCCAGGGTGGCTTCTAGATCTCTGATGTGAATGGTGGGTAGACGTGGAGCTATTAAGCAGGATAGGGATACAGGAGAAAGAGCAAGGAGTAAAAAACAATGAATTTCATGCTGAACAAGGCATGTCTGAGTGTGTGTATGTGAATGATCCTTTACTAATGAAGAATGCAAAACTCATGCATAATATGACCTAGACTCTAATATAAATATTTGGGTATTATTCAGTCTAGTCTTTTAAAATATATCACCTGTATCTCTCTTTTCAAAATTGGCATGGTAGTATACCTGTAGTTTTATATCTTGTTCACAATAAATGGGAAATGCATTTTTCTATTAACATGGTGAGTTTGAGGTATCTGTTGAACGTTGTGTAAATAGCAAGCTACTATTGTTTGAATTACACTTCAGTTTACAGTTCCTTAGCTAGAACTTTTGTAGTAAATTAAATATTTTTGCAAATTATATGTTTTTGCATTTCTTGAAATATGTTTGACTATTACATATGTTTTTAAAATTTGCCTAACAGCAGTGCCATGGCAAAAATGAATTCTGGCTTCACCTTTTTACCAGCTGTGTGCTCTCTCAGTAACAATGCCTACCTCCTAGAGCTATGGTGAGAATTAAGAGAGATAATAATGACATCATCAACAGTAGCTAATACTTACGTAGCCCTTGTTATGTGCCAGGCACTAGCCTGGGCCTTTTGTATATATTGATTCACTTACATAATTGTGTGTCTCTTGTGTATGTGTTGTATACTTATAACATATACATATATAGGTGGAGCATAGTGCCCGGCACATAGTAGTTCTTCAGTAACATTTCTTCCACCCTCCTCCCCCACAAGGCAGAAGGCATTTTTACTCCGCATACTGATTCCCTTAAAATTACACACTCTGCCTGGTGGGCGTGGGGGTGGAGCACATGCTCTGAGACTTAGTTCTGCTCCCTTCACTTCCATGGACGTTGGCCAGCCTCATTGGTTGTGAGCGCTCAGGTCCACTTGCAGGCATGCTGCTCCCTCATACCACTATGTGCCAGTGATACCGTGCAGGCTGGTGAGACCTGTGCCGGAGGGGAGGTTCACCAGTCCACCTCGCTTCCTCCCGTGGCTGAGGAGAGTGCTCCGTGCTGACGCTGCCCATGTTGGGGGCCTGACTTGCACATGGGATGAAAATTCCTAGAAGGGGGTGTCTGTACTTTGCACAGCATGATGAATAGCAGTAGTTCTGTTTCTGAAAGCTGGGATGCTTGTACGTAACACCTGCCTGACAGAGATTTACAACTGCTCCCCAAGCTGCCTCTGTAGATTGCAAAACTGGGTCACACTTTTTATAAGATCCATACCTTGGAGGGGGGTAAAGGCAGGTTTTTGTGTGTGTTTTTTTGTGTTTGTTTTTTTTTTTTTTTTTACCAGAATGCACTACAGGGAACAGAGGCTGGTGGTGTCTTAGGAGTTCTGAAGTGCTAGTTAACATCTAGCTGGCCAGCTGCCCATGTGACTAGAAGTTGGAGGGGATGAAAAACGATTTGCAGCTGAACTTGGCTGTTTTCTAAATAACTTTATGCTGGAAAGATGAATTGGGCTAGAATGGGTCAGCCTGAAACAAGTTCCATATTTTAAATACTGGACATACTGCAGCTCAACCTCTGGGAAATGAACCGGAGCAGTTCGATGGCCGGTGTGCTCACCGAGGAGGCCCACTATTACGGCCTGGCTCTCAGTTCGCAGGCCAGGGGACAACGGGGCCATCGACACCTATTTGGAGAGTAAGGCTCCACGTGTGGTTCATGATCCTTTTGTGGGAGCATTTGCTGTAATGGAAAATATCTTTCACTTTTAACGCGGCAAGCTGCAGCCCAGCTCAATTTGTGCAGCCTGGACGTAGTCGCTCTGGGTTCTCATTCAGTTAGGTGACTGATGAAGTTACTTAGGCTGCTGGAGCTCAGGTTCTTCTTCCCTAGTGAAGTGCCCCCTGCTGGGGATCTAGAGGGCTGCTGAGAAGTTGATCAGCAAGGGAGTTGTAGTGAAGCAGAGTCTGCTTTTCCCCATTATTCCACGAATCCTTTGCTGCTTCCCAGTACTTCCAAGCAGTAGCTATTTGGCTTTTGCTTGACTTTACAGCCCTCTATCTCTGCGCCGTACACTCTGCAGGAGGAAAAAGGAATGGGAGGTTTCTGTGTCCACCACTAGAACACCATGGCCATGAGTTGGTTCTTTGTCTCTGTCTTTGGTTAAAGGGGTTTGCCCCCAGGTGCCTTCTTGGCCAGTTCAGCAACTTTTAATGCCTCACAGGGTAGGCTGTAAATCCGCAGTCTTCTTCAAGGAGGTCTGACCAAAATACAGGAGAGGTTTCTCTTAAGAACAGCACCCTCGGGCCAAAGCTGTCCTTGCTGAGCTTCTGGCAGGACTGTCTTGGACATGCAGAGCAGGTGAGAAGGGAACCAGACAAGCTTTGGGAGACTTGTTAACTAATGCTTGATCCTCTGAACATTCAGGGAGTCCCACTGAAGGAATCATTTTTTTTTTTGAATCGGCCACACAAGAAGAAATGAGGTAGAGCAGTCCCAGCCCCCTGAGATGCTCTTAAACAAGGCACTAATTATTTCTTCATTGCTGTTCCAAGCATCGCTGTTTGCAGGGCTCTTTGCTCTGCTTCATATTAGGCTGCTTATTCTGGGTTGTCAGTGCGGTGCTGAGAGGTAGGCTGACTGGGATTCATTTAGCCCTTCTTATCCCTGACTGACTTCTAAAGCTTTCGCTTCAAAAGAACTTGCAGAATCAACTGTGCTTTTGGTTTGCGTCTCTGGCTACTTCTGCCTCCTGCAGCTAGTTGATTTTTTACATCTTTTTTTTTTTTTTTTTTTTTTTTGCGGTACGCGGGCCTCTCACTGTTGTGGCCTCTCCCGTTGCGGAGCACAGGCTCCGGACATGCAGGCTCAGCGGCCATGGCTCACGGGCCCAGCCACTCCACGGCATGTGGGATCTTACCGGACCGGGGCACGAACCCGTGTCCCCTGCATCGGCAGGCGGACTCTCAACCACTGCGCCACCAGGGAAGCCCTAGTTGATTTTTTAATGTACCATAATTGGGAATTAATTTGCGAACAACAGCATTTGGAAAAAATTAATTGTGTGTGGAATGTTTGATACTCAAGTGCATATGTTAACCATTTCTTTGCTCTTTGTCATTTCAGGCATTGCTCACCGCGATCTGAAGCCAGAAAATATATTGTGTGAATCTCCAGAAAAGGTACTTAGGGCCTGATTTGGGATGTCACAGTTCATACTGACTCAGGGAAGCCACCCTTACTTTCAGTGTAAATCATTAGCAGCTCTCTCGGCCGCAGGTACCAAGTTGAACTGATTATTATAGGCACATGAGAATATTATACCTAACGTGTAGTGTTTCTACATTCCCAAGTAGGGCTAATCCTTGGCCCTTCGGTGCTCTTTATCAGCAGATTGGCTTAAGCCTGAGTGTTTGTAAAATGTATGAGACCTGCACAAAATGAATGTTTTCTAATCCAATGCACCTACCTTTAGAGCAGTAGATGTGAGTCAGACAGCACCTCCATCTTACATCAAGCAAATCTCTGCCTGTAAATGATGTTTATGTTATGGTATATATGCCTGCCGGTGTCCACCACTAGAAGTGATAATTAGGAAGCAAGTTCTTGAAAAGGGTTTCTGCTTCCATTTTTATTTCCAAAGATGCCCATTAAAAAGAAGACATTTATACTTGGTGTTGAACAAATGCAGCCTATTTTAATCTTTATCTTAATCTATTAGTAAATAGAAGTGTTTGCATCTTCATAGCATGTATGAATTTGACAAAGTCTTTGTTTGTTAGGAGGGACTTAGGCCCAGGTGGTTTTGATGGCCCACATTCCTAGCTGTGTGTGTATACATGTGCATATGCATGACACACGTGTCTTGGTCTGGATTAGGGGAGAACTCATAAATAAGGAGTGGCTGTGAGGGAACATGTGAGTCAGCCTGCTACTTACAATGCTTTTGTGGGGAATAGAAATGTATTCGCTCAAATAAATCTTGTGACTTCCTGTCAGTGGCTCTGGCATAAAACTTTATAATTTGTCATGATTATCATTATGGTTATTATTAATAATTATGTTTAACATTTCTTGAGCACTTAACATTGTACCAGGCACTTACACTTGTTTTATCTAGTATTTATAAAATCTCATGAGGTAGACACTATTATTATATTCATTTCATGGGGATAAGGAAACTGAAGCTTAGGTAGATTTAGAAACTTGCCCAAAGTCACTCAGCTGTTAAGTAGTAGAGATTAAAACTAAGGTAGTCTGACCCCAGACTCCACTGGTGCTCTGAACTACTCTGTCATAGTGCCTCTGGTTTATAGTGTACTTTCATGTCCTTTGTTTCATTTGATCTTCATGACACAGGTTTGTTGCCCCTTTTTATGGCTGACGTTAAAATTAAGAGAGACTGAGTATAAAAAGACATTATCAAGAAAGTGAAAAAACAACCCATAGAATGGGAGAAAATATTTGCAAATCATATGTCTGATAAGGATTTAATATCCAAAATATATAAAGAACTTCTAAAACTCAATGTCAAAGAGACAATTTAAAAATGGGCAAAGGGCTTGAAAAGACATTTCTCCAAAGAAGGTATACAAATGGCCAGCAAGAACATGAAAAGGGGCTTCCCTGGTGGCGCAGTGGTTGAGAGTCCGCCTGCCGATGCAGGGGACGTGGGTTCATGCCCCGGTCTGGGAGGATCCCACATGCTGCGGAACGGCTGGGCCCATGAGCCATGGCCGCTGAGCCTGCGCGTCCAGAGCCTGTGCTCCACAGTGAGAGAGGCCACAACAGTGAGAGGCCCGCGTACCCCCCAAAAAAAAAAAAAAAAGAACATGAAAAGATGCTCAACATCCTTAGTCATCAGGGAAATGCAAATCAAAACCACAGTGAGATACCATGTCACACCTACTGGGATAGTTACAATACAGAAAATAGAAAATAAAAGGAGTTGATGAGGACGTGGGGAAATGGGGTCTCTTCCCCATCGCTGGTGGGAATATAAAACAGTTCAGCCACTGTGGAAGACAGTTTGGCAGCTCCTCAAAAAGCTAAGCATAGCATTACCATAGCACTCAGCAATTCCACACCTGTGTATATACCCAAAAGAGTTGAAGACAGAGACTTGAACATCAATGTTCATAGCAGCACTAGTCATAATAGCCAAAGCCGGAAACAGCCCAAGTGTCCATCAGCAGATGAATGGCTGAGCAAAATGTGGTATATCTATATAATGGAATACTGTTCAGCCGTAAAACAGAATGAAGTTCTGACGCGTGCTACCACATGGATGAACCTTGAAGCCAGTATGCTAAATGAAATAAAAGGACAAATTTTGTGTGATTCCACTTATGTGAAATATCTGGAATAGGCAAATTCATAGAGACGAAAAGTAGATTAAATGTTACTGGGGCTGGAGAGAGGGGAAATGGGGAGTTATTGCTTAATGGGTAGAGTTTCTGTTTGATGTGATGTGACAGTTTTGGAAACATACTGGTAGTGGTTGCCCAACAGCATGAATGTAATAATGCTACTGAATTGTACACTTGAAAATGGTTAAAATGGCATGTTTCTGTTATATATATTTTAACCACAGTGAAAAAGAGAAGCTAAGTGAAAAAGAAAAGAAGAAAGCTAGAATGTAAGGCAGAGAAAAGGGAGGGAGGAAAGAAAGAGAGGTGGGAGCTGCAGTAGGTAAATGGCAAATGGGGCCTAGCACTTTTGACTGGCTGCTGTGCTATTCCACCACGCAGGCCATTCTCATGCACTCACACAGCGCCTCCCACTTGACTCCAGAGATGACTCATGCTCTCTGCAGTCTCAGGTGCAGCATCTAGTCCCAGTGGACTGGGCTGCTATGTTGATGCTGCCTAGAGTGACCGACCATCCCAGTTTGCTCGGGCCTAAGGGATTTCCTGGAATGCAGGACTTCCGGTGCTTAAACCCAACAAAACCCCAAGTAAGCAAAGGCAGGTTGGTCACCCTAAGCCACCTGAGGTGGTCAAGGGTTTTATGCAAAACTCCTTTGCCCTGCAGTGAGTGAGCTACAAGGAGTCTTTCAGGAATACGTGCTAACTTCTCTAACTTCTGAGTTGCAACCTACATTGTTGGTGAGAGTTCCATAGGTTTGCTCCCTGTCTTATACGAAGTTCACAACCACAGTCTGACCCCGTGTAGTGCACACATTTTCTCCTAGTCGGGAAATAAGGAAAGAGCATGGAGAAGAGGACACCTTAGGACAAATCCTCAGGTGATTTCTAGTTCACTCAAGAAGAGGAAACATGACTGCCAGGTAAAGCTGGGCTTCAGCGTGGCAGCCACACTGTGGCAGTATATACCCACATAGACACGCGGTCTCCTCACGCCCCTTGGCTGCTCCTGTTTGTAACGTTGCTTCCTGCTTTCCGTTTCAGGTGTCTCCGGTGAAAATCTGTGACTTTGACTTGGGCAGTGGGGTGAAACTGAACAACTCCTGCACCCCCATAACCACACCAGAGCTGACCACTCCAGTATGTATGGCTGGGCACCTGTGCCCTCTCCTTCTGAGCTCCTGTCCCTAATGCTCTGGAGACCACAACAGAGGGCTAAGGAAGGGAAACCAAGTGTATCTGCTGCTGCCTGAGTTGTTGTTTGGCCTCACTTCCTATCTTAACAACCACCCCCATCCCCCACCCCTCCCCTGCTTAGGTGCTAGTGGAACTGACATTAGAGCTTTCAGTTTGGGGTGGGTCCACTGCTAATGAGGAGACTAATTATATCCATAAGAACAGGCTGAGCCCTGACTCCTGACCCAGGTGCAGACAGACACTACTCTCAGGCCCACTCTTGCATATGAGCATGTGGACAGCTCCCATTCCCATGGCGGAGTCGGGGCATGTCCACCTTATGGTGAAGGTTAGGGAGCGTGGCCTCTGTGGTAAGAACTGAGAGGTCTTCGCACGTAAGGGCCTGGCTGAGTTATCCTGTTGCTTCTCTTACTTCCCATTTCCTGCCCAGATGGTGCTGCTGGGAGCTATTTCTTACTAAGACATCTCTTGTACATACTGGATATACTGTAATTATTATAATTCTTTTGAGATTTGCACACTTCAAAAGTGAGTTTTCCTTTTTTTTTTGGCTGCATTGGGCCTTTGTTGCTGTGCGCAGGCTGTCTCAAGTTGCGACAAGCAGGGGGCTACTCTTCGTTGCAGCACGCGGGCTCAGTAGTTGCAGCACGCAGGCTCAGCAGTGGCGGCGCACGAGCTTAGTTGCTCTGCGGCATGTGGGATCTTACCGGACCAGGGCTCAAACCCGTGTCCCCTGCATTGGCAGGCGGATTCTTAACCACTGCTCCACCACGGAAGTCCTTAATAATCTTTTTTTAAGACGTTTTAAAATATGCCCATGTCTCATTCTAAGCAACATTATTAGAGATGTCTCTGTATTAGCTTCTACTACACTGAACTACCTTATTCTCAAAGGCATTAACTCTGATTGCCAATAACAAAGAAAATGTCCTTTCTCCACTCACCATCTTCCCGTCAAATTAGTTGTGTATGTTGCGAGGCTGTGGGGAGGGTTGCCTCCTGGTGAGCCTGAAATAATGAAGAGGGAAGCAAAAAGAGTTTGTTTTGTTTTTATCAGCAGTCTTCTATGCAAGTATGGGAGGAAGGACTCCTGGATTCTTGACCTGGGTTTGCCACTGATGTGCTTGAACAAATCCCTGTCCCATTCTAGTCCTTGGTTTTCCCATCCATAAATGGGAGAAGTGAGGAGATCAGCTTTGTTCTAAGAGCTCTCCTAGCTTTGATGGTCTCTTAATTCTAGATTCTTATTCTTCCATGCTCAAAGCTAGCAGGGAAGCTTGGCAGGACTTCACTTTAAGAAATCCTTGCCGGGCTTCCCTGGTGGCGCAGTGGTTAAGAATCCACCTGCCGGTGCAGGGGACACAGGTTTGATCCCTGTTCCGGGAAGATCCCACTTGCCACAGAGCAACTAAGCCCATGTGCCACAACTACTGAGCCTGCGCTCTAGAGCCCGTGAGCCACAACTACTGAAGCCCGCATGCCTAGAGCCCATGCTCCGCAAGAAGAGAAGCCACCGCAATGAGAAGCCCGCGCACCGCAACCAAGAGTAGCCCCCGCTCGCTGCAACTAGAGAAAGCCCGTGCGCAACAACAAAGACCCAACGCAGCCAAAAATAAATAAATAAATTTATAAAAAGAAAAAGAAAGAAAGAAATCCTTGCTTTATGGAATTGGATCTCTTCCCGAGAGCTGTGCTCCTGGTACGTTGAAGTATCTGCTCATTGAGTGACTGTTTACAGAGAGCCAGGGCAGGGAGAGATTCCTGGAGCTTCTTGACCAAGGGTCTCTGCCTACTGGAGAAGGACCTGAGAAGATAAGAAGGTGACCTGGAACTAACTGGTCCTGTGGATTGTGGGGAATGACAGGACTCAGTTTACAAATGTCCACTGGCCCAGCTTTTCTAAGTGCCTGGGTGGCACCAGTCAAGCTCTCTGGCCAACTTTGTCGACAGTTTCTTACTCTGCAACTCCATCCTCTTGCTCAAGTCCCATTACGGTCCCCTCCCTGTGACTAAGCCTCTCTCTTCTCTGCCATTTCCCCATCTCCACCTCTGGCCCTGCCCAGTGTGGCTCTGCAGAATATATGGCCCCTGAGGTGGTAGAAGTCTTCACGGATAAGGCCACTTTTTACGACAAGCGCTGTGACCTGTGGAGCCTGGGTGTGGTCCTCTACATCATGCTGAGTGGCTACCCGCCCTTTGTGGGTCACTGCGGAGCCGACTGTGGCTGGGACCGGGGAGAGGTCTGCACAGTGTGCCAGGTGAGCACAGGGCCTGCTGGGAGGTCAGGTGGCTGGGGGAGGCCAAGCAGGACTGGGCTTGGTGATTGTGCCTGATCTGGAATGGGGTGTATCGTGCCCTTCCCTCTCAGTCCAAGAGCAGCCACCAGGTGAGATGGAGATCATCAGGCCCTCAGTCCAGAGAGGAGTTCAGGGGAGGATTGTTAGAGAATATCATTCCTGAGCTGAGTGAGTCTCAAAGGAGGAGTCTGGCCCCCTCCAGGAGGGGAAGAGAGGCAAGAAATGCAAGTAGAAGGAACAGCGCGAGCAAAGATAGGAGGTTTGAAACAGTGGTGTATGTTGAGGGAGGAAGAGGAAGGATAAGGATTCTGGTGGCGGGAGATGAGCCCGGTCATCTGGATGGAGGGCCCTGGATGAAAGGCCGAGGAATTGGGCATTGTTCTCTAGTTGACATTCCTCACTCGTCACCCACCTGGCCCTCCAAGTAGCATTGCCATCCCACCCACCCAGGGCGTTCTGTGTGGTTGGATGATTTAGGGGAGGGTGGGGGTTGGGGAAGGGGCCCTAGTCTGGGAAATACCCAGGCCACTAGCCGCAGGTGCAGCTGAGGTTGACTGGACCCACATGATCAGACCATGACAGGCACACTCTGCCCATCCCCTGGCCAGTGTGGCCTCAGTAGGAATTTTCCTTACCTAGAACAAGCTGTTTGAGAGCATCCAGGAAGGCAAGTATGAGTTTCCTGACAAGGACTGGGCTCATATCTCCAACGAGGCCAAAGACCTCATCTCCAAGCTCCTGGTTCGAGACGTGAAACAGAGACTGAGTGCCGCCCAAGTTCTGCAGCACCCGTGGGTGCAGGGGGTGAGTGACTGGTTGGGGGGGTGGGGGCGTCCACCTCTTCAGGGCTGCAGCAAGGCATGAGGAAGCTCTCACACCCCCGTGGCTGATCTCAGCTGGAGGGAGCCGGATGGCAGCATCAACCCCTGTGCACGTAGAACTGAACTGACCCCTGGCCTAACCCCACACCGAGTGCCTTACAGATATCACTGACTGGGCTCTAACCTTGGCCACAGACTAAGCCCCAGGCAGCGCATGCCCCTCTGGAATGGAAAAGGCCTCTGGGAGATTCTCCATGTGCGTCCCACTATTGGCAGAGGCACCCAGCAGAGGGAGCAGCCTGGATGGTAGCACCATCCCCTTATACAGAAATTTCCTTAGCTGAGAGCGCGCAGAAACAAGGCCTTTCCACCCTGCTTGCTGTGCGGCTGCATTGGGGGCTCATAGGTTCCTCTTGTGCTGCTGGGGTCTGGCTGCAGCTTTCCTGAAAGGCAAAGGCTGGTGTTTTCCCCAAAGGAAAGCTCCAAGTCTTCACTAGAAAACATTTTTAACCATCCTCCTCAGTTAATCATGATACCAGACCTCTGTCCCTCCAAAGGGTCTGCCAAACCTCCTGTGATTTACTGTGTCTTCTTGGTTTGCCAGTCCCTAGCCAGCCTCAGGGGAAGGAAGCAAGCGTTGCCAGCCCCAGTTACAGGTGGGAACCCCATCCATGGGTCTCCAAGTGGCTGATTCCCAACCACCCAAGAGCTGCTGCAGCCACCCAAGTGTTGCACCACTGAGCACTTACCACATGCCAGACACTGGCAGTAGTGGGAGGAGCGAGACCCAAGCTCTATCTTCATGTTCTGATGGGGAGAGGGAACCAAGGGAATAAATGATAGGATAGTACGACAGAAGTGTTATCAAAAGTGTTCAGGGGCTTCCCTGGTGGCGCAGTGGTTGAGAGTCCGCCTGCCGATGCAGGGGACACAGGTTCGTGCCCTGGTCCGGGAAGATCCCACATGCCGCAGAGCGGCTGGGCCTGTGAGCCATGGCCACTGAGCCTGCGCATCTGGAGCCTGTGCTCCGCAATGGGAGAGGCCACAGCAGTGAGAGGCCTGCGTACCGCAAAAAAAAAAAAAAAGTGTTCAGGGCACCAAAGGACAAGGACCCACCTCTGCTTGGGACAGGGGTTAGGGGGCAGCAAGGAAGGGGGACTGTCTCATGGGAGAAGTGACCCTGGAGCTGGGTCTCGGAGGGTGATTAGGACTTTGCCAGGTAAAGAGAGGGCTCTCCATGCAGAGGCAGCTGGGTTGGGGTCTGTACCTTGCTTTCTGTCTCCTTGGAAGGTCTGACCCTGCAGGCATGCATGGGCAAGTCCCTGTGCTGGGCCCGAGCCTCTAGTAACCTGCCCACTCCCCTGGCTTGGGTGGGGGCAGCTCTTGAAAGAGGGAGCAGCGCTTACCCACACATCTGTCCTTCCCGTTCTAGCAAGCTCCAGAAAGGGGACTCCCCACGCCGCAAGTCCTCCAGAGGTAAATGCTCCTGCTGCACTCCACGCCCTTGCTCATTTGGCTTTGACTTTCCCCTCGCGCTCTCAGCCACACTGGGGCCCATCCCCCCGTGGGGGACGGGGAGTCCATCTCTAGGCTCAGGTATCCTCTTCGTGAATGGGCTCCTGGCCTCCCTCTCCTTGCTCCTCTTCCTTGTCTCCCTCTACACTAGGTCTGGCTCCCTCTCTTCTCTTCTTCCACCTGGATGGCTTCCCCTGCCCCAGCAGCTTTAAGATCCCGCCTTAGGCTGTTTGCAGGAGAAAAACCTGTTTTGTGGATCCACATGAACCCTAACTGGAAATCACTGTTTACAGCCCGAAGCAAGGTTTCCTTCTACTGCTGCGGGTTGGTGAAAGTAGCAGGAACCTGGGGCCTTGTAAGGCAGAGGGACCAAGTGTCATATACACTACTAGACAGACAATAATAATGGCCACTGTATAGGAAATACTTAACCACCCGCCAGGGATCGTACTAAGGGCTTTACATATATTGAATCTCATAAGCTTTACGACACATTTAAAAAAGGGGCGCTCCTATTGCCCCATTTTATAGATGAGAAAACTGAGGAATAGATAAATCAAGTTAACTTAAGGCTACACAGTAGCCTAGGGAGTGGGACTTTGAACGCAGATGTGTTTGACTCTAGTGCCTTTTAACACTAGATCATGTTCCCAGTGAGCACTCCCTCTTCCCCAAGGACCAGGGCTAAATAAAGCCTCATGGGAATCCCTCTGGGAACCAACCTCCTGGCCAGTTTCCGGGAGTTAAACAGGGAGGTATTACACCTTTATAGTCACAGTTCATTTGAGCCCAGCTTGGGTTCCTCCCTGATTCTTTAGAGCTGCATCCAGATGCCTTGAGCCTCCAAACCTTAGATCCACCTTAGAAAACTGATTCAGCAAACCCAGAGTGCCCGTTACATGCTAGCCCTGAGCTGGGTTCTAGGGACACAGACGTAAAGGCACAGCCCCTGCTCTTGGAGCCCCCTGTCCTGACGGGGGAGAGGGATGTACGTGGGTGAGTTTCAAGTGCGTGACCCTTCCTCTGGTAGAGCGTGTACAGGGCTCAGAAGAGGGGGCTCTGGATGGAAGGCGGCATTTGTCCCAACTCTTAAGTCCAGAGACTGTCCTTGAGGCTCAAAGCCTTTCCAGCCCCAGTGAAGTCAGATTCCAAACCCATGCAAGAACTTCAGAGAGCAACCTGTGCCAGCTCAGAAAAATCCAGTGGGAGCATAGAACCGCGGCAACTGGTGCGGGTGTCGAGGAGCTAGCTGGCGGACCCCACTGAGCCCTGCCTCCCTCTCTTCTCTGCTCCCCCCATCCCTGCAGAAATAGCAGCACAATGGACCTGACGCTCTTTGCGGCTGAGGCCATCGCCCTTAACCGCCAGCTGTCTCAGCACGAGGAGAATGAACTGGCGAAGGAGTCGGAGGCGCTGGCCGAGGGCCTCTGCTCCGTGAAGCTTTCCCCTCCCTCCAAGTCACGCCTGGCCCGCCGGAGGGCGCTGACCCAGGCAGGCCGCAGTGGAGACACGCAACCGAGCCCGACACCCACAGAGCTCTGTCCCACTCCGGGCCCCAGGCCTGGCCCCTCTGGAAACCTGTGAGGGGCCTGCTCTGCGGCTCCATCCAGGCCTTTTCATCCACAAAGGCTCTCGTCCTCCTTTCCCCAGAGTCCTCAAGGAAAAAGCTTTTTCCTAAGGGGTTGTCTTTGAAAGGGAAAACTATCACTTGTCACTTTGCATAATTGCCTGCAGCAGGGACATCTCTTTACTGGGCTCCTGCCCACCTGCTCACCCGCCTGCGGATCGAGGATCCAGCCCAGCCCGCTCTCACCGGCTGGGGCTGTGGCCTTCAGGGAGCCAGCCTTGAGAAGCGTCAGTTGACAGAGGCTCTTCCCTCTCCCTGCACTGTCACCCCCCTCTGGCGGTCCTTCCACCTTCCTCTGTCCTCCGGACGTCCTCCCCCGTGGCTGAGGGAAGCCATCCCCTCGATTCAGGGAAGGGCAGGGAGCCTTCTGCATTCAGGAAGCCAGATCCGTCTTCCAGTCGATAGCTCAGAGAAGCACATAATCTTTCTTTGCCATGACCAAAATGTGTCCGTCATTTATCATCCTCTGCCTTGTTTGGGATTGCTGCTGAAGTCAGTATTATTTCGTGTTTTACAATATTTGGCATTTTTTCTAACCGTGCTCTTCCGACAAAGATGAGACTTTAAACTCCCACTGTGAGCCCGTGGACTTTCCAGAGCTCTTAGGGTTCATTCTTCTCTCCTGAATTTCCATGCATTTGGAAGGTTTTAATGAGCTATTTCCTATTACTCTAACTGGTTTTAAGCTGTTCAGATGATGAGTGACTTAGAGACCAGTGTGTCTGCTGCTACCTTCCTCGAGCCTGGTGTGGAGGGCAGCGCAGGTCTGGGGCACTGAGGAGCTCTGTGCCTGAGGTGGAGCCAGTCCGGAGCCTGCCCAGCCACCCTGGTCTGAGCCGTGTGGTGCCTTCTGCTGGGGAGCTGATAGCTGAGCATCAGCGGAGCTGCTTAGTTATCTAAGAAAATCGATTTGCATATGTCAGATGTTTTTGCAACACAAGGATGCTATTATGCATTGTGCTTATTTTAATAAAACTGTTTTAAATTCTAGTGCCTTCCTGGTGGTCCTTTCTTCACCTGCAACCCTGAGGAGGAGACAGGCCTTCTAGAGAGGGGCTGGGTCCTGCCAAGGGGGGGGTGCCCGTTGTCAAGACCTCTGAATATAGCACAAGGTGAAGGAGAGATCATTGCTTCTCTTTTTTCAGTGAGGAAATGAAATTCATCAAACATTTGTCAATCTCCTTTTCTGTGCTAGGACCCAGAGATAAGTGGGAAACAGCCTCTGTCTTTTAGGATCTCCCTATCCAGTGGAAGAGGCCGTGTCAGCAACCATCACACAAGCTGGCTTCAAAAAGCACTTTAACAGGCGTGCCCTGTACCCAGCCCAGCCCACCCACCCAAGTGGAGCAGAGTCCCGTCTGTCTGAAGCAGCACTAAGCCTTTCTTGAGGCTCCATCGTGTGCCTGGGACTGTGCTTGTCCTGCCAGAGTTAGTAACAAAGAAAAATGGCGCCTCGATCCACAGTCCTCACGATCTTCAAGCAGAAGGCTTGTGTGCGCATTGCCTTAGTAATCCTCAGAACCAGACTCAGAGGACTGTATGGGGAGGGCCTTTAGAAATTCCCAAGGAGGTGGCAGAGGGAGGTCTGAGTGTCAGGGCAGAAGACTGGGCACTGCTGCCAGCTTTGCTCCCTGGGGGAGCAGAGAGCCGAGGTGGGGTGCGGGGCTCTTCCCTGTGGGGACAGGTCATGGGCCAGGCTGCCAGGTGTTCTGCACCGTGAATCCTCCATGTCAACGAGGACATACTTTTTGTTGATGGTCCTTCCTTTGCAGGAGCCCGTACCATCCTCACGTCCCCTCTTCATCTACCCGGTGTGGGATGGGCTGGATAAATTGGCCTGCAGAATCTGAGCCTTTTGACCCAGTCTCCTTGTCCCTGGAGACTGGGAAGCAGGGTGTGACTTTTGTCTCTGGACTCCAGCCCCACCCTGGTCAATCCTCCAGGTTGGTCCAGCAGGGATGTGACTTACAGGAGCTTCCTGGACCGAGTATTCCACCCATCCCACTCCCCAGGTCCACCTGGCAAGGCCTCTCTCATCCACAGCTCTGCTTAAATGCTACTGTGCCTACTTTGGTTTTGCTGGCGTCATTGTGCGCTTACTAAGTAACAAGTGCTTTCTGAGAAGCTCACAGGCATTACCTCATTTAATTCTCAGAGCAGTTATATGAGGTAAGGTGCTATTTACCCCACTTAACATGAAGAGCCAAGCGGAAAAAGGAAAAAAATAGCTTGCCCACAGCTGTAGAGCTAGGAAGGTAGAACTGGAATTCTTTCCAGAGACCTGATACCCAGAGCTGTGCTACCTGGGTTCAAATCCCAGCTCTTCCACTCACTGGCCTTGGGCCCTGGGCAAGTTACACAATCTCTGAGGGTCTCAGTTTCTTAAACCAAAAATGGGGGAGGCTAGTGCTTACCTCGTGGTGCTACTGTGAAAGTTACAAATTAATAAATGTAAAGTGTTTAGAGCAGTTCCAAGCACACATAGTACGTGCTCAATAAATATTACAGTAGCCGTGATGGTTGTAGTTACTTTTATTGTTGTCTCCTGGGGCATAATTGCTCAACTGGGCCCCAGTGATGGAGATGAGGAAACCTTCTTCTTGGCTTGTGTGGGTGGAGATGTGTCTGGCCTTTCCACACAGGGCTGGCCTCTGGCCCTTTGTGGGATCCTCCTGCTGGCAGGCTGCTCTGTCCCTCTTGGTGGGGGTCCCTGTCCCCACGGGGCAGCTGTTATGCCACGGGAAGAGCCAGGTTGGGGGCTGGAGCCCTGGATCCTAGTCTTTCCTTTACCACTGTTCACTAGGTGACCTTGGGAAGTCCCTTGCCCTTTCTGGGGACCAGGCCATGTGCCTGGCTCTGCTGGGCAGAGGCAGACATGCTGAGGGAGGCCCTGGGGCCTGGAACTGTGGCAGCCAGAGCCCCAGCTCTAGGGCTCACGTGCGGGCTGCCCTTAGGAGAGGGCTGGAGTGTCCTGGACCTCAGGCTTCTTGCCTCAAATCCAGTCTCGGCAGGCCTCGACCCCAGCCCATCCTGATTCAAATGGACCCTGAGGACTCCTGTCTGAGCTCCGTCTGGGGGCTCAGGTACAGGGAGGGAGTCTTTCTCCCTCCAAGTGTCCACCTGCCTGAGCTCTGAGGTCCCCTCCTCCCTTCTGGCTGACTGCCCCTCTCCAGATCCAGCTTGGTGAACAGCAGTGCCCTAGTCCCATGCCAACTGCTCCAGCTGCTGAGGTCTGAGGGGAGCAGCGAGAAGCAAGGCCCCCCCACGGCTGGCACTCTTGTTGCCATGGTAGCAGTTGCCTTGGAAGCCACTTCCCCGACTTCAGCTTCCAAACAGTCCAGGAAAGCTGCCTGTCCCCCAGGGGATCGGTGAATTAATCAAGCTCTTTTCCAGGGTCCTCACCCCTCAAGGAAAATAAACAGAACTAAACCAAGCTGAGGCCTTTTCACCCACTCTTTCTCCCCACCCCCATGCCACCCTTGGACTTGGTGCTTCCAGGAAGGAAAGAGCATAGGCAGGCACCCTCCAGCCCTGGCTTCCCTGTCAGACAAAGAGATTTTGTGACAGAGTTCAGCAGTGACTCACGGCCTAGCCACACTCTGGATCCGGGGGCCTGGAGGACCGAGGCTTCAGCTAGGAGGGCTCTGAGCTTGGGGATGGGGAAGTGTGGGGTGGTCAGGCTCTAGAGCCTTGGGCTCCCATCTCATCCACCTGTGCCAGTAAGCTCATCACCCAAGGGCAAGCATGCACTTTCTTTCTCAGAGCTGGTACGGCCAGTATTGAGGAAAGAATTGGCAAGTCTCCCTCTCTACATTTGTAATCAACAGAGGAGCAGGCGTCACAAGTTTCCAGTAGCCTTTAGCGACACTCCTGTCATGCGGGAACGACGCAGGCCTCGACTGATTCTTCTGAACACCATGTCTCCCTCTAATGATGGGGTTGCCAATTCCTCCCACCTCAAATAAGATAATTTAGAGATGTGCTAGCGTACTTCCCAGCTGAGCGGGGAATCTGGACGTTGGGTTCCATCATGGACTCAAGCCGTCCTTCCACCTCCCCATGTCTCGGTTTCCCCATCTGTTCTGGAAAGGAGCTGGGAGGTTCTGTGATCTTGTAACTGATGGTGGCTTAATGTGTCTCTCCTCCATATGCTCTGCTCTGCCTCTGTGCCCTGAGGGATTTACAGTGTCAAAGGAAAACTCTAATTTAGAATTTGTCTCCAGTTTTTAGAGGTCAGGGTGTTCTGGAATCTGAAACTCACAATGCACAGGCATCCTTGACTCTGGCCCCTGCCATCCCCATCCCCATTCACCAGATGAGCAAAGTGAGTCCCACAGTGCAAGGTTCCCACCTCGGAGGTGTGGCCGGGGAGCCTCTGTCTTGCTGATGGTATGGGAGCGTCGCCCTCAGACTGACACCAGGAGAGGAGCCGGCACAGGCCCTGCCCGGCCAGAGTTATGCAAACACTTAATAGGGGCGGGGGGGGGGGCATTGTGGAGGGTGTTCAGGTTCCCAAAGCTTCATGTCTCAGGAACACGTTTTCATGGACAACTATTTTGATGGCTCCTTCTAAAACTAGTCAGTGGGGGATAAATTGTGTGACAGAGACATGGGTTGTCATTTGATGCCTAATTAGAGGAATAATCAGACCTCATCCTGGCGAGAGGCACAGGGGATGTTGGCAGCAGCAGCTGTGGCTGGGATGCCCACCTCCAGGGCCTTCCTTGTATGGGGGCCGGGAACATGGCCCTGGGGCCCATCGGTGCTCTGCGGTCACCCCTCCTCTCTTCAAACCTTTGAGTTCACACGTGTCCCCGCCCAGGCCTCACTCCAGCTTCCTGACAGGGCCTTCCCTCAGTTGAAGCTCAGTCAGATGACCCTGGCCTTCCCAGGCCCCTACCCCCACCCAGGAAAGCCTCCTGTTAGAGACAGAAGTTCCATGGTGCCCGTGGCCCTCCTCTCTGCCGACCTGAGGTGGTCGTACAGGTCCAAGCCCTCCCCGAGCTCTGTCCTTGTGTCCAGAAGCCCAGCCCGGGTGCCCACTGGCCACTCAGTGGTGCTCACGCCCTGAACCTGCCCTCAGGGGCTCACCGTCTACAGAGGAGACAGGTGGCAGGCATTTCAGTGTGGGGATGCAGCCACTCAGGAGCCCTCAGGAATGGCTCTGCAGGGTCCTGCAGGATGAGGGTTCTCCAGATGGCAGAGGCCAGGTACACACTAGCAGAAGGGCCGCAGAGGAGGGGGGGGCCGGGGGCAGGAGGAGCTGTGGAGGCAGGTGGAGGCCAGAGGCCTTGGGCCTGGCTGCATCGGATGGCAGACATGGAGCGGAGAGACAGGAGATCCAAAGAGAGGCCAGTGGGGCTGGTGATGGGACCCTGGGAACTGTGCTGTTTCATTAACGGCCAGAGAATGCAATTAGCGATGAGGGCTGGCACTGGGGTGCGGGGCCGGGCTGGGCTGGGTTACCGCTGCCCGGCCTTGACTTGGTGGCTTCTGCAAGTAGGTCAGACAGGCTGGGCAGAGCTCAGCCCAGAGGTCAGGAGGCGCCAGCCTTGTCCCCGTCTCCTGACCCCGACTGCTGACACCCAGCCCCTGCCAGTTCCTCTTCCCAACCCTAGCCCCCTAGCTTGCATGTGTTTCCTCCCACCCCTGCACCCACCACTGTTCTTCCCTGTCAGCCCCCCCACCCAGGATCCCAGGGCAGATGGAAGGGCTCACCTTCTCAGCCCACTGGCAACTGAAAGGAAGCCTACCTGAGGAGGAGAGGGTCGCCTGAGATCGTCCTCATACTAGGACCTCTCAGCCCTGCCTGGGGGCCCAGAGGTTGATGGGAGGGGGGAGGGGGGAGAGGCGGGGTTAGCGAGGGGACTTGGCAGGACCCTCTCCCCCTCCTCCTCCTGTCCCCGTCGCTGTTCCTGTCTCCTGAGCCTCGTCCAGGTCTCCTTCCATGCCTCTGTCTCTGAGTCCCCAAGCAGAGGCCCCCAGGTGTACCTCCAACCAAAGGGACAGCAGAGTGGGTCCTGAGCATGTGGCCAAGGAGTCTCCTCACGTCTCTGGCTGCCGAGCCGCACGTGAAGCCGCCCGCTCATCCTGCCCCGTCCAGGACCAACAGTGGAACCTGGGCTGACTGCCCTAGTGGGCCTGTGGGCAGCAGCTCACATTGCAACCTCATAAATAACTCAGCACCTCCTGCCGCCTGCATCTCTGAGGAAGCCACGTCCTCTGGACCAGCCCCGCCTCCCACCTCCATTGCTTTAAACTTTAATAGGCTGAGGCTCAGTGGCAGCTGAGCAGGCTCCAGGGAGCTGGGGCAGGAGGTCCTGGGCAGGGGAGGTCCTGGGCAGGGGAGCTCGGGCTGAGCTCTCCCGAGAGGAGGCTGACAGGGGAGGAGTCCGTGGGGCAGTCCCAGCTCTCCAGAACTCTGACAACCAAGGCAGGATGTGAGCAGGCAGAAGTTCCGAGAGTGGCTTCCAGCTTCAGGGGTCTTTAGGGGAGGAAGAGTAAGCTGGGGCGACCTGGGAGAGATCCTAGCTAAGACTATTGTCGGATAGGGTTGCAGATAAAGCCAAGGGTTACCATCCCAGAATCTTACTGCCCAGAAACTCCCTCCCTAAAGGTGGAACTCCAGCAAGGAGACATCCAAGAGGACTGAGACCTCCAGGGCTCTTCAGGGGAAAAGGCTCCGCTGGCTGGAGACTGTGCCCCGGGTGGGCCTGCATGGACATCCCCATCAGCAGCAGAGACTTCCGCTGCCTGCAGCTGGCCTGCGTGGCCCTCGGCCTGGTGGCCGGCAGCATCATCATTGGTGTCTCCGTGTCCAAAGCTGCAGCTGCCGTGGGTGGAATCTTTATTGGTGCCGCTGCTGTGGGTGAGCAGGTGCTGGGCTCGGAGAGGGAGCCGGGGCCATGGTCAGGTGAATGAGAAATGGAGGGAAGAGCTCGGTCATCAGGAATTTCGTTGGGGAGGATGGAAGCAAGAGGTGTGAGCAAGGCAGCCATGGTGGGGGGGCGGGTACGGGGAGGGAGAGGGAGATTGGGGTGAGATTCCCGCAGCGCACTGCAGGGGTCAGCAGGTGTGGAGGAGGCGCTGGCGACCACTCCTCTTGGGCTACTCCAGCTCCGGCTCCCAGTCCCAAGCCCTGGGCTCTTGGGTTAGTGTTGGGACTCATAAGCCTGCTGGGGCTGAGTTGATGGGGGGCAGGTGGAAGAGAACAGAGTTCTCTGTGGGACCCTCCTTGAGCCAGGACAGGATCTAGCTCAGAGAGAAGGCTTCCTTTTCTTTCCCCAAATGTCGCAGCAGCAGATCTGTCTGTCCAGGCATCTATCCGTCTATCTGGGCCAGTCCCACTCACCTCCCCACAGTGGTGTTGGGTACCATCCCTCGCCCCACTCCGCCGCCCTGGGCCATAAGCAGAAGCAGAAGCACGAGGCTGGTGGGCTCTGGGCATCTGGACCTGTGAACTCAGGCCAAGGGCCACAGACCCTTGGGAGTGGGCAGAGCAGGACCCGCTCTTCTGCTACCCCCTCCCCAGGTCTGGGTGAAAAGGAGCACACTGAGGAGCACCCCCAGTCCTGCCCTGGGGGCCCTAGGGGAGGGTGGGACATCAGAGAGTTGGGGAGTGTCAATGGGCCCATTTCCAGCCAGCTGGGAAGGAAGAAAGCCAACCTGCTCATCACCTGGGCGGTGTGGAGCCAGGAGCCTGGGCCTTCACAGCCTGTAGCCCCTTCCGCAGAAGGCACTGCTCCCCAACCCCTCCTGGGGCCGGGTATTGGGGAACCCCTCACGCACACACTCACAGGCTGCATTTACACACCCACAGTCCCAACCCTGCCACTGGGGTTCCTCCCATGCTCACCCATAATCCACCCCCAGGCTCACAGCCCACAGCTTCATGCAGCTCAGACTAAACAGGCTCCCTCCCCATCACGGAACCCCTCTGTGTCTCTCTTCTCAGGGCTCCTCATCTTGGCCTACCCCTTCCTGAAGGCTCGGTTCAACCTGGACCGCATCCTGCCTACGATAGGTGAGTCCTCTCCCCGGCCCCCAGCAGAGGACCGGGTGAGACGCTTTGTTTTTAAGTCTGTGCCCCACTCTGCAGTGGAGCCGAGCCCACGTGTGTCGCTGGTACTGGCTGTGTGTGAGACCTTAGGACCCTTGTACAGCTCCCCTCCTCTTCTCAGCTCCCCACAAATGCGCTCCCATCTCCATCAATCCTGTGGGGCTATGTATCCCTGGGTCTCCCCGGGACCTCCACCTCCTTAAAAATCTGCCACCTTGGGCTTCCCTGGTGGCACAGTGGTTGAGAGTCCGCCTGCCGATGCAGGGGACACGGGTTCGTGCCCCAGTCCAGGAAGATTCCGCATGCCGTGGAGCGGCTGGGTCCGTGAGCCATGGCCGCTGAGCCTGCGCGTCCAGAGCCTGTGCTCCGCAATGGGAGAGGCCACAACAGTGAGAGGCCCATGTACCGCAAAAAAATAATAGTAATAAAATAAAATAAAAATCTGCCACCTTCTCCTTCCAGGGCCCATTTCTTCCACCTTCACTCCTCTCCCCAGATCAGCTCAGATCACGTGGGAGACGTAAAGGGATGTAGTGGAGCAAAGACAGCAGCAGGGATGGAGAGTAGATAACAGGAAGCCCTTCCCTTCCCAAAGCTGGACTTGATTTGAGAATGGCTTGGTAACCAGGGGGCTTGGGGTGGTCTCATCCTATAGGGAGCCTAAGAATCCACCCCCAGTCAGGGCCAGACCACGGGGAAGGAAGATCCAGCGCCAATGGTAATAAAGAAGGTAAGTTCTAGAAATCCCAGAGGCCATCTGCCATCTTCCCCCTCTGGGTGCACAGCTCTGTGGGGCCCCAGAGAAACCTTGAGGGAAGTGCAGAGGGGACTTCTCCGATCACAGGGAGGCAGCAGCGTTGGGTATTTCTTCCATGAGCTTAGTCAGAACCCTTCTTGCTCCCAGCTGAGCTCAGCTGCTCTGGTCCCCAGGGTTTCTCTGTCAGGCCCAGCATGACACCGCACTGCCCCCTTCCCTGCCCTAGGCCCCATGCCCGCTTATTTTCTCACTCTCCTCTTCCACTGTGGAATCCAGCTCTCAGAGCGGGTACCTGAAACTGGGCATCTCCCTCCTCCCTCATCCCCACACACTGGAGGATGCCAGAGCAAGAGTTTCTCAAAGATGCCTCCATCCTGTGTCTGCTGCCAGTGGAAGTGCCTATTCCAGACACCCTGCCCAGCACTTTCCATGTGTTAATTGGTTTCATTCTCAGAACAGGCAGGTGCTATAATTATGTTAATTTGTTTCATTCTCAGAACAGGCAGGTGCTATAATTAGCCCCACTTTATATATGGGGCAACTGAGGCACAGGGCGATTACGTGAGGCAGCCGGGAAGTGGTGCAGCCAGAAACCAGGCCTTCAGCCCCGAGTCCTGCCTCTAACACCCACACCATGCTGCTGTCCTCCAAAAGGGCCATTCTGACCATCCACGCCTCCCTCCCTCCCCATTCTAGCCCGCTCTGACCCCAGGTCCCTCTGGGTGGCTCTGACCCGGGACCTGTCTACTCAGCAAGCCCTGTCCTGGTCTCTCCCGCAGGAGCCCGCAGCAGCCTGTCCACCGTGAGCAGAACCCTGGAGAAGATGAAGCCAGGGGGAAGGGGGGCTGGGGAGGGCTGAGTCAGGGACTGACGGGCTGCCCCCTGCCCTGCCCTCTCTTCCCACCCGCTACCCCAATCTCAGAGCCTGCCCGGGTCCAAATCAGAGATGAACCAGGTCCTGGAGATGCCAGACCTGCTTTCACCAAGGCCATTGGAAATGGATTCCCTGTAGTGGGGTGGGGCCTGGACCACGGTGTCTCTGGTTTCAGGCTCTTGACCTGGATTTTCTCTCTGAACTGCAGCTTGGCTTTCTTCCCTTTTTGATCTACTGTCTGGATCCTCTGGAATTTGGGGCCCAGTGATACCCCAGTCTCTTGCTCCAGCCTGGCCAGGGAAGTGAACCGCAGGCTCACAGGAACCACACCGGGTCTGGGCCTGGCCCTGGGCCTCAGGAGCTCACTGGCTGCATAGAGGGCCTGGACCAGACTCCCCTGAATATCAAAAGCTCCAGGCAGCTCCTCAGGAACGGGCCCTGAGCAGCAGTGAACCAGACAGCGGCATAGCCTAGAAAAACAAAATGGTCGCTGCCTTGACAGGAGCCCAAGTGACGCACGGGCCTGGAGGCTTCCAGGAGGAGGTGTCTCCTGAGCTGAGCCCTGTGCTGAGACTCTTGGGGTTTGACTCCACTATTTAAGGCTTTTCATGATCTGACTGCAAACAAGACCTCCAGCCTTCCTTTTCTCCCCACCCTCTCACTGCTCCTGAACCATCAAAACACGTTCCAGCTCCCAAGCCTTGGCCTGTGTTCTCCTGGATGCCCCCCACTCTGCTCCTCTCTGCCTATCAGATCCCCCATCCTTAAAGGCCTCCTTCCAAGTGTCCCCTTAACCACAATGCCCTCCTCATCCTCTTCCACCAGCCTCTGTCTCCCTCTTTCGACACCCTCCAGGCAGGTTGAAGTCTTCTTTTTCACAAAACAGTTACTAATCCTGTCTAAACCTACTGTCTATTGCCCTTTTCCAGTTACCATCATGGTGCACAGTAAGTGCTCAATAAATGTTAAATGGCTTAAATTTAGTGGAAAAACAATTCCCTAGGCTTTCCCGGGAGAGCCACTTCAAGGCTCCACATGTGTACAGGGTTTGGAGCCAGGCTGTACAGGAAACATTGCTCCTCCCTCCACGCCACTCCTCATACACCTGCGACCTCAGGGGGAAGCAGACCTCTGTGGAGACATCTTCTCCATGTGGCCTCTGTCCTCGTTGGTGAGCAAAAGACAAGCTAGGAAGAGTCTCATTCTTCAAGAATCAGTGCAGATGACACCTCTTCTTGGAAGCCTCCCCTGACTTCTCTGTGCTCCCACAGCCCCAGGGCTCCCCTCCATCACAGCCCCCAGCACTCTGAGTGGCCTCTGTCTATTTCCCCCTCACGAGAGTGGGGGCGCTGAGGGCCAGGCACATGGAAGGTACCCAGTGGATGTTGGAAAACCACACCAAAAGCAGGAGAGAGCACCCTATTGTACAGATGGGAAAGCTGAGGCCCTGCAGGAAAAGGAATCATCAAGTCCCATGGTGAGAGATTGTCCCAAACCTCGCATCCAGGCCTCTTCTCTCTCCCCACCCACGGCTCTACCCTCTGCTGCCCCCTGCACAGGCCCCAGGGACCAACTCCCTGACCACAGTGGGACAGACCTCCGTGGATAGAACAAATTTCACAAATGCTGCTGGGCTGGGGAGACCTTTGTTCCTCCAGCCCGAGGGAAGTCAGTGTCCCCCTCCTTGCATTTCCCTCCCGCCTGCTCCCTCTCCCTTCTCCTTTTCCTCAACATCATCGTCATCAACAATAACTCGGGCCTGGTTTCCTTGATCAGTAAGGAAATGCTTCCTCTGGTCCATCTTCATCCTCACCAGCAGCACCCCAAAGAGATGCCTAGAGGTGGATGGGGTGGAAGTGGGGAAGGTGGTGCCTGAGCTGTAGGGATTGTGGTCCCCCCCTTACCCACCATCAACCCTTCCCAGCCATGATCTCCCCCAGGCAGGGCTATGGTATCCCAGATGCCTGGCAGCGCCAGGCACAGAGCAGCGTTGGGCATCAGAGCGGATTAAATTAGGAAATGAACACGTGAAAAGGCAAGAGCTATGTCCTTTGCGGAAGAACTGGGTGGGGCTCCAAGGACCCTTGAAACTCTGGGAGTTCTCAAGGCCTGGGCCTGTTTCCTCTCTTTCCCCTGCCATGGGCTTCCTGAGAACTCCCTTCCCCCAGTCCAGGTGAGTGTCCAGATACGTCCTCCCCAACTGCATCTCTACCCCTGACCCCCACCCAACCCCTTCACCTGGTCCCAGTAGTGGCCCTGTGGAGACACGTGACTTCTCCCCATCCATGCTTTGGAAGAAGCTGAGGTTGGTCCAAGCAGGCAGGGGTGGTGCAGTGGGTAGTGTTAGGGGAAAGCGTCCTCTCCCCTCCGAGCAGGTCCGGAACCCTCCATTCAGTGGGGGGGGTGTGGGGGTGGGGGGGATGGGGGGACAGGGACAGGTTATACGACAGCGGTCTGTTCAATAAATGAAATCAGTTCTATCCAATAGCCCTGTTCTGACCTCAACTGTGGATGTGACTAGCCAGCCTTGGGCTGGGTGCTGACACTATACCAAAGGTGGGGAGTCCAGGCAGCCCCCTGGAAGTCACATTCCCACTGGGCCAACCTGGAGGACTGACCAGGCTGGTCCTGGAGTCTAGGGATAAGACTCAGTACTGGTTCAGCAACCCCCCTCCCACCTCCAGGGCCTGGGCAAGAGACTGTGAGGCCTCGAGCCTCAGTTTCTTCATCTGCAGGTGGAAGATGAGTGGTCCCTCCCAGGCCACTGTCAGGATGAAGGTTGCCTGGCGCGTGGTTCACATCAGGGCGGATTTATGAATGGATGAGTGAATGAATGAAGAGGGGGTTGGAGATGCTCCTCCAGCTGAACTCCCCCAGGTCCTGGAAAATCAGCACCTCAGACTCCCACCCAGTCCTCGCCAACACAGTCCAGCCTGGAGGCAGGCCAAGCGCTCCCTCCCCGCTCCCACCCCCCGAAGAAACCCTTACAAATCCCACCAAATCTCACCAGGAGCTGTATAAGGGGCTCGTGGCCACACCTCTTTCTAGGATGCAGGATTTGTGGAGGGTGATTGGAGAAGGGTTGCTGAAAACAAGCCCCATCCCCGGAAAAATCTTCCTGCTCTCACCGCTCCATCCCCCTCCCATCTGCCCCCCAAGCCCCACCCCCGCCCAGGGTTGGGAATCCGCCAGAAACTGAAGACAGAGCCAGTGAGACCTACACCCCTCGCTCTAGAGTGAACGGCAATGTGTCCATCACGGACTCAGGAAGTCCAGACTGGAGAGTGTGTGGGCGGCCGGGAGTTCATTGCCAGGCGCTTGAAAAGCGTTAAAACCTAGAGGCGGGGAGGGGAGAAGGGCGGTGCGGAGCCGGAGCCAAAGAGAAGAGGAGACTTGGTGGGAACGCTGATCCGTGGGGGGTCAAAGGGAGCCGAGGGGCCGCAAGGAAGCTGAGATGGGCGCTCTGAACGGCACAGCCCACAGCCAGGGCCCTCCCGGCACCTCCGGGTCCCCGGGAGCTGCTCCCTGGAGCCCCTCTGCCCTCACGCCCCCGGCCACCCGCTAAGCCGGGGATCTGCAAGCCGCCAGCCGGGTGAGTGAGGGGGGCCGGCCGCCGCTCCCCCCAGCACCCCCCTCCAAGTTGGCACCCCCCTGGCTGCCCTCCTCTCTAGGGATCCTTCCTCCCCTGGGGGTTCCTGGGGGCAGGACCAGCAGAGAAGTGTCCACTGGACCGGCTCAGGCAAGTGCAAGCTACGGGCGTTGGGGGAGGCTGGAGGGAGGGCAAGGGGATGAAAGGAGAAGGGAGACGATGGGGAGGGTAGCTTTAGGATTGGAGGAGATACTCCATATCCACCCTAAACCCCCAGGGGAACTGAGTAGTGCCCAGACAAGAGGTCAAGCACCTGTAGCCTTGAGCACAGTTCTCTGAAAAGAGATGAGAACGACAGAGAGGGAAACAGGAGAAGGGGGACACACAGCATGGAGAGGCTGCCCTGGGCCCCTCTGCTTTACCCTGAGCCCTCCCCCGTCTTTAACTCAGTAAGAATCTGCCCTAGAATCCACCTCCAGTCCCCACCCAGCTGTCCACCACACCCTCCCAAGACCCAAAGTGAGGAGGGAATAGGGAGAAGTGGGCACAGAGCGACTTCAAAACCAAGAGACAGATAAAGGCAGGCCGCAGTGGCCCCTCTGACCTTAACCATTTGTCTAACCAATATTTCCTGGGCACCTGGGGAGACCCAGACACTCCAGTGGGGATGTGGCAGCTAACAAGGTGGATATAATCCTGGTCCTCAAGGTAGATCAGTGGGGGATACAGACCTGGACACAGCAGTTCCCCATCACCGAGGCAAAGGAAGGCTTCCTGAAGGAAGCGACGTCCCAGCTGCGCTCTGATGGTTGAGCTGGAGTTAGCCACGTGAACGTAGAGGCAACAGGAGCAGCGTAGCCACCCGACCACACCTGGCGAGTTCGGCTCCGCTCCAGCAAAATCTAGAGGGCTGCCTGGAGGGAGCTGGGGCTGGGAGAGCCCAGGAGGGGTTTCAGCAGGGAGCGAAGGGGGAGGAGAGTGGAATGGGGTAGCAGTGAGTCTAGAGAGGAAGGGATGGGTTCTAGAGCCCTGGAGGGAAGAATCTGCAGGGCTGGTGACAGACTAGATTGGAAATGTGGTGGGGAGAGCCTGAGGGAGGAGGAGGTGCAAGGATGAAGCCAGGTTTCCGGCTGGGAGTCTGGGCTTTGTGGGAGAAGATGAAGTTTAATGGGCTTGTTTCTAAGAGGAAGAGAATGTTCCCAGGAGGGAGGGTTCAGGGGTCCAAAGCTGTGGAGAGGTCAAGTTAGCTAAGGACTGAACCGTCCTCACTGAATTCAGCACCGAGGAGGTGACTGGCGGCCTTGGAGCAAGCGCCTTCGGAGCGCGGTGGCACAGAAGCGCGACGGGAGTGGACTGACCTTTGAGAAGGAGGTACAGTAGGGAGCGCAGACAGTGCTCTCAGGATGCAGGCAGGTGTGGGGGAGGTGGGGGCTTTGTTTGGTTTCAAGCAGGAGAGGCTCGAGTGCCTCCAGGAGGTGCAGGCGCGGTGAGAAGGGCTGAGCACTGACTAGGAAGGGGGACGTTCCCCGGGATCCTTGAGGGCCTGAGTCACGCCAGAGACAGGGATGCACGAGGGCCCTGCTGCCCAGCTGGTGATTTTCTTTTCACCTACAAAGCTTAGCAGTTTGGGCACAAACGTGGAGGAGACAGAAAGCTGGACTGATGCAGGGTCGAGGCATCACTGGGCAGCTTTGGCAGAAGGACAAAGGAACAAGTTGCAAGACAAGGTAAACTGCAAGAGGGTAAGTGAAGTAAGGCAGTGGGGGTTCTCGGGTGGAAGCAGACAGAAGCAGAGGTGAGAGGCTCACGGAGACAATGTAGAGAGAGTTCCAGGATTGCATTAGGTCAGAGCACTGTTACAGCAAGAGGCTGCGGAGTCGTGGCGAAGAGCACAGATTTAAAAGACACACAGCCTCGGCCAGAATCCCAGCTCTGCCACATATTATCACCACGTCTGTGACCCTGGGCAGGTGATTCAACCTCTCTGAGCCTCTTTGTCCCCATCCCAAGCTGGAGATGGCAATAGCATCTATCTATATGGTTGTCATAGGGCTTAAGTGAGTTAATAATATAAAGGGCTTAAAACAGTGTTTGGCACATAGTAGGTGCTGTGCAGGTGTTTCTATAGTGGTCGCCATGGGGTTTAGTCAAGAGTAGGATGGCTGGGTTTCTCAGAGGTGGAAGGATTCAGGGTGATGACAGGGGTGGTGAGGTCCTTGGGGTGACGAGGGGGAGCATAGTTGGGGTGGAACGGAGGAACTGGGCGTTGGAAATGAGGAGCCAAGGAGCTAAGAGGGTGCAGGGTGGGGCGGCCGTGCAAAGGATGCTGACGTCCCTCAGGGCACTTGGGCTGGAGGAGAAAGAGCGCCTCCCAAAGCCTTGGAAGGAGGTGGGCAGTTCCACTGCTGCCAATCTGCAGTCCACCTCCACGCTCCCAGGCAGAGAAGTCTCCAGAGGTCCCTCTGCTGGGCAACAGCTTCTTGCTACCACATAGGCAGGCAACTGAGAGGGTCTTTGTGTCTGGCTATGTGTTTGCAACTCTCAGTGTGTAATGCATCTGTGTGTGTGTTTCTGGATATGTCTGGCCACTGAGTGTACACGTGTGATGTGTGTGTGTGTGCGCGCGCGCGCTCTCGCATGTCTATTGCGCGCGCGCATGCTCTCGCATGTCTATTGCGAGACATGCAATAGACATGCGACATTCTCTTGTTTCCAGCCTGGAGAATCTGGGTGAGCCTCGTGTGAGTGTGTGTGTGTGTGTGTGTGTGTGTGTGTGTGTGTGTGTGTGTGCGCGCGCGCGCTCTCGCATGTCTATTGCCTGGGCAGAAGTAGGGGAGCCGTGGGATTGGCTAGGGTGGGGGTGGTGGCAGCTTTGGGGGCTCCCAGGAGGCAGAATTCAGTTGGCAGAAGCTGAGAGCTTCCAGGGTAGTGAACAAGCTGGCACTGAGTAATGGTGATCTAGGAGGTTCCCTGAGGATGGGGGTGGAATGGAGGGTGGTGGATGGGGAGGCCAGGGGAGAGGGCTGGCCCAGAATTTCTGGGACTGAAGGGGAAAAGAGGGGCCAAAGCTAAGGAAAACAGAGGGGTTCACAGTGAGGGGAAAGAGCTCAGACTGAGCAAATGAGGGACTCAATCTCACATGGAAGACAGGGGGCTGGGACCAGTGCCTGATGCTTGGACCGAAGCCCCAGCCCCCTTGCCCAGAGGCTCCTGGGTCCTTGCAGCAGGAACCTGGGACCAGAAGGCCTGGAAACTGCCCCTGGTCAAATAACTGCTCTAGAACAACACAGACATCCAAGATTCAGAGACTGGGTGGGTCAGGCTGACCTGAGGGGCTTCAGACAGAGACCCCCTCTCTAGGAGCTCTGCATCCACCTATGGAGGACCATTCTCCCTGGGCCCCAAGCTTGTTGATGATTGGCTGGATAGTAATAATCAATTACTAATTTTTAAAATAAATATCTCTATACCTTCCGTAAGCAGAAATTCTGGTGTAGCAGAAACAACATGGCTTTCAATCTGACAGAACTGGGTTCAAATCCCAGCTTTACCTATCACAACTGAGTAAACCAGGGAATGTTCTTCACCTCTCCCAGCCTCAGGTTCTCACTGTGAACTGGGTTCAGGATGGCAACAGCCCACGGGGTCATAGTAAAGATTAAATGTGTGAGTGCAGGGAAAGTGCTTAGCACAGAGTTGCTGTTCAACGTGAGTGCCCATCTCCCCAAAATCAGAGCTACCCCCCACCCCACCCCCACCCTGAACAGCAGAGCATCAGGTTACTTCTGCAGGCCAGGGTGAAGGGAATGATTTAATCCCAGCCCAAAGCAAAGAACAGCCATATTACAGGTAAGTGCACAGTTTTTTGAGATCTTTTGCTATATTGGCAGTAATTTCTGATTGGTTTCCATGTCCACCTTCACAAACCACCAGCAGCAGGAGGACAGATTCAGAGACAATAATCTGGTTAAACCTTTCCCTTTACATTCAGCAGCTGAGGCCCAGAGAGGGGCCCTGGCCCTCCCAAGTTGCCCAACCAGACCAGAGTCAAGAACCCTGGTTATCTGAGGCCCAGCCCCTTAGTGTCTGCCTCTGCCCCTAACTGCTTATGGCCTGGACTCCCAAATAGAGTCCACAAGGCCTCCCAGGCCAAGGCAGGGCAGGGGGGACTCTGGCTGCCTGACCAGGGTCATGCGCAGCTGAATGGCAATGGTCAGAGCCCTGGCTTTGTGGGAAAAGGCCAGGTTCTGGTCTGGCTTGGCCACAGACTCCCTCCATGAACTTCCTCACTCCTAGCCTCAGTGTCCCCCCTCTGCAGATGAAGGAATTGAACGAGATGATCTTTACAGGTTCAGCAGCTTGGGGTGCTCACTAAAGAGAAGGTTCCAATTCTAAAACTCAAGATTCAGAGCAATGACCTTCCCTCCTGCTCAGGCAATGGGGTTGAAGACTGGCCTTGGGATGAGGTAGAAAGGGTTTGAAGGGATATTTGAAGGGATAGCAATAGCACCAACTCGGAGGGTCCTGCTTCTGAAATTAAATACTCCATCCTAGAAGTGACGAATGTCACAATCCATTGGCCAGAACTAGTCACACAGCCCCACCTAATCACAAATTGGCCAGAAAGTGCAATCATAACATGTGTTCAGAAGACGGGAGTACCAGAAAGATTTAGTGAACAGCATCAATGACACCCAGAGCACTCGCTACAAAACAGTATCCACCAGCCCCAGCTGGAGGGCCACAGTGCACCAGATGGAAATGGTGCTGCGGACTGAATTAATTGCAATAGCTGAACGACCTCAACACCTCACCCCTGCGTGCTCCAGGTCCCAATCAACCAGGATGGAGGCAACTTCAGGAATCAGCCCTTAGCCTGTTCTCTGCCTGGGGTGGAGACTCTGGGAGCAGTCTGTCTTCCAGAGTCAGTTCTGCCTCCCAGGAGCAGGTAAGGATCACTTGTTGGCAGTTAGCCGCTGGAAGCTCAGCCCTTGGGCAGGTATTTGCTTTAGTTGAACTGAGTGTGGTAAGCCAAGGAAGGAGCAAAGTGAGTTTACCTTCCTTAAGAGACACACAGAACACACCCTGTCCTCCTCTGCTGTTGATATTTGAGCAGCATAAGTACTGATTACAGGAGCTTATCCACAGAAGCCTCTGCCCTGTGCTTCTGTCATTCAACAAGCACTTAGCAAACCTAGCGCTATACTGGGTTGAGAACTCAGCCTTTGGTGTCAAGACACCAGTTGTCAAATCCTGGCACCACCACTGCCACTCAATGGTCTTGGGAAACTTGAATCTTTCTGTGCCTCAATATCCTCATATACAAAATGGGGATATGACAATAATACTTAATCTCATGCTATGAAAATTAAATTAGATGTTATTGCAAAGTGCTCAACATAACACAACTAACCTGGTTAGCAATCTGAAAGTGCTAATTTCAGATTCTCATATAGACTTGTTTATGGCTAAGAAAGACTAGCTTGTATCAGACCAACTCACTCACTGAGGGTAACTAAAAAGGCTGGATTAAACATTTAAGAAATCTGTTTAAAGGCATGGGAGAGCTACCAAGGCAGTAAGGACCTGAGGGGGCAAGATCTTGGAAAGAAGAGAAATAATATTTTATTTCACTCTTTCCCTTAAGGCATTTTCCAGTTTGTAGGGGGCAGTGGCCATGGATTTAGGAAGTCAAAATTGGAATTTAGGGCTTAAAAAGTGGAAAGGCCCTGTTAAACACCTGCAGCTTTTAGTTGGGGGCCCCAAAAGGCTATCCTCTGCAAGTACTGGTTAACCAGATATAGACCAGACCCAGGAAGACTGAAACACAGCTCCCAGTCAGTGCAGTCCCAGATTGGGCCTGTCCCTTCTTCAGCTGCATGTCAGAAGCAAAAGTAAATCTTCTCTAAAGGAAGATAACATCATCCAGGACCTCAAGCTATGTCTACAATGTTGGGCGTTTAAAAAAAAGTGATCTGGCATTACAGGAGATAAGACTTAATGACCCCAAACCAAAAGCAATAAAACAGACAATAAAAACAAGAGATCCAGATGTTGGAGTTTTCAGACATGGACTTCAAAGAGTTTAATATGTTCAAGAAAATACAGAAGAGGGAGTTTTTCAGAAGAAAACTGAAATCTATGAAAAAGAATCAAGTGGCAATACTAGAACTGAAAAGTTATAACAACTGAAATTAAGAACTGAATAGATGGATTTTACAGCAGAGAAGACACAGGTGAAGAGAGGATTAGTGAACTGGATGACAGATTGGTAGAAAAATAGCCAGAGAGAACCAGGTCGGGGTGGGGGGGGGAGGGCTAGAAAATACAGAATAGAGTATAAGAGATGTGTGGGACAATGTCAAATGGTTGAACATGTATGCAATTAGGTTTCCAGAAGGAGAGAAGAGAGAGAATAGAGGGAAAGATAATGGCTGAAAATTTTCCAAAAGAGGCAAAAATCAAGCCACAGATTGTAGAAGCATCAGGAAGCCCACAAAGGATAAATACAAAGAAAATCTCACCTTGGCACATCATAGTAAAACTGCCAAAACCCAAAGATAAAGGGTCTTCTCTATAAGGAAAAAGAAAGGAGAGCCTTGGATCCTCCAGCCACCTAGGCCTCCCCCCGCCACCCCCCGACCCTTGTCCAGTGTCAGCTTTCAGGAGTCTGCTGTGAGATAAGGTGAAAGGCCACACACTATCCCTTCCATCAGGGTCTCCCTCCATCAGCCTCAGACAGAGCCTTCCCCATAGGAAGGACAATGTCAGATAATGATGAGGTACAGAAGGGGTGAAATTTGGGAATCTCACAGCACCTCCTGAGGGCAGCAGGAAGAAAGTGTTGGGATTTATCTCCACATCAACACCAAGGGGATCAAACCCTTCTCTTTAAAATGAAGCACGATTGCATACGTTGTGAACTAGACCATGTGTTCTCTGATTCTGGTCTTCCTTTCAGTCCATCCACTAGACCCAGATCAACTTCCCTCTCTGAGCCTCCATTTCCTCAGTTGTAAGATGTGGCTGTTAATAAGTATCAAGCAGGTGTATCATTTGGTGATGTCATGCATGTGAAGCTGCTTTAAAAATTGTACCCCTTCAGCGGTTGCTATTGCTGCCTGGCAGAACCGACAGCTGCAGATCAAAGATGGTTCGCAGGGCTTCCCTGGGGGCACAGTGGTTGAGAGGCCACCTGCCGATGCAGGGGACACGGGTTCGTGCCCCGGTCCGGGAAGATCCCACATGCCGCGGAGCGGCTGGGCCCGTGAGCCATGGCCGCTGAGCCTGCGCGTCCGGAGCCTGTGCTCCGCAACGGGAGAGGCCGCAACAGTGAGAGGCCCGCGTACCGCAAAAAAACAACAACAACAACAAAAAAAGATGGTTCATGCAAATATGGCGCTTCCTGAGGAATCTGTGGTCGGTAGATGCCCTCAAGGGTCAACACATGCTTTCTTCACCAGGATTTTGGGATTTCTGAATTCCTGCCAGCTTACTGTGTCAGCCAGGAGCTTCTCGCTGGAGTTGCAGGACAGCTGTCACCTCCCCTGGTGCCACCTCCCACTGTGATGCCCGGGGAGGAAGCCCTGGAGTCCTCACATTGGGCAGGCCCGGAGGTGGCCTCCAGACCTTCTGACCTGCTTGGGCCAAGCTGATTCCTACCTGTGTCCAGAGTGACAACCTGAGCTGCCCCTCCCCAGCACTAGTCCTCGTTTTCACACACCCCATCATCAAATTCTCTCCAACTCCTCTGTGTACAGGCTTTGGACTCGGGAAGGATAATTCAGGGCCCGTCCCTGAGGCACTTCCATCTGAGGGACAGACTAACTGTTCTGTTTCCAAACTTGACATGACTGACCCCCCCAGATCTGAGACCTTAGAGCCCCTTCTTTATCAGCCACCACTACGACATGAGTAACATGGAAATCTCACTATGTCCTGCACTGTTCTAAGCACTTGATTTAGCTTACAGCATTTAGTTATCACCACACCCTATCAGGTAGGTTCTCTTATTAGCCCCACATTACAGGTGTTAACACTGAAGCATAGAGAGTTAGGCCACTTGTCCAGGTCATGCTCCGTTACTCATCCAGCATGCTCCGTGCCAACCAGTAGTCCCATCTAATTACTCCCCTCCCACCCCAACTCAGAGCCCTTTTCCGACACTTTTTCACAATTCTAACACAGCTCCATGGCTATGATCTCATCCTTCGAGGGCCTTAATACCTGTGATTTCATGTTATAGAGCAGAATTCTCAAATAGAAGTCTTAAACTCCCCAGACTCTGATGACATTACCCTTGCTTCTGTACACATTCCCAGAATTATAGAATCCAGTGATAGATCCCACAACCAGATACAATGAGAAAATCCTAGAAAGGGATCCTAGTACCCAGTGATTGGGCTTTTGAGTCCAGGTTCAACACTAGACTCCTGGGGGATGCGATGGGGGTAGGAGTGGAATCTAATAGAATGCCCAGTCTGGGAAGGACCCGGGGCCTTGGGTCTGCTCCAGCCCAACCCATGTAGGGACTGTCTCTTCTCACTGACCATCTAAAACTTCAAGAGCTCCTCACTCTCATGTGGTCATTCACTCCAGGGCCTCATCTGATATTCGGGAAAGTTAATGTCATTGCTATGCCTATCAGAACCTGGGGTGGTGGCCCCCAGGCCAGGCAGCAGGTCATGAGGTCCCGGTCCCGGATACTGGGTAAATCGCTAGATCTCTCAGCACTTCAGTTTCCTCTTGTGGACGAGCTGGGGCTAGACCAGATGATTTCTAGGGCCTCTAACACTCAAGGGAGGAAGCTAAGTCCCAAGAGCTGCCACCTGGCCTCTGATTAGAACTACTGATCATGATTATCACGGTGCTGAGGACTTTCCACCTATTTACTCACTTAATTAGCCCAAGAAGGCTTTCTGGAGGAGAGGAGGTGGAGGACTGGTGTCTGTCTGGAGGACATAAGGAAGTGGGGAGGGAGGGAAGATGGCAAGATTAGCCACGAGGAACTCCAGGGACCTGGTGGGATAAGGGAGTCCTCCCATGGGGGGTGAGCTGTTGCTTCCCAAAGGCAGAGGCAGAGACAGGGGCTGGCCAAGATGGCATGGCCTCTGCACTCCCAGGCACTGAACATAGCCACAGAACGGAGAGTGGGGTTGGAAGCCCAGATGCCCAGCTGACCTCTCCCTTGATCTGTGCCCACAGGACTACTGTGAGCTGAGCCCCTGACATGTGGGCTGGCCGGGGCCGGCGGCAGGAGGGAGCTGGATGAGTGCCCGGAGTCCCCAGGCCGATGCCGCCCCCGGAGAAGAGCCAGGGCCCCCCGGCCCGGGCGCCCGCGGGCCGCGCTCAAGGCCGGCTGCCCGGCCCGCCGTCCCCGGCGCTGTTCTGCGCCTGCGGCCTGTGCGTGCTGCTGGCGGGCGTGAACGTGACGCTGGTGGGCGCCTTCGCTTCCTTCGTCCCGGGGCACAACGCGCCGCTCATCTTGGGGCCGGCGCTGCTCGTGCTGGCGCTCGGCTTCTTCGCGGCCTGCTGCGTGTGTAGCCGCCGCCGCGGGCCCGCGCCCCGTTCGCGCTCGACGGCGGCCGCGGGTCCCTGCCAGGGCGGGGGCGGCGGGCGGGTGGCGCTGGAGATGGAGAGCAGCGAGCGCACGGCGCAGGACACCACGGCCGTGCAGCTCAGCCCCGCCGCCTCGGCCGCGTCGTCCGGCCGCTCAAGCCCCAGCCCCGGCCCCTTCACCCTGGATGCCCCCGCGCCCGCAGCCCTCTACGCGCCGCGCGCCGATGGGGTCCGGCTCGACCTGCCCCGGGAGGGCGTCGCCCCCTAGCCTCCCGGGTCCCCGGCCCTGACTCCCCTGTCCCGGTTCCCTCCCATCAGTGCCATTAGGAAAAAAGAGAGGGAGGAGGAGAGACAAGAAAAAGAAAACTTTCATACGGGTCCGGTGCTGGGCACAGGTGGCCTCCTCTGTCCCATCTCTGGAACTTCCGGGAGAGGGAGGGGGGAGTGTGAGGATGGTGTCCAGGCACGGCCCTCAAAGGGTGGGGTCTGCTGGGCCCTAGTTTACCTCACTCCCCAGACGTCCGGAAACCGGGCTGCTGGTCCTTCCCTTCCTGGGCACTGTGAGCAGAGCCACTCTGAGGGGCTCTCAGCAAGGCCCGCGCCCCCAGGGGGTGGGTGGAAGAGGGGGAGAAAGGATGGGTTCAGCCTGGGCTGTCTCCTGTCCCCGCCTGCTGAGAAAGGCTGCCCGACCCCCTTCTGTCCCTCCCCGCCCTCCTTGTCTCTACCCCAACATGACCTTTTGGGATTAATGGGGGCAGGATCTGATTTGAGCCAGATCATCCCTAAGATAGAGCTGTGTTGAGCACACTCCACCCCTTCTGCCCGACTAGAGCAGGGGGAGCTGAGCTGGGGGCCGACAGGGAGGAGTGGTGAGGGGGCTCCTCCCACCCTGAAGGTCTCGGTGTGCACCGCACTGTGTATTCCCGCTGTACCTCCCTCGCTCCTTAATAAATCACCTTTGGAGTCGTCCTCTGCCCTTGTGCAGCGCAGGAGGGAGGAGCTGACTGCGGGGCCTCTGACCCAGCACCCTGGAGTCTTCGGTCCCCCCACCCTGCGGCGGAGTGCTTCATCATCCCAGCACCAGCCCCCCTTGGAGACCTGGAAGGGAGCCCCAGGGAGAGGAGTGTGTGACTGTGAACAAAAGACTGAGACTGTGGGTGCCTGTGAACATCTGTGGAAACAGGGTGTCGGATAGGGGGCTGGATGAGTATATGAGTGTGACTGTGGGTGAGACAGCCCGGCTACGTTATGAGATGGGGAGTGTGGGAGTATCTTGGGTGACACTGTCTGACATCACACCTGTGTGGGAGCGTGTGTGTGTGTTGGTGGTTGAGGGCTCGGTCACCCAGCAGGGATGGTGAGGCAAGAAGGGCTCCCCAGGTCTCGCAAAGCCTACACCTTTCTCCTGGCCTGGCTGCGCTTGCAGTCTGGGCTCAGCCTGTCCTCTGTCCAGGTGGGTGAGAGAAATGCAGGTAGAGAATCCAGGTAGAGAAATGCAGGCTGCCCTGCAAGGAGAAACAAGGGGACTGGGGGCTGGAGGAAAGACACTGCAACCCTGGGCCAGCCCCTCCTCTCACTTCAGGGACCCAGGCAAGCAGTGCCCAGGGATGGTGGCACGCGCTGGCCCACCACCCCTGGCTGGCCATGACTCCCTGTCCAGCTGCCCTTGGCTTCATCAGCCTCCCTTCCTCTTTCCAGGCTGGGTTCTGCTGCTCTTCTGCCCTGGCACAGGCACTTTCCACCAGCCCTGGGGCTCTTCCTCCCTTCCTCTGACCCTCTCTCTGCCTCTTCCTCTCCTGCTGTCTCCCTCCCACTGACCTGAAGAAGGGAGACTCCCTCTCAGTGGGCGCTGAGCAGGTCATCTCTATTAATTAGCAAGGGTCGATGGTCCTAACCTTTGAAGCATCTAGCCCCTGGAGCTGATGACCTCTTCTCAGAGCACTTCCCCACCCCCACCTGCATTCGTGTGTGTGTGTGTGTGTGTGTGTGTGTGTGTGTGTGTGTGTGTGTGTAAGGAAGGCCACCTCTCCAGGCTCCAGGCCTGTCTCTTCTGGTCCACTGGCAGCCTCGGACGCCACCTGCTGCCTTGGAAGAGTAGGAGGTGAGAGGGGCCACTGCTGATGCCGCCTTGGGGTGTGGACCACCCTTCTCCCACCACCTTCTTAAGAAGAGGCACCCCAGATTCTAGCCCAGGAATGCCAGGCCCAGCCCAAACCCCTCCCCCTCCTGCTGGCAGAGGCCTGGAGTTGTACCATCAGGGTTTCTTCCTCTTCTACAGGAAGACTTTCCAGATCCTATCTTGGAGCCTGGCTGCTGGGGAGGAGAGTGAGCATGTGCTAGGGTTCAAGGCAGTGGGCCACAGATCGATGGTGTGAGTGAATAGAATGGGATCAAGGTGGCAGCAGAGGGCGGGTTGTGGGGCATGGCTCCTTGGAGTCTCCCTTGCATTGTCACCGCCAGCTGAAGGTCATCTTTTGTCCCGTCTGTGCCTCCTCTCCCTCCCCAGGCACACCAGGAGATATGCTCTATACCCCAGGACCCACTTTCCAATCCACCAGCCCTAGTAAAGCCCCCCAGTATCCCTCCAGGCCTGCCACACCCGGGGACTCCTCCCCTCATATCCCTTCAGGCCCCCCTAGGGCAATGCATCCCCCGTGGAGCCAGCGAGGCCCAAGGGCAGCCGCAGTCTCCACGCACAAGGAGGCTGGAGGATTGCCCTGTCTCCGCACGTCTGCAGTCCCCTCCCCGGCAGGCTCCAGGCCCTGAGGGCAGAGAGGGGCTCCAGGGCGCCACCGGGTGGGGAGCAGGTTTCTGTGGAAGGAGAGGAGGTGATTCTGAAGGCACAGAGGCAGGAAGCTCCCTGACCTTGAGGAATCTGAGCAGGGACTGCCACCTCCCGCTGGGACACTGCGGAGGGGTCCTGGGATGAAGGCTGAACCCTCCCACTCCCACTCCTGGCCCTGAGAGTCAGAACTGAGGCACCAGGGTATGTCCTCAGAGGTCCAGGGGCTGCACGCAGTCCTATGTGGAGGACACATAGCTGGTCCTTCTGAAAGGAGGGGTGCCGCCTGGGGCCTGGGGGAGCTCAGGGGTGGCACAGTGAGGCCACCTCCCAGAGGGCCAAGACAAGGGAGCCCACCAAGGGCCACTAAGGACCACATTCGGAGCCTTGAACTCAGATCCTCTCCCTCTCTTCCCACTAGAAGAAATGAGGGTGGCCACTTAGGACCATTTTTTACTAATTAATTCAACAAATAATTCCTGAGCCCTACTATGAACCCATAGCTTGGTGAACAAGCTCTGGAGGAGCTTACGTTCTACTTGGGGGAGAATTAAAGCATTAAATAAGTAAGCAAACAAGACAAAAAATCCTAGCTGGTTGATAGTGCTGTGCAGAAAATCACAATAGGGAGGTGTGACAGAGGGACTTCGATGGCTGGAGAGGTCTTCTCTGAGAGGTGACATTTAAGCTGAGCTCTGACTGACAAGAGTTAGCCACGCATGGGTCTAGAGCAAGAGCATTTCATGCTCAGGAAAATGGCCAGTGCAACCCTAAGGTGAGAATGAACTTGGCTTCCATGTGTCAGACCAAGAAAGAAGGGCTGTAGAGACAAGGGTGGGAGATGAAGTTGGAGAAGGGGGGAGCGGGCGTCGTGCTCAGCTCCTGTAAAGCTTAGTAAGCGGGGTGAGGAGCTGGGGTTTTATTTTCCGTGAGATGGGAGCCACTGGCGGGTTTTAAGCAGGGAAGTGACATGATCTGATTTATGATTGCACAGCTCGCTCTGCCTGCTATGTGGAAAATAGATGTTGAGGGACACAAGGGAAAAGAGGGGCCAGGTTGGGAGGTCGTTGCAGTGGGAAACGCTGGGAGTCAGGACCGGAGCGGTGGCTGTGAGCTGGGCCGATTCGACACCCATTTTTGAGGTCTCCCTGTCAGGGGAGTTTAAGGGAGTGAAAGAGAGGAATCTTGAAGGAAGTTCTAGAATTTTGGTTTGAGCAGCTGGGCATATGGTGGAGGAAAAGCAAGGGCTGTTGTCATATGAAAGGTCTGTAAACCCAGTGGAGCTGTCCTGTAGGAGCTGGAGCCGCAGGCCCGAGTTCCAGATGGAGAGCCCTGGGGAGGCAGATGCAGAAGCCACTGACCTGTGGGTGGTGGTGAAGCCACGAGTCCAGATGAGGCGTATGAGGAGAGATGAAGACCAGGAACCAGAACCTAGAGTAGTCCAACCTCTGACTCTTAGAGGAAAGAAGGGACTTGAAGTTGCCCAGTTCTGAATCTCACCTAAACTTCTGCTGATGCCAGTGCCTTTCTGATGAGGTCTGTGCACTAGGAGTCGGGGATCAGGGAGAAGTGAGTAGAATGTGAGCTCGAAGAGGTTGGGACTTCTGGCTTATTCACAGCTGTGCACTCAGTGCCTACCTGGCACAAGGTAGGTGCCCCATAAATATTTGTCGAACGACTGAATGAGTAAAGAGTGTGAATGTTATCACACAGCTAAGGTTCTGGGCCTCCGGAAACAGGGATTTATCAAGATGCCTGATTCTGGACAGGAAGGGAGAAAAGCTCCTTATGCGTGTGGGAGTTCTCCTGGCCAATTCCTGTTTTCTGCTTTGTGTGTGTGGGGGGGGTGACACAGGAATACAGATCTGGCTAGATGAGCATTAATGGATGTACCTGAGGGCCAGGCTCCCCTGCATAGGAGACGGCCAGCTGGATGGGCTAAGACTGAGGAAACCGGCACTGCTAGGGAGTGCCACCAGAGGGCACCCTGGGCACATGACAGGGGATAGAGGTGACAGTCCAGCCAGACTGCACAACTTTGCCTTTTCCTCTTCTGAGGAGGTGGGGAGTAGGGAGTTGGGTGTGCATGAAGGGGTGGGTGTTAAAGTCACCCAGATTCACTAAGTGACACCTCCAACCCTGGAACCTGAGCTTACGACAGAGGGAGGCCTGGTGCTGGACACAGACATCCTTTATCAAGGACACAGGTGAGTCCTGGGTCTGGTCCTGGACTGAGCCCTCACTCTGATTTTAGACTAAGTCCCGACCTGAGCTTGGTCCTGACCACATTCGGAGCCTTGACCCTGCCTGGGCCACACAGTGAACCCTGACCCTGATCTTAGACTGAGTTCTGACTTGAACCCTGACCTTTACCAAAAATTGAACCCTGATCTGGGCACAGACTGAGTCTTGGTCATGGACAAACATTAAGCCCTTATTCTGGGCACAGACAGCCCTGACGTTGATGCATGCACTAAGGCCTGATTCTAGTAACAGGTTGAGCCTGACGCTGGTCACAGAGCCCTGAATCTGGTCCCAACCTGAACTCTGACCCTAATCAATACACTGAATGCTGACTCTGAACTAAGACAGATTTCATCATGATCACGGACTGAGCCTTGATCCCGAAGACTGGCTCCCTCACACCCCATTGACTACAGGACCTTCCAGATGAGGTTCCCAGGCCAGGCTTCAGCCCCAGAACGAAGTAACTTCTGGAAACACTTTGGAAGGGGAAAGAAGGAATTCTGGGTCTCTGAATGGTCTGGAAACTCCTAGACATTGCATCCCTGAGGATGCAGAGGCCAGACAGAGAAAGGCCGGTTCTAGGCTGTCCGGGACATGAGGGACGAAGGACAGCTGGGCCTTCTCCAGATACCCCTGGAGCTCCGGTGAGGCCTGTCCGCCTGCCTGTGCGTCTGGGGGCCTCCAGCCTGGGCGCCTCTTCCATCTGCACTTCTGACTCCCGCTAAAACCCGGGCAAGTCCCTTCCACTCACTGGGCTGTGCCCCACCCCTCGTTACCTTTCAGGGCAAAAGGAAGAAGGTGACCAGGTCATGACTGAGGGCCCCGTGTCCCCACCGTGTACCCTGGCAGGAAGAGAAGCCCCCTCGCTCTGGCCGGTCACTGCAGACAAGCAAGAGAAAGTGAATCACGCTCAAGGCAGCTCCAGCCAGGCCTCAGCCTCAGGTTGGCAGTGGTGGGTGAGACAGGAGCAGGGAGGCGGGAAGGAGGAGTCCCGGAGGTCCCCGTACCCTCCCGGGGTCTGGTGTGTGTGTGAGGACAGGCAGGTCCGCGAGGCACCACGCAGCCCCTCCGCAGGGCACACTGCCCAGGTCAGGGCCGGCCCGGGGAGCCTCGGCCCTGCGGGGCCCGAGCGGGCCTCTGCCAGGCCCTCCCCAGGCTCACCTTGGGCGGCACTGGCGCGGGCGTGGGGACCGAGCCAGGCGGGAGCCGGGGCGGGGGAGGGGCGGCTCGAGTCAAAAACGCTGACGCCGAAGACAATGAGCTCTCCCAGGCTGAGGCAACTCATTTGGTCCCGGCCACGCTTTATTAAATTCTCATAAACCTGTCAGGGGGGACAGGGCTCGCTTCAGTTTACCTCATTAGCCCGACACAATGACAGTGGGGGGGGGGGTGGCGGGGGGTGGCGGCAAGGGGAGGCCCGCGCTCAGCTCTGAGAACCGAGCCAGCCGGGAAGATAATTGAATTAAGTGGCTTTTGTTAATGGTTTTTAAGACTCCGAAGTGTAAATAACATTTAGGGGCTTTCTTTTAACGGGGCTGGGGTTTCAGAGACCCGGGGAGCTTAGGGGAGGCCCAGCCCAGGTCCCTGCCCCTCTGCCCCGACCCCAGCGGAGCTTGGGAGGGGCGACCCGCCGGGGCTGCCCCGGGATGCGGCGAAGTTACGCTGCGAGGAGCGAGGGGAGGGGCCAAAGAAGGTGCGACAACTTCCTGGTGGGGCTTTGAATAGAGACGGGGAGAGAGGGGGGCCGCGATCTCGAGCGGGCGGAGAGGGAGGGGCTGCCGGTGGTGAGCTGCCCAGGCCTGCAATGCCACCATTGGACAGAATGGCCAGGGCTATCCCTGGGGTGCTACTGGAGGCGTGGACTGTGAGGGTCAGGGGACCTGGCCTTCTGGGGGTGTGGGGCGGAGTAGTGTTCATTCCTCGCTGCGAGGGCAGCGGGACTAGGCGGTTATGGCTGTATTGCTTATGGCTGCTGGGAGGGGCCCCCCGGGAAAGAGTGGGAGCCCCTTCACAGGACATGTGGGAAGGCTGTGGTGGCCGGTGGACTAGACCCCAGGTTTCCTGAAGGAGACTGGACTTGAACTGAGCTATAAGAGAACCTGCAGATAGGGGTGCGGAGTTCACGTCTCTGGGGGCACAGGGCCTGGGCAGCTGCATTCCAGGGAACAGGGCCATGGAAAAGCTGCTTGGAAAGCTGTCCCCTGGCTGTCCTCAGTCACAGCTTCTCCCTCTCTGCAGACAGAACCAGGTCCAGGAGCTGATGGGGCTGGAGGCGAAGGGCTCTGGGCTAGGTCCCAAGGGGCTGGAGGGGGGGCGGGGCTTGCCCTAGGCCAGCCCACAAAGGGTTAAGGCATTAATCGCCCTTGCGTGCGACAAAGGGAAGTGAGTTTTCTGATCCAGAAAGGATCAGTCCCTGGGACGCCCCATCAGGCCCTTCAGCGTGAAATTATACCCCAGCGGGGGTGCTCCCCTCCCCCCCACACACACTACCCGCCTAGGCCTGGCACAGGATTAGGGCCTGGAGTCATCAGCTTAATAGATCCCACCCCCCCCCACCCCTTCTCCCCCAGAGCCTTCAGTGGAGCCTTCAGTGGAGCCTCCAGGCCTGCACCAGCCTGTCTGTCGATCTGATCTGTCTGATCCTCTCTGGCCTCACTCTCGGTCTGCTCCTTCCATCCGTCTCCTCAGCTGCACCCTGACCCCACTCTCTATTTGAGTTTCTTCATAACCTTTAATCAGCACCCCAAACATATTTGTTTCAGCACCTTTCTACCTGTTGTCTGTCTCCCCACCAGCAATGAGTGCCTTGGGAGCAGGGACAGTCTCGTTCAGCACTGCATCTCCAGTTCCCAGGCTGTGTCTGGCACATAGATGGTGCTCAGTAAACATTAGTTGACTGAGGCCCCTCCCAACCACCTCACAAAGACTGGTGGCGGGTGGTCCCTAAAGTGTGGGCACTGGGACTCAAGACTGAGAGGAGGGAGCTAAAGCCTGTGCCAAGACAGGGCCACATCCTCAGGAAGAGAAGAGACAGGAAGAGACAGGGACTGGGCTACAGCCTCAGCCTCAGGCCCAGCCTCATCTCTAAAGGAGAAGGGCGAGGTCCTGCATGGCCAAGGGGTGCTCACTGGTCCTTGGGCACCATCCCCGGACACCCCTTCATCCCACTTCCTTGGGCAGCTGCTGGGCCTTTGCCACGAGTGCCTCCAAGCCCCGTCTGCACCCACAGCGGGTCATGTGGTCCAGCATGGGGAGAGGCCCTGGGTGGAACAACTGAGGAAACTGGGGGGTGAATATCACACAGAAGAGAAAACTCAGCAGGACATTCAGAAAGCAAGGCCGTCCAAGGCAGGCGGGTGGCCTGAATAGACTACCCTCCAACCTCTACACAGGAAACAGAGGCCCAGAAAAGGCCAGGGCTTGCCCAGGGCCACAGAGCAAGGCCAGACAGGAACCGGGCTCCCAGGGTCCCAGGCAGAGCCCGCCGCTCACGCTGCACCTCCAGTTCAGTTAGACAGGTGCAGTATTGGTTCCACAACAACTCTGAGCCTGGCTCTGCCCGTGCCAAGTCCTGCTCAGGGAGCTCCATCTGGGTGTCCCTGGATGGCCAAGAGGGGTCAAGAGAGGGAGGGGCTGAGTGATCAGGCGAGGCTTCCTGGCGAGGGTGCGTATGGATGGGTTCTGAAGAGTGAACAGGCTTTCCCCAGAAGGCCTGATCAGCAAGAGCAGACAGGTGGGAAGGGGCACAGTGAGTGCGGGAGGTGCCACGTGGTCCAGTTTGGTTGGACGTCCCAGAATAGTGTGAATAGATGTCTCCTGTGTGCACACCACCCCCACCCCCCAGGCCAGGCCTGATGAGGAGGAGGCAGGTTTCAGCTCAAATGAGGAAGAACTTCCCGGTCAGACCTGGAGCAGGCTGCCCAGCAAGGTAATGAGCTTCCCATCCCTGTGGGTTTGTGGCAGGGGCTGGGTGTTAGTGACTCCTGCCCAAATGGGGACTGAACTGGAGGGCCCCTGAGGATGTCTGTTCTGAGAACCTGTAGCAGGAATCCCCAGGCCATCCACACACCAGGCCCTCCAGTAGGCCACCGCCAGCCCACACTTGTCCATTCGCTTGGGCTTAGTGGGATCCTGGCAGCTAGAACAGGAGAAAGGGAGAGGAAAAGACAGGCAGAAAGACTCCTTTTGCAGGTCTGGCTACTCCAGGTCCTGCCTGTATACCTGGAGCTTCCACCCAGTGCAGTCAGGGGCTTCAGTCCAAGCCCAACTTAAACACAGGGACTGAGGCCCAGAGAGGGACTTCTCCCATGTCCCACAGTCCGAGAGGCAGGTCAGAGCTTGCTGGCTGCACAGTCTCTCTCTCGGTGGCTTACCAAGAGCAGACTGAAGGTAAGTCTGAATGAGGCAAGCCTCTCGGGCATCTTGTCGGCCCTGCCTCCAGAGGGTCCGTGTGTGCTGGGGAGGGACCCCAGGGCCGAGGATGCCCTGCACCTGCTAAAAGAACCCAAACTCCCTTTCATCTCTCCCATGTTGTCAAGCATCCACCTCAGCCTAGCCTACCTTGTTCCTGAGGCACTAGGGCTCTTGTTTCTTGGAGCTCTCTCCTCCGGGAAAATCTTAAGGTAAGAAAGTGTTCCCGCCCTCCTGGCTGCCCAGCACATCTGTGTGGAGGCGAGGGATGGATGGGCTGAACTCTGAAGGACCCAGGCTTCCAGGTCTGCAGCCGCTCAGGTGGGGACGGCAACAAAGAGCAGCTTTGTAAGCACATGCTCACACTCACACGCACCCGCACACGCCCCACACGAGCTCTTTCCAAGAATGGCTCTTCAAACCTGGTTGCCGAGATAAAGGAACCACTGGGCAGTCAGTCCCCAGGAGGAAGTATCACTCCCGTGGCCTTTGTTGTTCAAAGGGCTTTGCAAAATCTCCAGAATCCTCTTGGAAAGGATCCCAGGCTGGGGTGGCGAGTTCCCCACAGCTGGGGACTTAGGTGAGGATGGCACGGCCTCCCCAGCCTGGCAGGGGGAGGAGCACCCCAGGGGGCCAGGCTTAGAATCAGCAGCAGCTGTGGCAGCGGTTTAATCCTCCGCTTCCATTATTAGCTCACTGGATTCCCACGGGCTGGGGGGTAGACAGAGATCTCCCCATTTTACAGATGATAAAACAGAGGTTCACAGAAGCCTAGCAGCTTATTAAAACAGCCCCACAGTGAGTCACTGCTAGAAATGAAATTGACTTGGTACCAGTGACAGACTTAGCTCAGCCCTGCCCCAAATTGAGCTCTGCCCTGGCCCCATTCTGAGCCCCAACTCTGACCTCTAATTGAGCTGTGATTTGCCCTAGACTGAGCCCTACCCCTGGCCCCAAATGATCCCTGATTCCAGCCACACACAAAGCTTTGACCCTGGCCCCATTCTGAGCCCCACCTCTGTCCCCTAACCGACGTGCCCCGGGCTGATCCCTGATTCTAGCCTCAGACTTATTCCTGGCCCTGTTCCAGACCAATCCCTGACCCTTGCCTCAGATTGCCTCTCCTGTTAACTGTAAACCTCACGAGGTTAGAGACCTGTGCTCCCCATTCACTGCTGCTACTTCACATTCATGTATGTGTGATTATTCGAGTAATCTCTGTTTTACCCACTAGACAATCATAGGGCCAGTCTAGTTTTGTTCGCCAGCACTTATAAGAATGTAATCATAGCAATAATAACAAGTATTTATTGAGTATTTACTAAATGCCAGGCTTTGTGCTAAGTGTCTTACAGATGTTATTTAAACCTCACAAAGAACCCCGAAGTCAGTGTTATCATTAGGCTGTTTTACAGATGAGGACACTGAACCCCGAGATCGCACTAGGAGGAGGTATATAGAAGTGTAGTATATGCTTAGTAGTTCCCTCCACCCATCACACTCAGCTGCCTGGTGAGGGATGGGGGTGGACAGGGAAGGCTCAGCTGTAAGACGAAGCGGAGGCATTCAGGCAGGTGGGAGAAGTTGAGAGCTTTCTGGAGACTCGGAGTTTCTAAAGCCTCAGCAGGGCCGAGTGAGTCAGACTGAGGGAGATTGTGATGAGGGCGTGAGAGCCGCTCCACAATTGGTGGAGTCTGGGGCAATATGAAAATGCAGGGTCCTTTGTTTAAAAGTTAAGGATTTGGGGGCTTCCCTGGTGGCGCAGTGGTTGAGAGTCCGCCTGCCGATGCAGGGGACACGGGTTCGTGCCCCGGTCCGGGAGGATCCCACATGCCGCGGAGCGGCTGGGCCCGTGAGCCATGGCCGCTGGGCCTGCGCGTCTGGAGCCTGTGCTCCGCAACGGGAGAGGCCACAGCAGTGAGAGGCCCGCGTACCGCAAAAAAAAAAAAAAAAAGTTAAGGATTTTGAAATGGAGACATCAGAACAATACAGGGCTTGAGCCCAGGGGCCTATGTCTCCCCAAGGTGTCCTCAAGAGAGCAGATGGTGTGTGAGGATGGATGCATGGAGTCAGGGAACAAGGGTGTTAAACGGCAGCTCGGGCCCGGGTCTGACTCTCGTGTGGGAATCTGGGCAGTGTCTTCAGCAGGCCCAGGGCAGCAATCGTGGAGTATCTCCAAGCACCAAGTTGGCAGTGTGGCTTGGAGGCCTGTGTGTAGGGGGGAGTTGGAGCCACTATCCCAGCGTTGGGGGGATGCTGTCTGGAGTGTAAGCCAGGAAGAGTGCACATCTGGGAGTGGGGCAAGTGTGCAACCTCCAGGCGAGGCTGAGGGCTTGTATGGGTGGTGTGTGCAAGCGTAGCAGAGACAGACACACAGACACCCTGAGACTGTGTGGTGCAATGCAGAAGTCAGCACATCCCGTGTGTATCACACAGAGGATACGTGTGTGAGTGTGTGTGTGGTTGTGAGCGGGGGAGGGTACGAGTGTCCCTGGGAGTTGGGAGTGTGTGTGTGACTGTGGGTGAGAATGTATGCAGATCCCCACCTGACCTCCTGGGGCTGGCCCTGTCCCCGTTAGGAGGGGATCCCAGGGGGAGATGTCTCCCAGCCTGCCAGCCCCCAGGCCTTGGAGGGGCCAGGTCCCCTCTGGGAGACCTTCCTGCCTGCATAGGGTGAGCAGAGCTGCACAGCCGCCTCCTAGGCTGCCCGGGTGATCCTGGGCCAGTGGTGTCAGGTTCCTGGTGCCGGGCCCTCCCTCTGCAGCCCTCTGAGGGCCTTTGTTGGAAGTTCAGACAAACTTGTCAGGGGGGTGGGCAGGAGGCTGCCTCCTAATCGGCTTTCCCAGAAGGGAGCAGAGAATGAGAGATGGGGTGGGGTGGGGGTGGGGGAGCTCCAGGCCCGGCAGCTCTGTGGGAAACGGGGGAGGGGCGGACCCCACCCCGCCCCGCCCTAAAGGGGTCCATCCCCCAGGACCCTCTCAGATGGTGCCCCTTCCACAGGGCCCCCAAAGAACCCTGGACTGAAGGAAAACACGGGCCAAGGTCTAAGGAAATGAGGATTCAGGGAGAAGCTCCAGGGAGCCCCATGCCTTTCTCATCGCACCCACCGTGGGCTGTCTGAGCACCTACTGCATGCCGGGCACAGGCCACTCAGCCCCTCGGCCTCCTCCAGACCCTTCTCCTCTTGGTCTCACCTAAGCCTCCCAGGAAGCAGGCTGGACATAGTTAATGATTCCCAGCCAACAGAAAAGGAAACTGAGGACTAGAAAGGGGCAGTTATTTGCCCAAAGTCACCAGCAAGCCAGGAGCAGCTTGTCCCAACTCCATAACAGAATTTTCTTTGCTTTGTAGTCAGTGTTTCCCTGAGGTCCCATCCTCAGAGTCCCCTGTGTGATCTTACTTAGTGACGTGGTTTCATTCTCTATCTCTGTTGACAACCACCAAGGTGAAGTGCATGGATTCTGAGGTTAGCCAGGTTCATACCTTGGTTTGCCCAATACTTAGCTGTGTGGTCATGGGCAAATTATTTAACCTCTCTGCGCCTCAGTTTCTTTATCTGTTAAATGGGGATAATAATACCACATAGAGTTATGTGAGTATTAAATGACAATATCTGTGAGGTGCCAGTCACGGAGAAAGTGTTACGTAAGTACTTATTAAATAAAGTCTAAGCAGCGCAGACAGACCCCTCTTTTGTGCCCTGATCTAGTACATCCCAACATCTTCCCTTGAATAAATTAAAGGTGCCCCAAAGACCAGTCTAACTCGGGCTTATTCCCCTCACCCCAGCCCAAGGGTCCCCATCCACCAAGCCAGAGACTCAGGAGCACCCTTGACCCCTCCTAAACCTGCAGTAACCATAGTAATTCGACTTCCTTCCTCCCACCCCTCCTCCCCTAGTCCACATTGATGTCACCCTCCTCCCACCAGGATGTGACAGTGGCCTCCTCTCTGGTTTCCTTACCTCCTCCTGAGCCACCATGCAGCAAAGGTATGGGGGGTTGGGATTTTCTAAGATGCAAATCTGATCACCCCACTCCCCCACTGGGTGGGAATAGCTCCCAACGCCCCTTGGGCTTGAGTCCGAGCTCCCAGCTTTCCTTTCCCTCCTCAGCCCCTGACACTACCCCGCACCGTTCTCAAGCCCCACCTGGACAGGCCCTGGCTCCCCCAGGGCTCGGGGCTCACCAGCTGGCGGTCCTGCAGCTCTGTGTGTGCTGTGCCTCCCAGGATACTCTTCTCTCTTGCCCTCCTGGTGAACACTGGACCTATGGGACTCAGCTCAAAAGTCTCCCTCCCAAGGGGCCTTCCTGACCTCCCTGGGCTGAGCTAGGGACCCCTCCTCTGAACTCCCATGGTTCTCTATTTTTTGAACCCCAAATAACCCTGTTTTGTACTGTCTTAAGAAAAGGGACCATGTTTTCCTTACTCGTTTCTATGTGCCCAGCACAGGGCCAGGCATACAGCAGGTGCTCAGTAAGTGCTGAGTGCATGAGTGATTTGAACTGCAGAGTTCCCAGGGTGCCCTCTCCACCAGGGAAGGTGTATACCTGGGGCAGAGGTATGTAAGGGCAGGCAGGGCTCCGGTCCAGGAGGGGCAGTAGGAGATTTGGGGCAGACATTTGATCAGCCAGCCCCTCCCAGGGAGGTGGGAAGGCAAGGTGAAGGGGGTGCTCCCCGCCCTGATCCTCAGCCCCACTGGGGAGAGAGGAATGTGCCTCCTAGGGTCCAGCTTCGACCTGGGAAATGGGGTGTCAGGGCCCCATGGGTCCCTCTGGCCTGAGGCGCCTTCCCTGGGAAGCCCAGGAAGCAGCTCCCTGCACACCAGTCAGGTCTGCTGGTGTTCTCCTTCCAGGAAACCCCCGGAGGGGACTCTCACCCCCAAACCCCAACCCCGAGCCTGCACCACCCCTTCTGGCTCAGGGGCCCTGTGCAGACCCTCTGTGCAGAACCCCAGGGAAGGGCCGTGACGGCTGAGTAGGGGAAATTGCCAGTCGTCTTTTTCTTAAAAGGAGGAGCTTCATACATCTCCAATCCATCCCGGCACCGCAGCAGAGTCCCTCCTCCTCCTCTGCTTCCTCACCTCTGAGGACAAAGGGCTCCCTCCCTCCCAAAGCTGCCTATCCCACTGGAGAATCCCATTGGAGAACAGCTCTGGCTTTAGATCCAGTGTGCCCTCCTGTCATTCCCACAGAACCCCCGCCCCTCTCTGTCCGACATACCCATCCCCCAGACTACCCCAACACCCTCAGCTGGCCCTAGCCCCCAGCTGCCCTGCCACACGGGCCTAGGCGAGGACCAAGCCGCCCAGAGAAGACGGTGGAACCCTTCCCCGCCCTGGTCCCTCTGCTCCCCATGACCTCCCCAGAGTGGCACACCAGCCACAGACTGGTGAGGGCCCTGGAGGGAGCTAGACCACCGTGACCACTGGCCACAGCGCTGGATCACCGTGAGCAGACCTTGAGGCAGACGACATCTGCTCAGCCCACCATGGGCATCTCTGGGAATGAACCTGGACCGAGGGCTGTGCTGCCAGATTCTCTTTTATTAGCCAAGTAGGACAAAGAACAGGTCACAACGTCACAGGAAGTCAGACAGACAGACGGAGGGATACACGGGACAGAGTGTCATGCTGTACTACGCAGGGGGTGGAGCTGGGGAGGGGCATTTGAGTCTTGTTTTTTCAACTAACAGAATAAATAAATACGGTACACAGTGGTTTTGCCACGGGCTGGCACGACCTCTAAGCACAAAAGGTCACAAAACAGCTGGTTTGGAAAGCAGTCTGTACAGCCCGCTGCTGCGGAGTCGGGGTGGGGGCCCAGGCCCCTGGATCATGCTCTGGGGAAGTGAGGAAGCAGGGAAATGGAGACCTCCAACAGGAGGGAGAGGAGAGGAATGAGGCCTTCCTGGAAGGAACAGTCAGAGCCTCTGGCTCTCAGCCTTGAGATGACCAGGCCAACCTGGGCGAGACTTCAGCCTCAGTCTCAGGTGTGCTGGGCCCACCCCAAGCTGACAGGAGATGCAGGGTACGGCTTACAAGTACTCTCCCCTCTTGCTCTCTAGCTGCTTTCAGTCACTGAGTCTGGTCCCCTAAGCTACGCTGAGACTTGCCCGGGGAAGGGGACCACATATACTTTCCTTGCCTTCTCTGGGCTGGTGGAATTGGGTCAATTGAATGAGGAAGTATTGACAAAGCTCTGAGGGAAGCTGGGCTGAGCCAGAGGTGGGCCTGGTTCTGCCATAATAGAACATGACTCCGGGGTGGACTTGCTCCTTGGGAAGTCAGGGGAGGCTTCCTGGAGGAGGTGGTAATGTCTAGAGCTATTGGATTCCAAGGTCCAGTGACAGTCATTTGCCTCCAGGGACAGGCAAAAAGCTTCAGTCCCCATGCCTGGGCTAGATGAGATTGCTTTCATTTCGGAAACAGAACTTCCTGGAGCTGATCCCAGAGGATAAACCAGAAATCCCTATTGTCTCCTAGAGTCTCTGCTACCCTCCTGTCTCCCTGCCCAAGTCTCTCCTCTGATCTCCTGTGGCTGTTGGATTCACCTTCCAAATCTCAGATACCTGATCCTGGCTCAACTGATCCCCCTGTTCAGAAACCCTCACCTGCCTGCTTTGGTCCCTGCCACATCCAGGTGAGATACTGGATTCAGGACCCTCAGCCCCACCTCTCATGAAGCCAGCCACCATTTCCCCATCACCCACAAAGTCTCACTCCACTGCTTTGTTCAAACAGCTTTCTTGGCCCAAGCTACCATCCCCCTCACTTTGCTCCCATCCAAAGCCTTCTCCATCTGCCCTAGGCCAGACGAACTCCCCAAGGGTCATGGGCATCAACTACTCTGCAAAGCAATCCTGCCAGTAGACCCCCCTCTCTTACCACTGGGAGAGGAGGTAAGCCTTAGGAATCTTTACCCTGGTTTTCAGATCCAACTTCCCTAAGCAGGGTGTGGAGGCTTCAGTGGTGAGCTGCACAGGGTTGGGCATCATGACCCAGAATCTGTGCAAGCCATTTCCCTCCCCTTACCCTGAGCCCCTGAGACCATGTGAAGGCTTAGAGATGGGGGGACCACAGAAGCTGGACTAAAACTCAAGAACAACAGGATCCAATCCAGATTGTCTCAACTTGAAAGGACCCATTATACTTACTGGGGCAACTGAGATGCAGAGACTGGAGAGGAGAGGTTGTGCGTGTGACACCCACTGCTCCACAGCAAGGCAACAGTCATTTTCTAATTCATACATTGTGTTTTTGAGAGCCTTTTCGTGGTTGTTATTAATTTAACTAAAAACTTCTGCCCCACAAGGTTGTAAGCACAGACGTGCAGAATGTTAGAGCCGGACAGGACATTACAGGCCATCTAATCCAGGTGGAGAAACGGGCCCAGAGAGGCTACGGGCTGACTCAAGGTCACTCCACCCGGAGAGGGAGTCTGCAGGGCTGGGTTCCTGGCCATAAGCAGGAGCATACCTTTCTGAGCCAGTGACTACCTGGACAGAGCCCTTACTTCGACAGTTGGCTCTGGGACAGGATGCCAGCAGAAGCCTGAGACTACGCACTGCTGCATGGTTTGCGCTTACCGTGATCAGGAGCTGGAGTCCGACCTTCCCTCCTGGCTTAGCCACACCCCTGCCCTGCACACTAACTGCAGAACCTGGAGGCCCAGGGCGTGGGACCGCATTCCTCTGAAGACACTTCTCTGAGAGCACCCATTCCCTGCTGCCTCCCTCCACCCAGGGAAGTCTCACCGAAGAGAGGTCTGGAGCCCTGTGGTCAGGCCTGGATGAACGCCGTGGCAGCCGGAGATGCTGCCTTGCCGTTTTGCTGCCTGCCCCAGTCTGACTCCTGCCTCCACTCCCTTCCTCCTCAATCAGGGGTATGGGGGGGGCCTCAAAGCTAGAAAAGAGAGAGAAGAGAACATGCCCTTCTAGAATCTGGGCTGGTGGGGGGGGTAATTTAGTGCCCCCTACTGCCTGAAGCTCCAGTGGTTCCAGGGTCTCCAGCGAGGACCGTATCACCTCTACTGGGGATGCAAAGAAACAGCTGCCTCAAGAGGGTGCCGGCGGGGAGGAGACAGGCAGGGAAGAAGCAAAAGGAGAGGAACAGGAAGAAGCAAAATTACTGAAACTAAAAAGCCACAACCCCAAACAAAGCATAGCTTGGGAATTGACAACACCAACTCAGCCAGCGCCAAAGAAAGAAAGCGGGGGCAGGGAGGAGAGACATGGGGGAAGATCCAGAGTGGGGAAAACAGAGGCTGGGGAGAGACGGGGTGGGGAACTGGACAGAGACAGGGAGAGAGCGGGCAGGGAAGAAGGAAAGGGGAGACAGAGAGACAGAGAGAAGGGAAGGCCAGAGTGAGATGTGGAAGCTGCAGGTGGAGGCGGGAGCAGCAGAGGAGAAGAGATGGAGCAGGGCAGGGGGCCTGGGGCAGGCAGGTGCCTGAAAATATAGCTTTATATATCTCACATTCCACACACAAACTTACTAGGGACAGAAGGGGAGGAAGGGAGGGATGGGAGGAGGTGACGCTGAGGCAGGGATCTAGCCAGCGAGAGCCTCTCACTCCCCGAGGAAAGCTGGGGGCACCAGCCTCTCACCTCCTCCTCATTCAGCCTCCGTGGGATCCAAGCAGGGCCATGCAGAGGGCAGGGCGTAGGTGTGGGCTTCACCGAGGGCTGAAGCTTTGGTGGGGGGAGGGGGAGAGGGGCAGGAAGCAGGACTCCAAGGCTCCGGGATCCCTGGGCTCCTGGAGTTAACTCCCTGAGAGCCGTACTGGGTTAACCATGGGGCTGGGCTGGGGGCACCCAAGAGCCCTGGCGGGTGGGAGGCCAGCAGTCAGTTGGGCAGCGTATCGAGTCCCAGGGAGGCCGCGTGCTGCTTGGCCCGAAGCCGCAGGTTCTCGATGCTCGTGGTTTTACTGTTCAGGGCAGCCGAGGCAGGTGCCAGGCCTGCGGGGGGTGCGGGCAGCAGTGGAGACCCCCATACGCCCTGGTGGGCAGCAGCGGCCGCTGACAGCGACTGGTAGTAGGACTGGCAGTGCAGTGAGCCCAGAGGGGCCATGTTGACGCCCAGGTAGGGCACGGCGGCGGCGGCAGCCGCAGCAGCAGCAGGGGCCGGGCCCCCCACTTCGAAGGAAGAGTAGTGCACCAGGTTGTTGGTGGCGGCCATGTGCTGGCGGAATTGCTCCTGCAGACGGAAGAGGCTCAGCGGGGATGAGGAGTAAGAGTGGGAGGGGCCCAGGAGGCCGCCCCCGGGGGCTGCAGGGGCCAGGGCCAGGCTGCCCGGGGAATCTGCAAGCAGAGAACCAAGAATCGAGGACTCAGGACAGGGCACTGGTCTGCCAGGAGGGCTCCCTCGGCCTTGCCACCCCCTTGGAGCTGCAGACAAGACAAGGCTTTGGCTGAAACCATATCCACCCACGTCAGCCAGGGCTGAGCATCCCCCAGGATCCTGGGAGGGAGGGACCCAAGCTTCCTGGAGGAGCACCAGACTCTGGAAGGCCCCCAAGTCTGACTTCTTAGGGAGACTCCTTTTCTTTTTTCCTTTTTTTTTTTTTTGGTTGTTGTTTGGTTTTGGTGGGACAAAAGAGTTTTATTTACTCTTGAAATCATCACAACAGAATCACAGATTGACACGGGGAATGGCTGAGCCATAAGCAAGTCAGGCAGTACAGAAATGTCCCACCCAAAGACTCCTTTTCTTCTCAAGGGCGGTCACCTCCCCTTCCCCTCTCCTGTCTGTGGCTCCCCTTCCCCTCCAGCTCTCAGCTCACAGCCCCATCCACTCCCTGCCTGAGCCCAGGGTTTGTGTCTGAGCTATGCCTCCTGCCAGAGCTCTGTTCCGTCAAAAACACAGCTCTGAGTCTCTGCTGCATGTGGGACTCTCTGGTACCCATATGGTACTCACCCAGTATGCACTGGTACATCTGTACTGGTTGTTAAAATACTGGAAAATTTCCATAATGGTTGATAAATAGCTTTTGCCCTGAGCTCCCCAAGTACCCCTCCCCTGCCACACAGCCTCTCCCCTGACCCCCTGAATTCCCTGGACCCTTGCAGGATTCAGCAACTAAAGGGTGACCACCTGGAACAGGCCTGCTATGGCCAAGTCCTTTCTCTGGGTCAGGTCCAGTGCCACCAAGGCTAACTCTATCACTGCTCTGACCCCCCTCGCCAGCCAGGCCCGCGTGCGACTAGACCTGCTTGTTCTCCCTCGGCTGGGCCCCGGCCCACCACAGCTGCTGCTGGGCCTCACCTGCCTTGGGGCTGCCCCTCTTGCAGCCCAGCCCCTTGCTCTCAGCCCCAGGGCTCTTCTCAGTTTTGGAACCCGCAGCCCCTGCCCGGGGGTCTTCCTCCCGGTCTGGCTGGTCTTCGGGGGCTGACTCGCTGGCCGACTGCTCGGATAGGCTCAGGTGAAGCTCAGCAGGGGGGTCGCCGCTGGGCAGGCTGGGGGGCTGGTCGGCCTCCAGCGGGGTGTCTGGAGTCGGGGCCTCAGTCTTTCCTTCCCCGTGGGAGCCCTCAGCCTCCTTCTGCTTCTGGAGCTGCTCTTTCTGCAGGCTGCGCTGCTTCTTCCGGAACTTGGCCCTGCGGTTCTTGAACCACACCTGGGAACAGGGCGAGGAGAGCAGGAGTGGGGGGGGAAGCAGCAGAGCTGAGGGGCAGGGTGCTCCCGGAGGGAGTGTGAGTGGCAAGGTTGCCCCCGCCCTGTAGCAAACACACACACACAATCCTTTCCAACCCGCCCTCCCTGTCGCTGAAGGCATTCGTGGAGACACCAGTTGCAGTGTGGCACCGAGGGCTAAAGTGCTGGCTCCTGGACAGCAGGAAGCCAGATCGATGGGCTGGTGCTTGCCTGCAAGGTCTAGCTAGAGGAGCTGGGTCCTACCTGTACCCGGGCCTCAGGTAGGTTGGTGCACATGGCCAGCCTCTCACGCATCACCACATCCGGGTAGTGAGTCTTCTGGAAGGTCTTTTCCAGGGCCTCGAGCTGCTGAGCCGTGAACGCCGTGCGGCTGCGACGCTGTTTGCGGTGCTGGGAGCCATAGCGGGCCTCCAAGATGATGTCTTGAAATGTACAGCCGTTGGAGGGCAAGGAGAGGGGGCCCATTTAATTATGGGAAATAGATTTTGAATCTTACCCTGCTCTGACCCACTGTGGTCCTGCCAGAGCTAGACCCTGGTCCTTTCCCCCTTGGAAATCACCCATCTCCTCTCCACGTGGCTGGATTTTCAAGATCGCTCCACCCCATCATTCACTATCAGGACCACTGAGGTCTAACTCATCTCTATGAATGGCTGTCAGGAATATGACTGAGGGGGATCTTCCTTATTTGGTTTGGGATGGGTGGGTAGGTAGGTGGGTGGGCATTGCCCTAAAATCCTTAAAGTCCCAGAATAATAAGGGTATAATATTCTGAGAGTACATGATGCTAATAATTTGGAAGTCCATGTCACAAAGCTTCTAATAGCCTATGACCCTTAGATTCTAGATACCAACAAAATACTGTCCCGACCATGAGAAGCCAGGCCATGACTTATCTGCAAGGTACACTCAGGAGAGGTCTGACTGAGGAGATGGAATTCACTGGCACTTGATCCTATGTCCTCTGGGTATGAATCTCATCGTCCCAGTTGGCCTGTGAATCTCTGATGGCAGGACCTGAGGCTCCTGCTCTTATGTCTCCTCAACAGAAAGCCTGGCTCTGGCAGGGCCCTCAGAACACAGGAAAGCCTTGTTGCGTGTGGTCTTGACCCTTCTAGCTGCTTCCTCCAGGAAGGAAGGACAAAGAGAGCAGGTACTAACCACCACAGGCTTGGAGGGGAGACAGGCCTGGTGGACCACAGATTCCACAGTCCTGCCCACGTGCTGGGAACATGAACCTCCCAGCATAGATGTCTGTCTGGGGTTGCTGTCTAGCCTCCAACCCTTCTGCTTGACCAGTCCCTGGAGGATGGACAGTTAACCTCTCTCTCCCCGCCTACCAACACCCATAAGTGGACCCTGGACTATCTATGCTGAAGGGAACCCGAGCTGTGTCAGCCTCTGCACAGGGCTGCCAAGGTCCTTCCCCTGCACTCCAGGGACTGGGGAGTCAACGCCACACTCTAAACGAGGAAGTAGGAGGCAACTGGGTATCCAGGAAGCCTCAGACTTTGGGCTGCTCCTTTTTCAGTGTAAAGAGGGAGCCCTGAACCTCTTACAAACTGGTACTGATCCCAGCCTGGACCGAGCCCTGAGCTCATGCTGGTCACGCTGCGGGAGGGGAAGGAGTGAGGACCCCTCTCAGTAGAACACTGGGTGTGGGAGCAGCAGCTCAGCCTTCTGCTGCTGGCTTCAGGGACTACAAAGGTGGGAGGTAGTCACAGCCTGGGACGCCAGGCTCTCTGTACCGTCAGCAAAACCTCCTGCTGGAAGGCGAGGCCTCCATACAAAGGCCCGCCTGGAGCTCATATCCCTCCTTCTCAAGATTAGAGAATTGGTGGGAGCACTGAATACTCCACTTCCTCTGTCCCCACCAGCAGAGGTGAGCCTCTGTCCCTGACTCTTCCTCTCTGAGCCCTGGAACATGGTAAGGATCAAATGTCACCACCAGCTTGGGCACAGGGAATTCACTCCAAACCAGAGAAGCAGCCACAGCCCGGGCAGGACTGCACCCACATCCCCATGCTGGACACTGATGACCACAATGCTGATCTACAGAAGGAGACCAGGGGCTCCATTTTGCCCACTGAGCCCTTCCCAGAGCCTGGCAGCATCTAAAGGAGTAGAAGCGGCCGCCTCACCCTCCCTGCCAGGCCGGAACCCCTACCCAGGCCTCGTATCCCAACCCATTTCTGTGCCTTTACTCACGCTAGTCCCCCTTCCTTGTCCTATTAAGGCCTGACTCCTGCTCCGTGGCCTCCAGGAAGCCCTCCCTGACTGCATCAGCTGATCATGCTTCTCTGGTCTGCCCCACCATTTGATCCTGGCCACATTCTTCCTGCCGTGCCCTCTCATGAGTCTCTGGGCACCTGGCCTCCCTGGGAGTGTCCTAAAGCTCTCTGAGGACCACCTGGCCCAGGGCCAGAGCAATTCACCAGCTGCTTGAGGTTTGGCCTGGGACAGCATGGGGCAGGTGGCTTCACCTCCCAGGAAATCACGTTCCCCACCTATGCCATCAAACCCTTCCCATGCTCACTGAGGGGCTGCCAGGGCAGGGCAAAAATCAGTTGAACTGGGAGAGGAGGGACCAGGCTGCAGCTCCCTCATGGGCACTTCCCCTGGGACCCGGGTAATAATTTCCTCTGAGCACCTACCAGTCCCTACTGAATACCTTGATTATGTTATCTCAAATAACATCCCAACCATCCTATGGGATGGGCACCACCATGTTCCCTTTTATAAAGGGGGAAGCTGAGGCTCAGAGAAGAGAGGTGAGTGGGCAGACCCTACAATGACTGCAAGTCTGTAACTTCAAAGCTCAGATTTTTAGCCATAATGTCACATTCTAATCTCCTACCCCAGCCCTGCCTAGAGTTAACCTCTCTGACCCTCCATTTCCTTGTCCATACAATGGAGATAATAGCCTCCCTTTACTGGAGTTGAATGGTTAGACGCACAGAGAGAGAGAGCGCGCCTCACACAGTGCCTGGCATACAATCAGTGATCAAAACATGGGAGCTGTTACAGATGGGACTCCCTGGGCACTCCAGCCACTTCCTAGCTGGAATGCTCTCGGCTAGTCCCTTACCTCCTACCTCAGTCTCTCCACCTGTGAGAGAGGCTAATGAATCCCTCCCTCACAGGGTGGTTAAGGGAATCTGAAGGCATAGGGCAGCTCCAGGGCCCAGCACAGTGCTGGCAAACAAGGGTGCTCTGGACACTCGCACACAGATTTTGAATTGACATCTCCCTGTGTTACTAAGTGACCTGGGTCTTCCTGAGTCTCCCAGAGTAAACGTTCCCAGTACTCCCTCCTGTCTTCACCTTCCAGAGTCTCTTCCCCCAGGTCTCTCCTCCAGGCCCCCCAGCCCCCGTCCCCACAAACGGCCCTTACCAGCCAGGCGCTCGGCCAGGGTGAGCGCGTGCACCGAGGGCCGGTAGTCGGGGGCATGCTGGGCCTGCTGGGCCGCCTGCTGGTGCAGGTTGTACATGGCGCTGAGCGAGTTCATGGCGTGCAACGAGTACCCGTTCACCCCGTAGTGCTGCATCGCGGCATGTGCCTGCAGACCAGGGAGAGGGAGGGGATGTGAGTGAGGCCATGCGGTCACACTCTACCCTGGCGGAGACACCACCCAAGGTCCGCACCTTGGATGCCCACCTCACCCCTGAGAGATTCTGCTTCCCCATCGGAAAGTGGCCTGCCTTGCCCACAGCTAAGAGCAAGAGGGCTCCTGCATGTATTTATTCATTCACCCACTCATTCATTGATTCACGCAGCAGGACTTGTGTAGGGTTTAGTGCTCTGGGCTCTGGAGTCAGCCTGCCTGGGCTGGAATCTCCACTCTGCCACCTGGGAGCTTTGTGGCTTTGAGTAAGTCACTTAACTTCTCTGACCCTCAGTTTCTCCACCTGCAAAATGGGGTTAGTAATAGTACTTATCTCATGTGGTTGCTGCATGGATTAAGAGAAGCCTTTACAATAGGGTCTGGCACGTAGCGTGTGCTCAAACATGTTAGTCATTGGGATTCATCAATCCGTTTGCTGCTTCATGCAGTCATCTCTTCATTTAATCACCCAGGCACTTACTCACTTGCACATCATTGTTTTGCTCACACACCTATTATTTATTCAACAAACAGCCACTGAGGCTCACACGGGGCCAAGTCCAGAGCTGGCCTGGGAACACTGAGGCATTCGCTCTGATGATATCGTGGATTACAACCCTCATATGCTGCACAGCTTTAAGAACACTGTTGCTGTGACTGTCATACACACACTGCCATTGCCTCCCTCTATTCTCACCGTATTGCCAAGAAGCAAGCAGGCCAAGAGCAATGAATCCCATTTACCGACGAGTCAACTGAGGCTTGGAGCAAGAGCAGTGACGTGTTGAGGCCACACAGCCTGTCCAGGGCCTGCTCTGCCCCACATTGCTTCAGCCTCATTCTTTGGTGGCCAACGCATCCGAGAGCACATCCCTTCTGCTGAGGTGGCTCGCATCAGCATGAGGCTGCCGGGGCCCCACCAGCCCCAGGGCTCCTCCAGACCCTTGCAGTCCTCATCTGAGTGCCTGAAACGGCCTGAAACGTCACTTTTGGAAAGTGGTCCATTTGATAAGAGGAAGGACGTGTCCAGATGTCTCAGCTCCCCACCCTCACTGAAGTGGACACATCACCAAACATCCACAGCACATACGTGCACACACGGGCATACACACGGGCATACACACGGTTCATGCACAAATACACATACGCAGACATTCTCAGCAAAGCATTCACATAAGCAGTCAGATTTGCACACAAATTCGTGAACATTCACAAACACAATGTCATTACCTCCACAGTTCCACACATAGATGTTCTTACAGATAGCCATCCACGCAGCAGATGTATCTACACACAAACGTGACACTCATACACATTCATGTATTACACATATTCATTCAACAAATATTCATTAAGCACCCACATACTAAGTACCAAAGTCCTTGCCTTCATAGAATTTACCTTCCAAGGGAGGAAGGCTATAAAACAACAAATAAACCTATGTAATAAAGTCAGACAGGAATAAGTGCTCTGAAGAAAAATAAGGCAGAGGCAGAGCATGACAGGAGGAAAGGTGAGGCTGTTTTAGAACGTGTGGTCAGGAAAGGGCACTGTGATATTTGAAGTAAGCCATGTGAATCTCAGGGGTCGGGGCGGGGCGGGAGTAGATTTTCCAGGCAGAGGAACAGCAAGGACAAAGGCCCTGAGGCATGAATAAGTTTGGTGTGTGTGTGAAACCGCAAGGAAACCAGAGTAGCTTGAGCACAGAGTGGGAGGGGGCGTGTGGGGGAGGGGAGGTGGGAGGGAGAGGAGGGGTCCCGATCCCAGGGGGCTTCATGGCCCATTGTAAGGAGTTTGAATTCTATCCTGAGTGTGATGGGAAGCTCCTGGATGGTCTTGAATAGGTGAGGACCATGATGATTTGCTGTTAAAAGCTCACTTCAGCTGCTGTGTGGAGAACAGACTGCAGAGGGTCAAGAAGAGAAGCGAAGAGACCAGGCCAATGCATAAGCCCAGGCCAGCGACCGAGGTGCCTTCCACTAGGGTGGTACGGGTGGAGGGGGGAGAAGTGGTCAGAATCAGGACATAGTTTGAAGGTAGAAATGACATGACTGCTGATAGGTCAGTTATAAAATGTGAGGAAAAGAGGGCAAAAAAAAGAATACTCTAGTTTTTGGCCTGAGCCACTGAGTGAAGATGGGTCTTTTCCTGAATCGAGAGCTCTAGGGGAGAAGCGGCTCTGGGAAGTAGGAGGTGGGGAATGGAAATCACAGCTTTTTGGGGACATGGTAAGTGTGAAATATGGGTCTGACTTCCAAGTAAGAATGTTAAGTTGGGGGGACTTCCCTGGCAGTCCAGTGGTTAAAACTCCGTGCTTCCATTGCAGGCGGCACGGGTTCGATCCCTGGTCGGGGAACTAAGATCCTGAAAGCCATATGGCCTGGCCAAAAAAAAAAAAAGAAAAAAGAATGTTAAATTGGTAGCTGGATATATAAGTTGGAAACTGAGGGCTGGATTTACAGATTTCTGAGTCGACACTCACACATGACACCTACCAACAACACTTACTTACAGAATCCCACTCTGTGTACCATAAACGCGACCCCAAAGGCAGAGATCTAAGAGAAGAGAGTGATGGACACGGCGACATAAAGTGTTTAAGCATTTGTATAACAGAATGTACCATAAACAAATCTAAAAGGCAAACACAAAACCTGGGAAAATATTTACCATACATAACATAGCAAAATTGACTTAAAAAGTAGCACAAATAAAAAACAAAGAGAATACCCATAACATATAAAGAGCTCTTATATAGAAACAAAAAGATGGTCACCTTAATAAAAGATGGGCTAAGTAAATGAAGAGGCAACTTTGTTTGTTTGTTTGGTTGGTTTTGGCCGCACGGCACTGGTGGGATCTTCATTCCCCGACCAGTGACTGAACCCGGGCCCTTGGTGGTGAGAGCGTAGAGTGTTAACCACTGGCCACTAGGGAATTCCGGAGACAACTTATTAAGGAAGAAAAACAAATAGCCATCTGACATGTGACCAAAAAATGCTCAGCCTTCCTTGTCACCAAAGAAATAAAAATAGAAACAATAAAATAATTTCACCAATCAGGTCAGCAAATATGAAGAAAAATTATTACCCGGGGTTATTGAGGGGCGTAGGAAATGGTCCTTCTCCTACCTCACTGACAAAAGAGCTCTTTACTCCCTGCATCAAAAGCCTTTAGAGAGAGCATCACTGGACTCAACAATTCCATTTCTAGAAATTTATCCTTCAAGTATGCAGAGATATGGATATAGGAATATTTATGACAGCTTTGCTTATGATGGCAAACAATTGGAACCCTCACTGCCCATCAAGAGAGGATTAGTCCAGTAAATGAGGGAAGAGTCGTGCCTGCAATGCAAGACGGTGCCACAGTTTAAAACAATGATGTGTATCTGTATGTGCTGATGCTCACAATGTACTGTTGAGTGGAAGAAGCAGGTAACAGTATGCATGATGTGATCCCACTTCTGTAATGTATGTATAAATATGCATAGGAAAAAAGTCCGGAAGGTTATACCCTGAAATGTTAACAGCGGTTCTCTCTGGGAGATAGCAGATGGGATTACAGGTGATCTTCACGTTCATTTTCCTTCTTTCTTTCCTTTTTGAGGGTGGGGGTGGGGGGAGGGTTATCTTTGTGTTCCAAGGGATGTGGGGATGGAGCCAGGCTCCAAAACGTGTCACAGGGGCCCTGTGGGGAAGACGGAACAGAGCTTAGAAGTAATTTTATTCATCCCCCACCCCGGTTGGGCTGGAATGCCCCTCCCCACCAAACTCAGGGGCTTTGTGGCCTTAAAACTCCACTGTTGTTAATGTGGTAAGTGACATTTTAATTGACTTAATTATTGCTGACCTCACAGTTTTTGATGCACGACAAGTCTTTATTAACGGACGCCAGGAGCGGTGTGCCTCTCTCGGCCCCAAAACCGGCCCAGCCCACTGGCCCTCTGACGGCCTCCAGAACCTTCACAGTCTGGCGTCTGTCCACCCCTCCCCTCCAGCCTGATGCCCTCCCCTTCCCTGGTACCCAGCAATACCAGATTACCTGCCACTCCCACGTGTCACTTCCACGCCTTTGCTCCTGCTGGGCCTCCACCTGAAACATCATTGCCCTTCCTCCCCATGACCTGACAAGGCTACTCAGCTGACACCTACTCCTCAGAAGTGGGGCTCTCCCCACCCGCCCCTGAGAAGGCATCGCTCCCCTCTTCAGGCTGCACGTAACTAAGCTCAGGTCATAGAAATGATGGTAACAACAACAGCTACCATTTACTGAACACACTGAGCGAGGCACCACACAAAGCGCTTTACGTGGCTTCTCTCAATCCTAGCCCCGGACCAGAGGAGTGTGATGACACTTCTATCTCCCCCACCAGACTGAGCTCCTTGGGGGCAGAAAGTGTGTCTCATGCATTTCTGGATTCCCTACCTCAGCCCAGTCGCAGGGTCTGGCACAGAGGCAGCGCTCAGGAGATGAGGATCGGATGAATGAATTAATAATAACAACTATTTGTTAAGTGCCCCAGATACATCAGACATCCCCATCCATCCTCCCAACGCCCTAGGAGGTAGGGACTGTTATTACCCCCATCTCACAGATGCGGAAACGGAAGGTGAGAATGATTGGATAATTTGTAAAAGGCCACGCAGCTAGGAAGTGGTAGAACAAGTTTCCACAGGTGAGGTGATATTCCTCCCACCAGCTGGTGTTTCCTAACCCCACTCACAGGTTCTTACTCCGGCATGTTCTGTTCCCTGACTTCTAGCATCTCTGGTTTGATCCAAGGCAATAGGGCAACAGCAGAGAAAAAGCACCTTCCCCCAGTGCGTGTGCTCATACATGCACGTGTGTGCACACGTGAGCATGTGTATGTTGTGAGCTGAGGCCGTGCAAGCCTGAATCCTCCCAGCTGAGCGCCTCTCTCCCCAGCCTCACACTCTCTTCCTTCTCCAGACGGACATCAGGGCCCCAGGTCTCCTCTGAGGCCACAGAGGGGCCCCTGACTGACGATGCTGCTTACCGTCCAAGCTGCACAGATGTGGAACCACACAGCCACAGGCCTGCAGCTCATTTCAGTGATCACGTGGGGCCATGTGTGTACGCAGCCCGACTGTGACCAGGAACATGACTGTGTATGCATCTGTGTTTAAGTGGGTGTCTGTGGTTATCTATACGTCTGTGGGCTGCTGTGTGTGAACGTGTGTGTGTGTATGACCAGAGGAACGTACGCTAAATGGTACCCTCAGAAGTCATGTGGCCCTGAACAGGGTCTGAGAGAGAAACACAAGGAAAGAAAGAAAAAAAAAAAAAGCAAAGAGATGGAGTTGATGCCGAGAGCAAGACAGATCAACACAGAGAAAATAAATAGATTTGTTTTACCCATTTTGGGCTTCTGTACCACCTAGCACAGAGCCTGGTACACAGCCAGTGCTTAGTAAAGAATAAATCTTGCATGCATCAGAAAGACTCACCAGCTAAGAGATGGTAGGGGAGGCAGGGCCAGCACAGCCCAGTATGGTCCTCGGGCCCTGGTACCACCAGCTCCTCTCTCCGCAGGACTGTAAGTCTGGGACTGGGGGGAACCCTGCCCGGTAGGCACTTTTCCAGCCAAGGGGCAGCCCAGACCTGCCCCCCGGGGTCCTCAGCCAGACCCAGCAGCTAGAGCCCCATCCACATCCAGTTCTGAGTGCTGTGGGTCCTACGGGGAGGCCAAGAGCCGCCCAGGCTGGAGTCCTGCAGGGCTAGTCGGAGCCTCTAAACAGGGCCCTGCAGCCCTGGCCCCAGGCCGGGCCGTGCATGGGCTCAGCCCACTGCACACTCCAAACAGAATCAATTATATATTTAAAAGGTGCCGCCCCGCAATTCCTGGCGAGCCAGGAGAGCCATCCATCATGGAGCGGCCGTGTTTCACAAGCTGTCGAATTGTGCTTACATTGGTTAAAAGAATCTTTATATTTCATTAAGCAAGCAGATCGGCGGATGTCCCACCACAGGCACCATATAGATGGCTTTAATTTTCCAAATCTGCAAATGCATCCGTTATGTCCCCGCGTCGCTGCTGGCTGCGGCCTAATGCCCAGCCAATCGAAGAATCAAGCAGAATTTTATTAGGCGGCATTTTTTATAAATTAACGGCAGCACAGCTAGGAAACCACATGTAAGGCATCTTTGATTAAAAGGAAAGTGGACCCTTCCTTTGGCCACATCCAGCTCAGCCGCCCACAGGCCTACCCCATCTCTCTTCACCTCTTCCTCTCCTTTTCTGAACTTTTAATTCCCCCTCCATTTCTTCTCATTCCCACGCACAGTGGAGAACCATGCAGAACAACTTTGTTTAAAGGAAAACAAAAAATGCAGGAGGGGAGGAACCAAAATTCTCTGAGCAATTTGCCTCCTCTGTTCCAAGCATGGTCAGACACATTATCTCACTACCAATGACAGTTACCTTTTACTGAACATTTACCATGAGCCAAACCCTCTTCTGCTCACCTTAACAAGCTTCAACACAACCCTACCAGGTAGGACTTATTACCCCCACTATAGGAGTGAGAAAACTGAGGCTGAGAGAGGTAAAGTCACCTGCCCGAGGCCCCACAGTTACCAAGGGGTAGAGGCAGAACAAGAACCCTGGTTACCGAGGACCTACCTGGTATTTATTTCCAGAGTGTGACCGAGAGCTAGGCCCTGGTGAGGACTAGCCCTGGGTGCCAACAGGAGTGGGAGGGACTGTAGGGGGCCTGCTGCCCTGGACTTCCTGCCCTGAGAAATGCTGCCACCCCTTCAGCCCTGGAGGCTCCCCAGTGACCCTCTGGGGGGAAGAGGCCCCTGCTGCCTTTCCTCCTATCGAGTAGTTTGGAGACCAAAAGACTTTAGCTAGGCAGATAGAAGAACATGAACACATGAACCCGGGAGCTCCAGACCAAGCCTCCTGCCCCAACCCCAGGCTGCTATTGACCCTGGCTAGGGCCCTACCATCCCTAACCTCTTCTGTTACAACACTGATCCCACGGCTGCCCCAGAGGGGAGGGAAATCTTGGGTGGTCGGGGGAAGTGTGTAACCCAGCGTCGGCCAGCCACCTGAGGAAGCTGAGGAGGAGAGAGTCCTTCATGTGTGTGCATGTGTGCACGTGAATGTGTGTGAGTGGGGAGGGGGTAGCTGACCAAGTGACCCAGACGCCTTCCAGCTCTGAGTCAGTGGGTACAGGATTTTTTTTTTTATTCAAAACATTTTTTTAAATTAAAGTATAGTTGGGAATTCCCTGGCCATCCAGAGGTTAGGACTCAGCGCTTTCACTGCCGGGGCCTGGTTTCAATCCCTGGTCAGGCAACTAAGATGATCCTGCAAGCTACGCCCCAGCCAGAGTAATTAATTAATTAATTAAAGTATAGGTGATTTACAATGTTGTGTTAGTTTACAGGATTTTAAGAGAAGCCCTGTGCCAGGAACATGCCAGATACTCAACCATGGTAACCTCATTAATTTCTTAGCCCAACTCTCTGAGGGAGGTACTATTATTATTCCCACTTTACAGATGAGGAATTGAGGCTCAAAGAAGGTGAGTCACCCTTGGCTGACCTGTTTGGGAACTGGAAAGCCTGAGCCGCCATCCCAATAAGCACCCCTATTCCCACATCTGTTCTGAGTCGCCAGAAATCAGCACTGGGAGCATATGATATAAGAGGACACCGAAACCACGGCCGTACCCTGACCAAGGACCCTGCAGGCACCAGGGCTAAGGGCAGACCTGAGATGAGGATACACCCAGCCGCTCCCTCTCAGATGCTGTTTATTTTCCAGATCAATTCTCAGGTCACTGCTGAACCCTCCAAGCTCCCCGAATCTCCACTGTCAGTGTCAGGCACGCAAGTGTGCAGAAAGCCCAGGAACCAGCCTCTTTCTCCCCTTGCCAGGCACCAGATTCCCCTCAGCCATGCCTCACTTCCCAGGAGGGTGAGCCAGGGCGCCAACAATTCAGTGACTCGATATGGCCAGCAAAACCACAGAGAACAGCCAAGGACACGTTCTAGAGACACACATATTTGTCATTTCCACTTCCCCACCCTGCTCCCTCCTCACTCTCTGCACCAGCACCCTCCCACCCACTGAGACACAGCTCCCCACAGTCGCCATGCCTCTGGGAACACTGTCCCTCCACCAGCATTACGTGGAGAACTCCTGATCCCTCACACTAGGCTTGCGCACCCCCTTCTCCAGGAAGCCTCCCCTGATAGGCCAGGCTGGGTCAGGTGACTTCTTGAACTCTCCATCACAGCATTACCTCACCAAACTTCAGTTGCCCATTTGCCTGCCCTTCACCCAAGATATCATAGTAACTATTTTTTACCAGCCATCCCGAGACAGGCAGCATCTCATTTAATCCTCACAACAATCTCATCCCATTTGACTGGTAAGCAAGCTGCAACCCAGAGACAGAAACTCACTTGCCCAAAGCCACACAGCTACTCAACTTAGCCACGATGGTATCCATGGAGTCTAACTCCAAAGCGTGAACTCAGTGCTCACCAAGAGCCCTTAACCTCACCAATCCGGGGCTCCTGCCAGGCAGGGTCTGGCTCCAGAGCAAGTACTCACTACCCAGCACAGGAGACGTGAGACATTCATCCCATAAGTAAAAATAGAGCCACTGTTTGTCAGGCAATGAACTCTGGGGTAATGCAATGAGTTCCAGCTCCAGGGGCTCAAATTCTAGCAGAATGGTCAGATGGTCAAATGCCCTGGGTGAAGCTCTGGGAGATGTGAGAAGGGCAGCAAAACCCAGAACTGAGGGAGCCAAGGCCCAGAGTCTCCTCACCTGCCTGCCCTGCCCTACCCAGCAGGGAAGACCCCATGTCCCCACCAGAAGCCAAGCCACCTCCTGGCCATAGCTTCCTTCGGCCCTGACTTTGCCACAGACTGAGCCCTGACCCTGTCCCACACCAAGCCCTGGCCACCGCTCTCGTCTTGGCCATGCCCCACCCCCCAGTGGCATTTGATACAGGCACCGTGACTCGCACGTTGCTACCATTAACCCCACACTGCTTGATCCATGTGGTGAGGTAATGGGCTGTCGAGGTCCAGAATCTCCAGCATCCCCCTTCCAGCTCAGCTGAGGGCCCCCAAAGTGGTCCTAGGGTTGAAGCCAAGGACCTCAGATGGTGGGCTTCAGGGTGTGTGGCTCTGCAAGGGTCAGGTCAGATGGGGTGCTGGTCTCCGGGCACCTAGAACTCATCAGCTTCTCAGAGGAGATTCTCACCTAGCCTCTTGGCTTAGGGATGGGAACAGAGGAGGGTGGAAGAGGAGCGCCAGTGCAGAGATCTCCAGAGTTCCAGGTGGGTCTCAGGACACACCCCGCCCCCGAGGCCCTCTGGAGGAGCCCAGGCGCTTAGTTCCCTACACAAACTGTTATCCATTAACATCCAATTATCCCCCGGTCCGAGCCATTAATTATAAATCAGCCGCTAATTGGGGTAATTAGCCCCCCGCAGGCTAATGGGCCGAGACTGAGGGAGGCCCTTCCCCCTACTGTTCTCAGTTTTTCTGAGGTGCTCAGTGTTGGGGGGGTGCAAAGAAATCAGGCGGCTGGAGTTAATTTTTTTTTTTTTTTTAAGGCAGGGAAATGCGGCGGGGGAAGGATGAGAAAATGAAACAGGCCAATTTTCGTTGTTTTTTTTCTCAAATCCCATCCAGCGTTTGCTCTGGAGGACAGGCTGGCTCGGGGGAGGTCTGACCGCAGGCCCTGGGAATCGAACTGTCAGGATAATTGCTTGATTCTCCTCTTCCTTTCCAGCAGAGATGCAGCTAGAGAGCCAGAGGAGACCTGGACCTGGACCGAGCTGGAGTGGAGCAGGGCAGGGTAGGCCACCAGCATTCCCGCCTCACAGCCGCACGGAGGAGGTGGCCCGGAGTCCCGCAGGGACCAGGTGGGCCGCCCCAGGATCATCCAGACCCAGGCCTGGCCAGGTCGTAAACAGGGACAGCAAGTCCCTGCTCCTGGCCCAGGTGTGGGCCTTGGGCTGCTGGAGGGGTGTGTCGTGCCGACTCGGAGACCCCGGATGCCCCCGTGCTCGGACAGAAGTACGGATACAGGGACACGCGGCCATGGGGAAGCAAACAACCCTGGTGCACAGAGCCGTGGGGGCTGGAAGGGGCCGCGAGACCCAGTGGGCTCCAGTGACCTGGGGACACACTGAAGCAGCGCCTGCAGTGGCAGTAGACTGGTCTCAAGAAGTAACCCCGTCTGGGAAATGCACTCCGGCCTGGTGACCGCAGATCCAGGGGACTCTTCCCTGCCGCTGCCGGAAACCCAGCTAAAGTTGGAAGAACAGGCGGGGCCAGAGCTGAGATCCTCGGTCTTTGCGAGCTGGGATGTCCGCCCATCTGGCAGCACTGGGCCGAGTCAAATAAGTTGTCCGAAGAACAGAGAGGCGACTAAGTGGAAAGAGAGATCGCTGGATGGTGGGAGGGCAGGCCAGGATAATGGAGAGCCCAGCTCAGCACCCGTCTTACCCAAGGGGAAACTGAGGTGCAGAGAGGAGCAATGACTCGCCCAAGGTCAGAGATGATGGGTACTCAGTGAAGAACGAAGGTCCAGAACGGACCACATGCTCGGCTTGCCACTCACCGTCCCCCCAGCACCCCTCCCTAACCCGCCCGCCTGCTCGGTAATGGGCTTTGGCGGGCGACGGGCATCGTCGCCCGGGGCCTTGATTAGATATTTATTGCTGTCATTTACATGGGCACCGCGGGGCGGCCGAGCGGGACTGGGGGGTGGGGGTGGGGGACTGGGAACGAGGGGGAAGTGGGGGTTAGCTCCTCAAGGACCAGAGACCTGACAGGGGGAGTAAGCAGCGGAGTGAGCATTGAGGCCCCGGGCTAGTGGGGAATCAGGGGAGCAGAGGCGGGGCGGGAGCTGTGGGCCGGGGGACCCTTGGGCTGAACCGGGTGAGGGGGAGAAGTGGCGCTGTTGGGACTCTGATCGGTGCCCTGGGGGCGTCTTGTGTGATATGCGTGAGTGTCCGTGTGCGTTTAACCTGTGTATTTGGTGTCTGTCTAAGGAGTTCTATGTGTCCAGCAGATCTGCCTGTGTGCCCCTATGTGTGTGTTCCTCTACCTGTGTGACTTCTCACCTGTATGTGTCTGAGTGAGCCACCCATAGCCCAGGTAACTCTAACCCATGCCTCTGCCTCTCTGTGGCAGTCAGCGTGTGTATGTGTGTGTATCCCTATGTGTCTGTCCATATGGATGGCCCCAAAATGTGTGCGTGTACAGGACTAGCTCAGAGATTGGGGAGGGAGGGGTCTCTGCCCCGAGGTCAGGTTTTGCAACCTACGGGCAAGTCCAAGTGCTCTAATCGCCAAACTCAATCGGGCGTTCCCTCAGAACCCAGGTTTTAGGGCAGCGGGCTCGGAGAGGAGGGCAGTGGGCTGATCCCCCATTCCAGGCCTGAGAGGGCCAGAGTGCTGTCAGCTCGGGATCCTCTGAAAACTTCTGTTTCCTAAAGATCCACTAAGCTGTGTGTGAGGGGCTTTGCGGGGCTGGGTCTCCAGAGCAAGTTATGTTTGCATCGGAGCAGAGAAACGGCTCCAATTTCGAGATACACAGGACTCTGCGTGTGAAAGTGGTGGGGACCAGTGCAGGGGTCCTCCAAAAACTCACCCATCACCCTTGAAGTTGACTCGCCAGCCCGAGGTCGGGTGGAGCCCATCGGAGGCCTGCGTGCTCACCTTCGAGGTTGCCTTCGCTCAGGGCGGGTTTCCGCTCCTCTGCACCTTTGCCCTTCTGTTCCACTTTCTACGTGGGGTCTGTGCTGCTGGCGACACAGGTTCCCGCGTCGCAGCAGGAGTCGGCGCCCGTAAGGTCCGAGGGGGTGGGGGAAGGTGTTTACCCCCATCCTGAGTAGCGATTCTGTCTCTTGTCCAAAGACTGTAACTCCCCGGGCCACGGAGGAGAGAGATTTGAGCCAGTTGTCCGGATAATTTGCTCTCACTGGGCAGCAAATTCGATTTTTTTCTGACCGCCTACACAAACATTAGCACAGCTGGTTTGCAGAGAGGGGAGGTAGGGACTAAATTCACCGACCCTTTGGTCAGGCTGCCTTCTCTTTTGGGGAAAGACTGAGGATGAAGAGAAGTGAAATACGAATCCCTGCAAAATTGAAAACAACTCTCACTCCACCCCACCTAAAACTAATAGGCGACAGGACCTCCTAGTAAGAGGCCGGGCCCGGCCAACCCGCCTGCAGCGCACAGGATCCCGAGCTCGAGTGAGAAAGACCCGGCCACCCGGCCGTCGCGGCTGCCAACTGGGAACAGCACAATTTCGCGGCTGCGGCGCAAACAGCCGCCGCGAGGCCAGCAGTACCCCCCCACCCCCCAACACGCAAGGCCGATCGAGGCAGTAAAGCCCTCCTCTCTCCCCGATGTCCTTAACCCAGAGCCGCCTTAGAAAACCAGCACTAGCCCGATCGACCCCTTGCCTCTGCATACTTTTCTAAAAGGAAAAAGATCGTCCCGCGCCCTGGGCGGACTGGCCCTGAGGCTGCGCAAGAGGCTTCGCGGGCTCCCTGCTTGGGGGATTCGAAACACGGAAAAAGGGCGGAAAGGGCGCGGACCCCGGCCTCCTCCCACCCCCCAATCCCAGACTCCCTCATCGGACAAATCACGAGCATGAGGAACACACACACACACACACACACACACACACACACACCCCACACCCACACACACACCCCACACCGGAATCAGGGAAAGTTCGGGCCCCAGATCCGGGGCGAATTTGGAAGAGGAGAGGTTCCGCTCGGGCCCCCTACGCGCACCACCAGGGTTGCCGCGGCTCAGAGCCCGGAAACTTGTGATGGACGAGAAAGTTCAGCCGGCAGAGTCCGGGACACCGCTTGTCCCCGTCCAGAACTGGGTCACAGCTACCCGGTTTAGGAGCCCAGAGAGGAGAGTCCCTGGCAGTGCCCCCAGCCCCTTGACCGCTCCACCCGAAGCACCATGAAGAGGCTCCAGGGGCTGGCCCCAGCCTGCGGTTCCACACGCAGCTCACCCGACCCACGCCAGCCGAGGCCGCGGGAAGCAAAACGAATTCCAGGGGTCTAGGCCCGTTGCGCCGCAAACACCCACCTGGGGAACTCCAGCCCGAGGCTGCATTTACGAGGACAGAAGCTGGCTAAGCGCTGAACCACCCCCGACCGGAGAATTCGTGCAGAATCGCAATCCCGATAGAAAAGGCTCACTCGCAGCCGGTGGAGTTTGAGCCGGAGCTGCGCGGGCCGGACCAATGCGAGACCCCGGGTAATGCCCGGGTCACCGTGGGGTTCGCCGGGCGGCGTGAATGCGGACGCTGAGGAGGCGCGGGCGGCCCCTGCCCTCCCAGGGCGGGGTCCTGGGCTGCGGGCCGCACCCCCTCCCCAGCCCCGGCCCCGGGCTCCGGGAAGCCCGGGGCCGCATCTGTTCCGCATTACCCCCGGCCACCTCCTCCCCGCCCCCTCCAAACTGAGAAAGATTTGTCTCCGCTTAATATCCAAACCTTTTTTGTATTTTTTTTTTCAGGGGCGAAGTAATATCTTCCAAATGAGGCAAAACCGTGACGGATCCGAAGCTTTCTCTGCGGGTGCCTGCGTCTCCGCGGGCCGAGGCTTCCGTCTCTGCCTCGGCGCGTTTCTGCCCAAGGCTCTCCTCTCTTTCTGCCTCGGAATTTCGAGTTCTGCGCTCTTTCTGGCTCCTTGGGCTGCTCCCTCTCTCTAACTCCGTTGTCAGCCCTGGGTATCCCTCCCTCCGTCTCACCCTGCTTGTCTACCGGTCTCTCCCAGACTCTTGTCTCCCTGGCCTTTTCCTCCTTCCTCTGTCCCTACGCAGTCTGTCTGCCTCCAAGTCCCTGGCCCCAAGCAAACTTTCCGGTCCTCCTAGCGGGTCCGGGATTGCAGGACCACTAGAGGGGTGGCGGTCCCCAGAGCTCTCGGCCTGCGTCCTCCCCGTCCCGTCTCGGTCCTGCCGGCCCCGCCCGCTCGCACCTGGTCTCCCCGGCCCGCGCCACCGCCGCCGCCGCCGCCGCCGCTGCCATCTACGCGCGCCTTGGCGGGGGCTGGAGTTTTAAACGGCGTTTCCCGGGCGCCCCGCGCGGGCCCACGCGCTCCCTAATGGCCCGGGTGGCTGCCAATCACGCGCCTCTCCCGCCCCCGCCCCGCCCCGCCGGTGAGGCAGAGCGGCTCTCGGCCTAGGCTGCCCGGGTTCGACAGTCCGTGGGTCTGTGGGCCCGATCAGCGCCCGTCACTTCCTCCGAATCTCCGTGTCTCGGCCTCCCGGTCCCCGGATCTCTGACTCTCTCGGGTCTGCAAAAGCCATAGGCCAATCCCTAGGGCGAGGGGGTATTGAGAAACCGTCCCCTCCCAAAGCCTCAATCGCAGCTGGGCGCTTAGCACCAGGGTCAGCAAGCGATGGCGTGGGAGCGCCCTGACTGACTCCCACGCCCACCGTCCCTCTTTGAGATCGGTCCAGGGCTACAGACACACACACACACACACACACACACACACACACACACACACACTCCCTATCAGTCCCACACCACCCGCAGCCCTGTCAGCCCAGTGCCACCACCCCATCCCATCACCAGCCGTCAGAGCTCACCCCACACACACTCAGCCCATACACAGGAGGGTGCTCCTAGCAGCCGGTCACCTGTCTGGCAGTTGGAGGCCTCTTGGAGAGGCTGCTGGCCTGGGACTCAGCTTCACACGAAGCGCACGCACCTGTCTCAAGGGGGACAGACACCTGCTGCCTGGCCTACGTGGGGAAAACCTCGGGCCTGGGATCCTCTCCTGTCCTACCAGTGCCCCACTCCCTCCAAGGAGGACCTGTTCACAGGAAGATGTGTTCTCCAGCTGGCTCTGGGCCCTGGCAATGATGAAGGCTGGCCTCCTGAAAGGTGTTTGTGTGCCAGAGGGGCAGGTCAACGCCCACACTGCTGGTGGGGCTGGAGTGGCAAAGGGCTGTACTGAAGCTCCGTGTGTGGCTGCTCTATGTAGAGGTGCTTGGCCAAGGGTGGGTAGGGTGTGGGGTGCGTATGGTGTGTGTCCCTGTTTAGTGGGATTCTGTGTGGCCTGCCTTTAGGCACAGTGGTAGCGACTGTGAGTCACAGGTGGAGTGTGTCCTTGTGACCCATGCTCCCGTGACCACAAGTCCACATGTAACTGCAGAGCCTCATATGGCCATAAGTCCTTTTTGTGTGTATAACCAATCCTTGTGCAACTGTGAGTCAAGCGTGGTTGTGAATCCAGGTGGCTGAGCGCAGGACGAACACAAGGCAGGCACGTGGCTTTACGCTCGGGGTTGGGCAGCTGGACCCTGGTTCTGGCATTCCCTCTGGTCTGTGATGCTTCTGTGTCTAGCTCCTGGAAGCTGGCTGTTTCCTTAGGGGCAAAGGCATGGAGAGGCAGGAGGTACTGACTGGCCCATGCTGCCAGTAAATTTTAGAGTCCTGGCCTGCGTGGAGAAGGTCAGGAATTTTGGCCTGGGCAGGCCAGAAGGGGCCACAGACAGATTTGAGGGTCGATCCCCAGGCAGAGTTAGGGACTGAGTGCCTCAGAGGGGGGCGGGGAGCAGTGGACCTCAGAAGGGAGGGGAGAGGAGGGGGCGGTAAGAGGATTAGGCCGTTCAGACCCTTCCCTCCCACCAGGATCCCCCACCCCCAAGCTCCAGAAAAGATTTCTTCTGCCAAAGCAAAACCGTTTAGGCTCCATTTAAAGGGACAAGAAAGGTGGAGGCGGGGGCTTTAAATAACCTTTTAATTTCCCTTCAGGGATCTGGCCCTGTGAGGGAGGGGAGAGGAGAAGAGGGAAGGGAAGGGAAAGGAAGGGGAGCCCAGGCTTTTTGGCCTAGGTAATCAGGACAGAGGCCAGGTGCTCGCTCCACACGCTGGAGAAATGGTGGGACGCTGCGCCCCCAGCTGGCTGCCCTCCACACACGAACACACGCACACAGATCATCCTCGAGAAAATTATCACCCCCTATGCACACTAGTCACTCAGTCACACACACAGACCTGGATACAGGTGCACGTGCAGAGGGTCACATTTAGACACACACAGATGAACGGGGGGTGGTCACCAAAATCCCTCCCATGGTAGCACAGATGTGGAGTCCCTCCCTGACCCTAGCCATCCCTACTTGGTAGTCCCAGGGGGGGTTTGCTGAGTGCACTCCCCACAAGAGGAATCCTGGCTGCAGATGGGTCTCCCCTTCCAGCAGGAGGGAACATCATCTTTCTTTGCCCAGGGACCCAACTCCAACCTATCCCTCCCTAGTACCCTCCTCAGACAGGACAGGGGCTGCTGGGCAGACTTGGGGGGTGAGGACTCCAACCCCGCCTAGGTCTGACTTGGGAAGCAGACTGTTAGGGAGAGCACAGGTCCTGCTGGTGAGCTGAGGGCTACTGAGGGCTCCAGGCGGTGGGTCATGGGGCTCAGCTAGGCACCTGCTCTTTGAAGGGACGTGTCTGCCACACAGACTCTGGGCCCAGCTGGGGAAACCCTTGCTTGCCTCCTACCCAGGCCCTGGCCAGTGCCAGCTGTCCCAGTCCTAGAGGTCTGGAGGTGGTGGCTGGGGGGCCAGTATGCCTAGAGCCTCATGGTACACACTGGTCCTCCACACAAGGGGACACCATGGACTGCTCATTCACACTCCCACCCCGTGCACTTCCAGAGACATGGTGGCAAAGTGCTGGGCTCTGAGTTGATTGTGGATTCTTACGGGGAGGGTGCACAAAATCCCTGGCATGTGCTGGGACAGAAAGTCAGAGAGGAAAACAGGGTAGGAGGGCTAAGGGGAAGGTGTCTTTGGGGAGGTCTGGGGCGGTGGAGAGCTTGGCATGCCACAATGTGGGTGGGTTTTACTGATTTACCAAAATGATTCCGCAGGTGCCACCGTCTAGACAGGAGCTAAGAAATGGAAATGATTCAGGGCCTCCCTCCCTAGCCTGTTCCTGGAGCCTCCCCACCCACCGCCCCAGGGCTGTGGCTGACACCTTCAAAGGGCTTAAAAGGAAGGCATCCCAGACTGGTTGGGGACCCGCCTCCAATAGACTTTCTGGGGGCTACTGGAGCTGGGAGTGGAGGCGGCTGTGCATTTTGGGAGGTGTTGTGTGTATTCATTATCCCGTGAGTTATGCGTATGTTGTAGTTGCAGGTATATATTCCTATATTTGCATGTAACATATGTGTGTACAGGTTTAAATATGTAACATATGGATGCAGACTGTGCCTCTGTGGGCTGCGCACATGGGTGTGTGTGTGGGGAGATGTTTCTAAATTGGACCAAGGTGGTGGGTAGGCAAGGGAGGGGTTAACTTAGGAACTTTGAAAAAGCGGGCGCTCACAGGGCTTCGGACAGCCTGGAAACCGAGACCCCCACATGCCAGACGTCTGTGCAAAAAGATGTGGGAACTGAGTGAGAATCCGAGGTTCTCCGAAAGTCCCAAGGCAGACCCCAGCCCTGCCATTTCTGGACTCGGTTTAGAGCAGCAATGCCAAACCCACCCCCCCTAATCCCCCGCACGTAGACACACTCTGAAAGAGAGGCCCACTCAGCACCAGAGGGGAGGGGGCGGATGCCAGGATGCGGCCACTCTCTAGGCGCCCCAGACGGGCAGGGGATACCCTCGAATTGCGGGAACACACGGCTGCGATGTCGGAGGCTCGCCGGGGAGGCTGGAGACCGTGCCGCCCTGCGCTCCTTCCCGGAGGCCCACTCTCTGCGTCCGGATCTGCCGGGATTCGGAGGCCTCATCCGGGCTCGGGGGTTGGCGGGGTGAGGGCCCCGGTGCCACTCCCCATCCTGGCCCGCTCCCGCCCCCACGGCTGGCGCTCCCCCGGGCAGTGGCTGGCGGGTGGGCGGCTTAGAGCTAATTCGAGAGCTAATGGCGGCGGCGGCCCGGCCCCCCGCGGCCCCGCCCCCCCACCCCACCCCACCCCCACCCCACCCCACCCCCACCCCCACCCCCAGCCCCGGGCAGGGCCGCGGGCCGCCCGCATCTGCGCGATCCGCGGCGATTCATCATCGTGATCCATGGCGCGCGCTGACGGCGGCCCCGGCCGCGCTGACAACACTAACAAAGCAATTTGCCACGAGCCATCTCCTGGACAGGTTATTAGCGCGGCCGCCGCTTAAAGAGCCCTCCTCCCGCCCCCAGCCCAGCGCGGGGCAGCTACCTGCTCTGTCCCCTCCCTCCACCCGGCTGCTGGCCCTCACCGCTCAAAGATACCCCTGTGGATTCCTGGCCCTCTCCGACCACCCCAAAGCGTCCACCCCCACACACACCCTCTTAGTTGCCCCGCGCGAGTTCCTTCTCCCCTCGCTGGGGTAGCGCTACCTGTGCTAGCACTACCTTCTCCCCCAATCCCCCACAAGCTCCTGGCCCCTTCCCACCATCTCTCAGCCTTGCCTCAGTGCTGACTTAGCCCCTCACCTTCTCACTCCCAGAGGTTCCCTCTACTCTCCACGCTCCTCACTTCCTCTCCCCACCCCATTGCCATCAGGGATTGGAAAACGCTGTTTGTTCCCAGCTTTGTGAGGAGGGGTTACCCTGCCGTGTCTTTGAGTTTCCTCTGACCGCTTTTGCTCCAGGTGATCTTACTGTCGGGGGTGAGGTGGCCCAAGGCCGGCTGGATGGCTGTGGAGGTGGGAGGACACTGTGACTTCTCCCAGAGTACCCTGACCAGGGACATGGTGAGTCCGGTGGACTTTCTCTGAGGGAGGCCATGAGGGCTGGGGGGAAATGTTGGGCACCATCCAAACAGAGGCTCAGAGAGATGCAGAAACTTGCTGAGGGCCACACAGCAGATCAGGGCACAAGAGGGACTGGAACCAGGTGTGTGACCTCTGAGGCCTGGGCTTCATCCCTGGCTGCACCGCTCTGGGAAGTAAAAGAGGCCAAGAGACCAGGGTGCCCTCACTAAGCAACTGCCCTCCCACCTGCAGAGAGGGGTGGGGAGAGTTATATGTGGGTGTATACGGGACCAGATTTATCTGGATATAACATAGGTAATGAAGGAAAGGAGCGATCCCCAAAAGCAAAGTAACTATTTGGTCATTTCAGACAAGTCTATTTCTTGAAAGAATTCTCTGGGTAGAGTGGACGCAGTCTGTTTCTTTAGATGCACGGCAGGACTGTGTGGGGGAACTGGACATGCCCAGGATGAGCTCCTGGGTGTGTGTCTGGGTACATGGATAAAGCCAAGTGTCCATGTGTGTACTTGCACAGGGTGGGGTCCCTCTGAACGTATGGAGGGTTTCTCTGTGTATGTGTACACTGGGGGCTAAGTGTGTGCCTTTGTGTGTGCATGGGGGCCTGGGAGGGGCAGCGTGTGGCACCTGTGTGAACGTGTGTGTGCACACCTAGGGTAACTAGGCTTCAAACCAGGGAGGAGTCCCCACCCCCTTGTTCACTCTTCTCTTAGATCCAGCCTCAACACTCCCAAACTGTCAGCTTCTGCAGCTAGGCAGTGAGGAGAGCCAGAGCCCTGCTCTGAGAGCCTGGGGGAGCTGCTTCTGCAGGATCCAGATCTAGGAGGGGAGCTCTTTCTGCAGGGCAGGTGGTCTGGAACCTCCACTGTGAGCCAGGTTGGTGCTGAGCGTGGAGGTTGGGGCCTGGGGAATGGACCTGGTGCCGGGAACCCGGCTTTTTCTTTTCCTCTGGCCAGCCAGGCCGCTGTGTCTTCACCCGCAGGGAGGCCCAGCTCCGTCACTGCCTGCACCACCACTGCGTACCTGACGTGAAATATGGGGGGCGCAGGCCGCGCTGGGGAGATTTGTCATCTGTGCTCAGCGGGTGACTCTATCTGCAGACTATTAGAGTATAAAATATATTTTACAAGAGTTTTAGCTACAGGTGACTTGCTCTTTATTACTAGATGTGGGCAAAATCAATACTTCTGTAACTAAAAGATCATTTATTTTGCTTTTTGAAACATTTTTCAACAGGGGCACTGGCTAAGCTTGCAAAGCTATGATTAAGAGTTATGGCGGTGCCTGTTTCTCTTAACCCTTGAAGGACCACAGCCCAGGCTCTCCTAGCGCTGGTACCTGCCTGTGGAAAGCCAGACACATAGACACGCATCCCAACTGCAGCAAAGACAGGCACACAGACTGAGGTGCACAGGCCCCCACTCCAATAAAGCCATCATGCAGATACACTGATTCTCATAGATGTATACAAAAACTCTCGCAGGTACACACAAAAATACGGCAGCATATACACTCCTTCCCACCCAGATACCCACAAATCAAATGCACACGTGCACAGATGAATGCTTCCCACCAGCACATGCTTCTGCACACAAATGTCTCCCACCTCATGCCCTTACACACTCACACCTACATACCATGACACTAAGATGTGCACAGTCACACTGTGCTAACTTCTGACCAGTGGCCAGCCAAGGGTGGGAATTCTGAAACGGGTTGGAAGATGCTGAGAGGGGTCTCATGAATGCAGCTCTGGCCACTACTGGACAAGGAATGGAGAGAGCCCAGGAATGTCAGAGATCTGTGGAACCTGGGCCTTACTCCTGTCAGAGCTCAGCTCTCCTCAAGCCCTCATCCCCATGACAGCCCTGCCCCTTTGCTGTCAGCTAAAGCAGGGGGTGGTTTTTCTGGAAGCTGCCATATACGAAAGCTGTGAAATCATACAACTGTGTCAAAGCGGCTCATTGGTGACCACCCCTGTCCTGCGTGGGTTCAAAATGATTAAGTGGCCACATACCATTCCCAGAATGGCATCCCCTAACCAGATTGGAGGTGTCCTCTAGCCGTTATCTGAGTCAGCAAATCAGCATCAGCCAGTTGTTATTTATCTCAGCGTTGGGGAGAGACATGGAGGTGACAGTGACTTAACCCACCCATAGGTGAAGCTCTAATGGTGAGATTCCAGACAGTGAGGTTGACCAAGTGTATCAGTTATCTATTGCTGAATAACAAATTACCCCTAAACTTAAGTGGCTTGAAACAAACATTGATTACATCACAGTTTCTGAGAGTCAGGAATCCAGGAGCAGCTTAGCTGGGTGGTTCTGGCCTGGGGTCTTTCATGGGTTGCAATTACACTGGTTAGGGCTACTTCATCTGAAGTCTCGTTAGGGCTGGAGGGTCCTCTTCCAAGAAGACTCATTCACAGGACTGGCGGTTGGTGCTGGCTCTCAGCCAGTGTGTCCCAGTTCTCCTCCATGTGGTCTCTTCAGCAGGAGAGCCTGGACTTCTTTGTATGGTGGCTGGGATCCGAGAGAAAGAGAAAAGGTCCAATAGAAGCTGTAGTCTTCTATTTGAAGCTGTAAGCTAATCTTAAAAGTGACATCACTTCTGCTAAGTTTCAGTCATTATAAGCAAGTCACTAAATCCAACCCATACTCAAAGAGAGGAGAATTGGGCTTCCCTGGTGACGCAGTGGTTGAGAGTCCGCCTGCCGATGCAGGGGACGCGGGTTCGCGCCCCGCTCCGGGAAGATCCCACATGCCGCGGAGCGGCTGGGCCCGTGAGCCATGACCGCTGAGCCTGCGCGTCCGGAGCCTGTGCTCCGCAGCGGGAGAGGCCACAACAGTGAGAGGCCTGCGTACAGAAAAAAAAAAAAAAAAAAAAAAAAAGGAGAATTAAGCTCTACCACTCAAAGGAAGAAGTATTGAAAAATTTGTGGACGTGTTGTTTAAACTACCACAACTAGGCAAGGGGACACTTCCATTCTACCCAGTGTCTGCGAAATGACAAGTACCTCTTGATGGCTCCAAACCCTAGAAAAGCCATGGAGCATCCTGAAGTGGGGAGGGCATGGCCAGGTGATCGTGGGGACTCAGAGGTAACCCTCGCTCAGGACTACAGTGGAGCAGTATCACATGCACAGTAATTAAATTGCATGGACCCTGGAGCCAGACCGTCTGGGTTCAAATCCAGCCTCAGCCACTGAGTAGCTGTGTGACCTTGAGCAAGCCACTTAACTCCATGCCTCAGTCTTCTTACTTGTAAAATGAGGGAAATATTAGTACTTACCCCTTGGGCTGCTGTGAGGATTAAATGAGTTAACGTTTAACATTAAATGAGTTAACATTTAGCATAGTACCTGGTAAGTGGTAAATGGCACATAAGTATTGGCTAATACCGTCAGTTCCTACCTCTCATTGCAGCCTGTGGGCTCTTTCTCACAAGGGATTTATTGAGCCCCTTCATTGTTCCTCAGACTAACCCCATAACCCCACCACCAGCACCCCAATTACCCTGGTGGGGGGCTAGGCAGGGGGCTGGGCTCCACGAGCTCTATTTGACCCCGCCAGCCCAGTACTGCCTTTGGTGGCCTCTCTGGGAATGTTGTGCAACATGTTGGCCACAAACACTTTATGAGTGAGAGGACAGGAAAAAATTTTCCTCTATCGACCCGCAGTCAAACCTGCTCCCTCCCCCTCCTCTTCATGTGTCTCCTTGGCAAGGAGGGGGACAAGGCGAAGACCGCCCTCTCAGCAGAGCCCCTAAGGAGCAGCCCAATCTCAGGACCTCTTCCTCCAACTTCCCCAGGGCCAGACCCGAAACAGCTGCTGCCCCCCAACCCCTGGCATGGAGGGGTGGGAAGACCTAGATCTAGGGGACCTGGATGCATGGGACCTAAGGCCCTCCGCCCCGCCCCGTGGGGCAGGCACTCCCTCTGAGGTCACCTGGTCTAAGAGTCCCAAGACCTTTCACCCAAACATCAAGAAAAGAGAAAAATAAGATTTTTGTAGGAAATTGTTCCTAAAGCTATGTCCGTTCAACATGAAGCTGTAACCTCTCTATTTGGGATTATGTCTTTTCAACTTTTTTGACATGAAAATATGCTTTCTTTTATGAAATCATTCTGACAGCGGTAGATAGTTTTCTCTCAGTGCCCTTATATGGACAAATTAATAGCTGGCAACTTTATGCTGGAAGCCACATTTTTAAATATTACTCTCTTCCATGCAGGAAGCACAAAACTGTCCCCACCTCATCAAGAAGGCCTGCTGACCGCTAGCCTGGGTGAAAGGGGGAGCTCCCCACATTCCTGCCCCAGCTGGGCCTGCAATGTGATATGACCCAAGACAAGCCCCTTCCTCTCTCCAGCCCTGGTTGGTCTCCCCACCCACTCAGTGAGCAGGTGGGACAGATGTTCCTTCTCAGTCTATGGTCTAGACCTGCTCTGGCCTCTGTGCTGGGTGCCTTTAGCCCGCCCCACCCTGAGATGACCACAGGTGGATGCTGATATGCTGGGCGGGGGGGCGGGGGCGGGCAGGCGACGCCTGGGAGTCACCTCCAACTACCCTGAAATGCCCTTCACCAGGCTCCACTGGAGACGCAGTCTCTGAGCTGGGGGCAGGGAGATGGGAGGGGTCTTCGGCCTTTGGCCAGGGAGACCTTCGTGATGCGCCAGGGAAGGAGAGAAGCATTTGTCTCAGGGGCTCAGTCTGCACTGAGTTCTCGGGACCCCCTCCCCTTCCTGCCCCCAAGGCTTGGCTGGAGCACAAGGGGCCCCTTTGTGGGACCTAATCTCAAAGCACTGCGGCTTTAGCGACCTTCAGGGATGAAAGCGCTAGGAGCTGGCGGCTGGGAGGTGGTGTGGGGGGCAGCCCCACTAATCCCTGCGCTTTCCCCAAACAAAGCTGCCAGGAGGGGCTGGCTCCCGGGAGATGATCCAGAGAGCCAATTCCTGGAGCCTAACCCGCTCTGACAGCCCGAAAAGGAGAGGCCCGCTGCCCGCCCCGGTGGCCCCAGCTCGGCCTTAGAGGCTGAGGGGGGCCTGGCCTGGGGCCTTTAGCACTTTCTCCCACCCAGCCATGGACACCTCTCCTTGCCCGTGAGGACGTTTTTCTACTTCCTCTCTCTCCACGTTCAGCTCCAGGGGCCCTTCATTCCTCAGCCCCAAACGCCTCAACCTCTTTTGAGGTCCTGATCCTCTAGTCCCCCAACACCCCGATTCTTAACCTTCAGCCCCTAAATTCCCCAATACCTCAAATCCTCAGCCCCCCAATATCCCAATCCTCAGTATCCCAGACCCAAATCCTTTAGCTCCAGTCTTTTGTCTCCTAATTTCACAACCCCGGTGCCAACCCCCAGCTCCCAACCTCTTGGCTTCCCAATCTCCGCTCTCTACATTCTCAGCCCCCAGTCTTTAATTCTCCAGTCTCCCAGCTCTCCAGCCTCCACAGCACACCAACCCCTGTTCTCTCAGCCCCTCCCCTCCTGGTCTGACCTGATGTTCCTACTGTTCCCCGGGATATACCTGGCTATCTCTGCCCCATTCCATCCCGTCTGGCCAGGCTTCCTGCGCCCCTTGTGCCCAGACCTGTACTCACCTTCTCATGGAGAAGACTGAGGAGGGAAGTGATTCTGACTCAACCCTGATTAAACCCACGCCTCCCACCAGACACTCCCTCCAGCTGTGATCATGCTGGAATCCTGAGGCTTCATCCCAGTCTCACAGGTGAGCACATCATCATGACCAGAAGAAGGGGCCGGGGTCCCTCCTGGGCTCAGTGGTCTGAGAAAAGCAGCCCAGCGGAGGGGAGGGGTGCCAGCAGGGCTGGGCTTTCTGCTGCCCCATCTCTCCCCCGGCCTGAGGAGACCCAGGATACAGAAATCTCCACCATACCCAGAGAGAGCCAGGTGATAGGTAGGATCACCCAGGCCAACAGAGGCCACTGAAGAGCCAAGATGGCTTTGGGGCCCACAGGGGAGGGGTTGGGCAGGGCAAGAGGGTTGGATTCCCAGGAGAGGGGTGGGGGCCAGGCTAACCCAGAGCATTTTCCCACCGTAGCCTCTGCCGTCTCCACTCACTAATCTGATTACGATATTTACCAACCTCCCGTGGCCTGCTTGGGGCAGAGGGGGGTGTTACACTGAGGATCTCAGTTCCAGTTCCCAGCAAAATGGGAGGCCCAGAAAGGTGTTTATGGGCCTGAAGTGACTGCACCAGGCCCTCCCTCCTGCCTGCCCCAGGTCACAGGGCTATGGGAGACCCCTCCCCATCAAGTTTAGCCTTCTTCAGCAAGTGTCCCCTGTCACACTCTGTCTCCAAGTCACTTCTGGGCCCCTCATGCTGTCCCATCCCAGAGCCATGACTATTATGATAATATGCAAGCCTGGGGCAATGCCTTCCTTCCTTCCGAAAGATCAAAATGTTAGTGGTGAGCTTTTAGGCACTGAGGACAGGAGGCTGGTGGCACGCCCCAAGGGGCTGCTTCACCTAGTTGGAGTCAATGTCACACACACTTGCTTTGCCCTCGCACCCAGGCTCAGCCCCTTCCCAAAGTGTGTGTAGAGGGGGAAGGGGGTGCACTGTAGCACCTGTCTCAGGTTTTGCTGTGAAAAGAACAGAACAAACCTTGTTTTCTCTCTCTCTCTCTTTCTCTTAGTCACACACACGTGCACACACATGCACACACTATTTATTAGTGTGTCACAGACATGGTCACACTGTCACACAGGGAAGGCCCACCCCGCCCAGCCCCCTTCCTCTCCTCCATACCACTGGGCACCAGACAGGTCTGTCGGGGCTTGGCTTGGGCGTGCTCCTTCCCCAGCTGGTGTAGGTGTTAGTCCAGTGGAGGGAGGACACTGCCTGTAGATGAGAAGGGAGCAATCTTAGGGAAGCCGAGGGGAGGCTCTTACTCCTTATCTCCCGCAGATGGGATGATTTGAGAGGCGGAATGCCAGTCTCCAGGGTTGAGGACAGTGGAGGTGGTCCTCCCCAGAGGAACGACAGCACCTCTTTCACCTTCCTCTACCCCAGAGGTCTAAGGCCAAGTTCATTCATCCCTCGTAGGACTTCAAATAGAGAAGTAATTCTGGGAAACAGGTAAGAGTGTCTTTAAAAGGCAAACAAGACAAGGCCAAATTCAGACTTGGACAAAGCTCACCCTCTCCTGAGGGCTCTCAAGGGTTCCAACCCACAGTGTACTCAACACTCACCCCGGTGGGCTATTCCGGCTCTGGGCAATTACAGCTGTGGGGTCTGAGAATAGAGAAAGGATTGGGCGCCCCCTGCTGCCGAACCTCCAGAACTGCATCCTCTCCCCAGGGTGCCCGGGCCAAGTGACCCCTCTCCCCCAAAATCACACAAGGCCTCCTCCTCTCACCTGTACCACCAGTTGGACCAAAGAATCTATCCTGCCTTGGGGTCCCAATTCCCTACTGGTAGCTGATTGGAAAAGGGGATGGCCTGGCTGAAGTAGGAGCAGTTGTTGTCGGGGAAATGGAATGTCACAGGCTGAATCTTGGCTTTTTTAGCCCCTAAGGGGCTAAGCGGGTGGAGAGACTAACACAGGAAACTGCCTAAGAGAGGGGAAGACTGTGGCCCAGAGACTAGGGAGGAGGGGACAGGGGAGAGGAATCTGATGAAGGAGGAGAGAGGGGACAGAGCAGAGGGGCACAGGTGAGAGGACATAGTGAACAGGACAGGTGAGGTAGACACAGGTGATGGAGAAAGGATGTGCACAGGTGAGGGCACAGGTGATCTTGGCAAGAGCAAATGGCGCAGGGAAGGTGTGGAGTGAATGGAGGCCCCCAAGGGGCTCACGAGCAAGAGTCAGTGCCCCCTGCCGCCTGCCATCCACTGGTGCACATCCGGCCCTGCGTGTCCAGCCAGCTCTGTGACTGATGGCCAGGCCCCCGCTGGGGCACTGAGGACAGGCACTCAGCAGAGGCAAACAGCTTGGACGTCTGTAGCTTCTGGACTACGGGGCATGGTGGAGGCAGTGGGCAGAACAGATTGAGTTCAGTGCTGTGGTCAGAGGTCCAGACCTGGGGGTGGGGTCAGGGGGCTATGGTCGTGAGCCAGGCCCCAGGGGTCCTCGCACAGGCAGGCCCAGCCCCTCTATCCTGTTGCAAAGCTCGGAAGGGAGCCCTGTCCAGCTGGGCTGGAGTCCAGAGAGCCCAGGCTTCCAGCCTGCCGGGTCCCATTCAGGGCAGGACAGAGCCCTGTGTTCTGACCCCGCCTCCCAGCCCCGCCCCCCCCCAACACACACACTATGCCCCCAGCACCGACAGCCAGGCCCAAAGAAGGGAAGGGGCAAGCTCACACTCTACTCTCAGCCTCATCTTCCTCCACCCCTTTGCAGTTGTATATGCATGGGTGGAGGGGGTGTTAAGGAGACCATACTCACAGATTGTCCCACCCCAAATCCATGATTCCTGCCTCCCAAAGCGCTTACCTGCCCTGTCCCCTGTGGGAGAAAAGCCAGCTTCGTTACCTCCCTTTCTCAGCAAGGGCCTTTTGGAGGGGAGAGGGAGGCAGACTAGGGTGGACAGTGTGTAGGTCTCCCGTGGTCGCCCAGCAGATGAGCTGGGCTAGGACCTGGCTGTCCTGCATTATCCAGGGCCCTGTGGTGGGTTCATCCATCTGGCCCCCAGCCTCTTAGAACCTTTCCACACACATTACACAAAGGCCAGAAGATCTGTGGCCATGAGGAGGGGTAGGGGCCCGGGGAAGCAGACTTGAGACCCACCTTCTGTCTCCACATCCTATGAGGTTTTCTTGGTTGTGGGGTGAGTACCCCTAGGGGTCTCAGGGCCCTGGTACCAAGAAAGAAAGGCCACTCAGGACTCCAAATGAGGAAGCATGAAGCAATGAGACAGGTGGCCAGGGAGGTGCTGAGCTTTCCATGTCTCAGAGAGTTCAAGAAGAGGCTGGAAAAGGAGGCTGGATGGGATGCTCTTGAGAATCCTTCCAGATCTGGAGCCCTGGATGCTCCCAGGTAGGAATGGAAAAAGTCACCCTCCCTCAGTAGGGACCCCTTGCTCCCTACTCCTCTTCCTCCCCAGCACATGGTCGGAAGGAGAGAGTCTGAGGGGCCTCATTTCTCCAACTTCCCTCCCCCAACCCCCAGGTTCCCCAAGGGAGCCTGGTGTCCAGGCTTAAAGATGCCCCAGCCCAACCCCCTGCAGCAGCCCCCTCCCCGAGCTCCCCTGCCTCCACAAGCCTCCTATCTGCCTGGCTGGGGGGGCATGGGGGGATGGCGACACCAAGGGGCTGGGGTGGGGGCTCATCATCAGTTGCGGCGCTGCTAATAGACCATCCTCGGCCACATCCTATTACAGCGCAGCCCCTCCTCAGCCCCCCAGCCTGGCCAGCCTGCGCCTCTCTGCGGCCCCAGGGACCAGGCATCAGATTGGAGTCAAGATTCCGCGAGTGTCATTTGCCGCCGTTGATGGTGCTGATAATAGGGACAGGCTGGCGGGCGGGAGCGGTGGCGCAGAGGCGGATTCTCTATTAAGGCTTCCCCCCTCAGCGCCGCAGCAAGCGGGAGGCAGGCCAGAGCCAGCGCTGGGCAGGCGAGGCCGAGAGAGTTCCGTGATGGGCTGGGCAGCTTGCCTCTGCTGCTGTATGCTCCATCAGTGCAGGCCAGGCATTAGCAGGCAGCTCAAGGCCTGGGCAGTGATGGGGTCAGAGGATGCCAAATCCCAGGAAGGGGATGGAGGACAAATGGGAAGCCCCAGCCCACGGCTTTGCCACACTGTGCCCGGAGGGTCTGCCTGTTTCCATCCTACTTCACTGCCGGGGACGCAAAGCCCCTGCTGCTGAACAGAAAGGAAGGTCCTTGCTATCCTACCTGCTTTCAGAGCGGAACCATATAAAAGGTCAGTAACACACACACACACACAGCACCAGGGAAACCTGGCAGAGCCTCCCCTCAGCAGCCGAAAGCACTACTGGGAACTTGGCTAGTGGATGCTCCTATAGGTGACTACACTGCCCCTGCACCTCCTCCAGGACCACCACCACTGCCCAGGCCCCCTCCATTACCACCATCCACAGTACACAACACTCGCTATCGCTGTGCCCCACTCCATCATTGTTGCCACTCAGCAAGTGGTTAAGTGCACAGGCTCTAGAGCTCCTCCAATTACTAGCTAGCTGTGTTACCTTCATCATCTTTAAAATGGGGATAATATGAGCTAGCACATAGGGTTAAAATGATTAAACAAATTCCTACATACAAAGAGCTTAGAATAGCGCAAGGCACATGGTTAGTACTCCGGTATTAGTGTTGTTGTCTTTATGATCCCTGTTCTCACCATTATCAGTCTCATTACCACCATCTCCACCCTCATCATCACCACCTCCACTGCCTTCCTTAATAGTATTAGCAGCTATCACTTACATAGTATTCACCAGGTTCCAGGCATTGTTCTAAGTATTTTACATATACTAACTAATTTCATCCTTATGACAGCTCTATGAGGTAGGCATTATTATTGTCAGATGAGGAAACTGAGGCACAGAAAAGTTAAAATAACTTGCCTAAGGTCACACAGCTAGCAAATGTCAAAAGCAGAAGTCGAACCCAGGCTGAGTTCTTATGAACTCAGACTATAGTCTTATGAACTCAGACTATGCCAAGCTATCTCCCATTAGGGCCTACTTCTTTGCCTACAGTACTGCCACCTTTTGACTGTTGCCAATACTTCCCCATCACCTCCACCATTATCAGCACCCCAGCTCTCTCCCCCACTCCATTAGCACATTAGTACCATCACCACTATCTCCATGGCTGTCTCTATCTCCACGATCATCAGCCCCATGCCAATCTCAACCACCACCAGATTCTCAGCACTGCTACTCACAGCCTACCCAGAACAGAGTCTTGCTTCTGCCTTCCCTAGGCTCTGTGCCCTGAGAGGTGTGAATGTTCCCAGGGATTCAGACCTGTTCATGTGGCCAGATCTGGAAAGGACAGACAAAGAAATTTAAATTGCAACGAAGCTATTCAGGTGCCAGCTAGAATTTAAGGTTGGCTGGAGCCTGCAAGATGTGCTTTGCAAAGCTGACTTCTCAGTTCCCCCAGGATGCCTAGTGTGGTTTAAACACCCTTTTAGCATTCTGAGAGCTCCTGATGTGGAAAGATACCTTCTACCTCACAACAGTTGGGCTGAGGACAGATTCATCAGCACAGACACAATCCCCGCATTTGGCTACTTAGAAGTCTGTCTTCTCAACCTACTGACAGCCTGTAAGTGGCGGGGACACAGCCTCATTCCTCTCCTTGTCCCATTTCTTCTCCAGTCCTCCACCCCACAACACACACCCAACACCAGTGAATAAATGGACAGATAAACTCTACTTGGGGCTGGAAGGGGAAGAAGGATCTTGCTGTCCATGGTACTGAGACAGCCTTGCTCTTTAGGGACACACTTGTCCCCTAGAGACACACAAGGTCCCCTCTTGTCCTTTACAGATAAGAACTAGTCTTGGATTTTTCCAGGGCCCATCACAAGTTGCCACTCCCTTCACTGTCCCCCTTTACCCACCTTGGGGGTGACTCAAGAAATTGCCACGTTGACGTGAGTGGGTTCCAGGCCTGAAATTTAGTAGACTAATGTTTTCCCTGAGCTTGAAGTTTTAGCCCTCTCCTCAGTCATCAGCACCAAGCCACCCCAAGCAGGCAAACCACCTTCATAAAACAGCACACTTGCAGTGCAAACCCAGCAGGCAGGGTCTTGAGCACCCCCTTCCCTCTTGTTGGCCACCTCTGCAACCCCTATATGGAGATCCTCTGATTCCGCTGCCGAGTCTTGTCCCCCAGGCTAGATAATTGGATGCCTTTCTTTCGAAGATCCCTGCTGGTTTCCAGCTGTGTCGAGGGTACAAAGTAAACAGGAGATGCTTGGGGGCCTTGCACACAGTAGGTGCAATCAGTTTTCGAGGCGCTGTGGGCAGGGACCCCTTCCTCTTCGGCTGGTCCCCGCCCTCACCCCCAGGGCCAGCGTGGAACATGCCCAAACTGGAGGAGAGTGAGTTGGACTTTGCCTCTTCACTTGGTCAGAGAAGAGAAAAGACAGCAAGAAGGCCCCAGGCAGACATGGGATCTCACTCCAATCTTCACCCTGCTCGCCCCTGCCCCCAGCCTCAGATGGGCCATGGGCTTCTCTCTCCAGGAAGGTAATGGCTTCTGGCCTGAAACAACTGAGCCGCTGAGCCACTTCAGATTGGCCTCCCTCTCCCCACCTATTCCTCACACACTTGTACTTGGGGGCTGGAGGGAGGGGGGGGTTCTGTCTGCTTCCCCTCAGGGTAGACTGCCCAGACTAGTTCCCCCAACCCGTGTGTGCTCTCCTAGGTAATAAACCTGAATGGGGGAGGGGAAATTGTCATGGATCCCAAGGGGTCTCCCTTCTCCCCAGCCTCCCTCCTTTGGGGGAAGGGGTGTCAGATTTCATCGGCTGTTGGAGTTTTTCTGCGGTCTGCCTCTTCTAAACTAATTATAATGGTAGTAACGATAGCAGAAGTTCCCACAGCTTGAGCACTACCCTCCGCTAGCCACTCTGCCACATGTTTCACGTTTCCCTTACATAGGTCCTGTGAGGAAGGGGTTATCTTATCCCCATTTTAGAGATGGGGCCTGAGGCACACAGAGATGAAGTACCTTACCCAAGGATACACACCCACCAAGCGGTGCAGCAGGATTCGGATCAGGGCAGGCTGGGGGGAAGGAGGGCCCAACCCAGCTAAGGACCCCTGAGATGCCACTGAGCCCCCCCGGAGGAACCGTGGGTGTGTGTAGCGGTGTGCTTTTCCCACCCTCATTCCCTTTAATCCTGCAGGCCTCCGCCTGTGTACCTCTGTGGTGGGCTTCTGCCTGGTCGGCCCCTCCCCACAGCCTGGCTGCTGATTGTGACTCAGCCCTCCCTGCAGCCAGCTAGTCATATCTGCCCCATTGGCAGCCAGAGGACTCCTTCCTGAGCATGAAATCAGGCCTGACTGCCCCATGGGGGGCCAGGCACTTTAGGTGTGAGGGGCTGGCCAACTGGACCTACAGGTCCTGTCCAGTAGGTCAGGGATACCCAAGAGAATTTCTTCTTGAAGGTCTGATTCCTTCAGCTTCACCTCCAAGGGATTCAGGACCAGAAAGGTTGCAGGAGGGAAGGTCAATTAGGGAACCAAGCCCAGACAGCATCAGGGCCTGGCTGTAGTTACACAGGGAGGGGACTCTCCCCCTACCATGCCCAGCAGCCTGAGACACCAGAGCACATCTTCACCACACCGTAGAACCTCCCTTCCCCACTGACCAGGGTCCAGGGGTAAGCCCAGACCACTCTAGGGTGGATCCCAGATTCTGAAAATAACGCCCCCCCCCCACACACACACATATACCCTCTTTCCAGTGACAACAATGGTGTGTGTGATGGACACAGGCACACATGCACACAGCACAGGGGCTGGAGGCCGCAGCCAGTGCCATGCTTGCTAAAGACTCATTAACCCTGACCCCTCTTCCCCATTGATCGAGCCAGCCACAGGATCACTCTGTCACTGCCTAGGCCATGGGGTGAGGTGTCCTCCATGCCACAGTAATTGCCCTCTGCCACCTTGACAGCAGCTGTGGGGACTGAGAAGGTGACTCCATTTAGTGTTCACTGTCTGCCCACGCAAAGGATGGGCCTCTCTCAGAGGCGTGCTGTATGTGTGTGTGTGTTAAGAATATGTGTCCATGGTCATTTTGAGTGTTCAAAATGAGTGCCTGTCTGTGGTCGCTGTGTGCCTCAGTCATTATATGTGGCTGTGATGTTTGTGTGAGGGGTGCGAGGCTAAGGATATACATACTGGCAAACACAAAAGCATACATGGACATACACTGAGCATGAAAGCATGTGTGTTCCCTGGACATACCCCAATCATACACACTGAACATTTTACACATGAAAAGTGGCTGAGACATTCCTGACAGCCTGCCTTCCGTTGTCTTGGAGCTGGGTTCTGTGCCCTTTTCCCAGATGGGTAGGGGGAAGCTACTGCCTTCTTTCCCCAACCTCCTCCCTGACTGCACCTCAGGGAAGCAGCAGGCCCAGAGGACCTGGTGAGGAAAGTCTTGGACCCCCAGCCTACAGAGAGGACCCCCAGCCAGAGTCACCAAGGGGACTCAGTGTCATGCCTCAGTCTCTTCCACCCCGTTGCAGAAGCCCGAGAGTAGGCCCAGACTCCAGAGCTATGGGCCACCCTGGCAGGCTTACACTCAAAAACACTCATGCTCACAGACACTGGCACATGCTCGTCCTCAGGGTCCTTCCAGGGGGCTCTGCACCTGACCACATGCCTGCATGGGCCATCCTGTGGCTGGCATCTCCACCTGTGTTGGGGTGTCTGCTGGGGCGGCAGGGAGGCACCACATCTGGATGCAGGGTGGTGTGTCTGTGAATGGTAGAGCATCTGCCTGTTTCTGCGAGTGTGTACGTGAACGCTCGTGTGACCGTGAGCCACTGCTGTGTGAGTGTGTGAGTGATCATAGGCCTGGCTTACGGCTTACCTGGGACGCTGAGCCTGGGGGCATGTGTGCACGCCTCTGTGTGTTCTCACGTGCTTTTGCAGCTTGGAAGGGTGATGGCGAGCCAGGGTGTGTGGGTTTGTGGGCTTATGTACGTAGGGTTATCGTGTGTAACTCTGCGCGCGCGCGCGCGTGCGTGTGTGTGTGTGTGTGAGCGTGTGCCTGGAAAGGTGCTGCCATGCCGGCGTCTGAGGTGCGCCCCACCTCGGGCTCTTCTGCGGTCCTGCGGCCTCCACCCACCCAGCTGGGAGCGATGGGCAGCCCGCCCGGGGGAGGCCCCGCCCCCTCCGCCCGAGTAAACTTTTCCCAAATCCCCGAGCCGCTTAGGGCGAAGCCGCCCCCGCGGCCTAATCCGCGCCCCCCGCGGATCTGCATAATCGGGTTAGCGGCCGCGCTCCCTCCCGCTCCCGCCGCCGCCGCCGCGTGCGATTCTCTCGCTGTCACTTAGGGAGGCTCAGCGCGATTTGCGGCCTAATCCCCCGGGATCGCTCGGCCGCCGCTCCCCGAGGGGCCGCCAGATTGTTCCCTTCATAATTGATTGACTCTATTTGCCGGATTGGGACTTCAAAGCGCCGGCGGCGCGGGGGCGCCTGGGAAGGAGCGGGGCCCGCGGCGGGTCTGCCGGCCTGGCCTGGCGAGGCCCCTACCCCGGCGGGCGCCTTCCACCCCGCAGCCGGCGGGGCCCGGAGCCGGGAGGTGGGGCAGGAAATTCGCCCGTGATGATGACGGTGGCAAGGACTACGCTGATGAAGTCGATCACGTCGTGACCGCCATCGCGGCGAGCTCTGGGCCGGCGCGGTGCTCAGCGCTTCCCGAGTCCGGGCTCTAGATCCCCCTCACGACCTGAGAGTCTGCAGAGTGTGAATATCCCCCATTTGACAGGTGAGGAAACAGGTTGAGAGAGACCTCTTCCTTCCGGGCACACCTTCTAAGGGCAGCGCTGTGCTAGGTTCTGGGGATCCAGCTGTGAGCCAGGCTGGCCCGGCTCTGCCTGCATATGGAACGCTCTTCTAGTGAAGAAGACAAGGGGGCACACAAGAAACAAGTCAAGAAATACGTGAACAGAAAATAAGGCAGAGGGATGTGACAGTCACTCGGGGGTGGGGAGGCAAATTAGCCTGAGTGGTCAAGGAAGGCTTCCTGAGGAGGTGATGCATCCTCTGGAACCTGAATACTAGGGAGGAACCTGCTCCACGAAGAGCTGGGGGACAGGCCTTGGGGCAGAGCACCAACCCGTAGCAAGTAGTAACGCTGAGCGTGCAACTCAGGCTGCCTGACTCCAAAGCCCAGAGGCTGAGGCCCCACCTTTCCTTTTCCACCTGCCCAGCCTAGACTGAGCCCCAACCTGAACATGGGCTGAGCCCTTAACAGCAATGTCCAGACCCACTCGCACAGGCGCCCGCCCAGCTCCACGCTGCCCACTCCACTGCTGGCTCCTGGATTGGCGGGTAGGTGCTGGCCCCTGTGTGCTTCCATATCCCACTGATCAGAGACTGCCTCAGTGGGGAGCCCTGCACCCAGAGCCTCTCTGGAGCTAGGGCCTGCTGCTTCCCCCAGCTCCTGAGGAAGCAGGGGCAGGGCACAGGGGAAGCTGGTGGGGGCCCCCTCCCACACCCTGAGCAGCCACAGCTCCCAGGAATCCCTGGCCCAGACTCGGGAATCCCCAGAAACGCTTAATTAATTCTTGATTACCCACTGTCTCTGCAGCTGCCATTAACCACCTCCCCAGCCTGGGCCCAGTTAGGCCACGTAATTAAATTAGTGCAGGGAGAACACTTCCAGGCAGGAGTAAGGTACTCCTGCTGGGCCTCTTGGAGGTTCTGGGGGACTGATGTGGAAAGGCTCAGAGACACCAGGGGAGCATCCAGGGTCACACAGTGGGGCTAGAACTGGGGCTCAAGTGTAACTCCCTCAAATTAGTTCTGGCTCCCTCATCCTACCTCTCTTGAGACCTCTACTCTAAGCACATTTTATTTATTTATTTATTTATTTATTTATTTATTTTTGCGGTACGCGGGCCTCTCACCGTTGTGGCCTCTCCCATTGCGAAGCACAGGCTCCAGACGCGCAGGCTCAGCGGCCATGGCTCACGGGCCCAGCCGCTCCACGGCACGTGGGATCTTCCCGGACCGGGCCACGAACCCATGTCCCCTGCATCGGCAGGCGGACTCTCAACCACTGCGCCACCAGGGAAGCCCCTAAGCACATATTTTACCTTAAATGTTTTTATAATGACAAGAGATTTGCTTGCTGTCCTTAATTAAATTTATGCCAATTCACTGAGCTTTTGGAGGAGTGGATGTGGGGCAGGAGAGGGGAGACCGGGATGTCCATGGGTAAGAAGCAGGAGATGGAGGTGAGGGGTGCTCGGCATGGAGGCATTTCCCACCTTGGGGATCAGAGGGCTGGGGCAGAGGGAGATGGTGGCAGCAGGGGAGGGAAAAGAGGGGGCACAGTGGAGGACTGAGACTGTCCACGGGAGCTCCCTGGGGGAAGGGGGAGTCACTCTCCTTTTCACAAAAGAAACCAGAGAAAACAGCCTAAAAGAACACCCTGAGGGTGGAAGTATATGCGCCATAAGCCGAGGCAGAAGGGGCTGGAGAATCTGGGCCTATAGAGTGAGGAGGGCCTAGCTGGAGTCTCCACTGCCACATCCCCTGAGCCAGGCCTCCCTCCCTGCATCTTCCCTCCCTCAATCCTGGAGGATGCTGGCTGACAGCCCTCCCTCCCCCAAACCCAGCTCCTTGTCACTTCAGAAAATCAGAAATAAGCCTTAGTGATTAGAGGGAGACGTGAGTGAGATGGGGCTTAGAGACCCAGGCTCAGGGAGGTGTTAAGAGGCGAGCAGGACTCAGAGTATTAGGGGGGCAGAGCTAATAGCTTCTCTGGATGCCCCTCCCTCCAGGACTATAGTACCCAGGGGAGGAGGGAGAAGGAGAGAGGGAAGGCAAAGCGATGAGAAGATGTGGGGAAGAGAGCGGAAAGAAGGAGCGGAAGGGGAGAAGGAGGCGAGGAACAAGAGGAGTTGATGGGGATGGGGTGGGAGAGACAGAGAGAGAGGAGAGGCAGGCTGGATGAGATTGAGGAAGAGGAGGGAGTGGGACACGGAAGTAAAGGAGAGGTGAAGGGAGATAGTAGATGGGAAGAAGAGAAGTACAAGTTAAATCACAAGATGTCATTTTCCCTATTTGGTTGAAAAATAATTTTAAAAAGATAATACCCAGTGTTGATGAGAGCAGAGGAAATGGAGAATTGAGAGTACAAATTGGCACAATCTTGGAGGTTCTGGAGATGGAGAGCATTCTGGCAATAATTATCAGCATTTTAAATATGCATCCCCTGGGGCCAAACAATTCCACTTCTAGGCATCTGTCCCACAGCAACACTGGCCTCTGTGCACAGCCATATAGGGACAGAGGTGGTCGCTGCAATGATGCTTGTCATCCCAAACCTCGGAAACAACTCAACGTCCATCAAGAAAGGACTGACCAAATATATCATGGAGCAGCCACACGGTGGATTGCTATGCACCCAGAAGAAGGAAGAGCTCTGTGCGCTGACATGGAGAGATGCAGCCGATATGACATATTGTTCAGTGAATACAGTAGGTCATTAAACAACATGGGGACTTCCCTGGTGGTCCAGTGGTTAAGACTCCGCGCTCCCAGTGCAGGGGGCCCCGGGTTCAATCCCGGGTCAGGGAACTAGGTCCCGCACACCACAACTAAGAGCCTGCACGCAGCAACGGAGATCCCGAGTGCCACTACTAAGACCCGGCGCAGCCGAATTAATTAAAAACCAATATGAATAGTAGGGCCCCAATCTGAAATGTTTAAAAAAAAAGAACATTTAAAACTACGTGTGGTGTGTATGTGTAGATGTATAGAATCAAATGTCTGAAAGTAAAGAGAACCCCCGCTTACTGACTGGGATTTATGGGGCGGGGGTAGGGTGGGGATTTAGCTTCTCACTTTGCATTCTTTTGCATTACGCTTTTACAATAAGGTTTTTTCAAACCTTGTGTTAGTTATGTACCAATAATATTTAAGAATACTGCTTTTTTTTTAAGAGGGATGTGGAAGGAAGGGAGGGCAAGAGAGAAGAGTGCGAGGGAAGGAGGGAAGGAAGGAAGGAAGGAGGGAGCGGCGGCAGGGAGCAGACTGGCCCGGACAGGAGTAGCGGTGCCTGCGGGGGGGAGGAATGGAGGGGAGCTACCATGAGGCAGGCCCAAGCACATTCCTTACCTCTGTCCCCATCACGGAAAATCTGGCGGAGGCCTGAGTAATTGAAGGCTAATTGGGTTTTAGGCCTGTTAATGCTCCTGTGAATGTTTGCACTGAGGAGAGCCAGTCTATCCGGATAAATGACTCCCCGTGGGACTCTAGGGTGGGAAGAGACGCAGAGGAGGAAGGGCCTTACGGTTGATGAGCTGGAGCGAAGAGCTTGGTAGCCCACGCTGAGGGGGGGCGGGGCGTGCATGGGAAAGTGGAAGAGTCCTTGCACTTCTGTGGGGTGGGGGAAGTGGAAGGGAGAGGCTGGTTCTGGGAGGTTCTGGGCCAAGCCCTCGTGGGAGCAGGATCTGGGCAGGCAGCAGAGAGGGCACCAGGAGAGAGGCCAGGCCTGGTGACCCCAGCCCAAACCCTCCAGACTGCAGGGTGGGGGTCTGGTCTCCAAAGGGAGTGAGGAGATAAGTCTGGCCACCAGGGATAGGCAATGGGGGTGCCACCAGGGCCTCGGCCCACATCCACGAGCAGGTTATTTGGCTCACAAAGGGATGGGGTCCCTTTTAGAACTATTTCCTGGGCTGGGCTGAAGTGGGCCCTTCATACCCAACCGGAGCATCCTGCACCTCCAGGCCCACGTCACAGCGCTCCCTCCCAGATTCCCCACCACTGAGTCCAGCTCAGGAGCCGTCCAGCAAAGAGGCAGCTGGCCCGCTGGGCTGAAGGGTCTCTGAGGCTCCCCATTCTCTAACCAGTGGGCCTTGTTGGCTTCTGACTGTGGAAGCTTAGGGAGGCTCCATGACGCTGGCGTAAACGTATCGCCAGCAGGGAAGAGGCCAGAGGAAGGGTGGCACCTCTAGTTCTCCCTAAAGAGACCAGCTGATGCCAGCGGAGGCGCCGTGAAGGGGAGTCAGGCCCAGGCAGCTAAGGAAGAGAGAGGGAGACCCTTAGCGTAGAAAGGTTTTGTCTGGCAGAATAGCTGCCTGGGGGAGCTCCGTGTGCCACAGGAACTGGAAATCCCAACTCGACTCCAGAGGAACCCACGGTGAGGCCCTTCCGTGGGTAATCCCCACCCTCGATAATCCCTCTTCTCCAGGGGTCAGGAATACAGGATGTGCTTTCAAAGGATCAGCTGCACATTTGTTTGCTTCTCCTCCTCCTCCTCAGGCCTGACTCGGGGACTTGGGCCCCTGTAACAAGGCAGGGAAACATTTAATGAGTTTGTATTCCCGGAGAGCACGGTGACTGACAGCCGCCCCGGGGGTCACCACTCTTCTTGTCCTGGAAGAGGATGCAGCAGCTGCTGGGCTCTGTGTGTGTGTGTGCGTGCACGCCTGTGCCCCGTGTATGCACACCTGGGGCTGGGCTGGAGAGGGACTGGCCAGGAACACCCTTCCCACGAACAGAGGCCAATGGGAGGGTCTGGGAAAGGGGAAGGGTGTTGGGACTGCTGTCCCTCCTGGGGGTACCTCTAGCCACACGGCCCAACCCTCCACCTGGTCTCCTCAGGTCACCCTCCACACTCAGCCCGGGCCAGCTTGGTGGGAGGGAAGCCTGAGGCTGCCCGCAGTGGGGTTTGAAGGAATCGGGTGGGGGGGGGGGCATGGTCGATGTGGAAGCCTGCGTCTGCATGGGTAATGAGGCCAGGGACTGGCTTGTCAATAGCATTTAAGTACTTTTCTCCCATTTTCAAGCCAGACTGAATTATTTATTTGTTTCTGGTCAATCGCTGGTAATGTCATTAGCATTTGTCCATCAAAGGTAGGGAACAGACCCCCACCTCCCAAACTGACTCTCAAAGGTCAATCCGTCCAGTCCCCTAGCCCTGCTCTCAAGTTACCGGAGGACCAGAATTTCTCAGAGACCTTGCTTACATCCAGGACGATCTCTGTCCCCATGTGCCACAGCTTCCAGCCTAATGGAACAAGGACCCATAGTGGATGTCCCTCCTATTCTTCTCACACACACCCCGTCATTAACTTAGAAACCCAGTCCTCCCACGTTCAGGCATCACAGTGACTGTCTGACCCTTGGGAGAGCAAGCCAAGCCTGGCAGTGGAGGACCTGGAAAGACGGTGGTGGGGTGGAGGGTCCTCGGGCAGACAGTCTGGGTAGGGTCTGCCTTTTCTCTTGGTCCAGAGCCTGGTCTGCTTCCTCACACTCAGCTCCTAAGGAGCGTCCTTTCTTGCCCCACAGACTAGGCTTCCCAAGCAGAATTCTGCTGCTCCTCTCAGACCAGGTTCATAGGAAGTGACCTGCTTCCTCCCTCAGATTAAGCTCTCAGACCAGGTGCTTTCTCCTCAATCAGCTCCCTGGACAGAATCTGGCTCCTCTTTCAGGCCAGGATCCCAGACTGGGTCTCCAGGGCAGGACCTCTCTCCCCACTCAGTCCACAGGATGCCTACAGCATTGAAACCAAAGGGGCCAAGGATTAATCCCCAGGGAAAGGACTGCCGGTCCTCACCCGGCTGGGCTGCAGGCATCTAGGTCAGGAGCTCCGGAATCTAGGCCCTTCACTGATCAACCTAATCTTCTCTCCCTGACCTTGAGACTTTAAAAGGAAAGTGAAGGGTGAGACTTCTCACAGAGATGGGGGCTTACGGGGAGTGCTCTGGGGAGCAATGCCCCCAAAGCGATGAGGGACAGGACTGGGCAGAGGGAGAGGCTGAACTGTGATGCAGCTGCAGCGGCGGCCCCAGCCAACCCCACAGAGAACTCTGGTGCTGGGATGGCCTTTCAGAGTCGCCGCAGATGGAGGGAGAGGGGCCAGAGCTTTGTACTCTTGCATTGACCAGTCATCCTGTGGACTGTGCCCAGGGAGAGGGCATAAACTTGGGGGAGGCGGCTGAGAGCAATACCCCGGGGAGGAACTTGACCATGAGCCCTCAGCAGCCCACACTCCAGCGGCTGCAGGAATGATGCCTCGGCCCTCAAGGAGGATCTGGGCAGCCCTGCAGCACACACTATTGGCTCTCTGGGCAGCATGGATCGATGGGGCACCAGGAGTCTCAGTGGGATGGCTCAGTTCATGGACATGTGGGTAGCTATGAAAATCGGGCACCATGGCTAGCCAGGGCAGTTCGGGTGGGCACAGCAGGATGAGAAGGTTTGGGGTCACATGAAGGGCCAGGGCAGTGTTGGGGACAAGGCATTGATGGTTGGGGGACCCCAGTGGACCCAAAGTTTGGAGGACGGGCGGGGGTCTTCTGTATGCTGCTCTGGCCTGGGCCCAGGCTGGGCCTGGTGGACCGGGCAGGTCTGAGCACCCCGGGTGGATGGGAAGAAGCCCCCCTACCCTCAGAACTGCCGGCTCCTCAGTCACTAAGCAGGATTAGCCTCCTCTTCCTCAGGAGGAGGGGTTCTGCTCCTGCATCAGCCACCAGCTCTGGCCCTAATCCGCCTCGCTTTCTAATCCACCCACGACTTTCTCAGGCATTAACGTTGGGCTCTCAGCTCCCTAAGCACCACCCTGAAGATGGGAGCCAGGCTCTGGAGGGAATTAGGCCAGCCTCAGAGGACAGCTCTGCAGACAACTGGGGGGAGGCTGAGAACCCACCCCGCCTCTCCTCCTCTGCAGCCCACCCCACGTAGACAGGGCCCAGGGTCTCACAGGGGTCTCTTCCAGCTAGAGCCAGGTGAGGAGGGGTGCAGAGAGGGGCTGAAGAGGATCCCCTAGGAGAGGTGCGGAGTCTGGAGGTGGTGTGGACAAGGATATGAGGGTAATCACGACCCGGCAGCGGCAGAGGGACAGGAGAGTTCAGGACCCTCTGTGTCATGTGAGAGACTGGAAGGCCAAATGGAGGCCAGATTGCGTAGGGCCTTGAATTCCACCAGCTGAGGAATTCGGGCTTTACCTTGGGGAGACTAAGGAGTCACGTGGGGAAGTGGTAGTATTCAGAGCAACTGCTCTGGTGCCTGTGAAGGACTCGGGGAGAGGGGTAGAGACTGCGGGTGAGAAGGCTCTTGCAATGCCAGTGACAGGCAATGAGACCCAAAGAGGCCCACTGCCCAAGGTCACCCAGCACCGGCTCCCACTGCGGCGGGACAGCACAGCGCCCCGTGTGGTGGCAGGGGCAGGTGCAGCCCCAGCCCGGTTCAGGGGCTCCGCGTGCACCTTTAAAGGAATAGCTGGGGGTGCCCTGGGGAGGCGAGATGGAGTGACAGCCCATCTGCTGTTGGCAGCTGCCCAACCAGGGCTCTTAACTGTCCGTTATTCCAGTTATTCGAATCAGGTAGCAGCAGCCTGACTGCAACACAGGACAGAAGGAGTGGCTGAGTGAGCAGGACCTTCACCTGCCCCAGGACACCTCCCTCTAGGGGGTGGGAGACCCGTCAAACCCACTCCAGGCTTGTGAGAGCGACCATACACAGGCTTCTTTCCTCTGAGAGGGGCCCAGGCAGGGAGCTGGGAAGGCAGGAGAGGGTGTGAGTCCAGGGGCGCCCAGGTCCTGGAAGCCAGGAGGGGCCCATGTCTGCTCATGAGCTACTTCCTGGGAAAGCCCAGTTTCCCTCTCTCCCCTTCACACCCCCCTTCCCCACCCCATCCCAGGCTAAGTTGTCTGCAGATATTTCAATGGTTATTAGTATTCATTAAACCAGGTACTTACTAAAATTCTCCCTACCGTATCCCTTGGGCTGGGAGGCCCATTTTTTACAGATGAGAAAAATGAGGCTCAAAGGGAAGTCCCTTTTCCTAGACCCACACAGCCAGTGACAGCGCAGAAACCAGGGAAGCAGAGAGGAGAGGACGGCCATCTACAATCCAGCAAAGCAAAGCGGTGCAGTGGTTACAAGTGTAACTGTTGCCGTCTGACGGGTCGGGGTTCACATCCAAGCTCTGCCCGCTGATTTCGAGCCGGATCCCAAGCTTCTCATTCGTAAATGAGTTAATAATGCCAACTCACAGGCCCCCTTCAGCAAATAGACACACAGTGTCCCAGTGGGAGCCTTGGTGCGGGCTGGGGAGACACAATTGCTGTTGTCGCCACCCAAGGCCACTGAGTGGGCAGGCAGAGGGCAGAGGCTGGTTCTCAGCTCTGTCTGCTTCCACAGCTCTCAGATGCACCTGCCCGAAGGTGGTGGCAGGCAGCTGGGGTCCCCAGGCTCCTTGAGGGGGGTGGGCAGTAGGGCTGGTGAGTGTCGAGCGGGTGGTGGGGTGTTGAAAGCCTGGGAGTTCACCACGGCAGGCCCTCGCATTGGGCCCTGCTAATGAGCTTCCACCGGATTATCCGCTCCCACCTCCCGCTCAGTTTACTCTGTCAAATCGAGTTTGCATTTTAAATGGGAATTTGACAAGACGGGCAATTTGTCTGCTGACGAGGTTAATGGGTGCTAGCCCTGCGGACTGAGGAGGGAGAACCCCTGCCCCGGCACAGCCTGGCCTCTGCCCGGATCAATGACCCCGGCTGCTGCTCCTCCCTCCACTGCAGCCACTCTGGGCCTCCCACTGGCCAGAGGCTGTCCCTGTGTCTGGCTCACCACCTCCAGGCAGTCTTCCCAAAAGTACCCTGCCCTGGGCCACCGGCTACTGCTCAGGCTGGGTGACATTCCTTCCGCCTGGACTCAGGGCTCCTGAGGGCTGGGCCATGTCACCTTTCTAAGACTAATGGCCTCCCCTCTCAGGCCCAGGTTCCCAGGGCAGGACCAACTTTTCCCTCACTGTTGGGCTTCCAAGGGCTGCACGGTGTCCCCTCCCTCCCGCCTCCCTTCCACTTCCCTCTCCCATATGGGACTTGAAATGGAGCCAGGAGGGCTGGCATTGCCACATCTTAAGTTTCGGTGCTGAGATATGGCTGGAATGGTTTGAAAGCCATCACCTCCAAGCTTGGGGCCCCATCTAGACTAAGCCCCAATGTTGGGGCTCACAGGGGAGCTGGGGAACCCGTCTGAGACTTCCTGATGGAGCCTGGCTTCTTCGAGCCACCCCCTCCAAGGCTGAGCAAGAACCCAGGTTTCTGGGACCCCAGCATGAGCCCAGGAGTGGCACCAGGCCAGGGTGGACTCGGGCTATGGAAGAAGACGCTTCAGCCTCCCCTCCTCCCTGGGACCCGGCGCCCTTGCCCACCCCGGCTAATGTGCCACAATTACCTCCTAAGTGCCCAAACAAATGTGGCTGCTGGGGAAAGTGACACGGGCTCCAGGTGATGGATTCGTGCCATCGGGGAGCCGGGCAGAGCGCGCCCCGAGCGGGGGGGCAACACTAATATTGTATCAGCGTCGGCGCCGGCGCCACGAGCCGGTGATGAATATGTGTCACTTTACACGGCGCACACTCGGGGGCCTGGCTGCGCAGGCATGGAAAATAGAGTGTCTGGGATTAATGATATTGAAAATGATAGAGAGCAGATTGGAAATGGCTTCGCCCGCCCGACCCGCGGAGATGGAAACGTACCTCACAGCTATCTGCCCGGCCGGGCCCCCCTCCCCCCTCTCCACCAGCCGCAGAGGCCCACGCACGGTAAGGACCCTGCGTCTCTTTCCCACCAGCAGCTCCTTGGGATGGCACACATGCGGGTAAACCTGTGTGCAGAGACACAGGCATCAAGGAAATCTCAGCCCCTGACTGACCTTTGACCTTGGTCCCAGATGAGCCTGACCCCAGTGAACCTTGACCTTGGCCACAGACCAAGCCCTGACCCTGGTTCTAGCTGAGCCCTGTCTCTGGCCCCTGATTGAGTCTGCTGGAGCCTGAGCCTCTCACAAGACCATGAGGGCTGGGGCAGTGGAGCAGGGGGAGGTGCAGGGATGAGACAGGAGAGTGTGGGTCACTCAGCATAGTGCATCCCCTGCTGGAGGGCAGCTCAGAGCCCAGTTAGTCGCTCCATGGTGTGGACTTCTGAGTCAGCAAGCAAGGGAACAGGTGTCTTGTCCATTGATGTCATTTTTAACGTTTAATTATGTTGTTTTATGACTGTGTCTGCACACATAAGTGCTTGTAGTATTTGTACATGTGTGTGTATATGTGTACACCTGTCCACGAATATACCCGTGAGGTTGTCTGGCATGTGTAGGAATATGGGTACTGGGCCTGTCCCTGTGTGTGCCTTGGTGTGTACAGGCATCTGTGGGGATTCTGTGTATGCATGTGAGTGTGCCTTAACTTAGGCACTCTGTGCAGGGCTCTAAGCCTGTGGTAAGAGTGTGTGTGTGCGTGTGCGTGTGCGTGTGCCTGTGTATATATGCTTACCCACAGGTGGAGGGACTCCTGTAGGTGGGCTTCAGTCAAGGAAAACTCTTTTATGAGGCCTGATCCTAATCCCAGGCTAAATTCCCAACATCAGGGCAAGATGCCTTTCCCTGTTGGAATGAAATCTATCCCGCTGGGGTTCTAAATTTGCCAGATGGACAGCAACCCTGAGATCATCAGTCCAGCCTCAACATCCATTCCAACATCAGTCCCAACACACCAGGGTAAGGAGGATTCACCTACATCAACATCATTCATTCATTCATTCATTCATTCAATAAGTACTTCTTGAGGATTTGTGATACGGCAGTTGCTATCTTTGAGGAACAGGACAAACATGGTTCTGACTTCGTGGAAGGTACAATCCATCAGAAGAGATAGATACTAAACAAGCAAAGAGATAAGTCAATGAATAATGACAGAGTGTAAAAAGGGCCACAAAATAAATATTCAAAAGGCCACAATAGAGTTAACAGGGTGATCAACCCATCATTAGATGGAGTGGTCAGGATTGGCCCCTCCGTGCAGGTGACATTCGAGGTGCGGAATGAGGAGCCAGCCGGGTGGAAAGAGAACAGTGAGTGCAAAGACCCTGGGCACATTCTAGCCCCTGTCAGGAGAGAGAAGCCAGGGGAGGCACAGGAGGGGAGGATGGGGTCAGAAGAGACTAGGCCTAGGAAGCCAGGGTGAGGAGTTTAAGTTTTCTTTTCAGTGGGATGTGGAGTCATTGGAGGGGTGAACCAAGAGAGTGGTATGATCATATCTGCATTTTAAAAGAAATTGGAGGTGTTGAGAGTAAAAGCAGGAACCTTCCAGGAGGTTCTGGTATCAGCACCAGGTCCAGGAACCATGTCCTCCCGGCACCGCCAGCATCTCCCACATGCACCATCATTAATACCACCAGCTGGTGCTTCACTGAGGCCCTCCCGGCAGCATCTGAGGAACTAGGGTCCCCATACTCTCCCCGGTCCTGCCACTACACCACTGCCTGGACCCCCTCTGCTACACTCTTCATCCTATGGGGTCTCCTGGAAATGGTCTCTCCCCCAAACCACCTGAGTCTTCCTGGCCCTTCTCTCTTCCAAAGACCAGGATTGGGAAATCTAAAAGCTGCTCTGAAGATAGCAGGAGGGGAGGAGGGGGTCTCACACTGGCAGTGAGAAGCCCAGATCTAGGAGAGCCTCCAATTCTGAAGGTCGAGGCACGACTCCCACGCAGACCACTCGGAGCTGTGGGAGCTCTGAACACCACCACCCCCATCCGCAAGTGTCCCCACAGGGTTCTAGCAGATTTGTACCACCCAGGGAACAGCCCCCAGTCTGTCTGCCCCCTAGGCTGTGAGCCGCTGGAGGGAGGAATACCAGGTGTCTGATTCCCCACTAGCACAGCGCTGGCATGTGGAGGCCCACGGGAAACCTGAGTGGAGGGGAAGGACTTGCAGCAAGTCCCAGGGGGTGGGGCGGGGAGCAGAGCTAGGTGACCTGACTCCACCTCCAGAGCCAGCACCACACCTCCTGCCCTGGTGCCGAGATGGGCACCCCCTCCCCGCCACAGGCTTCCTGTTGGTGGCGACTTTTTTGGGAGGGGGCATTAAAAGGGTGCTGAGGTCTCTCGTGGCTGCTTCTCTCCCCCTCTCTGCTTCATTCTCTTGTCTTCTGCTCACTCGCTTTCTCTCTCAAGCTCTCAATCTCTCCTGGTGTCTCTCCGCTCCTTTCTCTCCCTCCTTCCCTGCCTCTCTCTCCCTGAGTCATTTGCAGAGCGGAGATGGCCTAGCCCATCTGGGAGCGAGAGCGCGGCCGGTGACGGAGGCGCAGGTAATAGCCGAGTGGAGGAGAGAGACGTGGAAATTTATGACATTGAAAATGACTGAGAGAGAGAGTGTGTGTGTGAGTGTGGGAGAAGGAGAGCGTAGGGGGGTGGGAAGGGAGAGAGAGGGAGCGCTTGCGCTCTCTTAAACACACACACACACACACACACACACACGCACACTCCTGCCCTACCCCTCCCTCCAACCTTGCAGAGAGGAGAGGACATGGGGGAGAGAGCTGCCAGCCCAGAGACAGACAGGCAGACAGACAGACAGTGGGTAGGGGTAGGACAGGGAAGGCAAAGGGAAGGAGGGGGAAGAAGAGGGAGAGAGACCAGGAGACAACGAGGCTGAGGACCTCTTGGGGAGAGACAACCCGAGTATCTGGCTGTGGTGCCTGCTTCTCTCTGGCCTGGTCCCCACTTCAGAAGCTCGCATCTGAGGGTGTCCCCATGGCATATGGCAGCAAGGAGTCTGGAGTCCAAGCTGGAGATTATCTAGGGTTGAGGCTCAGAAAGGGCCAGAACGTGCTCCAGCAGGTCTCCCTCCTCCTAGCACGGCTGTTTCCCCCACTCGGGTTCTGGGGTGAGGGGAGCCAGGAAGTGGATGGACTAGCTCTTGTGAACACCCACGACATCTCCTCCCCGTGGACCATGGGAGGCAGGAGAACGGCCAGAATGACCTGCCCACAGGGACTTCCCCGGTCCAGTGGTTAAGACTCCATGCTCCGGGCTTCCCTGGTGGCACAGTGGTTGAGAGTCTGCCTGCTGATGCAGGGGACACGGGTTCGTGCCCCGGTCCGGGAAGATCCCACATGCCGCGGAGCGGCTGAGCCCGTGAGCCATGGCCGCTGAGCCTGTGCGTCCGGAGCCTATGCTCCGCAACAGGAGAGGCCACAACAGTGAGAGGCCCGCGTACCGCACGGGTTCGATACCTCCTGATCGGGGAAGTAAGAGCCTACATGCCACTCGGCCAAAAGAAAAAGAAAAAAGAAAGACCTGCCCACATCCTCTTGAAGTCAGAGGAGAATCTGTTTCCTTGGGGGTGTTAAGCCCCTAATCCCCTCTGCCCTAGCCACACCTAGACCACTCAGGATGGCACTGCTGGAGACGGGAGTAATTAGACAGCCTTCATAGAACTGCACCCCCATCCCATGGCCACCCAGACCCAGCAGGCTACGCTCCAGTCGCATCCTCAGCTCCATTCTGCTACCTCCTGGCTCTGATGCTGCTGAGTCCCCTCCCAGTCACCAGACCTTAACCCTGGGCTCAGCCCTTTGCTCAGATTCCTTCCTTCTCTGGGCTGAAGCTTCCTCATCCGTAAAATGCCTGTGCGCATCCTCCTTGGGCCAGAGAAGCAGTGCCAAGGCTCAGGGTGGACTCTGGTCTACCTAAGTCTAGGGATTCTTCTCCATTGGAGATTTGGGTCATCTTAGCTCTAGAGACGCTCTCAGCAGTTCTGGCTGACTTTGTAGGGGAAGGTGGAGGAGACAGGACTCCCAGGCAGCCTCCCACCACAAAAACCCAGCCATCTCCCAAGGCAGCCGACATATCAGGTACCCCAAGGGCAGAACCCTCCGTGCCCAGGTGTAGACAGAAGGCTGAGGTCACACAGCTGAGAAGGTCTAAAGCCAAGACCTAGTCTACTAGCCCAGGCCATGCACCACGCCCCTTGCCCTGCCGGATGTGGGCAGGACAGGTGCCTTAGGGCTCTGAGAGACCTTGCCCCCATTCCCAGCAGCTTGGGGCCTAACTCTGAACAGGGATCCAGGTTTCCCCAAAGTGAGGCTCACTCCCCACTCCACGGCCCTGCCCCCTTCTCCCTGCCAGCCTTACATGAGGCCCCTTTCCCTCCCCTCTCTTCTCCTTCCTCCTCTGCTCTGTAGCCCTCTCTGCTGGAAAACTTTCTGGGATTAATCCCTCCTAGACCAGGGCATCTGAAGAGATGGTAGAGTGCAGTAGTTGAAACCATAAGCTTTAGGGCCAGAAAGTCCCCTAATCACCACTCTGCCCTCTGGCTGGGTGACCTTGGGCTCTTCGTTTAATGTCTCTAAGCCTTACTTCCTCATTTGGCAAATGGAGATATAAATGTCTGGCCCCAGGATTGTGATGACGATCACATGAACTCATGAATGCAAAGTGATTGGCACAGAGGAGGTGCTTGGCAAATGCCAGCTGGCATCTGGCCCCCAGCACCGCATCTAACTGTGTCTTAGCTTTCTGCTGCACTGAGAGGGATGAGGGTGAGAGCTGAGGGTGGGGAGAGGAGGAAGAGCAGCCAGAGCTACAGTGGGAGAGACTCAGGGTAGCCCCAAGAGGGACCTCCCCATTCTAAGACCCTGGAGGAGGCCACATTTCAACAGACCCGCCTGGTCCAGTCTGTTCTGAGGCCCGTGCCCTCATGCTAGAGACAGCTCCAAGGCAGCAGCGGTCGCTCTGTCTGGGGAGCAGTGGGGGAGGTGAAGAGTTCACTAGGCCCAAGGGCTGCAGGCCGAGGGCCTCCCACCCAGCCCCCCATGCCCTGGCCCAGCCCATTGTGGCCGCATAAAAGGTGACGGATGGTTAATGGGGGAGATAACAGGATTCATAAGGGAAATTTATCGGTCACTCTGGTGGTATAAATATGTTTATAGCGGACCAAGGGGAAATGAAGAAGCCCTAATAAATCACTGGGAAGCCACCAGCCAGTAATAGGCGAGCAGCCGCAGGAACCCCGGCGTTGGCGCTTGTGGACACCCCCTCTGGCTGCCAGCTAATGGCATGGCGGGGCTGCAGACTCATCAGGCCGGAAGCCGGCCCATGCACACTGTGGTGGGAACAAGACCCCACAAGCCGCCTCTGCTGGACCTGAGCTATCCTGCCCAACTTGCTGTGGCCCCCTCGGTAGACCTGGGCTCAGTCAGACTGGAAGGGCTGAAGGAACAGGACAGGGGTGCACGGGCCAAGTCTGGGAGGCCCCGTGGCATGGGGGTTAAGGAGGCTCTGGAGTCAGACCTGACTTCAAAACGACGCTACCACTTCCCAAACCCTGCCCTTCTTTGAATTTCCTTGTCTGCAAAGTGACTTCACAACCTCAGAAAGCTGTTGAGAAGAAGAGAAAGATAACCCACTAGTCACAGCACTTGGCACCTGTAAGCCTCAATAGATGGGAGCTATTCTTACTTTAGGCAGGGTCTTCTCCTCTGAGGGAAAGTGCTGTGCAGATGTGAGAACACTCATTTTACACTCAGTGTAAAAGTGATTGCACTGTCCCCATTTTATAGGTAAGGAACCTGAGGCTCAGAAGTTAAGAGGCTATCAGAGGCCACACAGCTAGAAGAAAAAGGCTCTGCTTGATTTCTAAGCTTAGACTTTTCCCTCTGCCGTTTAGACCCTGCCCCTTCCTCCTTCCTCCTTCCTGGGGGTTCCCTGTCCCCACCCACTGCAGAAGAAGAGGCCCTGAAGCACTAAAGGCACAGCCCTGGGGGCTCTGGCAGGAATTTGCTGGTGCTGGTGAGCCAGGCCTCAGGTCTCCTGCCGCCAACCCTCCCCTCCCTGCCACTGCTCCTGACCTCCTCTCACTCACCCTCTGCACAGCAAGGGCTGGACTCAGTTACTGTGAACTCGCCCTAGCACCAAGGTTGCTTGAAGCCTTCCATGTGATCAGAACAGAGTGCTTTAGACTTGGCCTTTCCCATCCAAACTCTGGTCCTTGGTCACATCCTCAGGCCAGACCAAGGTCCCCTCTAGCCCAGCTCACTCCTTGATCCATTCATTTAGCAAATACTTACATCTCTCCCTTCACAGGGCACAATACTAACCAAGGCCCTGCCCTTACGGTACTTACTGATCACATGGAAAAGTCACACCTGGATCATGGAACATGGGGTGTGTGCTGAGGCTAAGGCAGGCAGAGCAGCTGGGGAGGCCTGGAGTCAAAGAATGAGTAGGAGCCCAGTAGGAAAAGCATTTCCAGAGAGGGAACCGCTTGGGTGAGAAGCTGGGAGGCAGACAAGACTTCCTGAGTCCGCTGGGGTTGGTTTCACCTCTTCTCTTTCAATGCTGAGAGGCCGCACAGACACCCGCGCATCAGGCTCTGTCCTCACTTTGTCCCTGCTCTTCACCCACTCCTCCTGGTGACCTGACAACACGGTGTCCTGCCAGGACAGGCCCCTCTGCAAACTGTGCTCCTCACCCTATCACACTCTGAGCCCCAGATCTACCCCCAGGGCCCCAGGAGTCCAGCCTCCCCCAGCACAGGAGAATTGGACCCTGGGGGAGAGGGAACGGGCCTCTGCGGTCCTGGGGCTTCACCTCTCCCGCCCCCGCTCAGGGGAGAAGGAACCAAGCTGCCTTTGCCTGTCAGATTCTTCGCGCGTTTCTCTAGATCTCAGGCTTTCGGTCTCGCCCTCCCGTCCCAGTTTCTCTCTCCCTGTCTCTACGGGTCTCTGGATCTCTTTCTCCCAGCCTCTCTCCCCGTCGTCACTCTCTCCCTCCCGGTCTCGGGCCCCGACTCTCCAGTCTCTCCCTCCCGAGGCCGGGCGGGGGAAATCGCTCCGTAAATAGGCGGATGGCCCCGGGCGCTCCGGGCGCAGACACTCGTTTTTAGAGCCGGTAATTGACTCCTTTCAGTTGATAATTCATGGCTTGCATATGCGCTTTAATGCGGGCGCCCGGGGAGGGCGGCGGGCGGGGCGGCCAGTGCGCGGAGCTGCGAGCGACGGAGCGGCCAGGGAGCCAGCCTGTCTCAGGGAGGGTTGCGTCCGGCCGTCTGTCCGTCAGTGTGCGGGCGGGGAGGGCCGCCTCCGCCGGGTCTGTCTGTCCGGCCCAAGGGAGACCTGGCGCGGGGATATACCCGATCGCGGTGGGTGGGGCGCAGAGTCCCGGACAGCCGCTGGGCAGCGAAGCGAGGCTGACCGTCAGAGCCTTGGAACTGAATGGGGAGGGGACGGACACCCCTTCCCCTTGCAGCCAAAGGGGAAACTGAGGCCCAGAAAGGAGATAGGTCTTATCTGCATCCCACAGTGCAGAAACTGGACCAGAACTCAAAGGGTCCTAGTCAGGGGCCTCAGTCCCAGCCTTTGTAGAACCAACCACCCCCTCCCCCCGGGAAATTTCCTGTTACTGAGCTAAACTCCTCCCCATGAGTGAACCAACCTCAGGCTCTCAGACTGGCTTCCCCAGGAGGAGCTGGCTCTTCCCTGGGAATTCTGGACACAGACTCCTAGACCTGAACCAGCCTCTATCCCCATTGTGACTCCCAGGCTGAGGAGGGGCAGCCCATGTCCTCTTCCACCTGGCCTTCACCTTCTGTGGATGTCTCATCCTGAGGCCGTGTCATATGTAATCATTATTTCCATCCTACAGAAGAAACTGAGGCTCAGAGAAGCTGGGAGACTTGCCCAAGTCCTCGGAGGAGGCAGAGCCGGAACCTGGACATGTGGACACTCAGATGAAGCCCTCCACGATGGAAGTATTGATGGAGTGGGAAGGGGAGAGGGATGCGTTGCCCTGTCCCTGGAGGTCCCATATGCACCCACGCAGGCCTCAGAGAAGCCCCTATGAAGAAAGGCTCTGAGGAAGCCAATGACCTGCCCACAGTCACACAGACCAGGGAGTGATTTCAGCTGAAGATGGTGCTGGCAGGAAGTGAGAGATTAGAGGTCAGCACAGGAGATGGAGCTGGGACTGGGGAGAAAGGCAATTGTTGACCCCAAACGTCAGCTCAAGAGAAATGAGAGAAGCCCAGCCTGTAGGGAAGTCTTGCCCAGGATGAGGTTTCCCACTTTGCCCCTTGGGCTGGTATCTGCCACTCCCTTTCCCCAGGCTGATTTCAGCCAAAAATAGGATCCTGCCCCCATCTCCTAAAATCTGCAAATGCACCTGGCTTATTCCTGGTCCTCCAATCTCATCTCCACCAGCTAGTTTCCTGATCTGCGATCTGCGCAATGGAGTTAAGTCTGGGAAAGACCTGATGACGGGAGTCGGCCAGGTAATGTCTGGACTGTGTGAAGCTCAATGCTGCCCCCTGGTGCCTAGACTGGTGCAGCCAGCGGGACGCAGGGAAAGGAGGCAGGAGGCACTTGAGATAGAAAACCTCTCTGCCCCCCACATCTCTGAGCCTCTTAGACCTCCCTTTTATGGGGGAGGAGGGACAGAGTAGGAGCGACAGAGCAGGAGCCAGCCCTACGAACCCTGACTGAGGGGGAACCATGAGGATCCTTCTCCAGCAGAGATCTCAGACTCTGCAGTAGAGCCTGGAGAGAGAAGGAGGCCATGGTGAGGTCAGCAATAGCCCTGTCCAGCCTACACCTGAACAATCCAAATGATTCCTTCTATTGTAAGTAGAGTCAGGGCTGCCTTTCTGGTGTGATTCCTGGGGTCTCCATCTTAGTTAAACTCAGGCCTTTTTCTGCCTAAAATCCCATCATTTGTGTTCAGAGGAGGTACTCAGCAAATGTAGGACAGATGGATGGATGGATGGATAGATGAATTCCATTCATCTGCATTAAGATATTATCTCCTGGGCTTCCCTGGTTGCGCAGTGGTTAAGAATCCGCCTGACAATGCAGGGGGACACAGGTTCGAGCCCTGGTCCGGGAAGATCCCACATGCCGCGGAGCAACTGAGCCTGTGCGCCACAACTACTGAGCCCGCGTGCCACAACTAGAAGCCACCGCAGTGAGAAGCCCGCACACCACGCAGCAACGGAGACCCAATGCAACCAAAAAAAAAATAAAAAAGATATTATCTCCAGGAAATCTGGGCTATCAAACACAGGGAGGAATGAGTTCGTTAGTTTGCCGGATTGATTGGAACTAGGGCTACAAAGAGGAACGGGATAGAGGAAGGGGAAGTTTTGATGGGGGAGAACCTCAAGAGAGTTCAGGTGGAGGGAAGATCATGGGGAAGTTGGAGGGCTCAAATAAGGCTTCCTGGAGGAAGTGGCATTTGAAACAGAGCTTGAAGGGCAGAGAAAACCGTGGTGATGTTTATGTAAAGAGAACAGTATGAACAGAGGCAGAAGCACCCTTTGTGCTGGCAAGAAGACTCCCATTTGAGGGAATGGAGGGAGGCTGTGCTATGGTGGAGCCATGCCACAGGAGGCTGTGGAGGCCCTCAGGAGGTGCTGGGTGTCAGGCCAAAAAAATCAGCAGCTGGGGGACTTCCCTGGTGGTGCAGTGGCTAAGAATCTGCCTGCCGATGCAAGGGACACAGGTTCGAGCCCTCGTCTGGGAAGATCCCACATGCCGTGGAGCACCTAAGCCCGTGTGCCACAACTGCTGAGCCCACGTGCCACAACTACTGGAGCCCATGTGCCTAGAGCCTGTGCTCCACAGCAAGAGAAGCCACCACAATGAGAAGCCCCCGCAACACAACTAAGAGTATCCCCTGCTCCCCGCAACTAGAGAAAGCCCATGCACAGCAACAAAGACCCAATGCAGCCAAAAAAAATAAATAAAATAAATAATTTTTTTTTTTTTAATTAGCAGCTGGACTGTGAGCAGGGTTTAAGTCCCAACACAGGGTCTGTTCTGACTCTGCTTCACTCCCTTGGCCTTGCTCTATGTAACTTTCTCTAGAAAGCAGTGGGAGCCATGGCAAGTTCTTGATCAAAGAAGTGCCTAGGAATCACAGCTCACTAATAGTCAAGTACTGGCAGGTACCATGGACCTCATCAAGTCTAACCCCCTCAATCTGTAGATGAGAAAACTGAGGTCCAGAGAGGGGAAGTAACGTGCCTAGCATTGCACAGCAAGCCAGTAGCAGAGCCAAGACTTGGACCCAGGTCTCCAACCCCTCAGTTTGGGGCTCCTTCCCCTCTGCTGCAATGTGGGACAGCATCTTGGGGACTGAGCTGGAGGAGAGCAGCTGGAGGCAGAAGACAACCCAGAGGCTACAGCCCCACCTCCCCACCTAGACCAGAGATCACAAGGCTGGCCAGTCAAAATGTTTATTAAGCACTTCATCCTGCTCCCTATCTTGGGATAATCTGGGGTGTCTGTATTGAGCAGACACGCAGAGGGATAACAAAGAAAAACTCTGGTGGGCTTCCAGGAGGAGGAGAAATGAGGCAGATCTGGTATTCATGAGAAGGAAGGGACATCGAGAGCAGACTTAAGTGAGGATGTAGAAAGGCCTCCAGGAGAAGGAGTGTCTTGTCACTTGGATTCCCTGTGCTTCTTGACCAAGGCCTCTACCTCCTTCATGAACCGGAGACACAGTTCCTCTTCTCATGGCAAAGCGGTGCCCTGCACAGCCGCCGAAAGCCCCACAGATCCTCTCACCACCTGCATAGAGAGAGGGTCTGTGTACTCAGAGCCTGCTTCCTGCTCACAGACCCCTTGTCCAGCCTTCCTCACCACCTTCAGGTGTGCATTAATCCAAATATCTCACCCCCAGTCTATATTAAGGTAGAGATGTCCTGGATCTTAGATTTCCAGGCTTCCTCAGCTCTCAGCAAAACCTGGGAAAACAGTTCTGCTTTGGCTACAATTCTCCAAGGTTAAGATATAAAACTTGCTCCCTGTGTAGAGAGCTGACTATAAGGATGAAATATAAAACCGAGTATCCACCCCAGTGTTCTCAGCAAAGGAAAGAAGAATGTGCAAATCCCTGACCCAGAGTCTCATTACACTTCTGCAATGAAAGGGGCGCCTTGACCCCAAACACAGGCCCAGGAACATAGGGGCTGAGCCTGAGTCCCTGCCATGAAGTCCAAGCATAGTCGTAGGCATTCAAACATGTTTTCATTGCTTTATGACAATATCATATAAGCCCTTATTTGCCTTTGTCTCTGGAGCCAGGTCACATGGCTTCAAGTCCTGGCTCCTTCACTTCAGCTGGGTGTGTGGCTTTGGTCAAGTCCCTTAACTTGTCTGTGCTTCCATTTCCTCATTTGCAAAACCTCACAGGACAGTTATGGGATTTAATGATTTAATATATATACAGCACTTTTAAACAGCTCTTGGAACAGAGTAAGAGCTCAAAACACATTAGATAGTATCATTATTGTTATCTTCTCAGAATTCAGGTCAGCAGTTCCACTGGGTAACTCTAGCACTAAAATCAATTTCCAGAAAAAATAAGTTACTTAATGTCTGACTCAGACACATGCATACTTTTCAGAGCCAGTCTCTCTCTTTCCCTCTCTCTCTTCCTCTCTCTCACCCAAGTCAGGGTTGCTATTTTAGACCATGAATTAAATAGGTCCATGGAAATATTTCCTTTGTGAAGCCCTCTCTGAATTAGTAATAGTAGCATTTATTGAACACTTCCTACATACAAGGCATTATGTTAATTGCTTCACTCTTTTTCCATTTAAACTTTAGCACAATCCTGCAAGGTAGATGTTTTAAATCCCGTTTCCCTGGGGAAGAAACTGAGGCCCAGAGAGGGTCAGTGTCCAGTTCAGTTACAGAGTAAGCTCCTAACCAGGGACCTTCGCCCTGCTCCGCCTACCCTGCCTCTGGGATCAACTTTCCCTACAGAAGTGTTAAGGAAAACACTGCTTTTGCAAAGTATTCTCCCCTGACAAGGATGGAGGTTGACTTGGAGGTCAAATAGTGTGTCAGGGATGGGGTGAAACTGCATCGGAAGTCATAAAGGGCGAACACCAGGAATGAACGGCCCCACCCCAACAGGGAGAGAGGCAGAGAGGGAAACTGACCTCCTGGAAATTTTTTTCGGAACGATCTCTGTAGTAGCCCCTGTAGAAGGCCAGTTTCTCCTCATCCTGTAGCATCACGGTGGTGACGGGCAACACACCGGCAGGGAAATTCAGGATGTTGTACAGGGCCCAGTAGGAAGATCTACCTGTAGGAAGATCCAGGTAAGCCCAGAAAATTATCTGCTCAGAAAAGACTCAGTGGGAAAGAATGTGGGTGAGCACTCCCTCAGGGTGCTTCTTGGAACTGCAGCCCTCTGCTTGTAACAGCCAGTTCAGTGCAGGGGGTCGGCCTGACTGCTATCTCCTGCTCCCCACAGTGGAGGGAAGGAGAAAATCAGAATCCGCTCTGCACACGTGGCCAAAACGCACATGAAAAGATGCCCAACATCACTAATTATTAGAGAAATGCAAATCAAAACTACAATGAGGTAGCACCTCACACCAGTCCGAAGAGCCATCATCAGAAAATCTACAAACAGTAAATGCTGGAGAGGGTGTGGAGAAAAGGGACCCCTCCTGCACTGCTGGTGGGAATGTAAATTGATACAGCCACTATGGAGAACAGTATGGAGGTTCCTTAAAACACTAAAAATAGAACTACCATACGACCCAGCAATCCCACTACTGGGCATATACCCTGAGAAAACCATAATTCAAAAAGATACACGCACCCCATTGTTCATTGCAGCACTATTTACAATAGCCAGGACATGGAAGCAACCTAAGTGTCCATCAACAGGGGAATGGATAAAGAAGATGTGGTACATATATACAATGGAATATTACTCAGCCATAAAAAGAATGAAATAATGCCATTTGTAGCAACATGGATAGACCTAGAGACTTTCATACTGAGTGAGGTAAGTCAGATACAGAAAGACATCATATGATATCATTTATATGTGGAATCTTAAAAAAAAAAGGATACAAATGAACTTATCTACAAAACAGAAGTACAGTCACAAATGTAGAAAAAAACTTATGGTCACCAGGGGATGGGGGGGCAGGGATAAACTGGGAGATTGGGATTGACATATACACACTACTATATATAAAATAGATAACTAATAAGAACCTGCTGTATAGCACAGAGAACTCTATTCAATACTCTGTAATAGCCTATATGGGAAAAGAATCTAAGAGTGGATATATATATAACTGATTATTATTATATATATATAACTGATTCACTTTGCTGTACACCTGAAACTAACACAACATTGAAATCAACTGTACTCCAATAAAAATTTTTAAAAAAGAATCCGCTCTGCAAAGCCTTACTCAAGTGCCAGGCACTGTGCTCCCCTCTCTGTGTTGCTGAGTCCTTGACTCCTCTCCACCCCGTGAGATGCGGATTACTATCCCGCATGTACAAATGGGAAACCGAGGTGGCAGACAGGTACACAGGTACACAGCTAGTGGGCAGCAGAGGATTCAGCCATGTCCTCAAGTACATGGGGCTCCAAGAGGGCTGGAGTGTGCAGTGCAATCCTGAGTTGAAAAGGCAGCTCCTCCCAGCAGCCACCTGTGTGCAGGGAGTGAGCATCAAAGCAGCAGTGAGGTGGACAGAGGGCACTAGAGCAGAGCCAGATGTGGGGTGTGCCTTTGGGCAGCCACGTGGGGGAACCCAGAGGAGAGGACTCCAGGCTTGAGGTGGGTTTGCATTCTGCATGGTATCACCTCTGAGACCTGCACCTGCGCTGGGGATGGGTTGCTGCCCTGTGCTGAGGCTTGCATTTGCAGGTGGCCTGGGCTGAGGCCGCCTTTGTAAGTGAGGCAGCAGAAAGCATGTTAAGAGTGAATAGGGGGGACTTCCCTGACAGTCCAGTGGTTAAGACTCTGCGCTTCCACTGCAAGGGGCGTGGGTTCAATCCCTGGTCAGGAAACTAAGATCCCAAATGCCATGGGGCCAAAAAATAAATAAAAATAAAAACGTAACATTTGAGGATTTCCCTGGTGGTCCAGTGGGTGAGACTCTGCGTTCCCAATGCAGGGGGCCCGGGTTCGATCCCTGGTCGGGGAACTAGATCCCACATGCATGCCGCAACTAAGAAGTCTGCATGCTGCAACTAAAAGATCCCGCATGCCGCAACTAAAGATCCCGTATGCCGCAACTAAAGATCCCGCATGCTGCAAGGAAGATCCCACCCACGTGCTGCAACTAAGACCCAGCACAGCCTAAATACATAAATATTTTAAATGTAATATTTTTTTTAAAAAAGAGTGAATGGATATGCTAAGAGAAAGAAGTCAGACCCCCAAGCCTCATACCTCATGATTCCATTTATATGAAGTCCTAGAAGAGGCAAAACCGTAGTGACAGAAGGCAGACCAGTGGCTGCTGGAGGTAGGGGTGGGATGAATTGCAACAGGACATGAGGGAAATTTGGAGGATGATGGAAATAGTCTATATTTTGATTATGGTGGTGGTTATACATGTATATATACATTTGTTAAAATTCATCAAGTTACTCAAAATTGGTGAATTTTATTGCATGTAAATTATACTCCAATAAAGTTCATTTAAAAAGTGAATGGGAAAAAAAAATGAATGGAGAAAAAAAAAAAGTGAATGGAGGGAATTTCCTGGTGGTCCAGTGGTTAGGACTCCACGCTTCCACTGCAGAAGCCACGGGTTCGATCCCTGGTCCGGGAACTAAGACCCCACAAGCTGCAGGACGCAGCCAAAAGAAAACAGAAAAAAAAAGTGAATGGAAATTGGGAGTGAGTGCTAACAGGTACAAGGTTTCTTTTCAGGACGATGAAAATGTTCTGGAACTAGATAGTGGTGGTGGTTGCATGACATTCTGAATATACTAAAACCCACTGAGTTGTACGCTTTAAATGGTGAATTTATGTAATCTGATTTTTTTCTCAACTTAAGAAAACATTTTATAATAGTGAATAGCATCAGAGGTCAAGGCCACAGAGGCTGTGGCAGGACTCAAAGGTCCTGGACTCCTAGTCTCACCCACCCCACCCCCGCCAAGACTCAGTGCCCTCTCACTTGATGCCATGGCAGGATAGCCGATATAGAAGGCAGGGTCTCCAGAGCTGGTGCCAGCGGCACGTCCAGGTCCAGGGACATCCACTTGGCTATGAACTCTTGCTGATATGCCTGCAGGGATAGTGGTGGGCAGGAGGGTAAGACTGGCAGAGGTCAGTGTTTTCAGGACAAGGTCAGGTGTTGCCAGGCCGAGTCAGCTTAAACACCAGGAAGAATCCCCAGGCTGTGAGATGCAGACTGAGATGGGGGCAGGACGGGGGGATGTCAGGGTCTTCCCAGGGGCCAAGGCAAAGGGATGGGAAGGGGAGTCTGAAGCTACAGTGATTGGGGGACAATGCATCAACCTGGCCCCAGGGAGGCAGACTAACCTCCTAGGTCACCATCCTGGTGCAGCTGGGCATGCCCTGCCGGCCAAGACAGAGATCTACCTCCCGTTGGGCTACTCCTGTCATCACTCAGGTGTCTGCTGCCCCTGTTCCAGCAGTCCCTCAAGGTCTCCCCAGGCATACATCGCCTCCACTGCTGTGTGCTGCTCTCACAGTTTCTTGGGTGTCCTTGGGGAATGGGGAAGACTGAGAAGTCCAAAGGTCAGCACGAGAGGACTCCTTTTCATACAAATGGGGACATGACAGCCAGGAGGCAGGGTCTGGCCTCAATGCTGGCTGCATATCAGCTGGCAGCCGCTACAGGGAATCACCCTGTATCTTGTCCCCTGGCCAAGACACCTTGCCTGTCCAATGTTCCCAAGAGTACACATCCCCTGATCAGAGCCCTACCACCACCACCAGCCAAAGGGACCCACAGTCCCCCTCAAAAATCACAGGTCCCCTCCCCTAAACTGCGAAGCCCCAGGTCAGCCCTCAGGCTGCTCCAGCCCCGATTCCAAACAGCACCTCAACTCCAAGCACACCAGGCCAAGCCCAACAGCAAGGCCAAGCCCAAACCAGCCTCCTCTCCCAGCCACATCCCCACCACAGTTCCAACCTTAACCCCAACTCCAACCCAAACCTAACCTCAACTCAGGCCCAACCTTTACCCCAGCTTAACCCAATTCTAGCACGCACTCAGAGCTCAACTCCAAATCTAACCCCAGCCCCGGTCCCAGCCACACCCAAAAGTCTAAATCTAACCCCATGTCAGGCATGACTCTAAAACGCTAATTGGATCCCAAAGTCTAAACAGCCCTGTCCCCAGCAGACAAGCTCCCCGCAGCCACGTGACCCTCATCCAGTTCCCATGGAAAACCCTCGTGAGCTGGACCTGAGGAGACTCAACTACTCACCCCACTCCATGAATCTCTTCCAAATTCTGGCCAGTCCAGGGCTCCCAGAGGAGGGGAGAGATGGGGAGACCGACTTCAGAAACCACAGGGCAACACCAGCCTGCCCGGGACAGGGGTCCAGGAAGAGCAACTCTGCTCTGCTTGTCCCTAAGCCCCTGACCACCACACCAAGCCCTGGGACCTCTCTAAGTCCCACCCGCTCTAAATCCCCTTCCGTCTCACTGACACTCCCCATCACTGAGCCTCTCTGAAGCCCCTCCCCTCTCTGAGAGCACTCCTCTCTTTTGGCCCCATCCCCCCTCTTTCAGTTCCTCTCCTGTTGAGCCCTTCTCTGAACCACCACATTATCTGGGCCTCCTCTTCCTCTCTGACCCGACCTCACCCCCCTGGGAGCCCCTCCCCTTTCTGAGCCCCTGTCCTCTCTGGGCCCTTTTCCCCCCCGAGTCCCTCCCGCTCTGGGTCCACACTCACTGTGTACTTCAGGATCCGGGCCAAGAAACAGTTGAGTGGGTCTGGCAGGCGGAGCTGGCTGACCATGTCCTTCATGTTGGGGTCCACAATGTCCCCCTTACTGAGGAACCACAGACACAGAGCTGGTCAGTTACAGCCTTCAGCCAACGGCTGGCTCCCACCACCCAGCTTCCCCTCGGTAGATAAGCCAGGGAGGGAGGTCAGACCCAAAGAAACACTCTGCTCTCACCAGCACCACCCCTGGAATGCGTGCATTCTGAAGACAGGGCCTGAGTGGGTGACTCGCTGCATAAGGTCACACAATTAGCCAGAGGCATCCCACCAGCCCAGGCCCGCAGCTCCCCTCCTAGGGCTCAAGTTGCCACCAGCCCCCTCCCCATTTCCACCAGGCCCCATATCTGAGTCCCAGCAGACATACACCTTCTCCAGAAGAGTGGCCCCTCCCTCAGCAAAAGGACCCCCGCCCTACAGGTGTAAGAAGGCATACACGGCACGGCGGATAGCGAAGGGGATGACCTGGGGAGACAGAGGCCGAGTCAGGGCCTGGAGCTCGTCCTGCTCTGCCCTGTGTTCTCCCTGTATCCCTCAGGATTTAGAGAGAGGGTACCACCTCACCCCTCACCTCCATCCACCTCAGCCCCGCAGCAGGGCATGAGAAGCCTCGTGCCATGCCCACTCCCTCAGCCCACACAGAGATGAGACAGAATTCGAGCTGCCTATTTAGCTGTGACCCAGCCCCTTGCCAAGTGCTTTACTGTGAGCTCATTTAACCTGCACAGCCACCCGGTGTGGTAGAAACCTGAGGCTTACAGGGGTGAAGAGACTGGCCAGGCAATTCTCAAAGGGGAGGCAGGGCAGGGGGGAGCTGTCGGGGCGTGGGAGGTCGGGGAGGAGGGATTTCGAGGACAGAGCACTCCTTACAGCCAAATGGAGGCAACAGAAACCCCGGCTATGGGTGTGAGCCCCAGAGTCCCCGCCACCGAAGGGGGATGCCTTCCTCACAGGGTGGGGCCCACCCTGCTCCCACCTCCACCCCATCAGTCTTCTGGTCCAACCTCTTCATTATACCCATGTGGAGACTGAGGCCTAGAGAAGAGACGTGACTTGGCCAGGGTTACCTAGAGGCCTAAAGGCCCAGCTTCACTCAATACCGGGCTCTCTAAACCACACTTGCTGAGTACGCTCTGTGTGTGTTGGGTATATGATGCTGGAGTCCCTCCCTCTCTGGGGGTGGTATCTTCTACGGCTCAGGGCAGCAGAGAAGCCAAAGCAGTGGGCATCCAGCTGACTGACTGAGCGTGTGGGCTTCCTGCCCACTGCACCCTGGGCTGAGAAAGGAGGGCTTCACAGGGGATGGTCAGACAGCAGACCCGCCAATGAGGAATGAGGGGCGGGGGGAGGGAGCCCTCCAGGCCTGCCCCCCACCTGGCTCACCTCCTCCCTGAAGGGCAGGGGGGCACGGTGGGGTGCAGCGGGTGCACGTTTTCAATCAGCAGCGCTCGCAGGCACCGCACCAGGCTCTTCACGTCCCAGGCCACGGGGCCAGCCGCTGTGGTCACTGCACAGAGGGGACGGAGGGAGGCAGATACACCGCATCCTTTCTGCTCTGGGGACCCCCACTGCCTGGCCTCGGAGGGTGGGACCCAGGGCCATGATCAGGGCAAAAGGAAGAGGCCCTGGGGCCAACCTGGGTCAGGGGTTGAGGATGGGTGGAGTCGGCAGACTGGCTAAAGCGACTCTAGTGCCTGAAAGGAGACCCTCATCTGGGGCAGAACATGAAGAGACTGCTAGGAGAGGTTAAAGCACCTCTCAGTGGGGCAAGAGTCACTGGACTAGGGAGCCACGCAGAACCTTCTCCCAGATTCCTTGATCACCAGTGGGGCCAGTCTGTCTGAGATACAGGACAAGTGACATGTCCTTGGAGAAAGGCAGGCAGGTTTGTCTTTGAATGGATGTGGCCAGAGGCGGACAAGACCTCACCTGATTTCCTCCCCTCCACAGCAGAGGCAACTCCGGAGTAGCTGCAAAACCCCACCCACCCAGAGCCCAGCTCAGCACCTGAAGGGAAGGACTTGGGTGCCAAAGAGGCTTGAGCACCCAGCCAGTGCACTCCCCCGGGACCCAGCACACAAGAATGGGAGCTATTTCAAACCCTCCCACGACTTTCTACTGCCCACAGCATAAATCTGAGCTCTTTGACTGCCCTTCAAGGCTCTAAACTATCAACTCCTTCCATAACTTCCCCTTCTAGCCTTTCCACACACCCATATCGCTCCAGGCAAAATAGGCTGCTTACAGAATTACAGCCTTCTAGATGCCACTGCATGTCCATCCTTCAAAACCAAGCTCAAGGGACTTCCCTGGTGGCTCAGTGGTTAAGAATCCGCCTGCCAATGCAGGGGACACGGGTTCGATCCCTGGTCCAGGAGGATCCCACGTGCTGCGGAGCAACTAAGCCCGTGCGCCACAGCTGCTGAGCCTGTGCTCTGGAGTCCATGAGCCACAGCTACTGAGCCCATGTGCCACAACTGCTGAAGTCCATGCATCACAACTACTGAAGCCCATGCGCCTAGGGCCTGTGCTCTGCAACGGGAGAGGCCACTGCAATGAGGAGCCTGCGCCCAGCAACAAAGAATGGCCCACGCTCGCCGCAGCTGGGGAAAGCTCGTGTGCAGCAACGAAGATCCAATGCAGGCAAAAATAAATAAATTAATTAATTTTAAAAATCCAAGCTCAAACACTGCCTCCTCCAGGAAGCCTTCCCTGCCTTTGATCTGCCTCTGAAAGTTTAAAATCTAGGCTTTTAATAAATCTCTGTTGAAGAAAATGTCAGCTTCACCCTGTAAATTCCCACAAGATTTGACCCTCTCTTAGAGCCTCGATCACTTGCTGACTAAGCCATTCGGATGTCTAAGAGCACAATAGGGCCAGGGACTAGGTCTGAGAGTGTTCTGTGTCCCCATTACAGGGCCCACACAATGCAGGTACTCAGAGTGGGGTTGAAAGATAGGTGGAGGGGTGGATAGATGTACGGATGAATGCAAGATAGATGGAAAGATTAATGGAAATACGTATGGAGAGGCGGGTGGATGGATGAATGGAGGCAAATATGGATTGATTGATGACCAGTTGAGTGGATGGATGGAGAGATAAATGGGTGAATGGATGAATGAATGAACGAATGGAAGGAAGGATGTGTGTAAGTTCTTCAAGGGCTGGGATATTTGTCCATTTTGTTCACTGATGCATCCCAAGTACCTAGTACAGTGTCTGTCCAATAAATTAAATGGCAGATGAATGGTGGAATTGCTTGATGGATAGAGACTGGGATGATGACTGCATGGGTGGATGAATGGATGGGGAATTGTTATAGATGGCTAAATGGATGGGTTGATGTATGAGTAAGGGGAAGGGTAGGTAGATGGATGCATATACAGATGAATGAATTAATGAAGTAATGAATGAGTGGACAGTCTATTCTACTGCCACCCATGCCAAACATGGTGTGTTTAGCTGTGGCTGAGGCAGGAGTTATTTGAAGCCCTCCTACCTTGACCCACTTCCCCTAGTACTAAGCTAATGAGAGTTGATGTGCGGACCAGACCCCTAGTTCCTCCAGGCTGGGCTGGAGGAACCCACCACCGAGTGCCTGAGGCAGTATCCTGTGGTTGGGAGGCCACAGACACAACTAAAGCTGGCTGGAAGGCAGACACTGCCACCAGGGTTGGTACCCATGCCCAGGCTGGAACTCCCTCCTGCCGGGAGAGCTCCCTCACCCCCTGAGGAGCCCCCAGGTGTCTTAAGTTCAAAGGGTTGAATCTCTGCAATCAAAGCTGAGGGAAGCAGAAGAAAAGGGGCTGCGAGGGGAAGGTTTAACTGGAGAAGACTGGCCCGCCCACAGAGAGGCCGGCCTCCCTCAGAGTCACCCCCAGGGCTGGTGAGCTCCACCCGGGGTGCTGGAAACCTCCTGGTGTCCCTTCAGCTGAGGTGAGGGGCTGCTGCTGCAAGAGTCACCAACCACGACTCCTCAAATAAGGATCAAGGAGCCCACAGCTCTGCTATCAGAACTGGGAACAGGTTCCAAAAACAGGTAGAAATAGATACACCAACAGCTGAGTGGGGTGCAGGTGGGGGGAGGAGAATAGAGAATAAGAACAATTAGAGAGAAGCTGGAATAGAAACAGAGATGTAACTTTCCAGAACTTTGGGACCAGAGGGCCCTTAGGGAGCATGGAGTTGTCAGATGAGGAAGTTGAGGCTCAGAGGGCAGAGAAGACTTGCCCAAGAACCTCGGTCCCAAGGTCTGTGTGACCGGCCCTCACCTCACCCTCAGCGCTGAGTCTGGACTCTCAGCTGCCTCTTCGTCCTGGGCCCAGCCCCGGCCCCGGCCTGCCTGTTGCAGAGAACTGAGCAGTGTCTGGGGGATGTTGGTCTTAACGAAGGGAATAGCTACCCGGCCTTGAGCCCTTTCACAATGACCCCATCCTTGGCCACCGGCTTCTCCAGGAACTGGGCCAGGCCACATGTCAAGTCATGGCCCTGCAGGGAAGTGACATGAGCTCCAGCCCCTGGGGGTCAGAGTGGAATCAGCCAGCAGATAGACTCTCATCCCCACTCCACTCACACTCACATGCATTCTCTTGCCCTCTGAGACTCAAGTGCTGCACGCTTAGAAGGATTCACAGATGGCAGAAGAGCACAGCACGGTGGTTAAGAGATGGGGTTTGGGAGCCCGACCGCTGGTTCGGTTTCCCAGTTGGCCAGTTTCTAACTGTACAGCCTCGATTCAGTAATTTGCCCAATGTCACACACTCAGATGCTCATGTGTATACATGCACGTGTACCCCCAGGGCTCACCACGCAGTCATAGGTAGCCTTGAGGCTGGTGGGGACCCCGCAGAGAAGGCCTCGCTCTCTCTTCTTCACCTTCTTCAATGCCTGCCGTTGTTCCTCACATTCCCCCAGGACATCTGTCAGGCAGTTCACCTCCTGGTGCACTTTCAGTGCCTGAGCAGCTCTGAGGGAGACCAGAGGGGGGCTCAGGGGGTGGCCAGGCACAGGGCACTGAGTCACCCCATCCCCTCTGCCCACCCTGACTCAGAGCAGAAGTGACAGATGACTGTGGCACGAGTCACCTCCCAAGCTGGCTGCAGCGCCACAGGGTCACACCTGTCCCGCAACTCCTCTAAGCAGAACAATGACGGGTGACATCCCCCACTCCACCCAGAGCCCCGGGGTTGGGCCCTGACCCCAACCTTCCCCCCCACCCCGCCCCCAAGGTAGCTGCAGAGGACGCTCTCCAGACTCAGCTTGTCAGCCCGCAGCTTCTGGGCCAACTTCTCCTGGGGCAGCTCCAAGAATGGGCTTGGGGTCCAGCTCTGGCTCCTGTGGAGTTGGGGGGCAGGCAGATGTCATACTGCTCCACGCAGGGCCCCTCACACACTCAACATCACGTCCACATACTCCAGCGGACACAGTGTGCTCCTCACATGTTCCTGTGCTCAACCTTAGCATTAAAGACATCTCCTGGTCTGTCTCCCGGTTGTCATGAAAGCCCTACAGGGACACAGGGACACAGGTGTCCTCTTCTGTGTCTGCCTCCCCAGAGTCCAGCCCAGGGCCCGGCACAGAGAAGGCCTGCCTCCCTCCTCCTCCCTACCGCTATCCAGCAGGGACACCAGGGGAGTGGGAGTGACTCTACAGGCACATCTTGGGACACAGGGGTTATGGAAAGTGAGGCTCAGTTCTGTGAGGTTTGCCTTCAGGGCTCAGCCCAGCATCCCACCTTTCCTTCTTCTCCAGTCCTCCCACCCCTGCTGGTCTGACCTTGGGGAAGGGCAAGGTCCAGCGTGGGTGGCAGGAGAGCTGGGAGCCAGCCTTAACCACAGCACTGGTCAGCTCCCCTCCCATGGCCTAGGTCTCCTCAGAGAGGCAAGGACCGGAAGTCAATGAGGAGTCAGCCATGCAGGTGAGCACAGACAAGCCCCCCAGCTGCTCTAAGCTCAGCCCTTCAGGGTGTGAGGGAGGGCCTGGATCAGCCCTCAGGACTCCGGTCAGGGGCAAGGGTGATGTGACAAGGACCTAGCACACAGCGGGCCCTCAAGAAGGCGAAGCTATCTCCCTTTGCCCTCCACGGTCTCAGCTGAGACCCTGCCGCTGGCAAGCTGGAGTGTGGGTTGGGTGGAGCTTTCTTGGTCCTGGAGGGGAGCAGGGGAGACAAAGGGGTTTTCTTGGGAGGTTGGGGGCTCCAAGGCTTCTTGGATTCTTCCTATCCTCACCTTACTCTCCTCTGCAGCGTCTGACTCTGAGACACCATCCTTCTGGAAACTCTCCTTGCCCTCAACTCCCCTGACTTTCCCCTGTTCTCCAGCAATTCCCGCTCAGTCTCCTCTGGCCCTCCTCTCTCCTTATCTGTCCACCTTCCTTGGGCAACCCCAGTGGCCACATGGGCCCCACAGTGCCCAGATCTCCCCATTTCTCCAGTCCAGGCGCACTTCCCACCAGGCCTCAGACGCATTTACCCACTCACGGACCCACAGTCATCCAGGACTCATCATTCTTCTGTCAAACCTGTTCTTTGTGAGATTCCCAACTGATGCTACTTGTGTCACCAATGCAGTGAACCTCAAGATCACCCTGGATCCTCAGACCCAAGTTCTTTTTTTTTTTTTCTTTTCACACACACACACTGTATTTTATTTCTACAAGACACCAAGCATTGTAAATGGATGACCACAACAAAAGCAGCAATGATTGCAATTACCAAACACGAAACACACTCACACTGTGTCATAATAGTGACAGACCCAAGTTCTGACCATGGATTGATAAATGCTCACACAATCACATGTAAGATAGATGTGTTACAACACTTCATACGTGCCAGGCCCCATTCCAAGCGTTTTACATATAATAATTCATATTACTCCTCACAACAACCCTAGGAGGTAGGTCATGTTATTTTCTCATTTTACAGCAGAAGACCCTGAAGCACAGACAGCTGTTTACCCAAGGACCTGGATTCATGCCGGCCTGTGCAGCCCCAGTGACCATTCTCTTATCCACACACAATGCCAATAGGTGGCCCTGCCTCCTTCAGATCTCCCACCTCGGACTCCTTCCTGCCTAAAACCTTCTCTGTCTCTCAGTTTTCTTACAGCCTCCTCACTGGCCTCCCTGCCTCTAGACTCTACCCCTCCAGCTCAGCCTCTTCACTACAGCCTGGGTGATCCTTTCCAGAACTTATAAAACCCAAATCTGACTGCAGGTCCCAGTTGCCCTCAGAATAAAGTTGCAACACCATTCTCTTCAGGATGGTTTAAAGACTTTCACCATAAACATATAACGTGTTCACACATAGATACACCAGTATTCGCAGTTACCCAGTACTTACCCAACACCAGGAACACGTCAAGCACTCTGCCTGTCCCATTGCATTAAATCTTCACCAAAACCCTTAAATGGCTGCTTTTATTATCATTTCAGTTTCACCAATGAAGGCAACTGGGACACAGAGGTTAACTTTCTTGCCCCAGGTCATAAAGGTGGGGACACTTAAGCCCAAGTCATCTGTAGCTTCACCGCTACCCTCTAATGGCTCTTGGGAGGGGAGCTTTTCTGATGAAGCACTTCCTGGGTGCCAGGCACTGCCCTAGGCCCTTTCTCTGCCTGGGTCCCGGTGGGCCCATCTCACCAGCCTCTTCTTGCCTATTCCCCTCCCGTATACTGCTGCCCAATCTTTCTATTCACTGTGCCATTTTGCCATCTCCGTGCCTCAGCTCAGAGCTCCCCAGCCTGTTTGCCACAAGTGAGACAGGTTGGGACCTGGGACCCTTTGCTGGGACCTGGGCCCCTTTGCTGCTGTGCTGCAGTGCTTGCACCTGGACACACCTCTCCTCTAGCAACAAAATACAGAGAAACTGTATGGGACTAAAAATGACTGCATACATGCACAGTTGGGGCAAATTTTGGACCCAAAAGATACAAAGAGACCAAAAACCCAACTGCCACTTTTGCAGAACCTGGAGCAAAAGCAGGGTGTCGGGAGCAAAAGCAGGGCACTGCGCATGCCCCCTGCACACACCACCACCTAAGGGGTGGGCAAAACACCTAAGCCACCCCTCTGGCCTGACCCTTGGACACACCCCTACCCTCATCCCATGTAAGAAACAAGCTTGCCCCCCTTCAGGGAGTGAGAAAGCAAGGGAACCTGTTGTTTGTTCTCGTTCCCCCACTGCAGCAGGGGCCCCAATAAAGCCTTGCCTGCATGTCTTGTCTGGCCTCTAGTCGATTTCTGTTGATTGGGGAAGGCCAAGAACCCTAGTCGGTAACACAAGGACTTTCAGGAGGGCCCGGATATGCATCACCTTGGACAGGGCGAGCATTTGGCTAGAATGCACCTCAACAGCTGCACCCTCCGTGCCTAAAAGATACTGAAATCCTTCTGAGTCACTTAGCAAAGAGCCACTGCCCTGAGCATGGCACTACCCCAGCTGCCCTAGCCCCTCCCCTGGGATTGCATCCTCTCTTCACAGCCCAGCAAGAAAAGGGCTCCTCTAGGCACAGCCTCTGACGCCCTCAGGGGCCACGGAGGGCCAGGCTGTGCTCATCCCTTGCCTTTCTCTCCCCAGTCCTGAGGAGCCCCACCAGCCCCACCAGGGACCACCCAGCACTCGCCGGTCCACGGGCACTCCATCAAGACTGAACGCCAACCCCGATTCCCACATAGCTACCTGGGGAGGTGGCACCCCTGGTGACACCCTGAGGGCAAGTGCCCGGCGTCCATCTGGACCCCTGAGGCTAGCGTTCCCCTGCAGCTGTCCTTGCGTGGCCACTGGTGAAAATGGCAGCCTCTCGGGAAGCTGGGGAGAGGTGGGGAGAGCAGGCCAGGAGACACAAAGGGGGGCCCTGCAGGCCTCTGCTGGGACTGCTCCTCTGCCAGTGCTGGGGTGGGGGGCTTTCAAGGGCCCGAGGAAGCTTTTCACCAACCCTGATGAATGGAACAAATCTATTAGAATAAATTCACTGAAACTCACTAAAAGCCCACTCAGCAAGAACATTAGTTTTATTGCTAAAATGAGAACTATCGCTTAGAGTGCTTGCTGTATACCCACTGTAAACATTTATTAACTTACTTGTGTACTATAATTATAATCATCACCCCATTGTAGAGATGAGGGGGTTAAGGCACAGAGAAATTATTTTAAATGTAAGCATCGGAGTCAGGATTCGAACACAGGCAGCCCAACACTCTCTTAACTACCATACTCTTAACCACCATGTTACACAGGTTCTCCCAAGGCCTGTAAGATCAGGTTCGATGTAATTTATATGACATGCTAATAACAGTTTTATGACTTAGTTGACAACAGAGATGCTTGAATATATAAAATCTCAGAGGGCATTAGAAGACCTAGGAATTGTGAGTGTCAGTGCTACTGTTTCAGCAGAAGCTGAGCTAGACTCAGCCCAAGAATGGATGCATTGGTGTTGAGAGAAAGTCTCTACTTAATGAGACTGCAAGTCACCTAATGACTCAGTTTATTGAGAGAGCTTTGAAAGATAGGGACATCTTCAAAAGATGACAACCACATCAGACAATCCCCACAAATTTTCTAAACATCAACAAATTATTTGGAAATTATTAGAATAATCTGATGAAAGAATTGAGCCTCGACTTATATTGCTTTTAAGCCATTTTAGTATATACTAGGTGGGCCAAAATGTTCGTTCGATTTTTTCCGTAAGAAAAGTGCTCTGGTAGCACTTAGTTGTCTTTAACTTCATTTGAAACAATTTTGTTAGATTGTATGTGACAGCTGTCATATCACCCTGCATTTAAAAAAAGACTTACCAAAATTGGTGAATTTTTGTGTAGCCATTTTTTTTTTTTTTTTTTTTTTTTTGTGGTACGCGGGCCTCTCACTGTTGTGGCCTCTCCCATTGCGGAGCACAGGCTCTGGACGCGCAGGTTCAGCGGCCATGGCTCACGGGCCCAGCCGCTCCGCGGCATGTGGGATCTTTCCGGACCGGGGCACGAACCCGCGTCCCCTGCATCAGCAGGCGGACTCTCAACCACTGCGCCACCAGGGAAGCCCTGTGTAGCCATTTTAATATTGAAGACAGAAGAAAAAAAGCTATATTTTCGGCAATATTATGTTTTATTATTTCAAGAGAGGTAAAAACGCACAAAAAGGTTTGTGCAGTGTATGGAGAAGGTGCTGTGACTGATCGAACGTGTCAAAAGTGGTTTGCGAAGTCTAGTACTGGAGATTCCTCGCTGGACGATGCTCCATAGTCAGGTAAACCAGTTGAAGTTGATAGTGATCAAATCAAAACAATAATTGAGAACAATCAACGTTATACCACGTGAGAGATAGCTGACATACTCAAAATATCCAAATCAAGCGTTGAAAGGCATTTGCACCAGCTGGGTTACGTTCATTGCTTTGATGTTTGGGTTGACATAAGTTAAGCGAAAAAACCTTTCTTGACCATATTTCCGCATGCAAGTCTCTACTGAAATGTCATGAAAATGTTCCATTTTTATAACGAATTGTGACGGGCAATGAAAAGTGTATACTGTACAATAATGTGGAATAGAAGAGATCATGGGGCAAGCAAAATGAACCATCGACAACCACACCAAAGGCCAGTCTTCAACCAAAGAAGGTGATGTTGTGTATATGGTGGGATTGGAAGGGTGTCCTCTGTTGTGAGCTCCTTCCGGAAAACCAAACGATTCATTCCAACAAGTACTGCTCCCAATTAGACCAACTGAAAGCAGCACTCGACGAAAAACATCCAGAATTAGTCAACAGAAAACGCATGATCTTCCATCAGGATAACGCAAGACCGCATGTTTCTTTTTTTGTTTTTTTTTTTGTTTTTTTCCTTTTTTGTGGTACGCGGGCCTCTCACTGTTGTGGCCTCTCCCGCTGTGGAGCACAGGCTCCGGACGCGCAGGCTCAGCGGCCATGGCTCACGGGCCCAGCTGCTCCATGGCATGTGGGATCTTCCTGGACCGGGCATGAACCTGTGTCCCCTGCATTGGCAGGCGGACTCTCAGCCACTGCGCCACCAGGGAAGCCCCGCATGTTTCTTTTTTAAAAAATAAATTTATTATTTTATTTATTTATCTTTGGCTGCGTTGGGTCTTCTTTGCTGTGTGCAGACTTTCTCTAGTTGTGGTGAGTGGGGGCTCCTCTTTGTTGCGGTGCGTGGGCTTCTCACTGTGGCTTCTCTTGCTGCGGAGCATGGGCTCTAGGCACATGGGCTTCAGGAGTTGTGGCACGCAGGCTCAGTAGTTGTGGTGCTCGGGCTTAGTTGCTCCATGGCAACGTGGGATCTTCCCAGACCAGGGCTCGAACCCGTGTCCCCTGCATTGGCCGGCGGATTCTTAACCACTGCGCCACCAGGGAAGCCCAAGACCACATGTTTCTTTGATGACCAGGCAAAAACTGTTACCGCTTGGCTGGGAAGTTCTGATTCATCCGCCGTATTCACCAGACGTTGCACCTTCGGATTTCCATTTATTTTGGTCTTCACAAAATTCTCTTAGTGGAAGAAATTTCGATTCCCTGGAAGACTGTAAAAGGCACCTGGAACAGTTCTTTGCTCAAAAGTATAAAAAGTTTTGGGAAGATGGAATTATGAAGTTGCCTGAAAAATGGCAGAAGGTAGTAGAACAAAAGGGTGAATACGTCGTCCAATAAAGTTCCTGGTGAAAATGAAAAATGTGGCTTTTATTTTTTAAAAAACTGAAGGCACTTTTTGGCCTGCCCAGTAGTGTAGAAGAGATCACCCCGTCCTGCCAAGCCCCACAGGTCCAGGTACGTCGGGCCTTCTCCACGCTCAGCTGGTCCTGCCTCCACGTGTGGTTTGGAAATCAAAGAAAATATATTTTGAAGTTTTTAGTAGATTGATTTATTATTCATATTTCCAAAGTGGTTGTTAAATATGTGTAATGTCATAAAACCCCTCAACCTGAGGTGACCTTCAGCCAGTGGACCCTACAAATATTATTTTCTAAGTATTCTATAGAAACACTGCCTTATCTCAGGCTTTTCTCTCTCTGGTACTGCCTCTCCTGTTCCTCATTTTGGAAAACTCCTACACATCCTGCAAGGCTTAGTTCCAACACCACCTCTCTGTGAAGCCTTCCCCACCAGCCCTCTCCAGACAGAAGAAATCACCCCTCCTGCTGAGCCCCACAGCTCCCTGGGCATCTGGCCTTCTCCACCCTCAGCTGAGCTGCCTCCCCTCGTGGTCTGCACAGCTCTGTTTCCATCACACCCCACCCAGACCGGGAGCCTCTTTAAGGCAAGCCTGGGTCAGATGTTAGATTCATCTCTATAATGAATCTGTCCCCAGGGTCCAGCAGAGGCAAGACCCAGGGGAATCCTTTGTGAAATATTCCTAAATGGCAATGAATTGGATTTGTTTGAATCCTGTGAGGGTTTGACCTGTGTTTCAACCTCCCACCTGCCTGGGTCAGAAAGCGGGTCATCTGAGGCCTTGAGGGTAACCCTGGTAGAGGAGTGGCCTGATTGGGAAGGTGCCCAGGACAGACATGTGTAGCTATGTTGGGAAGAGAATAAGGTGCTGAGAGCCAAAAGGCCTTGAGGGAAGGCTGGAGACGCCATGGGTAACCTCACCCCAAACCCTTTACACTCCTCCAGCCAATCAGACAAGCCCCTCCAGGTACCCAGCCAATAACTACCTATCCCAGACACCCACACAGACACCAACCAGATGCCCAGACACACCCAGACTCAGACTTCCTCACACATCAGACACACGACACCATGTGTACACACTCAACCAAACATGCAGACCCAAGCCAGCCGTACATACCTAGATGAATACACGCCAATCAGTAACACGTACACACCCAGCCAGGCACATACACCAAGGCCCGTAACCAAACCCAAGCAGCGTACAGCCAGACACACACCCATCCAGCACACAGTAAAACGCCAGCAGGAGGCACACACAAGCAGACCCTTTACTGTTTGCAGTAAAGGAACCTAAACTCACCAATGCACACAGATGCGACCTCCCCACGCACACAGGAATCTTCTCCATCACACGGATTCGCCGCAGCAACCCCATTAGCCCAGATTTCCTCCTCATCAACCAGGGAGGGGCAGCTGCTCTCTGGGGGCAGATTGATTTATCCAACTAATTAGCCCCAATTAATATTAATACACATTCTCAGGAACTGTAGCAGCTCGGGCAGAGAAGCTGCCTGGGCCATCAATCACCGTCCAGGGGACAGCAGAGGACACTCAGGAACTCCAGAGCACGGGGACAGCACCTCAGGCACTACCCCAACCCCCGCTCCCCAGGCTCCCAGAGGGAGTCCGCCACTATCACCCAAGACATCACCAGCCCACCCCTCCTGGGGCAGTTGGGGAGCCCAAGGCCCAGAAAGGGACTGTCACATCCTGCAGGCCACACGGCAAACCGCAGGCATGGTGCAGAGTTGTCTCCGTGCCTCTCCTTCCCCCGCTCCCTCTGCCGCTCTGGGAAGGCTTTGCTGACTTACCCGCAGCTAAACCGCTTCACTGCGAGGCCCAGCCCAGCCACAGTGACTTGCCTCAGTGCCTTGCACTATCCCCAGCCAAGCTGTCCAAGCCCCCTTTTAAGAAACATAGCTTCCTGGGAGGACCCCATCTCCAGTGACCCCATGTGCTTTGCACCTGTCATGTGCTCAGCAAACATTTGCAGAGCCCTGTGCTGGCGGGGGGAGGGGGGGTGAGAGGCAGAATATGTAGAGCAGGGTCCTGTCCCAGTGGGGTCTGGGGGTGCTCAGGGGCTGAAAGGGCCCTGGCCTCCTACCTCCAATCACCTCCATAAGTTTATTTTATTTCAACAAATAGCCCAGGTAAACACCCACAGTTCTGCTGAGCCCTGTGCTGGGCACTGGGAGAAAGGGAAAATACACTGCCCCCGACTTCAAGGGGCTCAAAGGACACAGATGGAGGAGGAACTGACAGGGACACAAGGAGCCAGGATGGGGAGCTGAGTGGGGGGCTGCTCCCTGTCTTCTGAAGAAGATGGGGCAACAGGAGGGGCCCTGTCCTAAGGTGGGACCCACTACTGGGACTGAGTGCTGGGGACCTCAGGGGTCAATGTCCGCTCACCTGCTGCCGGAGACGTTGTGCCAGGGCTGCCATCTGCTGCAGCGCCCCCTCTCCGCGCTTCTGCGCCCTGGGATCATTGCTCAGGGCTGCAGCCTGCTGCACCACCAGCGAGTAAGAGAGCCAAGCCCCCACAGGCGTCGTACGGAGGCGCCATCTGCTTCCTCAGGAGCGCTGCCTTCGTGTTTGTCAGCTACACAGCCAGAGCACACTCCCACGCCTGTTCCCCAACGGGGCAGGAGCCATGGTCCCAGGTGTTGACAGAACCCAACCTCCTCCCAGCCAGTTCTTACTGCCATCTGGACTTATCCCCTATCTGGACAAAGTCCCCTGTTCCTCAGGCCATGCAGAAGAAGGGGCTTTGGCAGAAACTAGCCTGAAGAGGAGCCCAAGACTGCAGGTGGGCAGGTGACCAGGCTCTGATCGCACCTCCTTCACGTCCTCCTTCCCCATCCCACTCATCAGACACCCCACCAGCACCCTAATCTGACCCGCACCAGTTCTGGATGGGGTTGCCTGTGGCTTGAAGGATAATCACCAACGCCCTTAACATGGCTCATAGGTCACAGGGAGAACGACTGAACAGCCCACGGCCGCCCAGAGTTAGCAGCTCACTCTGCGGGTGTCTGGGGCTCAGGCAGAGAAGAAAGGAAGGGACATCGTGGGGGGGGGGGCAAGCAGAGCTCAGAAGGCATCCGTCCCAGGGGACATGATGCAAGGAAGTGAGGACTGAGGCAGGCAGGCATAGCACTCACCCCTGCCCCCGCCAGCCCAGCTAGACTTTCATTCCTGATTCCCAAAGCAAGGCCACACTGCTGCCCCGGGGATTCCAGCCTCCCCAGTCTACTGGTCGTCCCTTCCAGACTCATGTCCCGTTTCCTCATTGGACTAGGAGCTCCCTACCAGTAGGGAGAGCGTGCAGAGAAGGAATCTGTGGGGTGGGGTGGGGTGAGGGGATGGAGGTAAACTCCTGGAGGAGGGGCAGGAAAGATGGGGAAGATGTGCAGCAGTAGAGCCGGAGGGACTTGATTTGGGAGCCCTTCCACTCTTGTCTGTTTGGGCCCAGTCGTCTGTATCAGAGGAGGAGAGGGGAGCAGTCTGTCACATCTCAGGCTGCCAGTCACCAGTGAACAGGAGACTGGTGGCCGCACCCTCAAGACTGGGAAGTCAGAAGCAGATTTGGTGGGAAGGAGACGGGTCTGTGGTTCGTAATGTTGAGTCTGAGCACCCAGGGTCACCCAGGGCTGGATGTGGAGTCACAACCTACAGAGTAACCCCAAGGTCATCCACCCTCTAACACTCTTCACCATCTCCCAGGGGCCTCTGGAACTAGCCCTCCTCATCAGCAAACTCCCTGCGTCCTTCCTCCTCTTCCCCCACCGTTCCCTTCCCCACACCGCCCCCCTCACTGAACCCTGGCTTTCCCTGACAGCTCAGCTCCCCCAGGCCATCTGGCAGCTGCACCACCCCTGCAGCACCCGGGGCCTTGTTACATCACCCTTTCCTGATTGCACTCCTCCATTACATCACCCCATTTTATCTCCTCATCACACTTACCATTCGCTGAAATTATCTTATTTACTTATGTCTTGCCTTCCTCCCTAAAAAAATAAGTTCCGTAAAAGCAAGTACCTTGTCAGCCTTTTTCAAAGTGCCTGGCACACGACAGCTGCTCAGTAATATTTCTTAAGTGGAGGAATGATAGATAGGTCGAACCCTCCCTTCCCGCCTTTATCTCGATGTATCTCCTCTATTACCTCTATGGCTCCTTTCTAGCAGCATGTAACACGCTTAAGTCTCTCCCATCTTAAAAAAATAATTTAACATTTTTTCCAAGATTCTCTCAGATCTACATCCTTCATAGCTACCACCCTGACATCTTTCCTCCGCTCCCAGCCAAGTTTCTCAAGTTATCTACACTTGCTGCCTTTACTTCCTCATCTTTCACTCACTCCTCCACCCAATCCAGTCTGGTTTACGCCAAATCATCTCAACAATCTCCTTGAAGTTAATTCAGCAGCATGTGAAGCCACTGCCACCACCCTTCTTGAAATACACTCACTCCTTGGCTTTTGTGACAATGCAGCTCTTGGCTTAAATGTCACTTCCTTCAGGAAGCATTCCCTCATACACACACACACACACACACACACACCCAGGATGAACCAGGTACCACTTAGTTTACTCTGATAAAGCAGTGCTTCTGCTTTACTGCACTTCTAACAAGTGTTTTTATGTGGTTGTGCACTTGGTGTCTGTTTGCTAGAAGAATGAAAGCGCCATTCAGGCAGGGACTATCTCTGATTGGTTACCCTGAAGTAATTCCCGTGGGAGGAGTTCAATACGTTTATTGGATGGATGGAGATGAAGGGGGTATAGAGATGGGGAACTGGATGGATGAGGACTTGCAGACGAGGAGAAAGTCCCAGGTTGAATATATACTGGGAGCTATTTGTCCTTATGGGCACAAAGCAAGGTCAGAGCAGTAGTTAAGATAAATGTGAAAAGGGCTGAGGACAGGGGCTGACCAGGACATTCCTGTTTAGGATGAGAAGGAAGTAACAGGTGGGGCCAAAAGGGTTCACTAATAACAAATCACCCACTCCTCCATTCAACTAGCCTTCACTGGGTACCCACTGAGTACCAGGCGCCATGCTGGGTGCTGGACATGCAAGGGCAAACCCCACACGGCCCTGACCCTAGGTGACTTCATCTGCCTCAGGTGCAGAGGGCCGCCACTCCCAACCTCTGTGTAGGAAACCTGGGAGGTCTCGCCAAGGCTAGCTGGGACGCTCAAGACTTGATGAGACTTAATTATGTGGCAATCTCTTATGTCCAGGTTGTCTGAGCAGGTGGTCTGGGGTGACACACCCCACGGCTCTTTCCATGGCTCTGATCTGATTGTTTATTGGCGACTTGGATGAGGTTGGAGAGGTCCAGTGCTCAGATCTGTGGATGGACAAAGTTGGGAGGCAGAACAGAAAGAGTGGGCAACAGAGCCAGGATCCCAAAGGCTCTCAACAAGCTGGAGCTCTGGGATGACCCTAAAAGATGGTGCTTTTTAGGGACAAGTGGCAGGTCCTCTGTGTGTCCTAAACTCCAATATCACAACCCTTCTGTAAACAGACACCAGCAGAGGAGCACAGTGCCTGGACGTGGCTTCTGTCTCCAGTGTTGTGGTCACTTAGCACAGAACCTGGCACCCAGAGGGTGTTTACTGCCTGTCCTCGGGATGATTGTGCAGACAAGGAAAGTACACTAAGTCTGGAGTCGGGCATGTGGATTCAACTCTTCTCTGTTCAAGTCTTTGTCCTTGGACAAATCAGCAACGCCCTTCTGAACTTCAGTTCCCTCATCTATAAAATGGAAGTAATAATGCCTACTTTTTCCAATGAGATAATGGATTATCAACTCCACAACCTAATCAATATTGGATTCTATTATTAAGACACAGCCCCTGCTTTCGAGCATGGACAGAAGCACCAAGAAGCCCTCTCAACACAGCCTGACAGTTGTAAGAGGATGACCACCCTTACCTTGGAATAGTGGGATGTGGGGGGCGGGGATCTTCAGGTGGAGACATGAGGAAGAGCATTCCAGGCAGAGCAAGCACAGTGCACAAAGGGCATGGAGGTGGGAGGTGTGCAGTGCCCTGAGCACCATCTCAGGGCCCCAAGGAAGGGGAGGAATCAGAGTGGTCAGTTGCATGGCCAGGTGAAGCGTGGCCTTGTGGGTCAGAGCCAGGAGTCTGGACTGAGCACAAGGTTTTAGGCGTGATGAGGCTTGTTTTTAGAAAGGTCACTCATCTGCCATATGAAAGACAGTTGGAGAAGACCAGTCTGAAGAGGGGAGGCCAGGCAAGAAGCTATGGCAGTGGACCAGGGAGTAGGGGAAAGGCTGAGACCAGGAAGTAGCCACGTGGCTTAGAGGGTATTGAGGCGGCTGGACTGGTCAGACAGGAAGAGGTGGCGGCTGGCTTATGCTGTCACTCCTCTGTGCCTCAGCATCATGGGACACCAGGCAGAGGCTCTGACATCGAATGAATCAGATATCGATTCTAACTCCCCTGCTTCTAGCTGTGGGACCTTTCTGTAAAATGGGGACAAAAACACCGACAACAGGGTGAATAGGATAAAATGACATGATCACTATAAAGTGCCCATTAGGTAGATGGCTCATATTCAGAATGTCCTTCCCCCCTTGTCCTGATTAAAAGTCACCTTACCGCTTCATTCATTAAATACGTACATCTTTACTATCACACCCGCCTGCCTCCCTGCCTCCTTTCAGTCAACGAATATCGTCCAGAATGCAGCTCTGAGAGGACAAGACCCCAGTCTGCCGCATCACTGCAGTCCCAGCATCCAATACAGCGCCTGGTCCCTAGGAGATGCTCAGTTAATGTTCACTAAATTAACTAAGCACCTTCTAGGCACTGTTCCACATGCTGAGTATCAGGCTGAGCACGACAAAGTGCAGCTCTCAGGAAGCTTGCCTGAGTGGAGACAAAAAAAAAAAAAAAGGATGATTCCAGATAGTGATAATGCTATAAAGTACAAAGGGTGGCATGTTAGAAGGTGTCAAGGGGGACTGTTTGCCAAGTGGGTGATCAGGGAAGGTGACATTGGCGCCAAGTGTTCCAAACAGAGGGACAGCTAACACAGAAGCTCTGGAGCAGGGACCAGCTTGAGACGATCGAGAGACCAAAGGGTGCTCGTGTGGCTGGAGCACGCACAACAAACGAGAGGAAGAGACATCCAGGAGGAGGCAGGGGGGTGGGCAAGGGCCACGTCACGTGGGGCCTCGCAGGACTCAAGGAGGAGACTGGATTTTATTTGCAGTTGATTGGGAAGCCATTGCAAGGTCTTTAGGAGAGAGGTGGATTGATCTGATATACACTTTTTTTTTTTTTTTTTTTTTTTGCCGTACGCGGGCCTCTCACTGTTGTGGCCTCTCCCGTTGCGGTGCACAGGCTCTGGACGCGCAGACTCAGCGGCCATGGCTCACGGGCCTAGCTGCTCTGCAGCATGTGGGATCTTCCCGGACCAGGGCACGAACCCGTGTCCCCTGCATCGGCAGGCGGACTCTCAACCACTGCGCCACCAGGGAAGCCCTGATATACACTTTTAAATGATCACTCTGGCTGCTGTATGGAGAATGGATTGGCGGACAGGTGAGGAAGGAAGCAGGGAGCCCAGTTTGGTTATTAGTGTCCAGGTGAGAGGCAGGTGGCTTGGACCACAGTGTAGAGGTGGAGGTGGAACGCAGGGGGTACTCGCTTCCTCGCTGACCACCTCCGCCGCCCTCAGCAGCATTTGGCCCCATCGTCTACCCTTTCCCCCCAGCCCTGATCACAAGAGAGCCAACGTGCTTGCATCCTCCACACACACAGGCCCAGGAGCCTCTCAGGGATGGGTTCCAGGCTTGGCGGAACTCCGCACCACTAAGCACGGGGCTGGGCACAGCCCTGCTGGGGTCCAAGGGTGACATCAATAAATCAGGGAAGGAATGGAGGAGAGGTGGCCCCCACGGCAGCCTCGTGTCTGAAAGCACGAGGCTATCATTAACCAAAGAGAGAAATGGGGCAGGAAGCTGGGGCAGATGGCACGTGGTTTTATGGAAGGATATGAGGCAAAGTGACGGAGCAGTTAAGAGAAATCAGGGCAAAGTGCAGCAGCTGCCTGGTCACCCCAATCTAGGCATCCATGTGGGTCGGGCCTTCTAGTCAGCCCCAAGGTAGGGCCTCATGTCTGCCCTGAGACTTGCCCCACTGAGGCAGGGATGTCACTGGCAGAAAGTACAGGTGCCACCGGGCACGTGACTTGGAGGGGAAAGCACCACTGGAGAAGCAGGAAAATCTCGGTGGAGAAGGGAGCCTTGGGAAAGCAGCTTGCCCTGAAAAGAACATGAAGGAGGTCAGGTGGGAGCCAGGGGCCCACCCTGCCCGAGGGCTCAGGCCAGAAGCATCTCCGACAGCAAGCGGGCGAGTTAGGGCTGGAGCCAGGGAGGAGCGAGGCAGCTGTGCTGGTGGACCCAAGAAGCCCCCCAGTCATCCAGATGAGCTAACCCTCCACCCACCAGGCAAAGCAGTCCAGTAAGAGGTGAGCTGGCAAACTGGGCAGAGCTGAGCCTGAGCTGAGACAGCTCACTTCCACCCCGCAACTGTCAAGTCCCAAATCACCTCTCTCTCTACCTGGGCCACAGCCCTAGCTCAGGCCCCAGGCCCCCTTCCCCACATTAGGATCATGGAGCAGCCTCGTTACCCTCTCCAGGCTCTGCCCCTCCAGCCTACTCTCCTCGCCACACCTGTCTGATCCTTCAAGAGCGCCCCATTGCCCTTGAGACTGGATTCAAGTTCCTGAACTGGCCCTCCAAGTCCACCTTGATCTGACCCCCACCTACATCTCTGCTGCTCCTCCTGTGCCCATTCTGGCTGTAGTACTGTTCCTTCTCCCTGGGATGTCCTCGTCCCCTATCTCAGCCCTGGGGACCTTCTATACTCAACACAGACAGTCCTCCTTCAGGAAGCCTTCCCAGAACACTCCAGTCCTGCGCTGGCCCTGCAAGCACTCTCTGCTAGATCACCTTGTCTTGTGCTCGCCTCCTCAGTCCTGCGGGTTCCTCTCCCCAGCAGCATCCCAGACTCCCCGCTGCCCGGTGCCCGGCCCTGTGCTGGCCACTGAGGACAAAGACATAGAAATAGTATCCCTGCCGTCAAGGAGAGCCAGTGTGCTAAGGGTGGTGACCCACCCGCGGATGCCCACCACACAGCGCAGACTGGGAGGAAACAGCCCACCTACTCCAGGGCTCAGAAGGAGAAAGAGGGATCTGAGCTGGGCCTCAGAGGATTTAATGGTAGGGGAGCAGAAAGGGCATTCCCAGCAGACGCAAGGAGAAAAGACAATGCCTAACAAAGTAGGGCTTAGTCTAAGGGGGGTGGGAGGGGTGGGTGTGAAGTGCTGGGGCCGCATCGCCCATCCTGAGAAGCTTGTGTCCATCCTGCGAGTGACAGGAACCAGAGGAGGTTTTGGAGCAGGAGACTGACGTGGCTGGAGTCAGGTTCTAGAAGGTCGGGTCTCCAACCCCCAGTGCCCTAACGATGACTTCCAGAAAGGACAGACCAGGAACCGATTCTTGACTGTTAGCGGGCCTTTGCCCATGTCATGCCCACGGGCTGCCACGTTGGGGGTGTCAGGGCAGGGAGGGGAACAGGGGAGGGAGCGAGGTCCAGACTCAGCGGGTTTGGGCTTCTTGCAGGGGCGAGGGGGAGGGACTTGGAAGCCTCTGCCCCAGGCTGAACACTTCCTCCAGGGTGGCAGCTGTGCCCTGACTACGCTGGGCGTGGCTCCAGTGGGTCTCAGGTCCTCTAGGGCCAGGCGGCGGCAGTCAGCATGGCTGCCTCTCGGGGGTCATCAGTCGCTCCACCTCCCGCATGAACCGCAGACACAGCTCTTCCTGCCACGGCAGAGCCACGCACTGCACAGCCACAGGCAGGCCCACGCTCTTCTTCACGTTCTGCAGGGGACACAGGCGTCAGGACGGGAGGCGTCGAGGCAGGACCCCACCCTGGGCCCAGGAAGCACCCCAGCTGGAGAGGAGGGCAGCACGGCAGGGCCAGCCCGCAGTCTTTAGGGGTCTTGCATTAAGAAAGACAGACGAGAGGATGTGAGGGCCATCTGGCTGTGACACCTGTCACCCCATGGATCACCAGGGTTGACTTGGCTGATCTGGCTGGCTAGGCGGGTGTCCCCTTCCTCCCTCACCACTCCACGTGCGTCCCTCCCGAAGCTGCGCGCTCGGTGAAAGAGGACGACCTTCCCCGATAGAGGAGGACCGTTCTTCCGTCAAGGGTATACGAGCAGCTGCGCTCCCCTGCTAGAACCTCCAAACAAGCTCTCAAGACAGACAGACAAGGATACTCGTGTTTATACTGTCTCCTCCACTAGAGGAAGGGGAGCAGGTGTGAGTCCAGGGGAAAAGGGACTTACCTTCCGCAGCGCCTTGTCCCAGATATCCCCAAAGTAGCCCTTGTAATGCTCCAACTGGGCCTCGTCCTCAGCGGTCACCGTGGTGACAGGCACTACCCCCGCAGGGAAGTCCAGGCAGTTGTAGAGCACAGTGTAGCTGATGGCCCCTGAGACACAGCACATGTGGCTGGAGCAGGTTGGGTGACCTTCCATGACAACTGTCCTCTCTGAGCCCCAGTCTTCCACCCTGTGAAATGGCACCCTGCATCCACAGACAGGGAGAGGTTCTCTCCTAGGGCTGAGACTTGAATGAGAGCCCGGGAATCCAGATTCAGGGCGGGCTGGAGAGTGCGCTGACGAGCTTGCCCTGTGCCTCTTCCCTGCAGCTTCCCCCCGCCTGGACTGTTGTTGCTGTCTTCCTGGTTTATCTAAATCCCACCTGGGCTTCAAACACCAGCTCCCAAAACCACAGACTCTGTAACATGATCTCCAACTTGAACAGTGCTGAGGACAGGGTCCCACATGACTCCCATCTCTCCAGCCAACCAGACTGTGAGCCTCTCAAGGGTGGAGTCCTCCCCCAGGGGGGCAACCCACCCGCAGGGTTCCTCTTCTTCTACCTCCCAGCAGCCCCACCAGGCAAAGGGCTGAACTCATAGAAGAGAAGAGACAGGTGACAGGGCTGTGATGGGGCTGCAAGCCTCACCTGTGGCCTTGCCTGGGCCATTCAAGTCTAGAGCAGGGCCCAGCATGGGGGTGAGCAGCACATCCAGCTCCACTGCTCTCCACTGGGCAATCACAGAGCGACGGTACACCTGGGGAGGATACCCGTACACCAGGTGAAGCACTCGGACCCAGCCCGTTACATGGACTCTCCAACGCAGGCACTGTGGCTGGGGTGACTCTAGCCCTGCACCTGCCCCGGATGTGAACTGAACCACAGTGGGATGGAGGACCTCGGGGGTATTCAGACAGGGCTGCTCTCAGGGGGCATCACCTGCTCCACAGAACCACAGACACCACTCTTCCTACCAGGGCAGGGCCATGGAGTGCTGGCTACAGGCAGCATCAGAGTGGCAAAAGAGGTATCCAGGACAGGAGCCCCAGGCTGACCCAGGCCCCTAGGACGGGTCTCTGGGCAAGTGAGGGTCTGACAGCAGTCCCCAAGCGGCCCGATCCAGGGAGTGGAAGGGAGAACGATGGGCCACTCCAGGGGATCAGTGGGACCAGTGGCCGAGAGACCCCAACGCAGGTGGCCTGTCCAACTCCACCCCCCACCCGCCCTACTCTAGTCGAGAGGCTCTGACCTCACCTCAATCTCGTGGTGCAGTTCCCAGAGCTTTCCAGCTGACCTGGACAGAGGGAGTGAGGTCACTGACCAGGATGATCCCAGCCATGGGGATTAGCAACATCAGACCCCTACTCTCAACACCTCCCAGATCTCATTCCTCCTTGGACCCTTCTCAATGCCAGAGCACTCTGAGAGGGAAGTAGTGCAGGGCAGAAGTTCTAATCCCTAAGTTCATGTCCCACTGAGTCCCCAGGAGGGACCTAGGCCTGACTCCTTGCTACCCTCAGGACACAGGAGAGGCCAGAGCCACCCAAGGTCCTAAATGCCTGGTGGTAACAGAAGGAGGAAGTCCACAAGATGCCAGGGCCTGAGAATGGGACAACTTATTCCCAGCTTTTCCGGCATGAGCAACTGAGGGGCAGGCAAGAGAGGGCGCGGTGCAGTCTGATCTCTAAGAGTAGCACCCTCATGGGTTCCCAGCATCCCCCGCTCCTGCCTCCCGCCAGCTCCTTCCTGGGCCTTTCCACCCGTGCCCAGCCAGGGCAATCTTCTCCTCTCCACCCCCTCCCATTCTGTGCTCTCCCAGGTCCTTGCTCTCCAGGCTTTCCTGGACCTTGCTAAGACATCTTCAAGATCCTCCTCGAAAGCCACAGAGGTTGCCACCCTGCCTGGGCCCTTTCCAGCCTCAGAAGCTACTTCTCTCATCTTTTCCTGTTGGAAAGCACTTGGACCCAGGTCAGGGGAAAAGGGGGCAAGCATCTGGGCATGGGAAACATTCTTACCGAGACTTGATGCTGTTGAGAAAGGTTGACAACCTTGGGAGCTGCAGAAGGACAGACACAGTCAGTGACTCAGCTTTGGGCCAGGTGTGGCAATAATCTTCAGGCCAAGCTGCCTGTGCTTCCTCCCTCTGTCCCTTCCCCCATGTCCCGGGTCAGCACCCCTTTCAGCATGCATGTTAGCTGAAGATCAAAGGGCATGGGGGGAGGAGAAGAGACTAGGTGAGGGCTGAGAAGAAGAGGAGGCTAAGGGGAGGGGGGAAGAGCCCCAGAGGCTCCCGCCCGGCCCAGCCCACCCCTTCTATTCCTTGTGCCCTCACCAGAGGCCTTAGCATGAAAGCCAGCAGTCCTTTAAGCCAGCTGGGCATCCTCAGAGTTGAGATCAGGTCTCCCAAGCAGGGGTCCACGAAATCACCTTTGCTGGGAGACAAAGGGTCCAGTCCAGACACATCCACCCCAGGCATCCCTCCTGGCTCACCCCCACCTACTGCATCCCCCGGTCTCTACTCAGTGACTCTGCCTACCTCCCTCCTCACCAGACTCTGGCAGCCACGCTCTCCAGCCCCTTCATCTCAGCCTCTCCTTTCCAACATGTGGCTTGTGTCTGCAGACCCTTTGCGATGCCTGGGCTCCACCCACACCCATGGAGCTCCCCAAGGCAGGACTCCCTGTCTACCTCCCTGGTAAACTCAGCTTAAAGCAGTAAGAACTAGAGGCAGCATCTCCCTGGCCAGGGCGTGATACTGAGGGCATTCCCCCCGTGGAGGCGGATATTGGCCTGGAGGCACGAGTGGCGCAGTCTTGAGTGGGCACCGTGATCCTTGTCTCTGAGGCTGTCTCTGCTCTAGATCTCAGGGAAAGGTCTCAGGCGGCTGATCCTGGAGCCTCATTCCCAGGGCCAGAGTGAGGGGTAGCCCCTTCCGCTAAAGCCTGAACCATACTTAGCTACTGGGGGAAGTCCAGTCAGTCTGGGCATGTCCCCAGGAGGCACCTTCACAGGCCTGTCCTCTGCCCGTGTCAACCTTTAAGGACTGAAAACACCCAAGTGGAACCAGCTTCTCTAAACATGAGTCCCTTAAAGCGGGTCTGGTCCAACCTACTGACTTTACAGACAAGAAAACTGAGGTCCTACTCAAAAGAGAAAGACGTGGCTCAAGTGAGAAGAGCCCGGAGTCACAGAATGACGTCTACACCCCTGCCCTCCTATTTGACCCTACCCTTGTCTCTCAATCTTTCCCAAATAGATAGGCAACTCCCTGCTTACCTCCTACCTCCCAGCCAGCTCAGCTCAGGATGAGGCCATGGATGCTCAATCCAGCCTCCCCCTGCGCTGGCACCTTTCCAAAGACTCCCTGGCAAGGTAGTGCCAGGCTCAGCCTGCAGTCAGAGGGGTGGCAAGGTCCCTAACCAGAATGCTCAGACCTTCTTCACATTCAGCTGAGGCCTGTCCTCCATCTTCCCCCAGCCTGGCCTGTCCCCGGGGTTACAGCACCCAGCTGCTCTTCCTGGGTCTCCCCATGTCCTGATCCCACCACAGACCTCCAAAACCAACATCACTCACAAGTTCTGTAGGAAGCTCTTGCCACCGTCACTGAACAGCCCACCCATCGACAGGGTCTCCACAGCATGGGGTATGTTGCTTGGCAGGAAGGGAACCAGCTGCAGGGACTGAGTAGTGTAAGACTCCCAGACCTAGAAACCCTTGGGTCCCACCACCCCCATGCTACCCAGGCAGCCCCGAGCATGGACTGGACCAACCCTGCCTTCACGCTACCCTCACTGGAGCCACAACGGTGGCCTTGTTGGCCCGTGATAACTCCCTGTAAGATGCACATCAGGAGAGAAGTCTGGAGCCACACATAAGCCTGTCTCAGATGAACATCCCCCAACCTGCCATCTCAGGGCCCCAGGAACCTCTGGACAGCTGTGCACCCCTGTCTGCGGTCGACGAGGCCCTCCCAATGCAGCTCACAGCTCACACATCCCCAGCACAGGGGTGAGCTCACCATCAATCATGTACCCCAATACTTCTGATCAGCCCCTCTTTCCTGGTCCCCCAGGGACCGAATTCCCATCCCCAACCACAAAACAATCAGGGTGGAAGGATGCCAGGGATGGGTGGCAGCCATGGGTACCAGGAAGGCTTCCCTGAAAGAGGGGCGATGCCAGGACTTGTGGGCTCCCACCTCCATACCGTGTGGCCAGCAGCTTCGAGTCTCTTCTTGGTCTCCAGCAGGGCCCGTGTCATGGCCGGGGTGGGCATGGTATAGTTGTCAGTCTCATAATACCCCACACGCAGGGGCTGAGAGCTTGTGTAGACCTGGGGGCAACACACAGGAGTCAGAGTCAGGTCAGGAAAGGGTGGCCCCAAGCAGGGCTCCCAGAGCTCAGAACAGCTACTCAGCCCCAGACTCAGCTTTGAGGCTACACCCTAGATCCCCCGAAAACTGACTGCCAGTGAGGCCAGCCCCTTCTGCATATGACCCCTTCACAAAACACCTTCACAATGACTTTGCAGGTGGGCAGAGCAAGAATGAGGATTCCCACTGGTCCTACGAGGAAACTGAAGCTTCAGGTCTAGATAGGGAGATAGGCCCAGAGTGGAGCTGGGACTCAGCCAAGGCCACTTGTCAGGGCAGAGCTACAAGACTAGGTCAGGAAGCCAGGTATCCCGCGTCCTGAGCCGAGGCTCTCCACAGCCTGTTTCCAGAATGCTAGTCCTGGCTCCCGTAAGAGATTGTTCCAGACCTCAGGACAGGAGCCTCCCCTCCTCCCCTCCTCTCAGGAAGGGGCTCTTGAAGGACTGGTTTCACTTAGAACATCTCCTCTGCTGAGGAGGGGTAGCTCACCCCATCCCCAGCCCCGATCTCCTGCCTGCCCCAGTGCCTTCAGCCCTTCCAAGGCAACCTGGGCTGGGTGAGGGCAAGAGGTCTGTAGGGAGAAATGCCAGACCGCTGAGAGACGGCGCTTACATCACACAGACAGCTTACTGTCTACATTAACATGGCTTTACTATTCCACTGCCCACATCGATCTAACTTCACTACTCCTGAATGTGTTGTACATAAAGTACAGATAACTTTATCAGTCATTCTTAAAAGACCCGCCAATTCTTCAATAGAAGCACCAAATGACGGCTTATCCTCTAAGACTCCTTGAACCCCTCTCCTCAGAATCCTCACCTTGCTCTATCCACCAGTCCTAACCTATTACATCATGATCTGTACCCAATCCTAACCAATGCCCCACACTGAAATATCCACCTGAAACCAACTTCAACATCCTAACTTCGCACCCCTCCCCCACACTGCTAAGGCTCTGTGGAGGCAGCACTCCCCCTCACCACAGAAAGCATTAAACTCAGCCTTATCTGATCAACAGGCTGTTTTGATGATATTTTGGGGAGCCAGCATCTGACACTGCCCACAGATCCCAGCTTTCTCTGGGAGGGAGACAGCTCCGCTTTTAACCGTCCTTAACTCACTCAGCCTACACGCCAAGCATCCCTCTGGAGGCTGGGGATAGGGACATGAATACTATAGGAAAGGCTCCTAATTACTGAGGATCAAACACAGATAAGGTACAGGAGTGCTCTCTCAAGCTGTTCTTAGCCTCGAGGACACTCCTGTTCCGCAGTGACAGCCCCCAGGCTGGGCCGGAAGGTGGGCCTTTCCTCAGCTCTGGCTCCCAGCCCACCAATTTGAAAGCCTCAAGGTTTCCAAATGCAGGCAAGGGCGCCATCTAGTGGCTGTCTGAAGAGGCGCTGCTGCTGGCCTCAGACACACACACTGCCCCCCCCCCTCACCCCACCCCACCCCCGGCCCTGCCGGGGTGGTTTTCAGGAGACAGGGCCTCCAAGTCCTGCTGCAATGCGGGGAGTGCTCTCTGGGCTCAGGAGCACCAGTGAGATCTGAATCCACCCCATGCCCACCCCCACCCCGGCTCACCTCCTCCCTGAAGGGCAGGGGGGGCACGGAGGGGTCCAGGTGGAACATGTCCTCACACAGCAGCGCTCGCAGGCACAGCGCCAGGCTCTCCACGTCCCGGGCCATGGGGCCGACCGAGAGCTGTACTGTGGGGCAGGGAGGGGAGGAAAGAGAGATCACCCAGCCCCAAGGAGCTCTGGGGCCAGGTCCAAGCATGGACTGGGCCGTGGCCCAGTAGTGTGCACAGGGACAAGGCGTAGGAACTCAGATCTAGAGTGGCCTGGGGGCCCAACACTGCCCCAAGGAGAGGCAGGGGCAGAGGCGGATCAGGCAGACCCCCCTCCTCCAGGGCATAGAGGGAACCACAGACCTCACCTGCTACCTGTCCATAGACACAGCCCTTCAGGCCACTCTTGCTGGATAAGAAACACAAGATGTTGGCAATGGGAAATAGCCATCCTCTGCCCAACCCCACATCCATACAGCAGCTCCCAACTCTCTCACCACTTTGGAAACTAGGAACCAAGGACTGTGGTGCTGTGACACTACCTCCCAGCAAAACCCCAGTCAGGGAATCCCTGCCTGGAGCCCAGAGAGGTGGGAAGCTAGGCCAAGGTCACACAGCAAGAGACTCAGAAGCTCCCTCCCCTGACCACCTACACCATACCTGATGCGGTTCCCTGTGGGTTTGAGGCCGCAGATGCCACAGAATGCAGAGGGAAAGCGAATGCTTCCTCCGATGTCGGTGCCTAAGCCCAGTAGGGAGCCCCCAGCCGCAATGAGGGCCCCCTCACCCCCTGAGGAGCCACCTGGGCTCTTGGAAGACTTCCATGGGTTCACGGTCTGGCCAAAGAGGGGGTTACAACAGTCATAGCTGGAGGAAACAGAAAGGGGTCAGCCCATGTCACGCTGGCACCGGTGCCCCTGCCCCCACCCCGCACCTGAGACACAACCTGAACATGGACTGGGGGACATTGGTGTACACGAAGGGCAAGGCCCCCTGCCGCTTCAGCACCTGCACCACCACGCTGTCACACTCTGCTGGCGCCCCCTCGTTCAGGCTCAAGCCCAATGTCGAGTCCTGGCCCTAGAAGGAGGGATGGGCAAGAGGGACGTGGCTGATGAGCCAGGGGCGCCTTGGCAGCACAGGGTCTGTTCCCACCACCACCCCACAGGCCAAGGCAGGGCGTACCCATGGTGCCCTCTCAAGGCCTTTGGACCTGGTACTTCCTCTGAGGGCCCAGGGTGACCCAGGACACAGAGCTGGCTGGCAGGGACTGGGTCAGGGCACACCTTGTAGCTGAAGCACTCCTTGAGGCTCACTGGGACGCCGTAGAGCAGGCCCTGCCTTGGGACCTGGCACAGCTGAGTCTCACAGTCTGCCAGGTAGGTAGTCACACAGTTAGTCCCTTTGTTCACTTCCCAGGCCTTGGGGAGAGAGAAATGGATACAAGAACAAAGTGAAGCTGGCTTCTCTTTTTTTGTTTCAGTTGTGTTAAAATTCCCTTACCACCCAGGGAAAGGGTAACCAGAAACATGACCCAGGGGCACAGAGGATAACCTAGGCCCAGCACTCGCCTCACTAGGGACACGTGGCTCCAGCCTCATCCTGGCTGTCTCTGGCCTTCAACTCCAAAACGGACAGAGAGTGAGAGTACTCCCAGGGCCAGGGCACAACCAGGGCACTCAAAGGGGCAAGATACTGACCTCAGATGCCCCCCAGAGGCCGAGCTGGGAGGAGGTTGACCCTTGGCCACCCCAACCCCTGTCCTCCTCCAAGCCACACCCTCTGCCCAGTGAGGCTGGCAGATCCCCGTGTCAGGTCACACTGGGAGTCAGTGCAGGGCAGGGCTAGACCCAGGCTACAGCCTCCCAGCAGCACAGGGAGCCTCCCAACTCCTCTGCCCCAGGCGGGCCCAGGTGAAGCCTCCCCTCCCCCAGGAACCCTTGAAGCTGATAATCAACTCTCATGGACGCGTGGCTGACTGATAGCAACTGACAGGAACATGGGTGTGGCCCTGTTGCCACACTCAGGTACAGGAAATCTGTCTCCTGCCCCAGGGCAGAAAGAGAGGAGGCCTATCTGTAGCCAGAATGCTCTCTGTGGATGATTAAGGGGGGCAGGAGCTTCTTCAGGGACATGGATTCATTAGAAACAACCCCGGCTGTTGAGACTGTGTGTCCTCTCAGTGCACCCGGCCCAGGGGTGTCCAGTCCTTTCTCTACAGTCCCTCTCTGCCCCACTCTCAGCTGCAGTCACTCACACCACTCTCATACCCACCCGTCAGTCCCCCTGGCACTCATGTCCACCTGCTTAGGGGTCCCACTCACTACCACATGCTCTCTTCCAAGAAATCATATCAGATACAAGTCACACTCATAGAAGTAAGTCAGAAAAAGAAAAACAAATAGCATATGCTAACACATATATATAGAATCTTAAAAAAGAAAATGGTTCTGAAGAACCTAGGGGCAGGACAGGAACAAAGATGCAGTTGAGAATGGACTTGAGGACCTGGTGGGGGAAGGGTAAGCTGGGACAAAGTGAGAGAGTGGCGTGGACATCTATACACTACCAAATGTAAAATAGATAGCTAGTGGGAAGCAGCTGCATCTCACAGGGAGATCAGCTCGGTGCTTTGTGACCACCTAGAGGGGTGGGATAGGGAGAGTGGGAGTGAGACGCAAGAGGGAGGAGATATGGGGATATATGTATACATTACTGATTCACTTTGTTATACAGCAGAAACCAACACAACATTGTAAAGCAATTATACTCCAATAAAGATGTTTTAAAAAAGTGCTATGGCATATATAGACAAGTCACACTCACAAAGCACATTTCCTTCTTTCATTTTGTTTCAAACACATTTCTTGAGCACTTACTATATAAAAGACATAGCGTTCAGCAATAAGGTGCAAAGACAAATAAGACTGTCCACCAAAAGCCCACATTTGCCTTGGGAAAGAGAAAGACAAGGCAAGCCCTACAATGTGATGAGAAACTGTGCTGTTAGAAAGTGAACACTTAGGGAGGGTGGGAGGGAGGGAGACGCAAGAGGGAAGACATATGGGAACATATGTTTATGTATGACTGATTCACTTTGTTATAAATCAGAAACTAACACACCATTGTAAAGCAATTATACTCCAATAAAGATGTTAAAAAAAAAAAAAAAGAAAGTGAACACTGAAGAGGAAACCCTAACTCAGGCTGGGAGGGGAGGAGGGTCCTGGGAGGCTTCCTGGAGGACTCCAGAGACTCCTCTCTGAGCCCTGAAAACTCTTCCGGGGGAGCCTGTTGCACTGAGCGGGGCAAGAAGGAGAAGAGCCTCGCAGGTAAAAGGAACCCCACACGAGCCAGTGCAGGCGCTGGGTGCCAGGGAACTGCCAGCAGCTGAGCTGCTGATGCCCCAAGTTACAGAAGGCCTTGGCCAGAGAGGACGCTGAAGAGCTGAGGGGGCACCTGGCCAGGAGGCTGGCGCTTGCTCCCAGAGGGAGATGGTGGTGGAGGACCAGGGTGGCTGAAGAGGGGGAGACAAGGGGATGGACTAGAGACAGCTATAGGAAGGGACCAGACCAGACTTGGTGACTGATGGGGTGGGGGCGGAAGGGAGAGGGAAGTCTGGGCTAAAAGCCAGGTTTCTAGCTAAGACAACATGCTCAGTATCCACCCCCCCTGCCCCTCCCCCCCTCCCCAAATACACACACAGAGCCACTCTCTTTCTTCTCTCTCTCTCTCACACTCACACACACATACACACACACACACACACACACACACACAGAGTACCTCCCTGGCACTGTGATCCCACCACGGCCCTCAGTGGGACAAAGTCCAGGCCAGGTTTTCCCCCCAGCCTTGCAGAGAAAGTGGAGGAAGGAGCAGGGTCACTCCCAGGCTTTACCTTTCCCAAGTAGGTGAAGAGCACGGCCTCCCGAGACAGCTCCCCACTGTGTAGCTTCTGTACCAGTTGAGGCAGAGGCAGGGCCAGCAGTGCCTCTGAGTCCAGGTCAGGGTTCTGGGGAGACACCTCGGATCAGTCCCCTACTCCCCGCAGGCTCCATGTGCCTGCAGCAGACACCAGTGGCCCATGCCCCCAAATCCCCGCACCTACCAAGCACGTGCTGTCACCTGCCAACCCATGACAGATGTGCCCACCCACAGCTCTGACACCACAAATGTGGTCCAGCCTGGGCAGGCCCTTGCCACCTGTAGAAAATACAGATCTATCTCTTCAAGAAGCTAACCTGAGGGGGGTCCAGGGAGAGGCCATGCCCAGGCTGATCATTAGACCATTACTAACAGGGACCACCAATGACTATCTACTGTGTGCCAGGCACCATGCCAATGTGCTCCATGTCTGGATGAAATCTTACTACCATTCCCATTGCACAGCTGAAGAAACTGAGGCTCAGCAAGGGGAAGTGCCTTGCCTAGGACTTACAGATAAACTATAGTTCTCTGCCCATTCAGCATGGGCTGACCACTGGCTGTCCACCTGCACCTAACTACTCAACACCTTGTCAGGGGAGGGCAGAAATAAGAAAACCCTGTCCTGGGTGGTTAGGGCTGGAGCTGGAGCCACATCCAAATGAGAGGGTTTTTGTGTTCAGTCCATAGATATTCATTAGGCACCTATTCCATACCAGGCACCATGCTAGGCAAGGGGATACAGCAGTGAACAAAAAAGTCACATCCAGTCTTTGGGGGAGCTTACACAAGGTGCAGAGTTGGGGATGAGCAGATAATTCATAAGTAAATAAGAATTTTAGATAGCAAGAAATAAAGAAAATAAAATGGATGCAGTGAGTGGGCGGCACACAGGTAGAGGGTGGTCAGGGAAGAGCTCTCTGAAGGAGAAGGGATGTTTGATCAGACACCTACTGCCAGGCCTCGAAGGCCCCCAGAGCCTCTGGGGTCAGCCCCTGCCTGCAAACATCCTGGCTTCCCCCTCGAGGGTATTGGGCTAATTAGTAAATAGGGCTAGGACGACATCTGAGTTGCAGGTACCACATCTCATCTCTACCCTCCTCTGCTCCTGCCAAAGTCACCAGGGACTTCCTTGTTGCCGAATACAGCAAACACCTGACTCTGTTCATTCTGCTCCAAGTCTCATGGAGGCATTCAGAGGGCTCGCTTCAGTTTCCTCTGGGCACAGACATACCCCGCTCCCCGGGGCTCCCTCCCACCTCTCCGCTCCTTCTGTCATCCGCTCATTCAGTCAACACACATGTTCTGAGCATCTACTATGTGCTGAGGACTAGCTAGGGCTGTGAATTTAGAGATAAATTAGAGAGATAACCAAGACAGACAAGTCTCTGCTTTCAGAGCTTAGAGCTTAGAGATAACCAAGACAGACAAGTCTCTGCTTTCAGAGCTTAGCTTACCTTCAAGAAAACAAACAAGTTAATTGGGAAAAGAATTTGAAGAAGAATAAAAGAAAAAAAATATTTTTTTAAAGAAAGAAAATAAGTTAACAAAGAATGGACAGATCATGGCAAGTGTGAGAAAGGATAAACGGAGCCTGTGACAGAAAGAACAGAGGAATGACTCAGATGGGCTGGGTAGGTGGCGGTGACATTTCAGATGTGATCTGAAGCATGAGAAGGAGCCAGACGCGGGGAGAGACAGAGGCTCCTGGAGGTTCCTCTGGCACCTCTTCTTCCCTCTCTGATGCTGGGAGAAGTCACTCCTTCTCATGGCTTCCACTCCAGGCCCTCTGCCTATCTCACAGCCTCCAGATCATCGTCCTTCGACTGACCCAACTGAGCTCAGACCTACTCGCTGGGCTACTCCCTTTTCTCCCTCTGTCCCTGTGTCGTTCCCCTGAGCTCGGTGCCTCCCCATCCCTCTCCACTGGCTCCTCTTCCCTCAGGGAAGGACGCTGCCCTCCATCTTCCACTCCCCCCCTCTCCCTCCCACCCACATCCAGTCACCAAGCCCCCTAAGTAGCTCTGGCAAATGGCCACCTCTCTGTCCCCTCTACCAAGACCCTTGCCAGTGCACATCCTTTCTCTCCTGGGTCAGACAGGGGCCACCCAACTGGCTGCCCCACCCAAGCTTTGTGGCCAGGCCAGACAGTGCAGTCTCAGCCCACCTTGCCTCTCCCCTTAAAGTCCCCTTCACACCACGAGCTCCAGGAGATGCTTCCAGGCCGTGGTCCTGTCAGACTCCCCTGAACCCCCTCAGTGCAACATGGCCCCCTCACACCCACCACACGCCCAGAGCTGAACGCCCACCACACACACCCACCACACAGCCTTTGAAGCCTGGCCTCCATATCAGGAACACTCCACCTCTTCCCTGAATTTGTTAAACGGATTCAACACTCACTTGGGATTTTTTTTTTTTTTAAATAATACAAGCAGCTACAGGGAAGGAAAAAAAGAAAAATGGATCTATGATCTCCCTACCAACACACGAGACAACCCCTAGTGACGTACTTTTTTAAAGGTATACAGAATGAAAAGTGAACATTTCCCCCCACCTCTAGGGCCACTCTGCCCAGTCCCTCTTCTGAAAAGGAACCCATAGTTAACAGTTTCTGATGAAACCTCACAGGAAAAAAAAAAAATGTCTGTGAAAAACCCACAATGTGGGGCTGCCCTGGTGGCACAGTGGTTGAGAATCCGCCTGCCAATGCAGGGGACACAGGTTCAAGCCCTGGTCTGGGAAGATCCCACATGCCACAGAGCAGTGAAGCCCATGCGCCACAACTACTGAGCCCACATGCCGCAACTACTGAAGCCCGCGCGCCTAGAGCCTGTGCTCCACAGCAAGAGAAGCCACCGCAGTGAGAAGCCCGCACACCGCAACAAAGAGTAGCCCCCGCTCGCCGCAACTAGAGAAAGCCCGCGCACAGCAAGGAAGACCCAATGCAGCCAAAAATAAATAAATTAATTTTAAAAAAATTAGTATGGAGAATGCAGGGAAGTGTACAAATAACGTCTCACCAAGCATGTGGCCATCTGTATGCCTACTTTTTCAAGCAAAAGATACTATAGCTATCATTGAATCACTGCCCCTCCTCCATCTGTTTTTCTCCTTCTGAACCACCTACTGTCCTAATTTCAGGTATCCTAGATTGTCCTCCAAGTCTTTTTTATTTTCACTTATGGGGTTTTTTTTTATCGCTTTTGTCCTATTTCAAGATATCTCTTCCATTTGATCATATAGGCCACTGATACTGATCGAAACAAAAACCATACTGTTCTTCGCGTTATTCATTGAATTGTTTTGTTTTAAAATCAGCTTCAGGTTGGTCTTGGAGACGCCAGGAGATGGAACTACAGGTCAGATCCAGCTGAAGGAAGTGGCATTTGTAATCCAGTGGAATTTTGACAAAAGGGCTTGTAAGGGATGTGTGGGAAGGGCATTCAGGATAAAACTACAGGTGCGGAGGCACAGAGGGATAAGCAGGTGTTCTGGGATGGCTCTCCCAGCCATAATATTCTGTCAATGGTGGTCTCTCTCTTCAGTCCAGAAAGGATATTGAAACTCATTCAGGGGGCAAGGTGGAAACAAATGCAACAAATGGGCATGTTACAGGTTAAGCTTCACGCGGTCAACAGAGAATACAAGAAATACGCCTCCTTCTAAAGTTGCTCTAGAGTCCAGAGAAAGATGAACCATCTTGCGATGTTCAGGAGGTGCTTAGTACTCCTCCTCCTCCAGCAATGCCTCGGGACACAGGAAGTATCTGGGTCCCAACTAGCTTTCCTGCTGTCTATCAGGCAGGAGCTGTACTATAAGCTGCTGTATTCTTCCAGGGCCCTACTAACCCTGGGCCCCTTCCCAAGGCCCTGGATGAGCTCAGCTAAACTGCCCACCTCCTACCCATTCCCAAAGCTATTATCACGAAGACCTCACCTCTTTGCTGATTGCTCAACACATTGAAGCTCCTAAGATAGTTCTCCCTCTCTTCTCCCAGTCACTGGAAAACCAAAAGGTGATTTCCCTGCTTTCCCATCTGCAAGAGCCAAGTTTTGGTGTTCTGAGGCCAGGCTCTGCCCCATGGAGGCTGTTTCAACAGCTTTGGGTATTTTAGGGCCAACGTTTCTACCCTTGAAGAGTCAGTTCTTAAAAATAATGAAAGGCTGTTGCTCCAGCAGGAAACTGTGTAGATGCTGATGCTTGGAGTTGAAGTGAGGGAAGACCCACCCTTCTACCACCCCACACCCCTACCAGCTGGTGGGTTCCTTGCAACCAGGACGGGAGTCCTGTAGGCACAAACTGTGGACAGATTCTTACAGCTGCCTCCACACAGCCCTCGGTGCTGGCAGAACTCAGCTAGCCAGCTGCACAGGACCTGGAGCCTCGGGAGCAGCCGAGGGTCTCCAGGCTGAGCCTGGCATCACTGCAAGGATCCCTGAGCAGGGCACCAAGGAGGTCAGCCAGAGAAGGAGGATCAGACAGTGATAAACCTGTGCCCAAGGAGGGAAAGTGACCAGTTTGGATGGAATACCTAAAAACCGACTGATTGTGTACTTTTCAGCCAGCTTGATGAGTGAAGGCTGGAACCAGATACATTTTTATTTCAAGAAATAAACAAATATGACATTTCCTGGTCCAGGAATGGTGTGGAGTAAATCCATACCATTACATTCAGCTAAAACCTCACGGCCATCAAGGCCATACCCAGGGCGTGGCATTCAAGGCCAGGGTCTCTCTTCCTAATATTTCTCCCCTGCTCCTCTCCAGCGGAATGAGGCTGGATGGTCCCACCAGGCATCTGGGTTCTAGTTCCAGCTCCTGTCTCGTGCTGTCCCATTATCCGGAATGCCTTCCCACCTGTCAGATCCAAATCCTATCAAACACTCGGGGCAAGTCTTCCCTCCCTCAGCACATAAGACCTGAGTTCAGCATTTTGACTTGGAACTGAGTCCAGTGTGTCACACACCTGGAGGGAAAGAAAGCCTCCCCTTCTAGGCCTCTCCCTCGCCCCCATACACACACTGAGCTGATCCAGAGGAGAAAATCTTGTTGACAGATCACCCACCTAAACCTATTCATGCAAAGGGCTTATAACCCATCAGACTCGACAGCCTAGGTGGCAGGGGTCCAGCTCCGCCAGTAACTCCCTGTGGACTTGGGCAAGTCCCTCTCCAGCTCCCTCTTAGCATCCTCAAGCACATATCAATGAGTTTGAACTGTAAGCTCTCCAGATGCCCTTGGCCATGACTTTATGATTCCAAAATCCTCAACCCGAGCATCCTATTGGTTCTCACACTGCGTTTTAGAGTCCTAATAGTGATCTTGAGATTCTCTGGCACCAGAGCAAAGCTCCTCTTTGACCCAGTGCGAGACAGCCTTCGACAGCCTGCCCAGTTCCTTTCGTTTCCCTTCCTCCCCTAGGCCCCATCTGGCTCAGAAACAGTACGGAATGCATTACGGCGAGAGGAGTTTCGGGGAGTTACGAACCTGCGCTGCCCACACACCTGCGCTGCCCGCTGCCCGCCGCTCGCCCCTCCGCGCGGCCGGGCGGCTGAAAGTGCTGCCGCCACCCCAGGCCCTCCCCCTGACCCCGATTCCAACCCCGGCCATCACCTGGAGACGGAAGCGCTGCGCCGCCTTGTCCATGGTCTCCAGGGCCGCTTGCTGCTTCTGTCGTGCCCGGGCCGCCGCGCCCCGCGCCGTCCGGTGACTGGACCAGCGCAGGGCCAAGGCCGCCGCCACCAAGCAGCAAGCTAGGGTAGCCCCGGAGGGGCCGGAGAGCGCGTCCCACAGTTCATCCAGCACCATGGTATCCCGCCGCCGACAGCTGCCGAGGGAAACCGAAGAGGAATCAGCACGCGCGGACTTCGCCGCAAAACCTGGCCTGGATCGACCTGGGATCCAGCGCCCGCCTGCGCTGGAGGGAGGGAGGGGCGGTGCCGCAGCCGCAGACACGCGGGGCGGTGCGCTGTTGCCTGGCAGCCGGCCAGAGGCCGGTAAAGCGCAACCGACAAGGTCAAGCGCGGCAGCTCGGCTAGGACTGCTCCGCAAGTCCTCACGCACTGGACCAGGCGGAGCGGAAGGAGCACCCGATTCCCTTGGGCGCCCTCGGAAGCTCGAGCGTAGCAGCGGTTCGGCGCCCCTGTCCGGCCCGACCTCTGCCCTGCGCACCCGAGAACCACAACTCCCGGAAGATGCAGTCCAGCCGGAGCCCCTGCGGGTAATAGGACGGAGAGCAGCGATAGGCTGAGCTCCCGGACCTGTTTAATCCCCGCAAACAGTTTAGCAGCATCTTCCTTGGAGGACCTTGGGTTGGGTGGTGCATCACAGGGCACCCACCTCTCCCCTGCGTGGGGCTTTGGGGTGCCAGGCAGAGATGGGCACAGGATGTTCCTCTCAGGGAGCCCACCTGCTGCCCCCTCTCCTCCCCCACCGTGGGACCCGGTGTCTCCCTCCCTGGACTCTTCATGGCCAGAATACCCGTCACTTGTCCTTTTGCTCAGCCACCTCCCACAGACTGACCTTCCCAGGGTCACTCATTTCCAGTCCTGGGCCCTCCTGGATTTCACACTCAGGAAACAGAAAGAACTGCTTCTGTCTGGGGACCTGACACTCTTCATTAGTGGGGTGGGTGGATAATATATACACATAATATTTCTCCCATCTAGGCCTTTCTCACAGGACTTTATGTGCTTTATTTCATTTGTCCTCCCAACAGACCTATGAGGAAAGCATTTTTATTATCCTCATTTACAGATGAGGTAACTGAGGACAAGAGGGGTTAAATAACTTCTGTGGGTCACAGAGGTGGCTGAGTGGGGATTCAAACTCAGGTCCGATCCTAAACCATTGCTCTTAACCATCAAGCAGTACTACCATTACTGCCCCTGGAAGTGAGGCTTTGTGGGATGGGATGTGGGAAAGGGCTCTGTGGCTGGAAAACTCTGTCTGCTGAAACACTGCTGTCCATCCAGTTCTGTCTTTACCTCTTTGAATCCGTGCCTTTTCCTGTAAAAGGATGAATGCCTACCTCGCAAGATTGTTAGGAGGAGTCTGTGAGATCCTTGCTGTGAGCTGGGGAAACTGAAGGAGGTACCAGGTCTTCAATCAGGCCTTATGGAGCTCAAGGTCTGGTTGAGAAGGAAAAAACATGCATAGACCAAGAAACAAAAGACATGCTTTGGTGGAAATGCAGAGATCATGTGGCATGAATCCAAAAAGCCTTGGAGGCTGGGCCCTTAGGCTGAATAGCCCTTGGGAAAGCCAGATAGCACAATGGTTTAAAGTTTACCTCTGGAGCTGGAGTGTCTGGTAACCCAACCTTGTTGTGTGACTGTGCCCCAGTTTCCTTACCTGTAAAATGAGGATAATAGTACCCCCGCCCCCGGGCCAATTCTCTAGTACTATTGTCAGAACCAAATGAGCTAACACATGAAATGCAGCCAGAACTGAGACTAGCCTATAGAAAGCAATCCATGCATGTTAATCAGTATATTATTGTTGTTGTTATTATTAAAGACCTACAGAGAGGGGTTTTCTGACCTGAGAAGCCCAAGCTCAGGAACCAGACTCCCTGAGTTCAAATCCTAACTTTGCCACTTACTGTGTAACCTTCAGTAAATCACTTTAACCTCTTGTGCCTCAGTTTCCTTATCTGCAAAATAGGAGATAATCATAGTGACTGCTTCATAGAATTGTGAAGATTAAATGAGTTAATTCAAGGGAAGTTAATTCAAAAGAGTCAATTCAGCTGATTAAATGAGGTTAGAACAGCACCTGGTCCATTGTAAGAGCTCAATAAACATTGACTCATTATTTTAAACAGAGATGTGACACAAATGTTTTGGAAAGGCAATGTGGAGGAGGACGGGGAGAGGAAAGCTGGAGGCAGAGACCATGGAATGGAAGAGCAGGCGGATGTGGGGATCCAGTGGGGCTGGGGTTTCCAGGCCTCCACCTGTGTTACCAGAAAAGCATCTGTAATTCAACACCACACCATTCCCTGAGACAAAACAGCACTTGCCTGCCCTCAGGTGGTGTGTGTAAACTAGAGTTACTTGTATGTGCAGTGCTCAAGCAGGCCCTGGTGGGTTTCCTGAGCAGTATCAGGGTTCTCCCCCACTAGCTGGTGACCTTGAGCAAGTCATCCTTATGTATCCTCAGCTGTCAAGTGGGAAGACAGGTAAATACCTTGCCAAGTTCAGTTGGAGGTGGGGGCAGGGCAGAAGGGATGAGGGGTAGAGCTTGCAGAAGGGGAGGAAGCTTGTCAGATTCCAGAGGGTTTGAACCCTGTCTTTGTTCTGGGGGTGAGAAGAGGGAGTGTGCCCCTGTTCTCAGTAACTGCCCTGCTTTGTTTTCTTTCACTTCTGTGAGCCTTTCCTCAATACAGAAGGGGAGGGCAGGAGCAGGGCACAGCCTGGCTCCAAGGAACTCACAGTTCCACAAGTGACATAGGATACCACACTCAGAAGCACGACCTGTGGGGCATTTTATAATTTCAAAGCACTGACAGGTCTTTGACCTCAGCTGACTGAGCTCCCCAACCACCTCAGAGGCCCCCTACTCTTACACTCTCCCCAGAGGGAGGGGAGAGTTTGTCTCCTATGGCAAACGATTCCAGTACCACAGCTTTCTATGTCTCCGCTCTTTGCAAACAGCTCCTCCCTTCAGAAGGGAGCTATTTCCCCACCCCCTGTAAATCTGGGCTGAACTTTGACTTGCTTTAACGATCAGAATGCAGTGCACAGGATGTTGTGTTAGTTCTGAGCCTAAGCTGCAAGAGAATTGTTTTCTTTCTCTCTCCTGGAACCCTGCCACTGCCATAAGAAGAAGTCCAAGCTAGCCTTCCTGAGGATGAGGCCATGTGGAGTAGAACCTCAGCCAGTTGTCCCTGCTCAGGCCCTTACACAGGTGAGAGCCCAGCCAAGATGAGCAGAGCCACTTGAATGCAGATACATGAGTGAACCTAGCCAACCAACAGACTCAGAATAATAAATGGTTGTTTAAATCACTAATTTTGGGGTTGGTTTATTACAAAGCAATAGCTAATTGACATACCTCCCAATCCCCATGGCCCAGATGAATAACTGAGGCCCCCAGACAACCAGGGACTTGCTTAATACTCCATAGTGAGTGGGGGCCCACTGTGAGTCAGACCTGGATCTTTGAGACTCACTGCTACCTCTGTAACAGGGATACACACACCTAGACTTTAGAACTGTTATTAAAAGTTCCTGGGCTTCCCTAGTGGCGCAGTGGTTAAGAATCCGCCTGCCAATGCAGGGGACACGGGTTTGAGCCCTAGCCTGGGAAGATCCTGTATGCCGTGGAGCAACTAAGCCCGAGCACCACAACTACTGAACCCACGTGCCACAACTAGTGAAGCCTGTGCGCCTAGAGCCCGTGCTCCGCAGCAAGAGAAGCCACGACAATGAGAAGCCCGCACACCACAACGAAGAGTAGCCCCCGCTCGCCGCAACTAGAGAAAGCCTGGGCGCAGCAACGAAGACCCAACACAGCCAAAATTTTTTTAAAACAAATTAAAAAAAGAATTTAAAAAATTTCTTGTATTAAAAAAAAAGAAAGTTCCTAGTCGTTAGCCTGGAAACACACCAACCACATCTCACCCTTAATCTGTTTTCCTCAACCTGTTTTAACCCATGTCATCCTTTGGATATACACAAAATGTTTTATTTGAAACTGTGGGGTAAGTTTCTTCACCATTCTGCCCCTGAGTTTCCTCATCTGTTAAATGGAGGTATTGTACTACCTCACTGGTTATTGAGAATTAAATGAGTTAATTTTAGTAAAGTATTTAGAACAGTGCCTGACATATAGCAAGGGCTATATAAAATAACAGAATAAAATAATGTGACTAAAAATGAGCCATAGCAATAGCAATTTTATTAGGGAAACATTTTTATTTTGATCCTGAGCGCTACATATTTTTCACTTGGCTCTGGTGACATCAATATGAGTATTGAGTCAGCTTGTATGCCATAACCTTTGCATCCAAGACGGTGAGGAAGAAAACATCTCGTGGGTGGCAAACCAGTTTTTGAAAACCAGACATGCAGAAAATCACATGCCCCCCTTCTCAAGAAGCATCAGTAGGACATCATTATATATTTACCTCGTACTTCACAGAGGGTATATTCTTGGTAGGTTGTGTATAAATCAAATCTTAACATAAATCTATCTTATTTAAAGAACTCATCTGGGGAACCATTCTGCAAAGTGAGGATGGCTTTTGTAAAATCAGTATACCTTTGAGGGACATTCAGAATTTTGACTAGAGGTAGACAGAACTTCTTTGTGTCTAAAACAAATCTACCCTCCCAAGGTTCCCTCAGGTGACTCTGGTTCTTCTCTCTTGGGCTGCCTGCTACTGAATCCTGATACATCCCAAAGAGGCCTCTTGCCCTTGGCTCTCTAGGACTGGAATTTTTGCAATTCCTGACTCTACCAAGGTGAATCCCTTTGAAACCAGAAGGTGTGGGGCCATTGTCCTCAGTGACTCTGATGTCACTATGCTGACAGTCTAGATATTCAGCTACCAAGCTCTCTGGCTTCAGCTCAAGTTGGTGACAACCTGCTTACAACTTCCTTCACAAACAGGGGCATCTAAGAGAGACAGAGCCCACAGTTCTAGCGGATGCCCTCATCTGGTTCTGTAAGTTGGGTGAACACACGGGTAGGGTTCAAACTCAGTATCTAACGACTCTGGCAGACTGTCAGAATGAGCACATGTACAAAGGAAGGTCCTAACTCATTTCTCGGCCTTCCTCAAACACTTTAGGTCCCAGTATTATTCTGTGCCTTTGAACACACTTCCCTTGGCCTCTAATGTCCGATGTTCCTCCAAAATCTTCACCCCAACCCTGCAACACACACTGCCTGGTAAACTTCTATTGATCCTTCAAGACCCAATTCAGAGGCCTCAGGTTCCAGATGGCAGATGATGCACATGTATTTTGCAGATAAAGCATTTACCTTCTTCATTAAAATAACAGAAGAACATATTTTTAAAAGAATAACAACAACAAAAAGAATAACAGAGGCATTATTGGTAAACAAACCAACCCCCAAAAGAGTAAGATTCTTAGAAGATAGAAAGCAGGTGATATCAAATTGAAGGAAAAGGAGAAGCAGTCTAAGACACCAGAGGGAGCCAGGGTCTTCCCCAAGAAAGACCTGGGGAAGGTCCAAGCAGGAATGGGCAGGGAGGACATTCTTGGGAATAGACAGAGTACTGTTTTGGAACTGCTGTGACTTTGGGGCTGTTCCCTGCCACCTTCAATAAATAAAATAACAGTCCAGTTTCGAGTCTGATGAAATATTCTCTAAATGAAGTGTCCCAGTTCGGGAAGGGCAACAACTAAGGGAATCAGGGCTTGCGAGGAACAGAACAAAGAGGAACTGTATGACTCTGGTCCCCTAGAACAGACAAGGAAGGGAAAAAAGAGAAAGGGACAGTGACATTGTAGGAGTCCCAGCCTACCTGCCCACTTCTTGGTCACATTCCATCTCCTGACCAGTCAACACTCTTGAGTCAGGGGAAAAGCTTCCTGGGAGGTAAGACCAACACAACTCAAGAAGGCATACCACCAGCCACCTTTCCTAACTAATAGTTTGTTCATTCATCCATTTATCCCATCAGGTGCAGAGGGATTGAATTCATCATACCCCTCAGTTCACAGAACATTATCATCATTAATCCATCCAAGCCCCTCTCATATATTATCTGGGGTTTTTTTGTTTGTTTTTGTTTTTTTTTTGCGGTACGCAGGCCTCTCTCTGTTGTGGCCTCTCCCGTTGCGGAGCACAGGCTCCGGACGTGCAGGCTCAGTGGCCGTGGCTCACGGGCCCAGCCGCTCCACGGTATGTGGGATCTTCTCGGACCGGGGCACGAACCCATGTCCCCTGCATCGGCAGGCGGACTCTCAACCACTGGACCACCAGGGAAGCCCTGTTTATTTTTTATCTTTGTTCCCCAGTCTTATCCTCCCTCCACCCATAAGCAACTCATAATTTGTTTAATGCCTATCTTTTTGTTTGTATATGATCTTTTAAAATGTGTTGTTTTCTATGCATACATCTTATAGCTTTGAGATATAACTGGTGCACAATAAACTGCACATATTTAAAGTATACAGTACCATGAGTTTTTTACATATGTATATACATGTAAAATCATTACCACCATCAAGACATCTATCATCCCCAAAAGTTTCCTCATGGTCCTGTGTAATCTAGCCTTCCCTAGGCAACCACTGATCTGCTGTCACTATAGATTGGTTTGCATCTGATATTTTCTATTCTATTCTCTTTTGTTAAAAATATACATAAAATAGATAAGCAACAAGGATTTACTGTATAGTACAGGAAACTATATTCAATATCTTGTAATAACCTATAATGAAAAATAATCAAAAAAGGTATTATGTACATATATGTGTGTATATATATATATATATATATATCTGAATCACTTTGCTGTATACGTGAAACTAACACAAGATCGTAAATCAACTATACTTTGATTTAAAAAAAAATCAATAAGAAAAAAAATAAGGAGCTGATCCATGCCTGCTGGATAGGTCAAAAGAGACCAAGGTAGGGGCTTCCCTGGCGGTCCAGTAGTTAGGACTCCATGCTTTCACTGCTGAGGGCCTGCGTTCAATCCCTGGTGGGGGAACTAAGTTCCCGCAAGCCTCGCAGCCAAAAAAAAAAAAAGAAAAGAGAGAGAGACCAAGTTATACTTCAGTAACAACACAAACTCTCAGAGGCTGAACATGGCAGTTATTTTTCACTCTCGCCCCATGTCTAATGCAGGTCCACAGGGGGTTCTGCTCAACAAAGTCACTTAGGCACTCAGGCTGATGTAAGTTCCATCTCAACGTATGTTTCCATGGTCACTGTAGTGGGAATGACACGGCAAACCTGATGTTCACTCTCAACGCTTCCATCCAGAAATGTGGAAGAAAGACACCACTTCTACTAATATTTCATAAAACAAGTCACATAGCCATGCCCAACTACAGAGGCAGTGGGGAAGGTAACTCTTCTGAGGAAGAGGAGTAACCTTTCCTTCAGGAAGAGGAATAACTAACTAGCTATCTCTGAAAAATCCTAATGCCTACCATACGCACAAAACTGCTTCCATGACCACGAATGAATTATGGTTGTGAACCACAGTCCAGAAAGCACTAGTTTAAAGGTTTTCTATTGATCTGCAATCTGGCTCACTACAGCTTTCTTCTACTGACCCCAGCTCTACTGACTCTGGAGACACTCAAAACACACCTGCACCCCCTGCCTCAGAACAGTCCTATTTAGATACAGGCATCTCTCATTCTCTCTCTCTCTCTTCTCTCTCTCTCATTCTCTCTCTCTCTCTCTCTCTCTTTCAGCAACAGAGACATCAGCGGTTTAATGGATAGAGGGAGCTTACATGTCTGTGCAAGGTCCTGGAGTGAAACCCCTCTGCAGCAGGGCTGGACTTGGCGGGGCCAGACTTGGTGGCAGTCTTCACTCCCAGGGGTAGGTGTAGGTTACCAGTTATAGGGGGAATTGATGTTAGGTTGGCTTATTGGTTACCAGGGAAACCAGCAGAAGGGCACACCTCTCACTACCCCTATGATAAGCTATCATGGTGGCTAAAGTTAGAACAACCATTAGCTAGGGCCTGGGGCAAGCATGTAGGAAGGTCAGTCAGATGAGTAGGGTGCAGGTGAAGCAAGCACTGGTTGAGCAGGGAATGCATAGAGAGCAAGAGAACAGCTGTCTCCTGGCTTAATGCTCCCAGTTCTTCTTCCCAGGATGGAACTTTCAGTTTCCTCTCCAACCTGGTCACCCTCCCAGGTACACCTGACTTTGCCAGTGTGCCTCCTAGTGGGTCACCTCAAACTTCAGTCTGAACAGCAGGGAATTCAACAGCTCCCTTTACTCAGACAGGGGAGGGCTGAGGAAGCTTAAGTATTGGACTGACCTTCAGAAGCATTTTCTGTTGAATCAGTTATTTAACTTCCTCATTCAGCAAATACTATTGATAACCATACTCCCAGCAGGAGGCCCATGGAAATCTGATCAGGTCACTTTCCAGCTTAAAACTCCTGCATTGGCTTCCAATTACTCCAAGTACTCACTCCTTCAGAGCCTGCCATCCCTGGTGCTGTTGACTTCTGCCTGTTCTCTGACCTCATATTTCACAAGCATCCCCTTCTCTCTGTATTGCAACATACTAGACCTCTTTCAGGTCCCGGAGTCTATCTCTCCAGCCTCAGGAGCTTCAGTCACACAGCCTGTTGTTATCTCTGCTGGAGGACAGCCCTCACACACACACAACCTCCTCCTCTGCCTCACTAATCTACCGCCTCCTCATCCCCAGGTCTGTTTGAACATGTCTTCCTCCAGGCTACGTTAGGTCTCCCAGGTATACGCACTGTACACTTCTCTCAGTACTTTGCTCACTTGTCATTTAGTTGTAATTCATCTGTAATTTCTTATCTTTCTTGCCCACTAGATTGTACATCCCTTGAGAACAAAGACCTTGTCCATTCTGATCACCCCTCTCTCTAGTATCTTGGATGAGGCCTAGCACATATGAGATACTCAGTCTCTACTCATGCCTTTTATGTACCAAACACATTGGTGCTGGGGGGTTAGAGATGCAAGATACTAGCTTCCTGCCCCGAATAATTCTCAGTTTGGGGATGGGGTGAGGAGAGAAAGCACACAAGGGAAGTGTTATATTCCTAATATATACAGAGGGCTGGGGAAGCACAGAAAAGGGAACAATGCAGTCTGCTTTAGAAAATCAGAGAAAGCTTCCTGGAGGGGGTGGAAATCTGGGCTAGCATGAACAGAGAGAAAAGGGCATTTAGACAGAGAAGACAATGTGTCATGATACAGAGGCACCAGGGGACAGGTTATGCTTGGGATACACAAAGAACTTGTGAGAGAAGGGAGCATTGGGGGATAGCAGAGATAGAATCAACAACCAGGGACCAGGGCAGAGTTTGGACTTGATCCTGCAGGCAATGCAGAGAGAACAAAGGACTGTAAGCAGGTAAATGACAGTCAGATTTGGGTTTTCCACACGTGTCAATTATTTGTTGCTGTGTAACAAACCACCCCCAAAACTCAGCGGTTTAAAAACAACCATTTTAATTACTCATGATTCTGGGAATCAGCAAGCTAACCTTGTCTTGACTGGAGTCACTCATGCAGTTTGGGTCATTTAACCACTTAATTGAGGTTAGAAGGTCTTAGCTTGGTGTCCATCACATGCTTCTTCACATGGCAGTAGAAAAGTTCCAAGGTGAGACTGAAAGCTGCAAGGCCTCTTGAGGCCTAAGCTTAGAATTTACTCACATTCATTCCACCAAATTTAACTGGTCAAAGCAAATCATACAGTCAGCTCAGATTCAAGGGGTGAGGAAAGAGACACTGTGTCTTGGTGAAGGAAGTAGCAAAGCTATAATGCATTGGGACAGGATGTGAAGTTTAAAATTTATAATACCAAGTATTAGCAAGGATGTGAAGCAAAGTACTCTATCTTTGGATTGAATCTCCATGATCTGTGTGGGGAATCTTGGCTGTGGGAGAGCTCAGATCTTTTTTATGCTACTCTGGCCATGTAGTCAAGCCACACACATGTAATTAGTTAGGCCAGCTGTAAACCGTCAGCAAAGAAAGTGACCTTGGGAGTCAGGGGAGCTTCAGAGTTAAATAGCACATTAGAAATACCAATGCCCTTACCTCGGCCAAGAGTGAAAAAACAGACATCCAGATAAAGACACAGCCTTTGCAATCCAGCTGTAAATCAACTCTCTCTTCCATAATGTGAAATTCTAGAATAGGCAAAACTGTAGTGACAGAAAGCAGATTAGTGATTACCTGGGACCAGGAGTGGGAGAAGGGGATTAAGTGCAAAGGAGCACAAGGAAACTTTTTAGAAGATGGAATTATTTTCTATATTTTGATGGTGATGATGGCTATACTACTATAATGAATTATCAAAATTCATTTAAATGGTACATTTAAAATGATAAATTATATCGTATGTAAATAACAACAAAAAAGAATAAAGTTTTATTTTTAAAGGGCATCATGCTACATCTAATCTTTGGGACTAAACTTTTCATTTAATATATTTTTGCTAAGAATCATTCATATTGTTATGTGTTATTGTAGCTCATTTGTTTTGACACCTGTATAGTGTTCCACTGTGTGAATATTCCATTTTATTTGTCCACTCTCATGGGCATTTGGGTGTGCTTTTGTGACCAGGGTTACTATGAACATTATTTTTTTTTAATTTTTTAAAAATTTATTTATTTTTGGCTGTGTTGGGTCTTTGCTGCTGCGCACGGGCTTTCTCTAGTTGCAGCAAGTGGGGGCCACTCTTCATTGCAGTGCCCGGGCTTCTCACTGCGGTGCCTTCTCTTGTTGCGGAGCATGGGCTCTAGGCACGTGGGCTTCAGTAGTTGTAGCACGTAGGCTCAGTAGCTGTGGCTCACAGGCTCTAGAGCACAGAAGCCACAGGAGCCACTAGACCTCTTCCCAGCCACATTTGGGAAACAGTGCTGTTGACAGCAGGAGGAATGGCTGGAATTATTCAGCTCAAGAGAGCTTTCTCAAAGTAAGTAAGCAGATTATTGTGCACTGGCTTAACATTTTAGTTACTTGTTCCTTAAATTAGATCATGGGACATATGGAGAAACTTGGTAGGCTTGTTTAAGCCCTTCAGCTGCTCAAGACTTATCATGCAGAACTCACCTCAAGTGTGAGACGGGCTCTGTAACCAGAGGCCTGTAACCAGGCTGAGGTCCTGTGCTTTGGGTACCTGGGTACAAAAGGAACTAACACTACTTGGACTGACATGAGGCCCCCCAACTACAGTCCCAGCTCCATGTAGCTTCAACAATTTTATTGGCTAAATGCTTCTTCCCAAGTTTACAGCTTAAAGAGTGGCCCTGCTCACTGGTTCCTCCTCCTAAGCCCCTAATGGGGCAGGAACCTTTAGCACAGGCTCAGAGATGGGGAGTAGGGGTTGGAAGTGGGGTGTAAGTGAGTTAGAAACGTGCTGATACTCCACAATTGGACAGCAGGACAGAAAAACTCTTACTTCCTACTGCTGAAAACTGTCTACAGAAAGACATGAATGGGATGGAGATAGGCCAGAGTGCATCTCTGGCACTCGTCTCCACAAGAGTACACCCTTTGTCTTCTTACAACAGGACTTCAGGAACAGGGTGATGCTACGTCATTCTACACATTTTGCAAAAGTACATAGGCCCAAAATTGGCCATGAGGTTTGGGATTACCAGCTCCCCAACCTGGCAGGATGGGAAGAAAGAAAATGTGTCCATGAAAAGCTTTCGGAAGTGAGTCAGGTCTTCCACGTGAACCTTGATGTCGTATTGATTGGCCAGGAGCTCGATGGTGCCTTGCACCACATACTCATTCTGTAAGTGTGAGAGTGAGCAGGTGGAATAGACAACGTGGCCTCCTGGTTTGGTGGCAAGGAGTCCAGCCCTGTAACCAGAAAGAGAAAGTACCAGTGACTAGTGAGCTTCCCAGAAGTAGAAGCGCATCAGAAGAAGCTGGAAGGATAGGGGAGTGTATTGTGGGATGGGTAGCTGTGTTAGCCTCTGAAGTGCCTTCCACACTGACACCACCTGAAAGTTGTTCTCAAAGCTGAGAGCAACCCAACCTTACTCCATGGGCTCTCCTCCAAAAGTCCTTTTGAAATGGTCCCCTGATCTTTGACTCTGGTTGTAAACCAAACCCTGATGCTGCCCATGGACTGAGTCCCCACCCCAGCTCTACAGAGCCTTAACCTCAGTAATTATTTTTCAAAATTGTGCTACTCACTGACATGGGGACTAGCATAGAGGTAAAAGTGAATCTGTGCAGCCCATCCTGCTATGCATGTCCTACCACACAGTCTTTTCTTTTCTTTTGAATTTTATTTATTTATTTTTTTATACAGAAGGTTCTTATTAGTTATCTATTTTATACATATTAGCGTATATATGTCAATCCCAGTCTCCCAATTCATCCCATCACTACCACCACCCTCCCCGTCGTTTTCCCCACTTGGTGTCCATACGTTTGTTCTCTACATCTGTGTCTCTATTTCTGCCTTGCAAACCAGTTCACCTGTGCCATTTTTCTAGATTCCACACATATGAGTTAATATACGCATATATTGTTTTTCTCTTTCTGACTTACTTCACTCTGTATGACAGTCTCTAGGTCCATCTGTCTCTACAAATGACCCAATTTCGATCCTTTTTATGGCTAATACTCCATTGTATATATATGTATCACATCTTCTTTATCCATTCATCTGTCAGCATTTAGGTTGCTTCCATGACCTGGCTATTGTAAATAGTGCTGCAATGAACACTGGGGTGCATGTGTCTTTTTGAATTATGGTTTTCTCTGGGTATATGCCCAGAAGTGGGATTGCTGGGTCATACGGTAATTCTATTTTTAGTTTTTTAATGAACGTCCATACTGTTCTCCATAGTGGCTGTATCAGTTTACATTCCCACCAACAGTGCAAGAGGGTTCCCTCTTCTCCACATCCTCTCCAGCATTTGCTGTCTGTAGATTTTCTAACGATGCCCATTCTGACCGGTGTGAGGTGATACCTCACTGTAGTTTTGATTTGCACTTCTCTAATAATTAGTGATGTGGAGCAGCTTTTCATGTGTCTCTTGGCCATCTGTATGTCTTCTTTGAAGAAATTTCTATTTAGGTCTTCTGCCCATTTTTTGATTAGGTTGTTTTTTTAACATTGAACCGCATGAGCTGTTTATATATTTTGGAGATTAATCCTTTGTTTATTCATTTGCAAATATTTTCTCCCATTCTGAGGGCTGTCTTTTCGTTTTGTTTATAGTTTCCTTTGCTCTGCAAAAGCTTTTAAGTTTCATTAGGTCCCATTTGTTTATTTTTGGTTTTATTTTCATTACTCTAGGAGGTGGGTCAAAAAAGATCTTGCTGTGATTTATGTCAAAGAGTGTTCTTCCTATGTTTCCCTCTAAGAGTTTTATAGTGTCTGGCCTTACACTTAAGTCTTTAATTGATTTTGAGTTTATTTTTGTGTATGGTATTAGGGAGTGTTCTAATTTCATTCTTTTACATGTAGCTGTCCAGTTTTCCCAGCACCACTTATTGAAGACACTGTCTTTTCTCCATTGTATATCCTTGCCTCCTTTGTCATAGATTAGTTGACCACAGGTGCGTGGGTTTATCTCTGGGCTTTCTATACTATTCCATTGATCTATATTTCTGCTTTTATGCCAGTACCATATTCTCTTGATTACTGTAGCTTTGTAGTATAGTCTGGAGTCAGGGAGTCTGGTTCTTCCAGCTCTGCTTTTTTCCCTCAAGAAAAAAGACTGCTTTGGCTATTCAGGGTCTTTTGTGTCTCCATACAAATTTTAAGATTTTTTTGTTCTAGTTCTGTAAAAAATGCCATTGGTAATTTGATAGGGATTGCATTGAATCTGTAGATTGCTTTCGGTAGTATAGTCATTTTCACAATATTGACTCTTCCAATCCAAGAACATGGTGTATCTCTCCCTGTGTCATCTTTGGTTTCTTTCATCAGTGTCTTATAGTTTTCTGAGTACAGGTCTTTTACCTCCTTAGGTAGGTTTATTCCTAGGTATTTTATTCTTTTTGTTGCAATGGTGAATGGGATTGTATCCTTAATTTCTCCTTCTGATCTTTCATTGTTAGTGTATAGGAATGCAAGAGATTTCTGTGCATTAATTTTGTATCCTGCAACTTTACCAAATTCATTGATTAGCTCTAGTAGTTTTCTGGTGACATCTTTAGGATGATCTATGTATAGTATCATGTCATCTGCAAACAGTGACAGTTTTACTTCTTCTTTTCCAATTTGTATTTCTTTTTCTTCTCTGATTGCTGTGTCTAGGACTTCCAAAACTATGTTGAATAATAATGGTGAGAGTGGACATCCTTGTCTTGTTCCTGATCTTAGTGGAAAGGCTTTCAGTTTTTCACCATTGAGAATGATGTTTGCTGTGGGTTTGTGGTACATGGCCTTTATTATGTTGAAGAAGGTTCCCTCTATGCCCACTTTCTGGACAGTTTTTATCATAAATGGGTGTTGAATTTTGTCAAAAGCTTTATCTGCATCTATGGAGATGATCATATGGTTTTTCTTCTTCAATTTGTTAATATGGTGTATCACATTGATCGATTTGCATATATTGAAGAATCCTTGCATCCCTGGGATAAATCCCACTTGATCATGGTGTATTATCCTTTTAATGTGTTGTTGGATTCTGTTTGCTAGTATTTTCTTGAGGATTTTTGCATCTATATTCATCAGTGATATTGGTCTGTAATTTTCTTTTTTTGTAGTATCTTTGTCTGGTTTTGGTATCAGGGTAATTGTGGCCTTGTAGAATGAGTTTGGGAGTGTTCCTTCCTCTGCAATTTTTTGGAAGACTTTGAGAAGGATAGCTGTTAGCTCTTCTCTAAATGTTTGATAGAATTCACCTGTGAAGCCATCTGGTCCTGGACTTTTGTTTGTTTATTTTTTTAATTTATTTATTTTATTCAACTAATTTTTTTGGCTGCATTGGGTCTTCGTTGCTGCGCATGGGCTTTCTCTAGTTGCGGCAAGTGGGGGCTACTCTTCATTGCAGTTCACAGGCTTCTCATTATGGTGGCTTCTCTTGTTGGAGAGCACAGGCTTTAGGCGCGCAGGCTTCAGTAGTTGTGGCACACAGGCTCAGTAGCTGTGGCTCGTGGGCTCTAGAGTGCAGGCTCAGTAGTTACGGTGCACGGGCTTAGTTGCTCCACAGCATGTGGGATCTTCCCAGACCAGGGCTCAAACTCATGTCCCCTGCATTGGCAGGCAGATTCTTAACCACTGCACCACCAGGGAAGTCCCTGTTGGAGGATTTTTAATCACAGTTTCAATTTCATTACTTGTGATTGGTCTGTTCATGTTTTTCTATTCCTTCCTGGTTCAGTCTTGGAAGGTTATACCTTCCTAAGAATTTGTCCATTTCTTCCAGGTTGTCCATTTTATTGGCATAGAGTTGCTTGTAGTAGTCTCTTGGGATGCTTTGTATTTCTGCAGTGTCTGTTGTAACTTCTCCTTTTTCATTTCTAATTTTATTGATTTGAGTCCTCTCCCTCTTTTTCTTGATGAGTCTGGCTAATGGTTTATCAATTTTGTTTATCTTCTCAAAAAACCAGCTTTTAGTTTTATTGATCTTTGCTATTGTTTTGTTTCTATTTCATTTATTTCTGCTCTGATCTTCATGATTTACTTCCTTCTACTAACCTTGGGTTTTGTTTGTTCTTCTTTCTCTAGTTTCTTTAGGTGTAAGGTTAGATTGTTTATTTGAGACTTTTCTTGTTTCTTGAGGTAGGATTGTGCTGCTACAAACTTCCTTCTTAGAACTGCTTTTGCTGCATCCCACAGGTTTGGATCGTCATGTTTTTATTGTCATTTGTCTCTAGGTATTTTTTTATTTCCTCTTTGATCTCTTCAGTTATCTCTTGGTTATTTAGTAACATATTGTTTAGCCTCCATGTGTTTGTGTTTTTTACGGTTTTTTTCCCTGTAATTTATTTCTAATCTCATAGCGCTGTGGTTGGAAAAGATGCTTGATTCAATTGTCTTAAATTTACCAAGGCTTGATTTGTGACCCAAGATGTCATCTATCATGGAGAATGTTCCGTGTGCACTTGAGAAGAAAGTGTAATCTGCTGTTTATGGATGGAGTGTCCTATAAATATCAATTAAATCTATCTGGCCTACTGTGTCATTTAAAGCTTGTGTTTCCTTATTAATTTTCTGTCTGGATGATCTGTCCATTAGTGTAAGTGAGGTGTTAAAGTCCCTCACTATTATTGTGTTACTGTTGATTTCATCTTTTATAGCTGTTAGCACTTGCCTTATGTATAGAGGTGCTCCTAGGTTGGGTGCATATATATTTATAATTGTTATATCATCTTCTTGGATTGATCCCTTGATCATTATGTAGTGTCATTCCTTGTCTCTTATAACATTCTTTATTTTAAAGTCTATTTTATCTCATATGAGTATTGCTACTCCAGCTTTCTTTTGATTTCCATTTGCATGGAATATCTTTTTCCATCCCCTCACTTTCAATCTGTATGTGTCCCTAGGTCTGAAGTGGGTCTCTTGTAGACAGCATATATGTGGGTCTTGTCTTTGTATCCATTCAGTGAGCCTGTGTCTTTTGGTTGGAGCATTTAATCCATTCACATTTAAGGTAATTATCGATATGTATGTTCCTATTACCATTTTCTTTATTATTCTGGGTTTGTTCTTGTAGGTCCTTTTCTTCTCCTGTATCTCCCACTTAGAGAAGTTTCTTTAGCATTTGTTGTAGAGCTGGTTTGGTGGTGCTGAATTCTCTTAGCTTTTGCTTGTCTGGAAAGCGTTTGATTTCTCCATCGAATCTGAATGAGATCCTTGCCAGGTAGAGTAATCTTGGTTGTAGGTTCTTCCCTTTCATCACTTTAAATATATCATGCCACTCCCTTCAGGCTTGTAGAGTTTCTCCTTAGAAATTAGCTGTTAACCTTATGGGAGTTCCCTTGTATGTTATTTGTCATTTTTCCCTTGTTGCTTTCAATAATTTTTCTTTGTCTTTAATTTTTGTCAATTTGATTACTATGTATCTCAGCATGTTTCCCCTTGGGTTTATCCTGCCTGGGACTCTCTGCTCTACCTGCACTTGGGTGGCTATTTCCTTTCCCATGTTAGGGAATTTTTCAACTATAATCTCTTCAAATATTTTCTCAGGTCCTTTGTCTCTCTCTACTCCTTCTGGGACCCCTATAATGTGAATGTTGGTACGTTTAATGTTGTCCCAGAGGTCTCTTAGGCTGTCTTCGTTTCTTATCATTCTTTTTTCTTTATCATGTTCTGTGGTAGTGAATTCCACCATTCTGTCTTCCAGATCACTTATCTGTTCTTCTGCCTCAGTTATTCTGCTATTGATTTCTTCTAGTGTATTTTTCATTTCAGTTATTGTATTGTTCACCTCTGTTTGTTTGTTCTTTAATTCTTCTAGGTCTTTATTAAACATTTCTTGCATCTTCTCAATCTTTGCCTCCATTCTTTTTCTGAGGTCCTGGATTATCTTCACTATCATTATTCTGAATTCTTTTTCTGGAAGGTTGTTTATCTCTACTTCATTTAGTTGTTTTTCTGGGATTTTATCTTGTTCCTTCATCTGGTACATAGTCCTCTACCTTTTCATTTTGTCTATGTTTCTGTGAATGTGGTTTTCGTTCCACAGGCTGCAGGACTGTAGTTCTTCTTGCTTCTGCTGTCTGCCCTCTGGCAGATGAGGCTATCTAAGAGGCTTGTGCAAGCTTTCTGATGGGAAGGATTGGTGGTGGGTAGAGCTGGGTGTTGCTCTGGTGGGCAGAGCTCAGTAAAACTTTAATCGGCTTGCCTGCTGATGGGTGGGGCTGAGCTCCCTCCCTGTTTGTTGTTTGGCCTGAGGTGATCAGCACTGGAGCCTAGAGGCTCTTTGGTGGGGCTAATGGTGGGCTCCGGGAGGGCTCATGCCAAGGAGTACATCCCAGAACCTCTGCTGCCAGTGTCCTTGTCCCTGCCGCTTCTGCAGGAGACCCTCCAACACTAGCAGGTAGGTCTGGTTCAGTCTCCTATGGGGTCACTGCTCCTTCTCCCTGGGTCCTGATACGCACAATACTTTGTGTGTGTCCTCCAAGAGTGGAGTCTGTTTCCCCCGGTCCTGTCAAAGTCCTGCAATCAAATCCCACTAGCCTTCAAAGTCTGATTCTCTGGGAATTCCTCCTCCCACTGCCAGATCCGCAGGTTTGGAAGCCTGACGTAGGGCTCAGAACCTTCACTCCAGTTTGTGAGTCACTCACCCAGCGGTTATGGGATTTGATGTTATTGTGATTGCGCCCCACCTACCATCTCATTGTGGCTTCTCCTTTGTCTTTGGATGTGGGATATCTCTTTTGTTGAGTTCCAGTGTCTTCCTGTTGATGACTGTTCATCAGTTAGCTGTGATTCCAGTGCTCTCACAAGAGGGAGTGAGCGCACATCATTCTACGCCATCTTGAACCAATCTCCACATAGAGTCTTTATGTCCCAGAGAAAGACCATCCAATGATGATTGTCTCCTCCAGGCAGATTCCCAGCCAGAAGACCCTTCTATGGGTAATGGTCTTGGCAACAGCTTCTAGCCCCCAAGCCCCCCAGGTGGCCAGACCCCACCACAGCACTGTGGCCCAAAGCCCTGAGTTTCTGTATCTATTACTCACGCAAGAAGCTGCACCTGCAACATAGGCAACATCTGCCGCTCCTTCTTCCTTGAACGCTTAAAGATGTTGTTCTCCTCCTCATGAAGGGAGTGGCGGTCTGTTGTACAGGGCACATCCACCAGCACCTGCCCAGGAGTGTTAAAGCGTAAAGTATTAGGGCTCCTTACAGGCTCCTCTTCCTCAGGCCAGGGGTGTTTTAGGCCCCTAACCTGGAGGGTTCTGCAGAGTGCTCCCCTAGCCCATCCCCCCACTGCAGAGCATCTGACAAAGCTTCTCACTTTAACCTGGTGGACAACTGTGAAATAATCAGTGGGAAAATAGTACATCTAAGTATACTCATGGCTGGGCAAAAAACCAAAACCAACATACAAAAAACTGAATTAAGTAATTGATATCAACCTAGAAAGAAATCTTCAGTGCTTCAGGGCTCTGTCCTTGACTCTGTCCCTAGCTATTTGAATGAAAACATCCAATTTACAGATGATATAATACCCAAAGGGTAGCTAATATATTGAATAACAGGATCAGGATTCAAAATTATCTTATGCTAAAACAATGTCATATCCAATATGGAAAAGTTTTAAAGTGAGAGATGGAAAGTCATTCATTCATTGAGGAATTCCTCAGTGGTCCAGTGGTTAGGACTCCACGCTTTCACTGCTGAGGGCCTGGGTTCAATGCCTGATCAGGGAACAAAGATCCCACAAGCTGCGCAATGTGGCCAAAAATAAATAAATAAATAAAGTTATTCATTTATTTACTAAGAACCCACTCTGCGATGGGCACTAAAGACCAAAAAACAAAAACAAAAAACCTACCCATCCCCCCAAAAAAACAGTCCTGTATTTACATTTCAAAAAGTAAAATCAGGACTTCCCTAGTGGTGCAGTAGATAAGAATCCACCTGCCAGTGCAGGGGACATACGTTCCAGCCCTGGTCTGGGAAGATCCCACATGCCGCAGAGCAACTAAGCCTGTGCGCCACAACTACTGAGCCTGCGCTCTAGAGCCTGTGAGCCACAACTACTGAAGCCCGCATGCCTAGAGCACGTGTTCTACAATAAGAGAAGACACCGCAATAAGAAGCATGTGCATCGCAATGAAGAGTAGCCCCCACTTGCCGCAACTAGAGAAAGCCCGCGTGCAGCAATGAAGACCCAGTGCAGCTAAAAAATAAATTAAATTTATTTAAAAGAAGAAGTAAAATCATCTGTGGAAAAGATCTATAAATTTTCAGTCAAGCAGAAATTCCGAGTAAATTAGTAATGACCCAGTGTTCAATATCCTGCTGTACTCCGAGGCTGAATGAATTGATACAGTGTATACAGAGTAAGAGAAATAATGACTACCTTGCATTCTGGTCAGGTTGTATCTCAAGAAATGTGATGCGGCTAGCGTCCACAGGAAAAATTGACATTAACTAAATAGGAATGCTCAGAGAAGGGCATAGGAATGCTCAGAGAAGGGCCACTGGGATGTTTAGAAACCACACGATAGAAGAAATTAATACCTTCTGTTTCCAGGAACGTAGTAAACTAGATATCTTGAAACCCTTGTGATACAAAATATCTAAACATAAAATATATTTTTAAGGCCTTCCTGGTGGCGCAGTGGTTGAGAGTCCGCCTGCCGATGCAGGGGACACGGGTTCGTGCCCCAGTCCGGGAAGATCCCGCATGCCGCGGAGCGGCTGGGCCCGTGAGCCATGGCCGCTGAGCCTGCGTGTCCGGAGCCTGTGCTCCGTAACGGGAGAGGCCACAACAGTGAGAGGCCCGCGTACCACAAAAAAAAAAAAAAATATATATATATATATATATATTTATATATATATATATTTTTTTAATACTTTTAAATGCATAGCTCATAGAAAATTAGAGAAATCCTCAGAAGCCAAAGAAAAACCAGGAGCACAAATCCAGGGAGGGATTCCAGAGCTGAAGTCGATGCCTTCTATTTTTTTTATCTTTTTTAATTGAAGTATAGTTCACTTACAATGTTGTATTAGTTTCCGGTATATAGTGAAGTGATTCAGTAAATATATATATTTACACGTATATATTATATATATTATTTTTCAGATGCTTTTCTTTGTACTTTATTACAAGATACTGAATACAGTTCCCTGTGCTATAGGGAACTATATTCCCTATAGCACACTTCCCACTAGGCCACCAGGGAACTCCCAGGACCTTGTTGTTTATCTGTTTTATATACAGTAGTTTGTACCTGCTAATCCTAAAACTCCTAATTTATCCCTCCCCCCTTCCCCTCTGGTAACCATAAGTTTGTCTTCTATGTCTGTGAGTCTGTTTCTGTTTTGTAAGTAAGTTCATTCCTATCTTTTTTTTAGGTTCCACATGTAAGTGATCTGTGATATTTGTCTGTCTGTGTCTGACTTACTTTATTTAGTATGATAATCTCTAGGTCCATCCATGTTGCTGCAAAAGGCATTATTTCATTTTTTTTGTGGCTGAGTAGTATTCCACTGTATATATGTACTGCATCTTCTTTATCCATTCATTTGTCAATAGACATTTAGATTGCTTCCGATTCTTGGCCCTTGTAAATAATACTGCTATGAACATGGGGGTGCATGTATCTCTTTGAATTATAGTTTTGTCTGGACATATGTCAAGGAGTGGGATAGCTGCATCATATGGCAACTCTATTTTTAGTTTTCTGAGAAACCTCCATACCATTTTCCATAGTGGCTGCACCAATTTACATTCCCACCAACCGTGTAGGAGGGTTCTCTTTTCTCCACACCCTCTCCAGTGTTTATTATTTATAGACTTTTTGATGAATGCCATTCTGACTGATGTGAGGTGATACCACATTGTAGTATTCTTTTTTATTTTTTATTTTTGGCTGCATTGGGTCTTCACTGCTGTGCGTGGGCTTTCTCTAGCTGCAGCAAGTGGGGGCTGCTCTTCATTGCGGTGCACGGGCTTCTCATTGTGGTGGCTTCTTTGTTGCGGAGCACAGGTGCTAGGCGTGCAGGCTTCAGTAGTTGTGGCACACAGGCTCAGTAGTTGTGACTCGCAGGCTCTAGAGCGCAGGCTCAGTAGTTGTGGCACACAGGCTCAGTAGTTGTGACTCGCAGGCTCTAGAGCGCAGGCTCAGTAGTTGTGGCACACAGGCTTAGTTGCTCCATGGCATGTGGGATCTTCCTGGACCAGGGATTGAACCCATGTCCCCTGCATTGGCAGGCGGATTCTTTTTATTTATTTATTTATCTATCTATCTTTGGCTGCGTTGGGTCTTCATTGCTGCACGCAGGCTTTCTCTAGTTGCTGTGAGTGGGGGCTACTCTTCATTGAGGTGTGTGGGCTTCTCACTGCTGTGGCTTCTCTTGTTGCAGAGCACGGGCTCTAGGCACACGGGTTTCAGTAGTTGTGGCACACAGCCTCAGTAGTTGTGGCTCGCGGGCTCTAGAGAACAGGCTCAGTAGTTGTGGTGCACGGGCTTAGTTGCTCTGCAGCATGTGGGATCTTCCTGGACCGGGGCTTGAACCCGTGTCCCCTGCATTGGCAGGTGGATTCTTAACCACTGCACCACCAGGGAAGTCCCAGCAGGCAGATTCTTAACCACTGTGCCACCAGGGAAGTCCCCACGTTGTAGTTTTCATTTGCATTTCTCCAATAATTAGCAATGTTGATCATCTTTTCATGTGCCCATTGGAGGTGCCTTCTATCTTTTATCAATCCCTAGTAACCCAAACCCTTGGAGGGCAGAAAACTGGGCACTTGAGGTACAGAATTGGAATGGAAATCCACAGAAAAGTCAAAATCCTTAAAGGGCTACATGCTCAATCAAAGTATGAACTAGGGGGGAAAAAATCGGCCACAATGGGACTTCCCTGGCAGTCCAGTGGTTAAGACTCTGTGCGTCCAATGCAGGGGGCACAGGTTCAATCCCTGGATGGGGAACTAAGATCCCACATGCCACGTGGCACAGCCAAAAAAAGAAAAATCAGACACAATGGAAGACAAGAGAACTTGTCTGTTTTGGCTTTAACTCCAGGCAAAAAGAAAAAACGTCTCCCTGAGAATTTGTAACCACTCAGATAGGAGGTTCAAACTCATGATGCCTGCATGATCCAGAAAATTCCCTGTAGAGCAATAAATGGTCCTGGATTGAGCAATCCCCCAAACACCTATCTTTTTTTTTTTTTTTTTTTTTTTTGCGGTACGCGGGCCTCTCACTGCTGTGGCCTCTCCCGTTGCGGAGCACAGGCTCCGGACGCGCAGGCTCCGCGGCCATGGCTCACGGGCCCAGCTGCTCCGTGGCATGTGGGATCTTCCCGGACCGGGGCACGAACCCGTGTCCCCTGCATCGGCAGGCGGACTCTCAACCACTGCGCAACCAGGGAAGCCCACCAGGGCTCTTTTAATTAACTAGGCAATGATCATAAGCTGACAATAAACAAGATCAGGCTTTACACTTCTAGTAAAAGCAGAATAGCTTGTAAACCAATGCTCCTGGTGGAACAATTAGAAATGCTTGACAAAATATTTAAAATATCTATCTGAAATCATTAGAGATCTACTAAAGAACCAAGAACTGAGGGGCTAAGATCCTAGAGAGGATAAAGTACAGGTAGGTAAGCCAGAAGCATTCAGCTCTACTGTGACAAATAAGGAGTTGAGAAGATGAACAGAACTTTCAGCAGTCTTATAGAACTGTGGGGACAAAAACTGGAGTTCAGAGTCTACACCAAGGAGTAGAGGGTCCTAGTAAAGAAACATCTCATGCCTTGAGCTAGAGCGCTGAAATTAAATACCCTACGTATAAAGGTAAACTGGAAAAAGAACAGCCCTCACAAACTCCAGCTTTGAATCAGCCTAATTTCTGGCTGAATTAAGATGATCTGCTCTGATGTTAACTGTCAGCCTTAGGAAAATCAAATCCTTTCCAGAGGAAGATATCTAGAGCCTCAGATTATCCCTGCAATTCTTCACAAAAAATGTCTGGTATTCTAACAAAAAAATCACTAATACCAGGAGATAAAACCAAATGACCAAAAACCAAGAGAAAAAACAGATCATAGAAGCTGACCCATGAGATCCAAATACTAGAATTATCATAGTATTTGAAAAAATCATGCGTATGTTCAAGAAGTTAGATGAAAAGACATAAAATTTTATCATTTCTAATTTCTACAGAACTAGAATTTTTTTTAAATAATCAGCTGGAAATTCTAAAACTGGAAAATATAATAACTGAAATCAAGAACTCAATAGATGCAGTGAGAATATAAGTTACTGCAGCCACTATGAACAACAGTATGGTGGTTCCTCAAAAAATTAAAAATAGAACTATCATATCATCCAGAAATTCTACTTCTAGGTATTTACCTGAAGATAACAAAAACTTTACTTTGAAAAGATATCTGCACCCCCACGATCACTGCACCATTATTTACAATAGCCAAGACATGGAAACAACCTAAGTGCCCATCAACAGATGAATAAATAAAGAAAATGTGGAATATATATACAACGGAATATTACTGAGCCATAAAAGAGAAGGAAATTCTTCCATTTGAGACAATATGGATGGACCTTGAGGGCATTATGCTAAGTGAAATAAGTCAGACAGAGAAAGACAAATACTGCATGATCTCACTTATATGCAAAATGTGAAAAAAAAAAAAAGAAAGAAAGAAAGAGCTAGTAGATACAGAGAACAGAGTAGTGGTTACCTGAGGCAGGGAGTGGAAGGTGGGCACAATGGGTGAAGGTGATTAAAAGGTACAAACTTCCAGTTATAAAACAAATAAGTCCTGGGGATATAATGTACAACATGATCACTATAGTTAGCAATACTGTATTATATATTTGAAAGTTGCTAAGAGAGTAGATTTTAAAAGTTCTCAGAAGTTCCCTGGTGGCCTATTGGTTAGGATTCCGAGCTTTCTCACGCTATAGCCCAGGTTCAGTCCCTGGTCAGGGAACTGAGATCCCACAAGCTGCATGGTGCAGCCAAAAAGAAAGGTTCTCATGATAAGAAAAAAATTTGTGGGACTTCCCTGGTGGTCCAGTGGTTAAGACTGCATGCTTCCATTGCAGGGGGCACAGGTTCAATCCCTGGTCCGGGAACTAAGATCTCACAGGCCGCATGGCAGCCAAAAAAAAAGAAAAAAATTTGTTAACTATGTGTGGTGATAAATGTTAATTAACTAAACTTATTGTGATAATCATCTCACAATATATACGTATATCAAATCATTATGTTGTACACCTAAAACTAATACAATATTAACATGTATGTCAATTATTTCTCAATTTTTAAAAAGACCTCAACAGATGTATTTAACAGCTTATTAGACACAGGTAAGAAAGGACTGGTGAATCAGGTCAAACACGACATCCAGATTGAATCATGATGGAAAAAAGAGAAATACAGGAAAGAATATAAAACTTATATGGGACATGATGAAAAAGCCTAACATACATGTAATTAAAGTCCCAAAATTATGAGAAAAAAATGAAACAGAAAATTATATGAAGAGATAATGACTGAGAATTTTCTAAAACTGATGAGAAAATCAAACCACAGATTCAGGAAGCACTATGAACCCCAGGCAGGAGATATACACACCACCTTTAAAGGAGTTTTTTTTTTTTTTTTTGAGGGGGGGGCATGCCTCATGGCTTGTGGGATTTTATTTCTCTGACCAAGGACTGAACCCAGGCCCCGGCAGTGAAAGCACTGAGTTCTAAACACTGGACTGCCAGGAAATTCCCCTCAAGAAGTTTTAATAAGACTTATAGTTGACTTCTCAACAGAAACAATGAATAGCAAAATAAATAAGATCTTCAGGGACTTCCCTGGTGGTCCAGTGGCTAAGACTCCATGCTCCCAATGCAGGGGGCCCAGGTTCAATCCCTGGTCAGGGAACTAGATCCCATATGCTGCAACTAAAGATCCCGCACACCACAACAAATATCCCACGTGCCTCAACTAAGACCCAGTGCAGCCAAATAAATAAATAAATATTTTAAAAAATAAAAAAACAAGACCTTCAAAATGCTAAAAGGAAACAATTACCAATATAGAATTCTATGTCCAGTGAAATTATCTTTCAAGTATGGTTTTTAGACTCAATGTAATTCCTGGCAAAAGCCCTGAAAGTCTTGTTGTGTAAATTGACAAAATTTATGAAAATACAAAAGAACCAAGAAGAGCCAAGAGAAATTCAAAGATAAAGTTAGAGGATTTAGTATACCAGATATTAAAGACTTATTATAAAGCCACAGCAATGAAGACAGTATAGTTTCTTGAAAAGAAAGATAAATAGGCCAATAGAACAGAACAGAATCCAGAAACAAACCCACATATATATGGATACTTGATTTATGACAAAGGTGACAAGGTAGAGCTGTGGAAAACGAATAATCTCTTCAATAATTGATACTGGGTCAACTAAATACCATTTTTAGTATCCTAACTTTGTTCACTACACATAAAAATCAGTTCCAACTGGACTGTAAATCTAAGTGACAAAGGTAAAACAAAAATGTTTCTAGGGCTTCCCTGGTGGCACAGTGGTTGAGAGTCCGCCTGCCAATGCAGGGAACATGGGTTTGTGCCCCGGTCCAGGAAGATCCCACATGCCGTGGAGCAGCTGGGCCCGTGAGCCATGGCCACTGAGCCTGCACGTCCGGAGCCTGTGCTCCGCAACGGGAGAGGCCACAACAGTGAGAGGTCCGTGTACCACAAAAAAAAAAAAAAAAAAATGTTTCTAGAAGGTAGTACTAGAATATCTTTATTACCTTAGGGTAGGCAAAGGTATCTTAAATAAGACCTAATGTGAAGAAAAGGGAACCCTCCTACACTGTTGGTGGGAATGTAAATTGGTACAGCCATTACAGAAAACAGTACAGAGGTTCCTCAAAAAACTAAAATAGAGTTGCCGTATGATCCAGCTATCCCACTCCTGGGCATATATCCAGACAAAACTATAATTCAAAGAGATACATGCACCCCTATGTTCCTAGCAGCACTATTCACAATAGCCAAGACAAGGAAACAACTTAAATGTCCACTGACACATGAATGGATAAAGAAGATGTGGTACACATATATAATAGTATACTATTCAGCCACAAAAAAGAATGAAATAATGCCATTTGCAGCAACATGGATGGACCTAAAGATTATCATACTAAGTGAAGTAAGTCAGAAAAAGAAAGACAAATACCATATGATATCACTTATATGTGGAATCTAAAATATGACACAAATGAACTTATATACAAAATAGAAACAGATTCACAGACATAGAGAACAGACTTGTGGTTGCCAAAGGGGAGAGGGGTTGGGGGAGGGATGGATTGGGAGTTTGGGATTAGCAGGCGCAAACTATTATATATAGAAATAACCCAGGAAACTATATTCAATATCCTGTGATAAGCTATAATGGAAAAGAATGTGAAAAAGACTGTATATATATTTGTATAACTGAATCACTGTGCTGTACAGCAGAAATTAACACAACACTGTAAATCAACTATACTTCAATAAAATAAATTAAAAAAAATAAGACCCAAAAGCATTAACCATTGTGACAAATTAGACTACATTAAGAACTTCTGTTTCATCCTAAGAGGGTGAAAAGATAAGTTACAGAGCGGAAGAAGATATTTATAATACATATATATAAAGGACTCATATCCAGAATACATAAAGGAACACTCACACATTAAAAAGAGACAAACAGGGCTTCCCTGGTGGCGCAGTGGTTGAGAGTCCGCCTGCCAATGCAGGGGACGCGGGTTCATGCCCCGGTCCGGGAAGATCCCACATGCTGCGGAGCGGCTGGGCCCGTGAGCCATGGCCGCTGAGCCTGCGCGTCCGGAGCCTGTGCTCCGAAACGGGAGAGGCCACAACAGTGAGAGGCCCACGTACCGCCAAAAAAAAAAAAAAAAAAAAAGAGACAAACAAGAGGACTTCCCTGGTAGTCCAGTGGTTAAGAGTCCACCTTCCAATGCAGGCAACACAGGTTCAATCCCTGGTCAGGGAACTAAGATCCCACATGCCATGGAGCAACTAAGCCCGTGCACCACAACTAGAGCCCGTGTGCTGCAACTACAGGGACCACAGGCTCTGGAGCTCACGCCACAACTACTGAGCCCGCGAGCTCTGGAGCCCACGTGCAACAACTAGAGAGAAGCCCGCATGCCTCAACGAAGAGCCCATGTGCCACAATGAAAGATCCCGCGTGCCGCAACTGAGACCCGACGCAACCAAAAATAAATAAATAAATAAGAAGTAAATCCTTAAAGACAGACAGGGAATTCCCTGGTGGTCCGGTGGTTAGGACTCCACACTTTCACTGCTGAGGGAATGTGAGGGAATGGGTTCAAACCCTGGTCAGGGAACTAAGATTCCACAAGCCCCATGGTGCGGCCAAATAAATAAATAAAATAAAAAGTAAATAAAATTTAGAAGTAAATAAATAAAAATAGACAGACACATTAAAAAGAGACAGATAATAGGAAAAACAGGCAAAAGACTTGAATTCTCACTTCAAAAAAAAATAGCCAATCAACACATGAAAAGGTGTCCAAACTCATTAGTCATCAGTGAAACAAAAATTAACATCACAATGCAAATACCATTATACGCCCATCAAAATGGCTAAAGTGAGGAAAAAATAGTGTATACACACACACACACACACACACACACACACATATTTTTTTTGGCCACATCACACAGCATGCGGGACACAGGATATTAGTTTCCCGACCAGAGATCAAAGCCGTGCCCCCTGCAGTGGAAGCACAGAGTCTTAACCACTGGACCACCAGGGAAGTCCCAAAATAGTATATGTTGATAAGGTTGTGGAACACCAGGAATTTTCATGCACTGTAGGTAGGAATGTAAACTCGCACAATCACTTGGAAAACTTTGACAGTAGTGACTAAAACTGAACATATACATACTCTATGACTCAGAAATTCAACAGGAATGTGTACATAGTGCAACAAAACACATTTACAGGAATGATCACAGCAGTGATGTTTGTAATAGCCCCAAACTGGAAGTGACTCAAATGTCTCTTACGAATAGAATAGACTATAAATTCTGTATATACACCATAATATATAATACAGCAACAACAATGAATAAACCACTGCCAGGGGCAACAACATGGATGAATCTCACAAACATAATGAGAGAAAAAAGTCAGACAAGAGTACATAATATATGATTACATTTATATGAAGTACATCCATGGTTTTAGAAGTCAGAATAGTGATCACCTCTAGGAAGACAGAAAGGGGCATAAGAGAGTTTCTGGGATGCTGGTAGTATCATACTTCTTGAAAGGGTAGTAATAATATATTTCACTATAAGATCATTCTTTAAGCAGTACATTGATGATTTGATCACTTCTGTTATACTCAAACAGAAAAATTGTTAGAAAATTATGAAAGGTGATAAAAATGACCACAAAATTTAAAGGGAGGGCTTCCCTGGTGGCGCAGTGGTTGAGAGTCCGCCTGCCAATGCAGGGGACACGGGTTCGTGCCCCGGTCTGGGAAGATCCCACATGCCGCAGAGCGGCTGGGCCTGTGAGCCATGGTCGCTGAGCCTGCGCATCCGGAGCCTGTGCTCTGCAACGCAATGGGAGAGGCCACAACAGTGAGAGGCCCGCATACCACAAAAAAAAAAAAAAAATTTTAAAGGGAAACAAGCTTCCTTGAGCAAGTGTTAGCAGAAACAACCACCAGTAGAATTAAACCCCCAAAGAGTTTTCATATTGAAATTATCTAATGTAGAATTAAAATATAAACCTTCCTGGGACTTCCCTGGTGGCACAGTGGTTAAGAATCCACCTGCCAATGCAAGGGACATGGGTTCGAACCCTAATCTGGGAAGATCCTACATGCCACAGAGCAACTAAGCCCATGCGCCACAGCTACTGAGCCTGCGCTCTAGAGCTCGTGAGCCACAACTACTGAAGCCCATGTGCCTAGAGCCCGTGCTCCGCAACAAGAGAAGCCACCGCAATGAGAGGTCTGCGCACCGCAACCAAGAGTAGCCCCCACTCGCACCAACTAGAGAAAGCTTGTGCACAGCAACGAAGACCCAATGCAGCCAAAAATAATTAATTAAATAATTTAAAAAAATATATATATATATAAACCTTCCTAAATAAAGTAAAACAAACACAGTAAATAATTTGACAGAGCCAAAATCAAATATATCGTGACAATTGTTTTAAAAGAATAAAATTTACAGATTCGTTCACAAAGCAAAACCCAACTCTATGCAATATATAAGAGACATATCTAAAAGGAAGTGATTTAACAAGGCTAAATATAAAGAGATGGGTAAAGGTATAACTGCAACACCTATAAAAAGAAAGCTGTGAGTGGGGAGGCAGGTAGGTATCTTGCCATGAAAATGCAGAGCTCTGGCACTCCAGCTGATGGCCAGGTAGAGTTGGGGGAGAGATAGAGTTATCAAGGGTGTATGGAGCCCTGAGATAGTATTCTTCTTTGCATTTAAAGTGCTTCACCCTTGCCTAACACGTAGTATGTGTTACTATGTTATAGTGTGCACAACTATTTGTTCAACAAATAAATTAACAAAGACATCTTCAGGACATTAAAGCTGTTTTCAAATGTCTGAAGCATTTTGATGTGAAATGGGAGGCAGCTCACTGTTCTAAAAGGCATAGCTAGGACCGATGAATGGAAATAATATAATAAGGATTGTGATGATGACAATATTATTAAATGCTTTCTATATACCAGAAGCTATGCTAAATGCATTCTTATTTAATCTTCACCTATGTGATAGGCACTACTATTATCCTTATTTTACAGATGAAGAAACTAAAGCTTAAACTGAAAGGTTAACTTGCCCAAACTTCTCTGGCTGATAAGTGATAGAGCCAGGACTCCGCCAGGATCCATACTGCTTGGATCTCCGCAACTAGAGAAAAAACCTGCACACAGCAACAAATGCAGCCAAAAATAAATAAAATAAAATAAATAAATTTTTAAAATTAAAAAATATATATGAAATGACTTTCAACTTCATTCATAACAAAATGCAAATTAGATGCTTCAGTTTGGCAAAAAACAAAAAGTTGGACAACATCAACGGTGGCAGGATATGAGGAAACAGTACTCTTATTCATTACCAGTAGAAATGAAACTGATTTGGCCTCCATAGGGAGTGATTTAGTAACCTCTGTCAATATCCTAAGTACATATAAACTGTTATCCAGCAATTATACTCCAAAAACAAAAACAAAAGCTTGAACTTCAAGGCACATTATTAAATTTAAATAAATACAAAGTTCAGAATAGTAAACATAATATACTACCATTCCTTTTTTTTTTTAACATCTTTATTGGAGTATAATTGCTTTACAATGTTGTGTTAGTTTCTGCTGTATAACAAAGTGAATCAGCTATATGTATACATATATCCCCATATCCCCTCCCTCTTGTGTCTCCCTCCCACCCCTCCATGTGGTCACAAAGCACGGAGCTGATCTCCCTGTGCGATGCAACTGCTTCCCACTAGGTATCTATTTTACATTTGGTGGTGTATATATGCCAATGCTACTCTCTCACTTCGTCTCAGCTTACCCTTGCCCCTCCCCGTGTCCTCAAGTCCATCCTCTATGTCTGCGTCTTTATTCCTGTCTTGCCCCTAGGTTCATCAGGACCATTTTTTAATTTTCAGATTTCATATATATGAGTTAGCATACAGTATTTGTTTTTCTCTAGCAAAAGGTATTTGTTTTTCTCTTTCTGACTTACTTCACACTGTATGACAGACTCTAGGTCCATCCACCTCACTACAAATAACTCAATTTCGTTTCTTTTTATGACTGAGTAATATTCCATTGTATATATGTGCCACATCTTCTTTATCCATTCACCTGTCGATGGACACTTAGGTTGCTTCCATGTCCTGGCTATTGTAAATAGTGCTGCAATTAACATTGTGGTACATGACTCTTTCTGAATTATGGTTTTCTCAGGGTATATGCCCAGCAGTGGGATTGCTGCGTCGTATGGTAGTTCTACTTTTAGTTTTTTTTTTTTTTTTTTTTACTTTTAGTTTTTTAAGGAACCTCCGTACTGTTCTCCATAGTGGCTGCACCAATTTACAGTCCCACCAACAGTGTGGGAGGGTTCCCTTTTCTCCACACCCTCTCCAGCATTTATTGTTTGTAGATTTAAAATACACATTTATATTTGTATATACACAAAGAAAATATTTTAAGAGGATACAGTAGAAAATACAGACAATAGTCATCTGGAGGGAGAGGAAGTAGATGGCTGTGAGACAGGAGTAAGAGGGAAACATACTTTTCCCTGGATACCATGCTGTGCCTTCTACATTTTGTACCATGTACTGTATTAATATTCAAAAATAAATAAAATGAGCTTATTCATATTAATTTAATGAGGGTTACTGTGCAACCAAGTGAGTTGCAAAATAAAATAAGCCTAATAATTTTTTTTCCAGTCAGACAGGTTAAAACTCTTTTTGCTAATTGCCTCTAATGAAGATAGTAGCCAGTTATCTAAACTGAACTAACAATTCTACAGATGGCTGTTTTCACCAAATCACCCATGGAGAGTTGGCCAGGTCCACAGTCAGCCGTACATGCTCAAATATATATGGCTAGATCTTACCCCCTCAGGGCCTAGAGCCAGGATGGGGATGCCAGATTTGGCTAGCTGGATGTCCCAGGTCAGGAATCACTCACCCGGTCATAGATGTCCCCCTCCAGTTCTCCCCACTTCCTTCCATCCCATGATGTGACTCGAACTCGATTCCTATCCCTGACATCTTGAGGCACATAGCTGTGAAGGACCTTCTGTAGTCTGCCTGCTCGTGAAGTGGAGAGATCATTGGCAGCGAGATTGCCTGTGGGAGCATAAATTTTAGGATTGTTTTTTCTACTTCTGTAAAAAATGCCATTGGAATCTTGACAGGGATTGCACTGAATCTACAGACGTTTTGGGTAGTATGAACATCTTATGCCCGCAGGAATAAAGCAACTTCAGAGGCCACAGCAAAAGAAAACAACCCACCAGCAATGGTGCTAATGGAGAGTCAGACCAATTCTCAGGCATAGCCAATCAATGCAGACCCCAGGGGCAGGGGCAGGTGGAGGAGAAACGTTTATTACATGCATAGCACAGTACTACACACTCCGGAGTGGGGGGTTGCAAAGGCAAACACCGACATAGGCCAGAAAGGTTATGTAAATAAATAAAGCAGACCAGGTTAAAACATTTATTTCTAAAGAAATACGTTCTCTCCCACTTTTCTTGAAATATGTGTCTCTCTTCATCTTTGGTAGATACTACACATTATTTACCCAAAATTTACTCTCCTCTTATTCCTTAGTAATAGAACTCCAATTTTATTTGAGGGAGGGGGAAGCAATATTCCCCAAAACACTACATTTCCCAGCCTCTTTTGACAACCAAGTAAGACTATATGACTAAGTTTTGGTCAATGAGTTGTAGGCAGAATTATTGTGTGGGACTTCTGGGAAAATGTTTAAAAGGAGTTGATACAATCAGGAGATGTGCCCCTTTTGTTCAGTCTTTTCTTCCTGCCTGGAATTTGAATGTGATGACTGAAGTTCCAGCAGTCATGAGGACCACAAGGCAATCCTGGGGATGGAAGCCAGCAATAAAATAGGTTGCAAAAAGAAAGAAGTCCAAGTCCCCTAATAATTGTGGAGTCTCCATACCAGCCCTGGACTGCCTATATCCCAACTCTCTGTAAAAGAGAAATAAACATTTCTTCTTTAAGCCAGTTAGTTGAGTTTTCTATTGTATATGACCAAATCTAATCCTAAATGATTCATCATCTTTCTTTCATTTTCCCTTTTGTGATAGACACGAGTTCAAGAAATATCTCACTTTGCTCTTGGCTCTACTATAAGAAATAATATTACTGCAAGCTTAATGATAAATGGCAACTGATACGTGGCCTCAGAGTCAAGGAGTGAAAGGGAGCAGTGGGCACTGTGGCACTGTGGTGAAGAACTAGAGAATACATACCTTATCCAATGGTGAACCAGCTTAGTCTTCCCACAAAGAAATATGTCCCAATTTTTGAGGGCACTCAAAGAAGTCAAAATTGGATTCTCTGCTCAAGAGGAATTTGCAGCAGGATATCAACTGAGAAAAGAAAAGCTGGGCTCCAGTTCTGGCTCTACCTCCAACTCATGTAAAAGATTCAAGTTATTGGGCTTCCCTGGTGGCGCAGTGGTTGAGAGTCCGCCTGCGCAGGGGACGCGGGTTCGTGCCCCAGTTCAGGAAGATCCCACATGCCGCGAGCGGCTGGGCCCATGAGCCATGGCCACTGAGCCTGCGCATCCGGAGCCTGTGCTCTGCAACAGGAGAGGCCACAACAGTGAGAGGCCCACGTACCGCCAAAAAAAAAAAAAAAAAAAAGATTCAAATTATTTAATCTCTCTAGAGCTCAATTTCCCCCTCCATAAAATATGAGGGCTGGTCCCTTCTTACCCTGTAATTCCTATCTCCTTGGGATCACAGAGTCATTTGAGTGAGGAACTGGGATAAGGGTGAGGTGTTGGTAATTCAGCATACCTTAGAAAAGCAACTCTCAGTTACTTCTCCTTGGCCCTTCTTCCTCTTCTGAGTGCAGTCCCTCCTCAACCAAGTAACCCTACCTTATCCATTCCCCCTTCTGATGGATTCTCACAGCACTCAGTCAGATTAACACAGCCCAGTACACAGGCTGGGCTCCCTTGAATTGGACCCCTTAAACCATATCAACATTTCTTCTCCATTCTCTCTGGACTTCCAGAGCTGGTGATCAAATGTGGTACCTCTCTGAATCACCTGTAGGACCTACCTTGAGGCTGGAAGCTGACTCAAACTGTGCAAGTTGGCTAATGAGAACTGGAAAAGAAGGATCCAGGCCCAACAAAAAGGCTAGGGCATATGGCAAGTTAAGCCTGGCTGAGCTCCAGGATCAGTGTGAAAAATACAGCCCCCTTGTGGATATTTCTCAAGATAAAAATACTGCCTATTTAAGGCAGGATGTTGGCCAACGGATGGTTGAAGTGAATACTTACAATGTATAAGGCCCAGCCTGGGCTATACTATTGAGTAAGACTTGGGCCTGTCCTCAAGGAATTTATAATCTTGAGGAGGAAGAAGATGCATACGCAGTAAAGCTCTGATGCAAGGCTAATGTGCTAACAGTTGCAAAGGTGATGCCCATGGTGTGGGAGCACAGGAGACAGAGGCAGCACTTCTCAACTGGCCAGCAGGGATCACGAGGGAAGACTTCCAGGAGGTGGTACACTTGAGCTGAGGCTGGAAAGCTTAAAGGGCATTGACAGGCCAGCTGTGATAAGGTGGGGGTATTCCAGAGAGAATCCATAACATGGCAAAGTTGGAGGCTTATTCAGGCAACAAAGAATAGCAGGTTTTGGCAGAAGCACATAAAGCCTGGGGCAGAATGACACAGTAAAGCTATAACGGGGGACTTCCCTGGTGGTGCAGTGGTTAAGAATCCACCTGCCAATGCAGGGGACACGGGTTCGAGCCCTGGTCCAGGAAGATCCCACATGCCTGGAGCAACTAAGCCTGTGCATCACAACTACTGAGTCTGCGCTCTAGAGCCTGTGAGCCACAACTACTGAAGCCCGCGCACCTAGAGCCTGTGCTCCACAACAAGAGAAGCCACTGCAGTGAGAAGCCCACTCACCGCAACTAGAGAAAGCCCGTGTGCAGCAACGAAGACTCAACGCAGCCAAAAATAAATAAATTTATTAAAAAAGGAAAATAAAGCTATAACAGGCTGCTGCAGCCAGATCTTATCACTTTAGCTGGCAGGCTAAGGAAATGGAACTTAATCTTAGACACAAAGTAAACAGATGCAGAGGGATGAAAGTGTCATGTGGTAGATTAATCAGGGCTCTGTTTTAATCTGCCTTCAGAGACCTTGCTCTGATCACCAGTCTTCCCTGGCCAACTAACAGAGAAAGAGAGAAAATCATTGCAAACAGAAAAAACACACCAGCTTAGCAAGCAAGCACTATTCTACCTGTGACCCAGACCAGAAAGCCCATCATATTTAGTGTGCCCTTGACTGGGTGAGGTCGGGAGCCCTCCCTGCCAAGACACCAGCCCTCTGACTTACGGCAACAGCCAGTCTGAAGCAATGCTAGTGTCTTTCCCCCAGGGGCGGCACACAGGTCAAGCACAGTGTCACCAGGCTGCAGGCCGAGGGCCAGGACAGGCAGCAAGGAGGCAGCATCCATCAGGTAGTAATCCATGACACCCAGGCTGCCAAGCCTAGAAGAGAGGAGACCACCTTAGAGTCAAATTCCAAGTCAGGAGACCCACTGGAAGTCAAGGTCACAAGTCCATGCCCTCAGGGGCTACTGAGCTCTACTCAGCAAAAACTAATTTCTCAGACCCACACTCAGTTGTGTACTTACTCACTCATTCATCTACATAGCAGCCAGAGCAGCCTTTTAAAACATAGATCAACTCACTCTATTTCAGCCAACCAGCCATCTTGCTATTCCTTAATTAAGCCACGCATACTCCTGTCTCAGGCTTTTGTAGTTGTTGTGCTTTTTGCCTACAACACTCTTCCTCCAAATAACCCTCATTTGCTTCCTCACTTCTTTCAGGTCCTCCTCAAAAGTTACCTCATCAAAGAGGCACTGGCATACCCTGACTACTCCAACTAAAAATAGCAGCCCCCTACTCCCATCTATCTATCTTGCATTCTTTTTCTTTAAAGTATTTATTATTCACTTTATATGTATAGGTTTGTGTGTATTTTACCCCTTCTCTCTCTCCCTATTAGAATGAAGGTAGGGACTTTGTCTTGCTTTGTTCATTATAACATCCCCAACACCTGAAACAGTGAATGGCATGTAGTAGGAACTCAGTTTTATTAGGTTACATATTGAGATACAAAGTGCTTTGTGGGTTCAGGAAAGAGTGCCATCCACTGTGCCTGTCAGAGTCAGAGTTACCTGAGTTAGATCTGATGAAGGAATGGGCCTTCATTCGGTTAAAAAAAAAAAGGGAAGAGGAGCATTCCAAGCAGAAGAAAAAAGAAAAAGCAAAGGCACAGATGCATGCAAACTCATAACTTCTTTCAGACACAGTGAGAAATCTGGTGTGTTAGAAATACAAGGTACATTAGATTGAAGTTGGAAAGCAGATAGAGGCCAAGGTGGTAAAAGGTCTTAAACCCTATGCTAAGGAGTTTGGACTACAACCTGTAGGCAGTTACCAAAAGTTTTTAAAGAAAATGACATGGGGGCTTCCCTGGTGGCGCAGTGGTTGAGAGTCCGCCTGCCGATGCAGGGGACACGGGTTCGTGCCCCAGTCCGGGAAGATCCCACATGCCACGGAACGGCTGGGCCCGTGAGCCACGGCCGCTGAGCCTGCACGTCCGGAGCCTGTGCTCTGCAACGGGAGAGGCCACAACAGTGAGAGGCCCACGTACCGCAAAAAAAAAAAAAAAGAAAATGACATGATTGGCTAGTTAGAGTTTTAGAAAGCTAGGTGGGCTACAAAGAACAAATTAGAAACAGAGACACCAGTGGGAAAGCTGTTACAAGAGTCCAAATGAGAGCTAATAAGGCATGGAGAGAGGCAGCACCCATGTGGGTAGAGAGAGAGGGACAACAGACAGGTTGTTGTCACAGAAGGCCTTCTCACTCCCAACCCACTTGTCATAAGGGCAACTGTGGTGCAGCCATTCAGCCTGAGACACGGTTCAGCGCGGAGAGCCTTTGGCGACAGCCTCTGGCGACAGCCTCAAGGAGGCAGAAACTTGGTCCTTGCTGACCTGACAAGAAGGCTCTGGAAGAAAGATGTGACAAGATATAAGACAGAGCGCCACTGAGAATCAGCTATAAGACCTACAATCCCCAGTCTCGAGGTCATAACACCTCTGGCGTTCACAAATGGGCGCAGGCCATGATAGGATATTTTCAAAGTCAAATCACACTTTGTGCCGCAACTACTGAGCCTGCACACCACAACTACTGAAGCCTGCGCGCCTAGAGCCTGTGCTCCGCAACAAGAGAAGCCACCGCAATAAGCCTGCGCACCACAAAGAAGAGTAGCCCCTGCTCGCCGCAACTAGAGAAAGCCTGCACGCAGCAACAAAGACCCAACACAGCCAAAAATAAATAAACTTTAAAAAAAAAAAAAGCAGCACAACAATTTCTCAATTTCAGGAGGTTCCTGGACTCCCTAAATACATCCTTGAACTCCCAAGAGATTAAGATCCCCTTGATTTACAGGGAGCCCATCAAGACAAGAAGGAAAAAAAATTCAAACATAGAGGGCTGCTTCCCCCACTACTCTCCGGATGTCCTCAGGCAACTTAGGAAACCACATGGGTCTTACTCCATTGATCTGCCTAAAGCCAGTGCCTCCAAATTGGTCTCTAATCCTGCTCCCATCTATGCCCTCCTCACAGTGACTAAAATGATCTTCCTGAAGCACAACCTTGATAGGAATAACATCGATATTGCAGGTACTATACTAGGTGTTTAATATGCATCATTTCCTTTAATCCTCACCACAACCCTGTGAGGCAGGAGAACCCAGATTCTAGAGCCTGACTGCCTGGATCTCAAATCCAGCCCAGTTGCTCATCAGTTGTGTGACCTTCTGCAAATTACTCAACTTCCTGTGCCTCAGTTTCCTCATCTGTAATAAGAGTACCTATCAGATAGGATTAGTGTAAGAATTAAAGGAAGTAATAGAAGACAAGTACTTAGAACAGTAGCTGGCACAGTGAGCTATACTGTCAGCTATTACTACCATTACTTTCCAGATTATTTTCCTGATAAGGAAACCAAGGCTCAGTTATCCAATGCCACACGTCTAATAAGTGGTGAAGACAGGATCCAAACCTAGGTTTTCTTAACCACTGTACATTATTACCTTTCCTCTACTCAGAAACCGTCTTCAGTGGTTCTCTAGAACAGATGAACGTATTGCAATTACAGCAATATGAATTAAAAGGCACATGTCTGAAGCTGCCCAGCCCTGGTAATTCCAGCCATTTATAAGCAACCCTGGACCACCAGGAAAATCCCCTTCCCCCAACCTGAAAGCTCGTGACATTCAAGATTCCCACACATGGCCCCCATGTACTTTTCCAACCTCATCTCTTACTTCTCTTAAGCATGCAGTCTTCCCTCAAACCAGCAGCTAAGACAATTGCAAAAGCCTCCTAATTTACAACTCCATTTCTTGCCCCTCTCCAATCTATTTTCCACACAGCAGCCAGAATGATATTTTAAAAATTCAGATCTGATCATGTTATTCCCCAGCTTAAAACCTTTCATGGCTGGGGTTTCCCTGGATGCCCAGTGATTAAGACTCTGAGCTTCCACTGCAGGGAGCACAGATTCGACCCCTGGTCAGGAAACTAAGATCCTGCATGCCACACGGTGTGGCCAAAAACAAACAAAAAACCACCAACAACAAAACAAACAAACCAACCTTTCATGGCTCCCTCTTCCTTTTAGAGAAAAAGTCCATGATCCCATAAGGCCTGTAAAACCTTCAAAATCTGTCTCTAGCCCTCTTCTGTAGCCTCACATCACTCTCCCATCCCCACTTCCAAGCCACCAGCTTTAATTCCTACTCGGCTTTCAGGTCTTAGCTTAAATTTCACTTCCTCAGCATTAGATCTCCTAACTGTAAGACTTCATAGCATCTTGTACTTTTTTCTGTAGCACTTATCACAACCATAAATAGTTTTTTAAAAGTTATCTCCCTCACTAGGCCGCAAGCTCCATGAGGACTTGTGCACTTAAGAGTGCCTAGCATTTGGCAGACAATAAATATTTGTTGAATGAATGAATCAGTCCTTCAAAGATCAATTCCCACATCCTACAGCTAACACTGAGCTCTCCTTTTCTCAATTTAGCATTTTATTACAGTCTTTTTTCATTCAACTTCATATACATCTGAGCATTGGATAAGATGACTGGAAGGACTCCTTTTTTTTTACCCCAGTCTGGTCTGGTACTAACTTTGTGTCCCTAAGCAAGCCCTATTTCCTAGGCAAGTCCCACCTCTTATTTGGTATCATGAGGTTACTTGTCCTACTCACTATGATGGGGGCAAGTGAGAAAGCAGTTGTAAATAACACACATTTTAACTGGAGAGGGTGCTCATGTAAAAAGGTTTTTTGTTTTTTTTCTTACTTAGGCGGTAGAAGTGGGGCACTTAAGCAGGTTCAAAGTGCAGGTTCTGAGGTCAGACTGCCTAGGTCTAAATACTAGCTTCACCACTTACTATCTAAGGGACCTAAAGCAAGTAAGTACCTTAACTTCTCTGCACCTCAGTTTCCTCAAATGTAAAGAAAAACAATAATATTACCCACCTCAGAGGGCTGTTGACAGAACAAAAGGAGATAATGCCCAGCATGTATAAGTACTCAGTAAATATTAGCAATATTAAGATCCCTATTAAACAGGACAGGAGCGGTGCCTCTTCCTGTCTACTTCCAACAGACACTCAGAACAGCCCTAGCCACAGCTCCAGATCCTACCTGGCAGGAGGGAAACGGCTGACATCCCCTCTGGCGAAAGTGAAGCATCGAAGGTTTGGACTGCAGGCCCAGGAGGCAGGGGGTGGAGCTGCAGTTTGGCCATTCTCAGGTTCTGGTTCCCCGTGGAAGATAGCTTCATTCACGAAGTCCCTTGCATTCAGCTGCTCCAGCTCAGCACTCACACGATCCCAGGCAGCAAAGTTATTGACCAGTGCACCATACTTCTGCTCTGAGAGGAGACTGACCCGGATCGATGGCCAAAGATCCCCAAATTGCACACTGTAGGTCATGTCAAAATTCTGCAGAGCCAGTCGAGTGGCAGGAAATTTGGGCTCTGTGGCAGCCTAAAAGAATGAGAACAGGCCTATTGGTCTTCCAGTCTTGCCTCTATCCCCTTACTGCCTGACCCCACCAGTAGTACCTCAGAGCGCTGGGGCAAACGTGGATCCAGCTAGTGCCCACTCCTCTTTGCACCCTGTCTTTGCATCCTGCCTCTGCCTGCCAAAGAAGTATGTGAGAGACAAGCAGTGGGGAACCAGCCTTTCTATCTCAGCGTTGTGAAGGTAAGCTATAGCTCTCACAATAGCATGTGGGGGTCACCAATAAAGAGGATACTCCTTTGAGGCCTTGGAGGGGACTCTTGAGAAGAGTCTACAGCAGGTTGGTAGAAACTATGTAGGCCCTGGGTGAAGCATCAAGCTTAAAAATAGAAGATGTTTTCTTTCTCAACAGTCCTTCCATTTTCTAAAGCACGTTCATGTCTCCTAGTTTAGGTGAGCACCACAAGAGATGGCGCAGTGGGATACAAAAAATATCAACCTTCTACATTTGATGGAGAGATGAGGGTAACTTACCTAAGGTCATGCAGTGACTGACACCACAATGCTCAGAATCACAGGGCTGGGGGTCATTTTGGGAAAGTCCCCAGACTCCGGGAAGGTGGGATGAGGAGAGCTCACAGAAACCTTGAGGCGTGAACAAAAGTGGGGACTTACAGGATGACTGCTATGAGGGTAGCAGAGAGGGGCATGAGTCAGGCTTGAAGAGCACAGAAGTAGACTGAAAGGGAAAAAAGGCCTCAGCTGAGGAGTCCACAAGTTGGTCCTGGTTGCCACAGCTGGGATGCTTGCTATGGCTGGCAGCCCTGTTACTGTCTATGAATTTTGCTTTAGCCTGGATTTTTGGATTTTTGGTCAGAACTCTTTCTCTGCTCTCATTTCTTGTTATGGTGGGGACTCTTGCTCCGACCTTGACTTTTGCTACGGTGGGGACTCTTGCTTCGGCTCCGACTTCTGTTACGGAGGGCACTCTTGATCGGGCCCTGACTTTTGCTATGTTGGGTACTTTCGCTCTGGCTCTGACTTTCAAAAAGTTGAGGACTCCCACTCTGCTCCTGATGTATGCTTTGATGGGTACCATGGCTCCCATTCAGACTTCTACTAAGATGGAAACTCTTTCTTTGACTCCAATTTGTGCTAGGGCTATGGGTACTCTCACTCTGGCTCCAACTTGTGCTTTGGAGGGTGCTCTGGCTGTCACTACTCTGGCATTCACTAACAACAACAGTCAAACTACAGTTGGCATTAGTGCTACAGCTGGAATTCTTGGATGAAGACAAAGGACAGCTGTAGGGGATCTGGGGAGACTCCTTGCGGCAGTCTCGAGAAACCACAGAGTAGACATGGAGGCCACAGGGCATAGTATCAAGATGGCCCCAGGCTCGGGGGGCAATCGGTAAATTTGGGGGGTCAAGGGGTGTTCTCAAAGGGATAAAAGAATAGATATGCATAGAACAAGGAGGCACCACAGGCTGGCGATGAGGTTGGGATGGGCCCCTGGGAGTGCTATAGGTGCCACAGCAGGGCACCACGGGCTGGTTATGACACTGAAGGGGACCTGTGGATTGATTGAGGGAACCAAAGAGTAGGCAGGGATTGCGGCAGGTGGGGGAAACCACAGAATACACATGGGTACTGCAGAGGGGTCCAATGGGGGGTCCTCGGGGGCTGGTCTGAGCATAACTATTGGGTAAGACAGGATCACAAGGAAGGCGAAGGGGAAGGGAAGTGGGGATAACTGTTTTGAGGGTTCTAGGGACCACAGTAGGTGTGGTAGTCCCTTGGGGAAGTTCTTTGGGGCAGGAATTTGAGCAAGTTGTGATGGATGTCACCATACAAGAAGGACCGGAGAGACCAGAAGGGCAGGAGGGAGGTGGAGAGGTGCTGGCCTTAGGCGACATGGGCCGGTCAGGAGGAGTGTGCTGGGTGACCAGGAAGTGACATCTGTGAGGAGCACATGGCTGTTTTAACTCTGAGGATTTGGGAGACTTAGCTTGGGGGCAAACTGGGATAGGGAGAGGGGGTTCCTTATAGCCTCTGCAGTGGGGTGCCTGGAGTGGAGACATAAACTGGTTGCCTGGAGGTGAAGGAAAGAAGGCAGAACAAGGACAGTGGGAGGACAGAGGAAGAGGTGGTTCCTGGGGACAGGGTGGACCAGAAATTGTAGTGCCTGAGGTTATGCAGACATAAGAGCTCCCACCAGTCTCCCAAGAGTAAATGGACTCAAAGCAAGGCTTCCTGGAAACCTGGGACTGGGGCGAGCAAGGAGAGCCAGTACTCCCAGGGGGTAGGCGGATGGCACAGTAAGGGCTCCCAGCGGCAGGTATGCTGGCATCTGGGGGAAGATGGGAATAGTGATAAGAGCCCTCCTGAGGTGAGCTGGGACAAGATGTACCTGCCTGAGAAGAAAGTGGGGAGCCACAGTAATTTTTCCGAGGACGGGGGTCAAGCTGTGGTTTAGGTTCACAAGCGTCTGGATGCTTAACGTGGCCATGGTAAAAGCTGCCAGTGGGTGGGGAAGATGTTGGGGAAAGAGGAGGATAATTATAACTCCTCCCTGAGGACCAGGAAGAGAGCAGAGTAGAGGTCATGGGCCCAGTTTCCAAAACCCTGTGAGAAAGAGGTGGGGAAATTATAGGTCTAGTTTCCATGGGCCAGTGAGCATGAGGAGGTGAAATTATGAGGTCAGTTCCCAGGGGCCTATGAGTAAGAGAAGGTGAAATTATGGGGCAAGTTCCCTGGGTCCCAGCAGCGATGGAAGGTGAAATCATGGGGCCAGTTTCCAAAGGCACATGAGTGAGGGGAGGGGAGGTCACCGGGTTGGTCACTGGGGCTGAATGGTATCCACCACAGTAACAGCGATAAGTGTGTTGGTCAAAGTAAGGGCCTTGGGGACAGGGACATGGTGTTCTCAGGGGACTGATCCAGCTGCAATAAGGGCTCCACAGACGGGCAAGGGGTGACCCCACAAGGCGGAACCGGTCAACACAAGGACTTGGGGGGGACGAACCCGAGAGGATAGGCTCCCGGCGGTAGGGCCTTCCTAGGAGTGGAGAACAGGGTTCAAAAGAACATCTTCCTGGGCGCAGGGGAGTCTGTGGGGGTGGGGAGAGGGAAGGTGGGGGTGGGGAAGGAATCGCTTGGGGTAGGGTGGGGGGCTGGCCAGTTATGCAAGAAATTCCAGGGCTACAAGTGAGGCCAGAGAAAGGATCTCTGGATAAGTGGGGAGAGCCCATGGGGTGAGAGGAGTCGCTGCACTTTTTGCCTGGGTTTGGGGGAAAGGCCGGGAGGGTGGCTACTGTAACTTCCTGGGCGCCAGAGGCGGCTCGAGGCTGAGAAAGGGGTTGAATCCTTTCCCGGAGGGCAGCGGAAGGAGAGAAGGGGAAGTCGCTATGTCACCTTCCTGGGGTGAGAGAGGCTGGGCTGGAAGGTTTAGGAGGAAAGGAGTATAAGAGGTCATGCGGTGGGGGCGGGGGGGGAGGGGAGAGGGAGGAGGAGAAAGGGGGAGGGGGAGGGAGGAAGGGAAGTGGAAGGGTTAGTGGGGGCCCAAGGGAAGGTAACCAAGAGCCGGGAAACAAGAGGCGAGACAGAACTGAAAGAATGAGGACGGAGGTGATGGCGTAACATAGAGGGGCGGAGTCTGGAGTCTGCAGACTTAAGAGGAAAAGCCGAAGACTTGTGACGAAATAAAAGGGCGGACAGAGGCGATGACGTTACAGATGTGAGAGGGAGGGGCCTAGTCACGCCCCCTGAGGGGCGGGGGACAGGAGGCCCAAGGCGTTCCAGAGGCGCTGGAGTAGCGAGCCTAACTGAGGGCGCGGGAAGTGGGAGGGCTGGAGAAGTTTCCCGAGGGATGGTGGCGAGACACTGCTGTCACGGGACCTTACCCATTTCTTCTTATGTCGTTGTCTCCGCGGGACTGTCATGAAGTCCGCACGCTTCAGCATGTCCCGCACACCTCTCCCTACCAGCGCAGCCATGTCTGCGTGCGCCGCCGGGTAGTTCCGACCGGAACCGCAAAGGGAGACGCGCAGGTTCCGGAGAGTTGGTGCGCCCCAGTGCGGACGAAAAGGGGAGAGAGTTAACGGCTCTTTCCTGGGGCTCTGCCCACCGATACGTCGCAGATGCAAACCCAGCCCAGCGTAGGGATCTTTTGAGGGTCTGGAAAAGAAGAATTTTTCGCAGAGAGTGGTGGCTCCGTTTAGATGCTTGTACAGACTCTGTAAAGTCCCGTAACCCAGTTAGGGGATCAGGGAGGACTGGTAGCTGACAGTTGAGTACTGAAGGAGTTAGGTAGGCAAAATGGAGCGAGAAGAGCCTTTTAGGCAGAAGTACAGAGAGACATCCTGAGGTAGAGAAAAACGAGGCTAGACTTCTAGGCAGAGGCGGTTTTATAGTGAAGCTAATTAGCTTAAGTTTCAGGACCTGTCATTTGCACTGCCCTTTTCAAGGCTCGTACCTAATTTTTGTATTATTTTTCTTAAAGAGGGTCTCCCAAATTTTTTAAGCTTCCACAGAACTTGACTCCACCACAGGAGCCAGTGGAAAGGAGGGTCATTATCAGATAATTGTTTTTAAAAATGAACATCTGATAGCCAGCGATCGGAGTAGGTGGGAGTAGGGCAGGAGATCAGATGAGAGAAGACCATGGTCTGGATTAGTGTGGTGGCAGTGAAGATGGAGAGAAGAAGATGGATTCCCCTTATAGTTCAGAGAAAGAAGTACAGGACTTGTTGACTGACTGACCCTATCTACACTAGTATATACTACACCACCAGTCAATAGCTGTCCTCTTACTCTGCTTTTATTCTTCTGACTTATTATCACCTGATATGTATTTATTTTCTTATAGTGTGCTAAATAATAATTTTCAAAAGGTTAAAAACATTACTTATAAAAATATAAAATGAACACATGCCAAAGATTTTATCATAATAAACTGCTTATCCATTATTATCCTAAATAATGAGGGAACCAGTGAGATGGTAAGACTTGTTCAAATGAGAATTTGAGTTTCAGAGATTTAGATTATCAGCCAAAGGAATGCTGAAATGAATTTGCTAATAGTTGCAAAAACATTAATATCCTATTAAGCAATAAACTATAATGTTGGGGATTATCTTTTACCAGAGAGAATTAAATTCCATCTCTACTGGACAAAAATTCATTTGCATTTCTATGGATAGGAATTATTTGCATTGCTCTCAGACAAGGTTTGCATTGCCATCAGTTTTCTACAAGTTAACCTCTACCCCTATAAAGTTGTAAGATAGCCTAGTCAATGTAAAGTCAATCAAAGGTATACCCCAGCACTACAATAAAAGATCACCCAGTAATCCTCTTCTGCCCATTTACAAGTTCTGGACAATTTTTCTGGATTTGTCTCCCCTCACTAGCATGTAATATTTAAAGAGCAAGGATTTTGTTTGATTCATTGTTGAATTATCATCACCTAGAATTGTATATGATACATTGTTGGCTCTCAATAAATATTTATTGAATGAGGGAGTGAAAAATGAGAAAGTAGGGATGTGAATGTAAATTTCTTTGAGAAGTTTGTTACAGGGACCTAGCAGTTGTAAGGTGGAGGGAGGTATATGTATAGAGAAAGGCCTTTTTTAAAAAAAAGCTCAGCGTTTCCCTGGTTGGCACAGTGGTTAAGAATCCACCTGCCAATGCAAGGGACAGGGGTTCGAGCCCTGGTCGGGGAAGATCCCACATGCCACGGAGCAACTAAGCCCGTGCGCCACAACTACTGAAGCCCGCGCACCACAGCTACTCAATCCACTTGCCTAGAGCCCGTGCTCCGCAACAAGAGAAGCCACCACAATAAGAAGCCTGCGCACTGCAACAAAGAGTAGCCCCTGCTCACCACAACTAAAGCCCACGCACAGCAACAAAGACCCAACGCAGCCAAAAATAAATAAATGAAATAAATCTATAAAAAAACAAAAATAAAAAGCTCATTGTAATAACCTATATGGGAAAAGAATCTGAAAAAGAATGGATATATGTATAACTAAATCACTTTGCCGTACACCTGAAACTAACACAACATTGTAAATCAACTCTAATATAAAATAAAAATTAAATTAAAAAAAAAGCCATTTAGGGCTTCCCTGGTGGCGCAGTGGTTGAGAGTGCGCCTGCCAATGCAGGGGACACGGATTCGTGCCCCGGTCCGGGAAGATCCCACATGCCGCGGAGCGGCTGGGCCCGTGAGCCATGGCCATTGAGCCTGCGCGTCCGGAGCCCGTGCTCCGCAACGGGAGAGGCCACAACAGTGAGAGGCCTGCGTACCGCAAAAAAAAAAAAAAAAAAAAAAGACATTTAAATCCAGATAAGGATCCAATGAAGAAAGATTCAATATACTAGAGAGGAGGTATCCCAGACACACCTGTTTTCAAAGGCTTACACCAAACATGGAGTGTCAGAACCACAGCCACAATCTCCCTGGGAAGGGGCCCTTCCACTCCAAACCTCAGTTTACCCATATAGAAATTGGAGGAACAAGGGAGAGAGGGTTGGACTACATCAGTGATTCTCAAATGTTTTGGTCTTGGGACCTCTTTAAAATCTTAAAAATTATTGAGAATTATTGAGATGTTTATTTTGTCTATCAATATTTACCAGCTTAGAAATTAAAACAGAAATTTTAAAAAATATTTATTCATTAAAAATAATAATAAGCCCATTACATGCTAACATAAATATCTTTATGAAAAATAATTGTATTTCCCTAAAAGAAATTTAGTCAGAAGAGTGGCATTGTTTTACAAATCTCTTGCAAATTCATGTCTGGCTTAATAAAACTAGATTCTCAGATATTCTTCTTCAATGTGTTGCAATATGTTGTTCTAGTTGAAGTATATGTAGAAAATCCAGCCTCACACAGATATGTAGTTAGAAAAGAGAGGGGTATTTTTATAGCCTTTATAGGTAACTGAGTATTCTTTGATACTACATCAAAATTTGACAAGTGATAGTTTCCTTCAAGGTTAGTGGCGGTGTAGAATCTGAAACCATATCAAAGAACTTTTCATAGTCTGTTACATTAAGATCTGTTGGTCTGTCATGCATAATTTTGTCAGATCTTACAGTGGTTATTTGGAAATTGTTGGTTCACTGAGTTATGCAGATCTTCCTTTTTTTTTTTTTTTTTCTGGCTGCGTTGGGTCTTCATTGCTGCATGTGGGCTTTCTCTAGTTGCAGCGAGCAGGGGCTACTCTTCGTTGTGGCTTCTCATTGCGGTGGCTTCTCTTGTTGCAGAGCACCAGCTCTAGGCGAGCGGGTTTCAGTAGTTATGGTGCACAAGCTTTGTTGTTCAGCAGCAAGTGGGATCTTCCCAGACCAGGGATCGAACCCATGTCCCCTGTATTGGCGGGCGGATTCTCAATCACTGCGCCACAAGGGAAGTCCCGGATCTTCCAAATGTTTTCACATTCATTATACAATATATATTTTTTAAAAATCACATTTGTTAATATCACTACTGATCTCATCAGAAAAGTCTTTCAATGTTAGGCAGCTTTTAAACTCACAGTGGCGCATACAAGTTTTTCAAAATCCTAATATTTCATTGAAAACGCAGATTTTATCTTTGGCAACAAATACTGTCAATTGTTTTCCTCGAAGTGGCAGGCTTACTTTTTTAACTTTTCAGGAAAATGCTAGCATATTAAAATACAATTGATTTTTGTCAACAGATCTTGTATCTTGAAACCTTGTTAAATGCAATTTTGTTTTGGTAACTTTCTTTGAAACCTTTTCAGATTTTCTGTGCACAAAGTCGTGTCTTTTATGAGGTCACTTTTACTTCTTTTTTCAAATCTGTATACCTTTTTTTTCTTTTGTCTTACTCCACTGGTTACGACTTACAGTACACTGTTGAACACAAGTAGGAGTAGTAGACAAGACATCTTACCTTGCTTCCATTCTTAGGGGGAACACATTCAGTATTTCACCATTATACATGATGTTAGCTGTAGTGGTTTCTATTTGTTTGTTTTAATATTTATTTGGCTGTGCCAGGTCTTAGCACATGCAGCAGGATGTGCAGGATCCTGCAGGATCCTTTTTTTTTTTTAATTTTTGGCTGCATTGGGTCTTTGTTTCTGCACACAGGCTTTCTCTAGTTGCGGAGAGCAAGCAGGGGCTACTCTTCGTTGCGGTGTGCAGGCTTCTCATTGCGGTGACTTCTCTTGTTGCGGAGCACGGGCTCTAGACACGCAGGCTTCTGTAGTTGTGGCACTCGAGCTCAGTAGTTGTGGCTTGTGGGCTCTAGAGCACAGGCTCAGTAGTTGTGGTGCACAGGCTTAGTTGCTCCGCGGCATGTGGGATCCTCCTGGACCAGGCCTCAAACACATGTCCCCTGCATTGGCGGGCGGATTCTTAACTGTGCCACCAGGGAAGTCCCTGTAATACATATTTTCTGTTTAAGATTTTCATCACTGGTTTTCAAAAAGTTGAAAATAAGTGACTTGTTGTGGTTTCTTTTGTGTTTATTCAGGTTGGGGTCTGTTGAGCTTCTGGGAACTGTGGATTTATAATTTTCATCAAATTTGGAAAATTTTAATCATTACTGCTTCAAATATTTGTTCTCTTCCCTCCACTAACCCCCTCCCTCTCTTTCTCTCTTTCCTGGGCCATTTGATATTGTCCCTCAGCTTACTTTTCCTTTGGTCATTTAGTTTTATTATTATTATTTATTTATTTATTTATTTTTATTTTTGGCTGCGTTGGGTCTTCATTGCTGTGTGCAGGCTTTCTCTAGTTGCAGCGAACGGGGGCTACTCTCAGTTGCAGTGTGCGGGCTTCTCATTGTGGTGGCTTCTCTTGTTGCGGAGCACGGGCTCTAGGTGCGTGGCCTTCAGTAGTTGTGGCATGTGGGCTCAGTAGTTGCGGCTCGAGGGCTCTAGAGCGCAGGCTCAGTACTTGTGGCACACGGGCTTAACTGCTCCACGGCATGTGGGATCTTCCTGGGCCAGGGCTCGAACCTGTGTCCCTTGCATTGGCAGGCGGATTCTTAACCACTGCACCACCAGGGAAATCCCTGTTCATTTATTTTTAATGTTTTTTTCTCCTGTTCTTCAGTTTTTATAGTTTCTGTTCTGTTTTATAGTTTCTGTTCTGTCTTCAAGAACAGAAACTAATTCCAGTACACTAATTTTTTCTTCTTTATCAGTGACTAATCTTTTGTTAATCTTGTCCAATGAATTTTTTATTTCAGATACTGTATTTTTAAGCTTTAGAAATTCTATTTGATTCATTTTTATATTTTCTACTTCTCATCATGTTGACTGCCATTAAATCCTTGAGCATATTTGTCATAGCAATTTCAATGTCCTCGTCTACTATTTTATCATCTCTGTCGTTCTGGGTCTGTTTACTTACTTTTTTTATTTTTCATTGAAGTATAATTGATTTACAATGTTGTGTTAGTTTCAGGTGTATAGCACTATGAGTCATATATATATATATATATATATATATATATACACACACACACACAAATATATATATATTCTTTTTCAGATTCTTTTCCCTTATAGGTTATTACAAAATACTGAGTATAGTTCCCTGTGCTATACAGTAGGTCCTTGTTGGTTATCTATTTTATATATAGTGGTGTGTACATGTTAATTCCAAACTCCTAATTTATCCCTCCCCCTCTTTGGTAACCGCTCCCCTTTGGTAACCATAAGTTTGTTTTCTATGTTTGTGGGTCTATCTCTGTTTCGTAAATAAGTTCATTTGTATCTCTCTTTTTTTTTTTTTTTTAGATTTCACATATAAGCGATATCACATGATATTTGCCTTTGTCTGTCTTACTTCATTTAGTATGATAATCTCTAGGTCTATCCATGTTCCTGCAAATGGCATTATTTCATTCTTTTTTGTGGCTGAGTAATATTCTATTGTGTATATATATATATATATATATACCACATTTTCTTTATCCATTCACTTGTCCATGGACATTTAGGTTACTTCCATGTCTTGGCTATTGTCAATATTGCTGCAGTGAACACTGAGGTGCATGTATCTTTTTGAATTATAGTTTCTGGGACTTCCCTGGTGGCACAGTGGTTAAGAATCCGCCTGCCAATGCAGGGCACACAGGTTCTAGCCCTGGTCTGGGAAGATCCCACATGCCGCGGAGCAACTAAACCCATGCGCCACAACTACTGAGCCCACGTGCCACAACTACTGAAGCCCATGCACCTAGAGCCCGTGCTCCACAAGAGAAGCCCTGCTCGCCACAACTAGAGAAAGCCTGCATGCAGCAACAAAGACCCAACGCAGCCAGAAATAAAATATAAATGAATTATAGTTTTCTCCAGCTATATGCCCAGGAGTCTGTTTATTGACTATTTTTTTCCTGGTCACATTTACCTGCTTCTTTGCATGTCAAGCAGTTTTTTTTACTGAGTGCGTGGTATTGTGAAATTAACATTGTTAAAGGCTGGATTTTGTTGTCTTCTTTAAAATGTCTTGGAGTTTGTTCTGACAGGCAGTCAGGGTTTTGTTTGTTTGTTTGTTTGTGAATCAGCTTGATCCTTTTAAGGTTCCTTTTTTTAAGATTAGTTATAGCCTATCTTGAGTAGCCTCTCTCTATGGCTAGTTTTAGCCCTACTGCTGAGGTGCAAGTTCAACAGGAATTCTAGCTGGTCAAACTCAAACATCTCGGGGACTTCCCTGTGGCACAGTGGTTAGGAGTCTGTCTGCCAATGCAGGGGTCACAGGTTCGATCCCTGGTCTGGAAGGATCCCACATGCCGCAGAGCAACTAAGCCCACAAACCACAACTGCTGAGCCCGCCAGCCACAACTACTGAAGCCCGCGCGCCTCGAGCCCGTGGTCCGGAACAAGAGAAGCCACCACAATGAGAAGCCCGCCCACCACAACAAAGAGTAGCCCCCGCTCCCCACAACTAGAGAAAGCCCATGTGCAGCAAGGAAAACGCAACGCAGCCAAAAATAAATAGAATTACAAAAAAAAAAAAAAAAACCCAAAAACAACACCTCAAACATCTCCTAACCCTCTGCTTACAGCTTTGGGAATTATTCAGTTTACAGCTACCCAGTAGTCCTTTGCCTGGCTACATGGAGTTTCATTCTATTCATTTGCAGCTTAGTATTCAGCAACAGACTTAAGCATCCTCTAAGGAGAATTCAGAGCTTTCTCTGGTAATTCCCTCCTCTTTATGATAAAACTAGCAACACTTTGCTAAATATTCGCTAAAATCTGAGTAATGAGTTTAGGGCTGTTCACTGTAAAATTTCAGCTTTGCTGTATGTTTGAAAATTTAATAGATGTTTGAAAATGATCAGATTACATACAACAAATATAATAGCACCATGTATATAGGTATTTGTGAGGATTATACATCACCGTGAAATGGGTTCTAAGTCATAAATGGCTGGAAAATGCTGGCCATCCCTGTAGTTAGGACAATAGGTTGAAAGAGCTTCTAGTTAAAGTGGCCCTTTGCCCCATTTTTACAAACATAATCCTTCAGATTCTCAGACGTTCCATTGCCATGTTTGTCTATGAAGCCTCAGTCTTGCAGGCTATATTGAATATCAGTATGCTGATTACTTCTGAAGCACAAGGCTCTCACTTCTGGCATGGCTCACTTTCTGTGTATGACTGTTTACATATAGGTCTTTCTCATGTGCAACCAGAGATTGCAAACTAGTGAGCCAAAGCCAGCCCATAGATGTGTTTTATTTGGCCTAATGCTTTCAAAAAGTTGGTTGTCCACATTTAAAAATTGGGAGATTTCACATAAAACAATTGATCTGGCAACAGTGGCTGTGCATTTCCACATAGCAACAGTTGACTGCAGTGAAAAGGCAATTTTCCGATGTCTGCTGGGACTGCTTCCCTCAGTTATCACTCAGGTAGTTGTTTGCAACTCCTAGTCCTCAGCTGTCTAATATGATAACCACTAGCCACACAAGACTACTGAATATAAATTAATTCAAATTTAATTATAATTAAAATTTAAAACTCAGTACCTCAGTCTCATTAGCCACATTAGCATATTGGACAATACAGAATAGAACTTTGCCATCATTGCACACTGTTCTATTGGAGAGTGCTGACCTAGCCTGTCTCCCCAGTTGGAACAGGCAACATTTTTCCTATCCCTTGGGCAACATACCTTATTAGTAATACTTCGGAGCCTCAACACTATTTACTGTTTTTATGGGGAAATATGCCATGTCCTAACACTAGACATAAGCTTATGGATGGCTCACAGCACTAGCTGTTGCTTTAAGTCTGAAACTGGCCTCTGTTCTACACATTTGGAACTTACTGTGGTTTATTTTTAATAATTTCAAACTTTAACATTGATACAGCATTGACATCTTTCAGACTCCATTTAAGTTTTAACCAACTGTCTCAATAATCCTTAACAACAAAAGGATCCAGTTTAGAATCACATGTTGCATGTCTTGTCTCCTATCTGAAATGGTTCTGCAGTCTTTCCTTGACTGTCACACCCTTGACACAAGTTAAGGATTATTTTGTACAGTGAACAATTTTATAGAATGTCCCTCAATTTGATTTATCTGGTTGGATTCATCTAATCTATTTCTCGCAGAAATCCCAATGATACTGTGTTCTTCCTATATTATTTGTCCCATTATTGGTGATCCCAGCTTTCATCTAAGCTGTCTGCGTGTCTTCTACAGTGTACTTTCTTCTTTTGTAATTAATATGTATCCCCTTCTCACCAAACTTTCAGTTGATTCATTTATTAGTATGGCTCATGGATCTGTTTTATTCAGTGAGTTATAATCCAGTACTTTCATTATATATTTTGATGCTCAAATCGTCCCAGATTTGGCTATACTCTTGATATGTCCCTATCATTCTTTGAGCACTTCCTTCTTTCTGGAACAAATGTTCAGGCTCATCTTATACTTTCCCCATCCCAGCCCTGGAATCACCCATTTCTCCAACAAGCCCTGGTTCCTTTTACTGGAGAATGAAGCCCTTTGTGGGCCAAGGTAGGGAATGTATATATTCCCTACATATACAAATTGGCATCTGTATTTACTAAAATTGAAACCTGTATTTATTTAGTTCATACAAATAACACTGCAGGCTTCATTCTGGTTTTATCCTTTTCAATATTTGTAACTCCATTCTCTGCTAGCTCTCATTATCTTCAATATATTTACTTATTGGATCAATTCCCCGTGTATGTATGTAACAAATCTTCCATTGTCAGCACCGCCTAGCCAGGCGCTCTTTTCTCACCCTGCTTTGACTCAACTACCCCTCTCCCCTCCCCCTTAAAAAAAATTTTTTTTTAAAATAAATTTATTTATTTTGGCTGCGTTCAGTCTTCATTGCTGTGCGCAGGCTTTCTCTAGTTGTGGCGAGCGGGGGCTACTCTTCGTTGCGGTGTGTGGGCTTCTCATTGCCGTGGCTTCTCTTGTTGCGGAGCACAGGCTCTAGGCACACGGGCTTCAGTAGCTGTGGCACACAGGCCTAGAGCACAGGCTCAGTAGTTGTGGCGCACGGGCTTAGCTGCTCCACGGCACGTGGGATCTTCCTGGACCAGGGCTCGAACCTGTGTCCCCTGCATTGGCAGGTGGATTCTTAACCACTGTGCTACCAGGGAAGCCCCCCAAAAAAATATTTTTAAAGAAAAGCAATCTTGGGGATTTCCCTGGTGGTCCAGTGGTTAAGACTCTGTGCTCCCAATGCAGGGGGCGCAGGTTCAATCCCTGGTACAGGACCAAAGATCCCACATGCCTCATGGTGCAGCCAAAAAATGAAATGAAATGAACCATCTACAGATTTCAAATAATAAAAAAGAAAAAGGGGAAGGGGAAGGGGAAGGGGAAGGGGAAGGGGAAGGGGAGGGGAGGGGAGGGGAGGGGAGGGGAGAAAGAAGGAAGAAAAGCAAACTTGTTGGACACTGAGACCAAAAACTGTCAAAAGACACTTTTGAGATAAAAGAAACATTCATATGAACTGAGTATTTAATGATATTAAGCAATTACTGTTAATTTAAAGTGTGATAATGGCATCAAGGTTAAATTTTTATAAGTCCTTATCACTGAGAGATATACTTGCTAGGTAATGGGTACATGGGGGTTAATTATTATTGTCTATTCTTATGCTTGAAAATTTTAAATTAAAAAAAAAGGACAGAGGGCTTCCCTGGTGGTGCAGTGGTTGAGAGTCCGCCTGCTGATGCAGGGGACATGGGTTTGTGCCCTGGTCCGGGAAGATCCCACATGCCGCGGAGCGGCTGGGCCTGTGAGCCATGGCCGCTGAGCCTGCGCGTCCGGAGCCTGTGCTCCACAATGGGAGAGGCCACAACAGTGAGAGGCCCGCATAACGCAAAAAAAAAAAAAAAAAAAAAAAAAAAAAAAAGGACAGAAGGCAAGATTGCTGATCACTGGACTTTATTAAGATGGAATCATTGATAATTACACAGAAGCTACCTGCCTAAGCCAAAAATCCTTGAGGTTCACATGAACTTAGCTACACAAATAAGAAACAAATGGCATGTTCAAAACCATAAGGAAATATCCCGAAGCCCGGGTGATGAAGGCTGAGGTGAACGAATCTGCACATTTACTTCAAGCTGTTAAAGAGTTTGTGGGCCACCTGGATGGAAAGAAAAGGATGTCATCAACTCGTATCTCTAATGTCATGAGTTACAAGGGCCTTCATAACCTCGAACAGTACTGCCTCTCCTCCCACCACTTGCCTTCTGACACCCCCACACCCTTCGTGAGCCCCAGTGAACTCCCTTCAATTACCTGACTCCTAGCTCCCTTCTAACCAGAACTCTCTTTCTCACTTTTTCATCTTTTAATTTTCCTTCAAAATCTAAACTTACATGTTATTTCCTGCAAGCTGTCTCTTAACAAGCTCCTGTCCCTCCTGTCTTCCCCACAGAAACTTATGCCTCCCATATCACAGCGCTTATTAATTCAACAAATATTTATAAAACATCTACTATATGCCAGATACTGTTCTAGGTGCTGAGTGAGTCACAACGGTAAACAAGACAATATCTCTGTCTCCTCTGGAACTTAGAGAACAATGAGAAAGATAATATATATATACTTTGATAGTGATAAATGCTATGAGGAAAATAAAATAGGGGCAGGGGGAGGGAATAGCAACTTTAAATAGAAGGGTCAGTAAAGGCTATCCTGAGGTTACACCCAAGAGATTTACCAGTTTACTAACCGTTCTACTTCTGTCTCTGCTGGCTTATAACTCAGTGTAGAACGGGACTATGCTTGTCTCATTCCCAGATCTTAACCTAGTGTTGCCTCATAAAAGTATTATAATAATGTAACATTTACCATTTTAGCCATTTTAAACTATCCATTTCTGTGGCATTAAGTAATTCACATTGTCCTGCAACCATCAACTTCCAGAACTTTTTCATTTTTCCCAACTGAAACTCCGTACCCATTAAATAATAATTCCCATTTCCCCCTCCCTCCAACCCCTGGCAACTACTATTCAATTTTCTGTCTCAATCAATCTGACTACTCTAGATGCCTCATATAAATGGAATGATATTTGTTCTTTTGTGTTTGGTTTATTTCACTTAGCATGTTTTCAAGGTTCACCCATGTTATAGCATGTGTCGTTTCCTTCCATTTTAAGGCTCAATAATATTCCATTATATGTGTATACCACATTTTGTTTATCCATCCCACCAATGGACACTTGGGTTGCACCCACCTTTTGGCTATTGTGAATGCTATGAATATGAACATGTATGCACAAATATCTATTCAAGTCCCTGAACAGAGTCTCAATTCTTTTGGGTGTAAACCAAGAAGTGGAATTGCTGGATCATATGGTACTATGTTTAATTTTTTGAGTAAAGTACTTATTTCTTTTTATTGCCAAATAATATTCCTTTATATGGATAAATCACATTTTATATATCCATTTATCAGTTGTTTTGTTTCCAATTGTGGCTATTACGAATAATGCTTCTATGAATATCTGTATATAAGTTTGTGTAGAGATGTTTTCATTTCTCTTGGGTATGTAACTACAAGTGGAATTGCCGGGTCATATGTTAACTCTACGTTTAACCTTCTGAAGAACTGCCAGACTTTTCCATAGGGCTGTACCAATTTACATTCCCATAAGCAGTGTATAGGAGGTTTCCAGTTTTTCCACATCACCAACACATTTTTCTTCATGATATGGAGAATTGTATATAAATGTTCCCTCTTTCCACTAAAATCATGTTGAAAAAAAAGTTGTATGAATAATTATATATAAACCAGAGGATGGATAAAATATGAATATATATCAATGGAAAAGAATATAATGCCTCTTCATAATATTTTACATGTACATGTGTTTATTATGATTTCATTTTTGTTTAAAAATCTGCTAGTATATACCAGAAAATGTGGTAATCTCTAGACAGTATGATTTCAGTTGGATTTTTGTCTTTATAAAAAAAAATTTCCAGGGAATTCCCTGGTAGTCCAGTGGTTAGGACTCCGTGCTTCCACTGCAGGGGTCACAGGTTCAATCCCTGGTTGGAGAACTAAGATTCTGCAAGCCACGTGGTGCAGCCAGAAAAAAAAACAAACAAAAATAATTTTTTCCTTAACTATCACAATGTGTTTAATATGAGCCTGTGTATGAGTATGTGTACATGTACATTTGTGTGTTTGCATTGTATATTATAGAATTAAAACAAAATACCTAAATTGGGATTGCTGAAGCATAAATTATGGAAGTTGCCTGAGTGGAGATCATTAACTATTTTACTAGTTATTTAAACTATTAAACTATAACTAGTGGGGAGTTTATTGATTTATTGACCCCCTTCACCCATTTCTCCCTATCTTTTTGATTATAGCCATCCTTGAGGTATGAAGTGGTATCTCATTGTGGTTTTGATTTGCATTTCCCTAAGAGCGTTAAGCATCTTTTCATATGCTTATTAGCCACCCAATCAGTTTTAACATAAACAATCATATTGAACTTTGCCTACCCTGTAATTTATGAAAATACCTTACTGTTATATGTAAGGGAGTCAAACACAAGTTTACTTAAAAAAGCAAAACAAAACAAACAACTTTTGTACCAACTATTATGTACAAGACACACTGGAGGATATAAATTATTTTAAAGAGTAGACTTTCGTACTTAAAAATACAAAATCCAGCTTCCCCACTGTTTAGCAGTGTAAATTAGAACATCACTTCTCTTCTCTGAGCCTCAGTTTCAGCACTGTCCTGCCTCTAGGATGAAAAGGTGGTCAGCACCAAGTCTTCCCTGGCCACTATAAGCTTTCCCCTTCCTGACCTTAGGCTGACTTACACAGTGGTCCCTTGCATGCAAGAAGTCTAAGAGCTCCTCTGTGCAATCCTCTGTCTGTGACCTGGAGGATACACGCTCATCACAGAGCTCTAGCTGCTCCCGAGCCTTTACACATTTCTCCAGCTGCTCGCATTGCTCTCTCACTGTTGTTAGGGGATCCTGAATGAGAAACATACACACACACAGAAAACCAAAATGGGGGTTTTAGGAAACCCACAAACCATAAGCTTTGATTAATACAACCACCAAACCAAGGTGCTGCCTCTGAATTACCGTGCAGAAGGCCAGCTGGCAGAGCCACACTGCTGCCAGAAATGGCAGAATGGGGTCTCCCATTCAATTCTGATGCTAAGTAGTAGGGGAAAGTTTCACATTCCTGCCTTCCAGGGTTGCCAGTACGCACTGAAAGCCTCAGTCCTATCTGAAAAACAAGGTGGTAAAGGAAACCTGGCCAAACTTGAAGTAGATCTATAGGAGGCTTTACTTGTTAACACAGCATTTTGGGATATGTAATGTCTGTGAATTTCAATTCCCTTCGTCTGACAACCAGGCCTATGCACCCCAGCTGCCCAGCTAGAAGGGTAATGTTACATGGAGAAGGACAATCTAAGAAAGGTTCCTTCTAGAATTTTTATTAAACCACAGATAGCATATGATTGAGTACCAGGCCTTCAAGATGCTACTCTGCTCCCTGATACCATGACTGGAGAAGCCTCAAACCCAGAGAAGACTCAGCTTCCCAGGCCCACACGCCCCCCAAACACTGTACAGGAGGTATTAAAGGATTTTTCCACTCCCATTCTCTCTAAGGTGTCAAGACTCCTTAAATTGCCCTTAGAGTTTCATGAAACTCAAACTTTCTTTTACTGAGAAGGTTCCAAACCTGAGACAGCTCTTACCACTAATTCCTCCTCCTCCTCTTCTTCCTACAAAACAAAAACAAAATTAATGTCAGCAGCAATTTTATAATACATATATTCCCAATCATATTGATGTTGTAATCACTGAGGATAGACATTATTAATCTTTTTATATTTTCTGTATTTTATGATGATTTGATGTTTTAGGAGACGTGCTAATCCTGGAGACAGCCCCTCCCAGGACTGGCTAATTTCTAGAGTTAGCAAACAACTTGCCTGGGGGCACACATTTCCTAGCAAACCAACCAATCCAAAACCCTTCTCAACAACCACCTTTCTCTAACTCTCCTACACTAAACCAATTATTGCCCCTGCACTAATCACATCAGGGCTAAGTGTCAAACAAACAGGGACCAGCCCAAAGTCCACCACGAAATTATCCACTCTTAAACTTGCTAGAGCACACCTATCCTGCCTCACTCATTCCATTTTCCTTCTGCTCCTGATTGATCCAAGCACTTCCCCATGTGGCCCTGGGTGGTATGGCCCACCCCCTTCTCTTGGGAACTATAAGTAATAAACTCTTCTTTCAAAAACAGTTGTCTCATCTTAGTTATGCTTTGAAGAAGGGTGATAAATATTCTAGACAGGGCCACTTCAACTTTTTACCAATTATACAATTTAAATTATTTTTTAATAAATTGTAAAGTAGTTTAAATTAAAAAAAAAAAAGTTGTCTCCATGCTTGTAACCTTACCCTACCTGATTAAAACAAGTCCTGGGTATATTTCAACAAGGACACACAATTTCACATTCATCAGTAACAAACTTAAGTGCGCACAACATTCTAACATTTATAAGCACTTTCATATCTGTAATGATTTGATTAATCACAACAGTCCCTTAAGGGGCTCCCAGTTTAGGAAAAACAAACACTAATTAAACATTTTCTGATATAGATTCAAGCTGTCATATTAAAACTGCCATATCAATTTTAATGTATAGATTTTACAAATACTATGCTATATGTAATACCTAACTGTATCTGTAGTATATATGTAATATATTTATGCTCATTAAATGTTTTAATTTTTTCTGGAAAAAAAAAGATTCAGGCTGTCAGATGTTCATATGGAATCTGCATAACTTAAGTAGTTTATTCTAAATTCTGGTAGGTCCCAGTATTACTAGAAATAGCTAAATTTAATCCTCACACCCCAAACCAAGTTAGGAAGAAAGCTAACATTTTTTTTTTCCTAGGCTCTGAACTTGAATTGGGAACATGAAAATAGCCAGACCTAAACTCTACTTTAGCCAGAGCTTAACTAAAGATAGTTTCAGTCACTGCTTTTTGGCTTGCTGAGCTCCCAGGACACTAAGTAGATTAACAACATAAGTGCACCAAAGGTCTACACAACTCCATTCACAAGCTTGAAAACATCAGGCCCTACCTGTTACTCCTGATTCAGGTGCACAACCTTCCAAGAGGAGCAGTGTAAAAAAAATTCCCCTTGGGAGCAACAGCATAGGCCTGAATCTGTGGCTTAGCATAGTCTGATCAGTAACTCAACCTGCCAAAAAGTAAGGCATTTGCCTGACTGTGCATGCATGTGTCCACATTTGGGGGAAGGGAAAGAAAAGGTATACATACAGAAAAAAAGAACTAGCTCAGAGATCCTTCACTGTGTTTACAAAATTCCAATACAATCTGCCCCATTCTCTACCATGACCTTCAGTGAAGGGACCAAAGCTCATGAAAGCTGGGAGTGAGGGGTAGGGCAGGTTCAACTGTAATCCAGGCTATTTATTCTTACAATTAGCAAAGGTGTCTTCTAAACATGAAGATGTTACTTAGGAGGTAAAATTCTAGTTTTCCATTAAACAAGGTTTCTTAACCTTACTCTTTAAAAAAATTCATCCTGAATGAAGTTTTTCCAGAAAACTGAAACCACATTCTGCGTGAGTTAGAAACTGGAAATTAGCATCCTAGAAGCAAGACCTTTATATCCTTTCCCTATTAGCAATGCTACTACACTGATCATTTTATGTCTTTGATAATTTTCTGACAAAAGTATCATGGCATGTTTTGGGAAAACAAATCCAAATACAAGTCTGAATATAGACTACTTCATGTAAAACTTCATGTCAATGAGAAAAACCAAGGTCACACTACATAAAAAGATTCAATCTCCAAGAGGAACAGGTTCTTCATAACAAACTTCAGTTTTCTTATTTTAAAATTGACTACTTGTTTGCTTTCTTTTCCCTCATCTACTGCTGTGGTGAGCCCTACTTAACTTTCTGGTATACTTCCAGCTGAACTTCTTGAGGCTGGCTCCACTTCTTTCTGGTCCTCTTTCTCATAATAAGACTAGAAAAAATTATGGGATAAACTAGTTTCCAACTATTCTGAACCCACAGCTGTCGGGAAGTGACCAGAAAACAAAGAAAAGACAGGAAATATGATGGGAAACAAAAAACTAGCTGGCTTCTGTAAAACTGTGTAACACTGTGGCTAAGTCTTGGCTCTGGAACCATGCTGCTTGGGTTCAATTCCTGGCTCCAATATTTACTAGCTGTGTGTCCTCAGACAAGATATTTAACCTCTCTATGCTTGTTTCCTCATCTGTAAAATGGCAACATTAAGAGTACCTAATTCTTACCTCACAGGACTATTGTGTGGCTTAAATGATTTAGTACATACAAAGCACTTGGAATCGTTAAGCAGCCAATAAATTATTATTACATTGGCATTCTCAGTCAGGGAAAGAGCTCCCTCTTTTATCACAGAATTATACCGCACATCCCAACACTGTCCCCAAAGACACCTCCCCCTCCCTCCACCCAAAGAAAAAGAAAACACGTTTTCACAGAAACTAGCGTTAAGGCCAGCTGCCCGGAACCTCCACAGAAGATATGGCAGGATTCCCGACCCGAGCTGAGGCGAGGGCTGGGTTGGTTCGCTTGCTCCCAAACCCGACAAACTAGGGGCTCTGAACACCTGACTGACTAAAAACACAGGCACTGCTTTTACAAAAGTTTAGTCCACACAGCATTTTCGTTCTCGTTAAACCTTCACCACATTCATAGAATGGGCAAGCCAAGGCCCAGAGAAAACCTAGTCATCTACTTGCCCAAGGTCACTCGACGAACTCCTGGGAAGGGTTGGGGGAACCAGCTCTCCTGACCCTGCAAACCCTACGGGGGAAACGTTTTTTGGCGGGCTAGGTCCTGAGCCTCAGGGCTACGAAGAGGGTCGAGTCGCTCGCCCGGTCTTACCTCATTGGGATCTCCGGACCCGGTCAGCATCCCTTGCTCTTCCTCCAGCACCATGTCCAACTGCTGTTGTGGATTCAACACGAGCAGCAACAGCGGCACCTATTCCACTTCAGGATCAAGAAGGACTTGTAAGGGTCACTCAGCGGATATCCGGCGATCTGGCCGGAAGTGCGGCAGACTAGTCGTGGTCGCGAACACACGCTCCGATTGGCATGTACTACTGCTCAGAGGCAGGGAATGGGGGTAGCTGGTATTTGCACCAGAGGAGGATTTGCTAAGGAATTATCCCCTTAGTCATGCCAGACCAAAACATATTGACCCTTGGAATTTACTTGAAATATTGGCTTCTAAGAGACTTGGAAAGTATGCAGAAGTATTCGATGTTCCTTTAGCGCAATTCCCAGTCTTCCCCACATCGCTGATGGAACCGTCCTAACTGCTGACCTTTTCAAGATGGCGTCCCGCGAATGCTACTCTCGGGCTCGCGCACCTCCCCAAGATGGCGGCGCCCGAGGCCTGGCGCGCCCGGAGTTGCTGGTTCTGTGAGGTAGCGGCGGCAACGACCATGGAGGCCACGTCCCGGGAGGCGGCGCCAGCGAAGAGCTCGGCCTCGGGCCCCAGCGCTCCCCCCGCCCTGTTCGAGCTGTGCGGGCGGGCGGTGAGCGCCCATATGGGGGTTCTGGAAAGCGGGGTGTGGGGTAAGTCGCGGGGTGAGGGGCTACCTCTGGCAACGAGCGGAGACGGCCCAGCGGCCGGGGGGCGCGGGGGGCGAGGCCGGGAGGCCTGGAGCAAGGCCCAGCCCGGGGCACTGGAAGCCAGACCTTTGGGTCGGAGCATGAATTCCGTGACTGACAGGACTGGGCACAGTAAAGGCGGAGACCAAACCGGCAGGTGGACCCGCACCGCGGCCTGGCCGGGGGGCGCGGGGGGCGAGGCCAGGAGGCCCGGTCTGGGGCGAAGCGGGCCGGGCGACAGAGGCAGGACTGACTAGCCGGGCTGTGGGCTCCGAAGTGACACTCGGGCTGGGCCGGGCTGAGGAGTCTCGGATGTCTAACGGACGGTCAGGGATGGCCCTTCTGCTTGGGGGCGGGGGCCGAGGTTGCGAGGCCCGGACGGAGGCCAGGAGGCCCGGAGGCCCGGCCCGGGGCCACCTAACCAGACTGACGGCGCGGGGCCTCCGGCGTCTGCCTGACAGACCGCGGGGGCCGAGACTCCGGAGGCCAAGCTGCTGAGCGAGGGCAGCCAGTGGACTGGAGAGCGAGGGGATGGGGCTGCCAGAGAAGCTGAAAGGCTCGGGGCGCCGAGGCCTGTCTGACGGCCCGGGGCTGGAGGGAGCGAACAGACGGCCAGGGCCTCGGATGCCAAACTGACTGAGCGACGGACTGACGGGCAGGGCACGGAGCGCCGGGGGCCGCTCGGATTGGCCGGAGCGGCGAGGAAGGGCCAGAGAGCGGGTGAAGGGAGGCCGGGAGAGGATCAGCAATCGACGGAGGCGCGAATGACGGACAGGCGGGAAGGGCCACGGAGGCCCCAGGCGGGGCGACGGCCCGGGGATCCCGAACTGGGAGGGGGCGCGGCGCCGCTAGGAGGCCTGGGTCCGAGTGGAGTGAAAGGAGGCCCGGGCCTGGGAGCGGCCGAGACCGCCAGGCCCGGCCTGGGTTGAGGGCGCCCAGGCTGAGAAGCACAGGCGGGCGGCCTAGGGCGCTGGGATGAGGGCCTGGGAGGGTGAGCCGACTAGCCCGGCCGGGGGGCCTGGGAATACGGCGGCGGGGTGGGCCGGGTAACGGAGGAGGGAGGCCTGCGGGCGGATGGGCACGAGGAGGCCGGGCCGTGGGGTGGGTACCGCTGGTCGCAGTCTGGCAGCTGAGGAGGAAAGCGCGGGTGAGCGACCTGGGCACCGACGGTGAGAGTGAAAGAGAGGAAAGTGAGAGGTCTGGGGGTAGGCCTGCCCGCACGGGACGGAGGGAGGCCTTGGGCCTGACTGACTGCTGGTGTGAGGGGGTGGGGCCCGGAGGCCAGGCCTGAAGTTGGGTGAGGAGATGGCAGGCCAGGCCGAGGGCCCGGGGAGGGGGAGGGGGTGGCAGGAGAGGAGGCCCTGGGCCTTGGGGGGGGTGTCTAGAGTAGGCCTCAGGAACGGTGGTGGTGGTGCTTTTGCGAGGAGGAAGGCCCGTGTAAGGTCAGGAGTCGGGGCTTGATGTCCTGGGATGGGGGTTTGGGTTACACGCGTGAGGAGGCCGATGTGGAGAAAAGGCCCTGGCGTTTGGGGAGTTGGGCCTCCAGGAATGAGCCCCAAAGCTGTGGAGTGGTTAAGGAGGTCCAGGGATGGAGGAAGGCCCTTGGTGGTGGTGGTGGTGGGGACGGATCCTGAAGAGGCCCAAGTGCCTTGTCTGCTGGGGGAAGACTGTTAGAAGTCCTCAGGCCTAGTGAGGGGGAGGGGATTGTGGAGGCCCTGGACCAACAGCTAAAAGAGTAGAGTCAGGCTGACTCATGGGCAATGGGAGAAGAGTCTCAGTGGATCTGTGCAGGAGGCTCAGAAAAATCCTGGGGAATGTGGAAGAAGGTACAGTGGATCTGGCAGTGTCAGCCTGGACCTTCCAGAATGCTAAACCTGGCTACCAGGGCAGAGGACTGGGGGTGGAGGCCCAAAGTTGGGAAGGGGAAGCATTGACGATGTGGGCTGGAAAGAAGCAAGGAAGAGCCTGGCTTAAGAAGAATGGAGAAAGGTACAGAGGAGTTTGTGAATAACGGGATGAGAATCCCTGTGGCTGTGAGAGGGGATGGCTAAACAGGGGAGCATTATGGACAGAGGAGGAAGAGCTCCTATGGGCGGGCCTAGCCCAGGTGGACAGTCACACAGAATCAAGCTAGGTCTCTTAGAAGGGCCAAGTAAGAGGCCTGCTAAGCAATGCTATTTTGGAGGAAGGTCTCAGTGTGGGCTAACAGCCAGGAAAGCCTTCCTGGAAGTAGTGCACTAGCTTTTCTTTGTGTAGAGAGAGAAGAGGGGAAAATGAGTAAAGGCAGCAGGAAAGGATATAATGAGGAATAAAATAGGTATGTTATACCTTGAATGCCAGGATATGGAACTTGGACTTTATTTTGAATGCAGTAGAGTGACTACATTAGTATAATAGCATAGGGAATTAATGCTTTTCTTCAGCAGGTACATTGAGTACCTACTATGTAGAAAGAATTGTACTAGGCTCTTGGATATCTTGACTCAGTTATTGCATAAGTAAAGATAAAAGGAGATCCTGGAATGTAAGTTTTGAAAGAATTTTCTCAAGTATCATGATCTTAAGACTTGTTCTTGGCAGGACAGAGATGCTTTTGACAGGATAAGAATAATAATAGCTAAAATTTAGTGAGATTATGGACAGGCATAGTCTTCAAAAGATTATGAGCATGGTCTCCTTTAATTTTCACAACAATCTTAAGAGGTAGTTATTATTATCTCAATTTTAAAATTGAGGAAACTGAGGCTCAAAGACATTAATTTGTCCATGAATTCATAATTAAGTGGTACAATCAGGATTTCACCCAGTTTTGTCCAATCTAGAGATTAAACCATTTAGCCACAATACTGTAATGCCTCTCAGATCTAGGGAAGTTAGCAAGAGCAAGTTTTGTTTTTAAGATATATTGAATTAAGAGTATAGAGCCTAATTATTTCTATTCTTCATAGGAAAGTGCTAGTTCAGGGTATAGTGGGAGCCCAAAGGATGGAAGTGGCCAGTTTGGAAGACTGGGAAGGGATTTCAGGAAAGGCTTAATAAAGGGCATGTGATACGTGAAAGATGAGTAATTGATATGCTGAAAATGGCAAGAACATTCCCAGTGGAGAGAACAGCATGACAAAGGCACAGGCAGAAAGCAGGGAGTTAGGTAACTGAAAAAAGTAGTTTATTATGGCTGAAGTGTAGGAGGCAAAGCAGGGAGCTGGAGAAGTTAGTAGGGCCCAGATTATGAAAAATTATGTGATTTTTTAAAATCACACATACTCGAAAGGACCTTTTAAATGAGGAATGGTCCATTAGGCTTGGGCAGAAGTGAACTGCCAGCTCCTAAATGAGCCTATCAGCTTGCTTTGTGGGATTATCTCACCCTTGAAGACATGCATGCCCCTGAAATTCCAGCTGCCAACTAAGTGGCTGAAGATAAGTGGACCAGAGTTTGAATTAAACTTAGGTTAGCTTCTATAAGTTCCACTCGTCAAGTGAGAAGTCTTGCCCTTCTGTTTTCCTTTCCAGTAGGATAAATAATGCTTGCAACTCTGGGAGAAAAAAGTAAATTTTATGTTTGGTTTTTGTAGCCCTCCCAGGCCCAATACTTCAAAGCATCTTACCTCTGCTCAATATATATTACTTGGAGAGGATTGAGGAAACTGCCCTCAAGAAAGGTGAGTGTTTTTCTGTCTTTTTTTCAGTCACTGATTGTAAGCAAGGCACCATGATGTTCTTCAGGTAAATATTACACCTGATACCTGCATAGAACTTCATGCTTTTCAAAAGTACCCTCACACCTATTTTCTTATCTGATTTCTCAATGTCCTGTGAAACACAAAACAAGTATGTGATCCCTATTATACTAATAAAAAAGAAACCACAGGCACACAACAATTAATAGCAAAGCCAAATAGAACCCAGACCTTTTGCAGGATCTTAGTTCCCCGACCAGGGATTGAACCCAGGCTCCGGCAGTGAAAGCAGCAAATCCTAACCACTGGACAGCCAGGGAATTCCTGAACACAGATCTTTTTTTTTTTAAGTTATTTTTTTAAATTAATTTATTTATTTTTGGCTGCATTGGGTCTTCGTTGCTGCACACGGGCTTTCTATAGTTGTGGTGCACGGGCTTCTCATTGCAGTGGCTTCTCTTGTTACAGAGCACGGGCTCTAGGCACATGGGCTTCAGTAGTTGTAGCTCACGGGCTCAGTAGTTGTGGCTTGTGGGCTCTAGAGCATAGACTCAGTAGTTGTGGAACACGGACTTAATTGCTCTGCACCATGTGGGATCTTCCTGGACCAGAGCTCGAACCCTGTGTCCCCTGCATTGGCAGGCGGATTTTTAACCACTGCGCCACCAGGGAAGCCCCAGATCTTTTTTTTTTTTTAAATAAACTTCAGTTACGACAATGTATTTTTTTAAATTCATTATTTATTTATTTTTGGCTGCATTGAGTCTTAGTTGCAGCACACGGGATCTTCATTGAGGCATGCAGAATCTTTCACTGCGGCGCCCGGGCTTCTCTCTAGTTGTGGCATGTGGGTTTTCTCTTCTCTAGTTGTGGCATGCAGGCTCCAGGGCATGTGGGCTCCAGAGTTGTGGCGTGCAGGTTCCAGAGTGCGTGGGCTCTGTAGTTTGTGGCATGAGGGCCCTCTAGTTGAGGCGTGCGAGCTCAGTAGTTGTGGCACGCGGGCTTAGTTGCCCCACAGCACGCGGGACCTTAGTTCTCTGACCAGGGATCGAACCCGTGTCCATTGCATTGTAAGGAGAATTCTTTACCACTGGAGCACCAGGGAAGTCCCGAACCCAGATCTTTTGAATCTCTTTTTTTTTTTTTTTTTTTTTTTTTTTTGCGGTACGCGGGCCTCTCACCGCTGCGGCCTCTCCCGTTGCGGAGCACAGGCTCCGGACACGCAGGCTTAGCGGCCATGCTTCCCGGGCCCAGCCGCTCCGCGGCACATGGGATCTTCCCAGACCGGGGCATGAACCCACGTCCCCCGCATCGGCAGGCGGACTCCCAACTACTGCGCCACCAGGGAAGCCCCTTTTGAATCTTTTGAATTAGTTTTTCTAATTTATCAAGCTGCCTCCCAAACCCCTCATTGGACACATCTGTTAATAGCTAACATTCATCTAACTAACCCTGTTCCAAGCACTGTCTTAGGCACTTTACCTGGGGAAACTCATTTAATATTTTCAACAACTCTGTGAAATTGCTATTAACAACTACATTTTATAGATAAGGAAACTGAGGTACAGAAAAATTAAGTATCTTGCCCAAGGTTACACTGCTAGACTATGGTTTGCTGATATTTGAAGCCAGGCAGTCTGTCGTTAGAGCCAGTGCTCTTTACCACTCTGCCATGTTGCTCCTGTGAACCTAGAAAAGGACATTAAAAGGCTGATGTACTTCACTCATGGAGACCAAGGAGCAGCCAAGTAAATGTGATATTTCTCTCTACAGGCCTCTCCACTCAGGCCATTTGGCGCCGACTATGGGATGAGCTGATGAAGACAAGGCCTTCCAGTTTGGAAGTAAGTTAAGGCACCAGGTAGAACTCTGGCCTGACTTTGCACAGTGAAAGCAGGAATAGCACACAAACACAAGCTGGGTACTGGTAAAGTGCAGGGGCAGGCATGGAATGAATTTGGGAAGAGGTCTCTGATGGCTTGTCACGAAGTTCTTTTCATTTGACATTTGTCACTGACTTGCTTGTTCACCATGTTTGCAGGTGACACAAAACAGGGAAAGGTAGTGATCACAATGGATGGCAGAACCTGGATTCAGATCTTGACAGGGCTGGAGCAATGGTCAAACCTAACAAGATGAAAGTTAGCAGAATAAACCAACTCTCCACTTGAGTCTAAAAAATTCTAATTGCAAGACCTCAGGGTAGTGGGTGGAGGGGTCTGGCTCAGCAGCAGCTAGAATAAAAAAGATTAAGGGGGTTTAGTCTACATTGTGCTAAAGCCACTCATACAATGACTATATCCTGAGCTGTGTGAACTAATGTAACTATAATGTAGACTGAAAGACAAGGGGGATGATAGACCTGCTTGACTCTGCAGTGGTCAGGCTATCCCTGGAGTATGGAGAAAGAAGTCAAAGCCACATCATGTGAGTCACATTTGGAAGACTGGAGATGTTTTTCCTGAAAAAGAGAAGACTTGGGGAACATGAACTGTCTTGAAATATTTGAAAGAGGGATTAACAGACTTGTTCTGGGTGGAAGCTAAAGGAGGATAAATTTTTGCTAAACTGTAGAATTTTTAAACTCTGAGGTTATTGGTGATGAAACAAGCTAATTCCAGAGGTAATAAGCTTCCCATCACTCAGTGTTTAATAGAGTCTGGATAACCCCACCTGACACAAGGGTACTGTATCAATAGAAGAAGTTTGGCATTGTTGGAGATATTGGACAAGATACTTTTAGGGGTCCTCTTAGCCCTTAGAATAATAAGATTCTATTATTCATTGGTTCAAATATAACTCACTGGAGCTCTCATTTAAACAGAATTCCTTTTACTGCTCCATAATTCGGTGACAGGACAGATTGAGTTCAATAAACATTTACTCAGACTTACCACATACCACATCTTATGCTGAATATTAGAGGTACAGACACAATCCCTAATCTTGAGGAACTGTCAGTTTAGTGGGGAAATCTGCAAACAAATACATCATGTATGGTAGGCCAAGTGGTATGATCGAGTGTAGCGAGAAGGTTGAAGGAAAAGGGAGTAAGAAATTCTTTCCTAGGAAGTAGTATTTGAACTGGGCTTTATATAGTGAATGAGGCCAAATGACAAGAGAACAAGCTTTTATCAGAAATTGGAGATTTATTTTGTGGGGATACACTAGGTTCAGTAATAACATTCAGCTCCATATCCTTCAGCTTTTCCACTTCTAGATGTAGATGCAGCCCCTGGAGTTCAGCATAATGACATTGAGGCCCAATGAAATTATCAGGCATTATGTATAGGAGTTAGGCCTTATGAGGAAGGGAAGTGGACACAAAAATGTTAAGAAACGGCAACAGCTTCCTGCAACCTTTAAAGAAACATGAGATTCACTTTGTCACAGTGTCTCCCAAGTAGTATGGTTGACTAACAGGTGATGGAGACTGTAATATCTTTCTCTTTGAGAAAGCTTTTTCCACCATTATCTCAAGCTTCCTGGGAAGGAATGTCTATTTGTTATCTGTTTCCTTGTCTCAGAGTATTTCAGAATATATAGGAAGCCCCAGGCCTGGTGGCCTAACAGTCACCTACGCAGAAGTCCTGACTTGGAGCATCATATCCATTCCAGAGGGTGTCTGCTTCCACTTCCCACTTTTGCATAACAGTAACCTTCACTTCATTCATAATTCAGACAGTTATTGAGTGACTATTCAGTTCCAGGCACTATGCTAGGTTCTAGGTATATAGTGGTGAGCAAGATAGAGTACCTGGTTGCTTATGGAGCAATAGTGTTTCAGACTGTGTAGTACTAGTGTATATGTGTATTAAGAGATCTGCAGAATAAAATAGATATTCTGGAGACAAAGCAATGGGGAAGTGAAGGATTATTCAATCAGTGGTTCTCTAGTAACTGGTTAACCATTTGGAAAAAATAAAGTTAGAGCCTCACTTTACAATATACTCAATTTCTATATAGATTAAAGATTACATTGTAAAAAGTAAAAGCACAAAACAGTTTTAAAAAAGAATAAAGGTGACTGGTTATCTAATCTCAGGGTGGAGAGTACTAGTAAATAGGCAGAACCAAAAAAGAAAATATGGACACATCTGGCCACATAAAATGCCAACACTATAAATACAATTTAAAAGGCACGTAAAAGAATGTTTGCAACAATATTTGCAATATAAAAGGATACAGAAGATAAGACAGGTGAACAGTAGAATAAAATGAATACAGATTTGGACAAGTTTCAAAATATACAAAAATCTCCAGTAAAGTAAAAAATGTTCAATCTCATTAATAATAAAAAAATGGGAAAGTAAAATTATACCTCTTAAATTAGTGAAGTATTGTTTTAATTTCGTTTTGTTTTAAAAGATAATTCCAGGGGTGGGTAGGACTTGCATTTTAATATGCTGGTGGTGGGAGCAGAAATGTTACAACTTTCTTGGTGGGCAATCTGGTGATAATTGTCAAGAGTCTTTAAAATATTCAAATTCTTCAACTAGAAATTTTAAGAAGTATATATCTTATGGTATATAAAATTGAGATACTCGTGAAGATTTATTTCCAGATGTTCATTACAGCAAAGTTTAATATAAAAAGCTAGAAACAATTTAAGTATTCAATAATATAGAAATTATTAAATATAGTACATCCATATTTTCAAAATATTAATAAAGTCATTCTAAAAATATTTAAATACGTGGTGGTAAAAATGTTTAATGATGTGGTGATATGTAATGTTTAAAAAAAAAGCCCAGCATTTGAAACTGTTCAGAATTGTCTCAGTGTTATAAACACAAATACCTATAGCTCATCACATATACATATACACTCCAAAAAGTTGGTTTACACATGATTTTTGATTTGCTTCCTTATAGTTCCACAAACAATATTTCTGTTATCAGAAAAACAGTGGACGATATATAGTTTATGAGCATTTGCAGGCTCTAACAGTTTAGTACAAGAAAATATTTAGCTCTCCCTAGTTTGTACACACTTCTTCCTTCCCTACCAGTACCTGAGCTGCCAGCCCGTTGTGGATGGGCCAAGGACTGATTGTGTTGGTAAGCAAATGTCATGTCACCTCTTTGGTGGTGCCTTATTTCCCCTACTCTCCCCCAAAAGAAAGTATTTAAATCACTTTGCATTGTCTGAACTATAGTGTATGAACTATAGTGTACAGGTCCACAAAATGAGTGGTTTGGACTAGATCTCTCAGGTATTTTTCAGCTTTGAAGTTTTAGCATAGAATCTTCTACAAGGTGGTGATGGAATAAAATGCAGTGAATTGCTATCTGCTTATGCATTAATTCATGAGAAAGAAGCCATTGCAATAGTCAACTAATTTTACATACTCATTTAATTTTCACAACAACTCTGTCATGTAGGTATAGTTTTCTTCCTCAGTTTACAGATGATGAAACTGAGGCAGAAAGAGGAAAAGTGACTTACCTAAGGTGACAGTTCATGAATGGCTGACCGGACATTCAAGTTGAGGCAGTCTGGCTCTGGAGTGCATGCTCTTAATCACTATGTCATGCTGCTTTCACTGTGGTTATCACAGGTCTGGGGTGTTCCAATTTCAAATATTCTCTCCTATTGTCTTTGTAAACCAATAAAATGTCTGAAAAACCCAAGTATTTAGTTATCTAAAGTTCATATTCCACATGCCTTATAGTCGGAAACAGCCACAATATCTTGGTTCACGTTCACATATTTGTCCATATTTTAGGCCCAGATCTCATGGTAACCATCTATTTCACTTGTGAAGTTGAAGCCTTGCTAGGGATACCTGCAAGTATTTTTCAAGGCTGTGTGGGCCAGCAAATGTGTGAAAAAAGTGCTAGAATGAGGCAGGATTAAAGGATTCAGGAATACCCTCTTAGCTTCCACTTAAGGCTGAGTAGAGATTTGGTTGCCAGGTATTTTTTTCTGCTGCCCTCAGGCCCCCACACTGCTGCTGGAGGGGCCTTTCTCACTTGTTGTGCCATGCAGTTAGCTTAAACGTGAAGTCGTTCCTAATTATTACCACAGCAGGGTCTTGGGGAATAGCTAGGGCAAAAGGAATGACACTTTTGCCTGAGAATAGGGGCCCACCTCCTGCCTGCCAAGAACCTCATATAAACTGAGGGTCAATCTGGTATGAGGGAATGCACGGAGGCAGGGTAGATACCAAAGGAAGTATCTTATTTTTAGCCTTTGGGAACCTCAGGCCCCACCACCTTCGGGTTGAATAAGCACCCTGCTTAACAGGCTCTGCCTCCATCCAGTCCATTTCACATTTCCCATGTGGGGTAATTATTATCATTAACAAGTTACATTTTGTATTTTACAGTTTACAAGGTGCTTTAAACTTGCACTGTCTCATTTGATCTTCACAACAAACCTGTGAAGCAGGTGATATTATCCACATTTTACAGATGAATAAAGAGGTTTCAAGAGGTCCAGAGTATAGTGGCAGAGCTGGCACTTTTATGAAAGTCATCAGACTTTCTATGCACCTTAGGAGAGAATGGGGACTTAGAGAAATACTTAGAGAAATATCAATATTTGTCTCAATGTGTCCTTTGGGGGTAGGTAGCAGTAATTCCTAATCTCTGATATATACATCAGAATCATCTGGGGAAGGTTTAAAAAATAAAGATGCATGGACCTTACCTCAGATGTAACATAATATAATCACCAAGCCTGGGTACATGGCATATGAATTTTGGGAAAAAGCTCCACAGTAAATTCTGATGTATATCAAAGCTTAAAAATCACTTGTGGAAAAAAAAAAATCACGTGTGTTCAGTTCTTCTAAATGTATCAGAATAGCCTGATGAAATCTCATACCCATCAAAGCAAAGTATTGCCTTGGAGAAAACTAAGGCACTAGTTTTCTAGTTGCTGCCTCCTCTCCAGGTATTTCTAATCTGGTTGGGATGAGATGTGTATACAGGAAGAGACTCAACACCATGAGACATATGTACCAACATCTAAGACCTGAGTAGTCAGTATCAGAGTACCAACATGAGAGGTAGGGGGGAGGGGTAGAAAGTGGGGCAGACACTCAATGAGACCAACAGCCTCAAAGAGCAAAATGTTGGTAGGTCTTCATGAAGTCTATTTGATCTGGCAATGGAGAGCATTTCTGGCAGAGGTAGGAAAGGAAAAAGAAGGCACGTTTGGGTCAGTGAGGTGACCAGTTTCGCCAGAGCAAAGCATTCATGAGCAAGGTGTGGCAGATAAAGCTTCTCAGGTAGGCAGAGGCTATATTGTGGACAGCTTTCCCTGCCAGTCTGAGGAACTTCAAATGTGTTGCAGCACTGATCCCCTAAGCAGTGGGGAGACATTAGGGGTTTTAAAGGAGAATAATGTAATCAGAGTTTTGTTTTTTAATACAAAGATGAACCCAGTGGACTTGTGCAAAAGTTTGGGAAGGGGAACAAGCAGAGGAATCAGGAAGCTAATGAAGTAGCCAGGTGTTAGGTGATAAGGGTCTGAACAAAGGTGGTAGCGTTAAGAATGGAAAGTTAGGATCAGGTTCTAAAAACAAGTGTGGAAGAACTTAACAGGGTTGAATGTTTCACTTGGGAGGCACTATAGTAATAGTCTCTGGAACCAAATTTCCTGGGTTCCAATCCTTTTTTTTTTTTGGCTATGCCGTGTGGCTTGTGGGATCTTGGTTCCCCGACCAGGGATTGAACCTGGGCCCTCAGAAGTGAGAGCTCAGAGTCCTAACCACTGAATCACCAGGGAATTCCCTCCTGGGTTCAGATCCTAATCCTGCCCCTTAACTGTGTAACCACAGGCAATAACATTTGTGCCTTGGTTTTCTTACCTGTAAAATGGATCTAATAGTAATATATACCTCAAAGATGTGAGGATTAAATGAACTTGCATACATTATTTAGAATGTTACCTGGCTCGGTAAACAGCTAGCTATTGGAAGGAAAGAAACTGGGTTCCATGGGTAGCACTTAGTATCACAGCTGTCTGGAATGTTCTCTGCTTTCAGAGCGTGACCTGTTGGCGAGCCAAGTTTATGGAGGCCTTTTTTTCCCATGTTCTACGTGGGACCATTGATGTGTCTTCTGACAGGCGTCTTTGTGACCAGCGCTTCTCACCTCTCCTGCATAGCTCCCGCCATGTCCGGCAGCTCACCATCTGCAACATGCTGCAGGGTGCGACTGAGCTGGTGGCTGAGCCCAATCGCAGGGTTCTGGAGACCCTGGCCAGTTCCCTGCACACCCTCAAGTTCCGCCACCTGCTTTTCTCTGATGTGGCTGCTCAGCAGTCACTTCGGCAGCTGTTGCATCAGCTTATTCACCATGGGGCTGTCAGCCAGGTGTCGCTGTACTCCTGGCCTGTACCTGAGTCAGCCCTTTTCATTCTTATCCTCACCATGAGTGCTGGCTTCTGGCAGCCAGGCCCCGGTGGCCCACCCTGCCGCCTCTGTGGAGAGGCCTCCCGAGGCCGGGCCCCATCCCGAGATGAAGGGTCCCTCCTGCTGGGCTCACGCCGGCCTCGCCGGGATGCTGCTGAGCGATGTGCTGCAGCCCTGATGGCCTCCCGGCGGAAGAGTGAAGCCAAGCAGACGGCCAGAGGTGCACCTGCCGCTCGGGTAACACGCCGGAGCACACAGGAGAGCCTGACAGCAGGCGGGACAGACCCTAAGAGGGAGCCGCTCCCTCCAGCCACTTCCCATGAGGCTCCTGGCACCAAACGCCCACCCTCTGCTCCAGCCACCACCTCCTCTGCCTCTGCTTCTTCTTCCACATCCTCATCTAAACGGGCTCCAGCTAGCTCAGCCCCACAGCCTAAGCCCCTAAAGCGTTTTAAGCGAGCTGCAGGGAAGAAGGGTGCTCGCACCCGTCAGGGGTCTGGTGCTGAATCTGAAGACCTATATGACTTTGTTTTCATTGTGGCGGGTGAGAAAGAGGATGGGGAAGAGATGGAGATCGGGGAAGTGGCTTGTGGAGCACTGGATGGATCAGATCCCAGTTGCCTGGGGCTTCCAGCACTGGAGGCCTCCCAAAGATTCCGCAGCATTTCCACCTTGGAGCTCTTCACGGTTCCACTCTCCACAGAGGCGGCTCTGACACTGTGCCACCTGCTGAGCTCCTGGGTGTCTCTGGAGAGCCTCACACTCTCCTATAATGGTGAGTGCCCTGGAGGGGCAGGGGTTGGGTCTCCCAGCAGCACCAGCTGTGTGCCCAACCCTGTGGAGGGGAATGGGGGTATGATCAGGAAGCTGCCTTCTCACAGGGAGGCAGAAGGCACACACATGATATAGTGGCAGACTGTCGGTGCTAGAGAAGATGAACACAAGGTCTACAGGCTTGATTTAGTTGGAAGCAGGGGTTCCTGAGGGACAATGAAAATCTGAAGAATGAGTCTACCTTAGATATGGTAGGCAAACCAAGGACAGGTGGGAGAATATAGTGTATACAGGGCCAACCAGGACTGAGGTTGGATCTCACTAATCATACCAAAGCAGCTATATAAAAAGGTGTGGGATACCTTTTTAAAAAAAAAATCAGACCAGCAACCTGCAAAACAGCCCTCAGTTCTTTCCCATCTGGTTGTGCCCAGCTAGCCAAATTTCAGTTCTGGCTAAATCCAGCAATCTGCCTAGGTTGCTGAACACTGCTAGAGAAAGTCACACAACTGCAGATTGGTGCTACTATATACATTCATGGTCATCATCCTCATATGAACCCTGTCTGCAACATCAGTTCCATTCCTACCCTACCACTTCAAACCCTTCTTTTCCTCTCAGCAGATGACCACCTACTTCACAGAAAATAGAAGCCATCACACATGAACTCCTTCAACATGTTAACCAACCTAGAAACTCCTACACCTGCACTCTTCCTTTCTTCCTTCATCACAATGGGAGAAATGGCTGCCCTATCTAAGGCTAACTCTTCTGCCTGTGCTCTGGATACATAACCTCTTAACTCCTTAGGAAAGCACATTTTTCAAATGCCTCAATAAGAGCTAACTTTTATATACTGCCTACTCTGCATCTGGCATATTTTAAATATTCTTTTTTTTAAAATTATTTTATTTATTTATTATTTTTGGCTGCATTGGGTCTTCATTGCTGCACGCGGGCTTTCTCTGTTGCGGCGAGTGGGGGCTACTCTTTGTTGCGGTGTGAGGGCTTCTCACTGCAGTGGCTTCTCTTGTTGCGGAGCATGGGCTCTAGGCGCGCAGGCTTCAGTAGTTGTGGCTCGAGGGCTCTAGAGCGCAGGCTCAGTAGTTGCGGCACACGGGCTTAGTTGCTCCGCGGCATGTGGGATCTTCCCGGACCAGGGCTTGAACCCGTGTGCCCTGCATTGGCAGGCAGATTCTTAACCACTGCGCCACTGGGGAAGCCCCTTTAAATATTCTTTAACTAATTTAATCCTTACAATTCTGAGGTCAAGTGACTTGCCCAGGATAAGTTAGTAAATTGTAGAGCTAGAATTCAAACCCAGGTAACCTGGCTCCAGAACTCATGCTTATAAACCACTTAATGCTGCCTCTCTTCTCTCAGTCAGGTATCCACCAAAAACTACCACCACCACCTCCATCTATTCCATTTATTAACTGTCCTATTCTTCCATGCCCTTCAGAGACAACCTTAAGAGTCATCTGTGCCCTCTTCTCTCACAGCCACTCCAGCCTTGCTTCCACCCTGTCTACTGCATCAAGGACCTCGAGGTGACCAACGTCATCCTTGTTGCTAAGTCCAATATATACCTTTCAGTCATCTTAAATTAATTCTCGGCATCATCTGCTATTAAGTATTGTCTTCTTCGTGAAATAGTCTCATTTCTACTACCTCAAAATTTTCTGAGTTTTTTTTTCCTCCCTTTCTGGACATTACTTCTCTCTTAATGTTCAGAGAGCCTCAAAACTCTCCCAGTTTACACATGCTTACTGGACTTCGTTTCAAAGACCAACTATGCTGAAGACACCCCCATTTTATGACATTAGCCCAGATCCTCCTCCTAAACTCCAGACCTATTTATCCATCTGACAACTAGATATCACAGGATTCATAAACCACACTCCCCAACCTGAATGCGTCTTCTTCCTTCTAAACAGACCTTCCTTCTGTTCTCAGTGACATCACAGATTCAGTTGCTCAAAAAAAGCCTGGATTCTCTTACGCCACATATATTTGGCTACCAGGTGGTACAATCTCTCAGATTCATTTATCTCCACATTCTTAATTCAGACTACCATTACCTCTCATCTGGATTCACCATTTCAGCAGTTCCTTCTGACTCCATACACACCATACAACTCATTTTTTACACTGCAACCCAAGCATTTTCAAAACTGCAAATCTGTCAATCATCTAAAAATTCAACGGCTTCTTGTCACTGTATGTTTTTACTTAGAGGGCCATTCATGTTCTTACCCTGCTTACCTCTATAGTTGAATCGTCCCTCCCTCATACTTTACACACCAGCCACATTGAGTATTTCTCAGTTCTTGGAACCTGCCACTCTTTCTCCTTCAGGTCTTGATATATGCCAAGTTCACTCTGCCAGTCACTCCTCCTCCTTTTAGCCTCTCTTTTATGTTCTTTAGGACTCAGCCAGAGAGTCTTTACTGACGAAAGCTAAATTGGGTGTTAAGTACCCATCCTTTTACTTCCACAGCACTCTACTTCCCCAGTCCCCATCATCTGCTTTTGTTATCAGGCTGTATAGGCAGGAACAAGATCTGCTGCTCATGACTACCTAGCAGAAAAACAAGCTTACCAGGTGCTTACCATGGGTAAGGTTTAGTTGAATGAATGAATCAAAAGGAGTCTGCTCAGTCCAAGGAGAGAGAAAGGTGTGGCTTCCAAGGAATTATTTGCTCTGTGGCATTAAGCAACTGCCCTAACCTTCCTGGATCCTACTCCCTTCTGTGGGATGTGGTTATCGTTTTCAGCCCTATTCCCACCCAATGAATTTAAAAGTATTCCCTATTGGATCACTGTCACTCTCCTGCTTAGTTTTCAGATGTTCCCCATGACCTATAGGAAAAGTCCAGAGATCTCTGCTGCTGTCTGGGCCCATCAATCAGCTAGCAGCCACATGCTGTCCCACCACATCCTATCTTCTGTTTTGTGACTCTGCCCTGACTGATGTTTGAGGGCATGGCCCAGTAGAGGCGGCATCAGTAAGCTGGTTACCTGAGGAAAAAGCAAGACAATGGATGAATAGCTGAGAATGATTTAAAATAATCTGAGCCAAAGCTCAGATTTGGTAGTTATCAACAGAAATATTTGGAGTTGTATCTGAGTATTACCCCTACTGATACTCCCACATGACTGACCCAATCTCTTTCCTGCCATAGGCCTGGGCTCTAATATCTTCCGCCTGCTAGATAGCCTGCGGGCCCTGTCAAGCCAGGCTGGATGCCGCCTCCGTGCCCTGCATCTCAGTGACCTGTTCTCACCACTGCCCATCCTGGAGCTGACACGTGCCATTGTGCGAGCCCTGCCCCTGTTGCGGGTCCTCTCTATTCGTGTCGACCACCCTAGCCAGAGGGACAACCCTGCAGTACCAGGGAATGCAGGGCCCCCTAGCCACATAATTGGGGATGAGGAGATACCAGGTGAAGTACTATGCGCGTGTGTCTATCTCCACAGACGTGTGCAGGTCTATTTGTGTGGGGAAGGCAAAAGATCTCTAATCCAGGCCAGTCACCACACATTCCTGGCTTATCTGTAATTTGTTGCCTTTAGAGCCCGTTCTTAAAGATAACCATGGGTTGGATAGATCCCAGACCAACACTAGCCCCGTAGGGAGTGACTATGGCAGATCTGTCTCCAGAAAGGGGTCTGAACCAAAACAGACCTGACCGTTAGACTAGATTGGGTCCCCATGCTGTATGTCCCCTTAGTTCCTGCATGTCTCATATGCCACCATGCTGCATACCCTACTTGTGTCCGATTAGTTGTGTTCTTGGATTAAAAGCACCGTTAAGGACAAGGACTAAATCGTATATTAGCATACTGCCTCGCATATAGTAGGCACTCAAGGACAAGTAGACGAATAAATGATTTTTCAGTGAATCCTTTAAGGACAGGATGGGACCTGCAATGGGAGAGAAGTAGCAATGGCCAGCTGTAATCTTCTCTCCCTACCATATCCAGAAAACTGCCTGGAACAGCTGGAGATGGGATTTCCACGGGGAGCCCAGCCAGCCCCACTGCTCTGCTCTGTACTGAAGGCCTCAGGTTCTCTGCAGCAGCTGTCCCTGGATAGTGCCACCTTTGCCTCTCCCCAAGATTTTGGGCTTGTGTTGCAGACACTCAAAGGTAGGACCCAGTTAGAATGGTAAAGGGAAAATAGAAGGGGACTTTGCATTGTTCTTTGAGAACACTAAGGTCCATAAACTTTCCCGATCCAGAGTACAACCTAGCTCTGAAAAGGCTGAGCTTCCACGACATGAATCTGGCTGACTGTCAGAGTGAGGTGCTGTTTTTGCTCCAGAATCTGACTCTTCAAGGTAAGTTCATCCAGAGCCTGGGGCATTCGTGGGTCCTCACTGCAGATCTGCCACGGTCTCACTGAAGGAGCAAGCCACTGTTCTTTTCTTGGCCTTATGTCAACTATAAAATGATCACAGAACCTGCATCACCTTCCTTCTAAAGGGTCCCCTACTCAACTCTTCCTATACTAAACATGGGAAATTACTCACTTGGAGAGTGCTTCACCTAAAAGTTTTTCTTACCTTCCAGTGGCTGACAAATGATGGTGGTGGGAAGGGATAAATGTGCTGCCAGGAGCCCCCTCATAGACTTGTAGCTAATGCCCACCCCTGCATAGAAGGAAGTGTATGGAGGTCTGTGCAGAGAGCCTCCCCTGTAGGCTCAATCTCTGGTTTGAATACTGACTTAGTTGCAGCCTTGCTTGGGGTTTTGGACAAATTATTTTCTCCTTCTGGGACTCTGTAAAATGCTCATATACCCCTTGCTAAGGCCCTGGGGCCGGAGGGGCAGCACCAGTTCTCATGCTGCCATCAGAACTTATTCCACTTTCTCTTGACAGAGATTACCTTCTCCTTCTGCCGTCTGTTTGAGAAGCGCCCGGCCCAATTTCTGCCTGAGATGGTTGCTGCTATGAAGGGCAACTCCACACTGAAGGGCCTCCGGCTGCCAGGGAACCGCCTGGGTGGGGGCAGGGCCCTGAGGAGGGAGAGGGGGAAGGAGCCAGTCCTTTGACCTAGAAATTCAGTGGGTGAAGGCATACACCTCTCCACTGGGAAGACGGGGGTTGGGATATAGTTGTGCTGGGGCTTTAGGAGTCTGGGCTTCTCCCCAGCCAGAACTGGATTGGGATACCCTTGTTCCCTGTTCTTGGGTAGAGGTGATGAGTATTTCTCCCCTTCTCCCCAGGGAATGCTGGCCTACTGGCCCTGGCAGATGTATTCTCAGAGGATTCATCCTCCTCTCTGTGTCAGCTGGATATCAGGTACATGTGGGTGTAGGGAAGGTGAAGGGAGGGCAACGACAAGGGATGGAGCTGCAGGGACACAGACCAGGGATTAGTTGACTCCTGGGTGTCTAATCCTTCTCACCCCTACCAGTTCCAACTGCATCAAGCCAGATGGGCTTCTGGAGTTTGCCAAGCGGCTGGAGCGCTGGGGCCGTGGGGCCTTTGGTCACCTGCGCCTCTTCCAGAACTGGCTGGACCAGGATGCAGTCACAGCCAGGGAAGCCATCCGACGGCTCCGCGCCACCTGCCATGTGGTTAGCGACTCGTGGGACTCATCCCAAGCCTTCGCAGATTATGTCAGCACCATGTGATGGGCCCATGCCTCACAGGCCCATACTCAGTACCATCAGCTTGCAGGGGCTGAGGCATGGGCTGCCCAGAACTCCCAACCACCAATTCTATCTTTCTCTTTCTGTCACCTTTTTTCTCTTTCTTCCTTTTGCCCTTGCACTGAGGTCTTGGACGCCTTGATGGGGCCCAGCAAAGGCATTCCCACAACTGGGTTTAGAGCCTTTGGGCTCCTTACTCAGTACCCTGGGCCAGGAGGTCACAGTGGTCATTAATCACTGAGGACAGACCCCACCCCCTTCCCTGCCCCAGGGTTCCTGCTTTCCCTCCTCAAGCAGTTACCCAGGCTTTAGTGAAGTGTAGGAGTGCCCACTACCAGGCCTCTCCTCTACTGGGCTCACCATGCTGCTCCCAGGCCTCAGTCCCTTTCATACCTTTATTCCTTTCTTTTTTTTAACCAAAAAAGTTTTTCTTATAAAATAAATTTTGGGCAAACATCATGCAGCCCTTCTTGATGATTTTTCTCTCAGAGAACAAAATTCAACAGTGCCCTATGGGGCAGGGAGCCCCCTTTCCCCAACTTCTTCCTCTTAACAGCTACACACCAGACCAGCTGGTTATCAGTGGAGGCCCTGCTGCTCCTCATGGGAATGCTGGTGGAAGACGAAGGTGATGGCAGTGGAAGCAGCATCCCAGGCAGCCTGGAGTACCTCATCCTTGAGCCCCCGCTTATCAGTGCTATGGTTCCACTGAGCCAGGTCTGAGGTGCAGTCAGAACCATCAGGGGGTGGCCAGACCTGGTGGTTGTTGACACAGCGGTGGCAGCGCAACCTGCGGGCAGAGGACAGAGCTGTGGTTACTGTAGATCCCATCTCCATGCTGTGTAGGGTGTTCAGAGGTAATGGCCAGCAGGGCACTTCACCCACCTGTCATGTGTGTCACTGGGGCTAGCCTCATCCAGGGTAAACAGCTCCTTCAACTCGCCTAGAGAGAAGTGCCGCTCCACATCCTGCTCCTCGTCCACCACACAGCTGCTCAGTGCCTTCTTGTGGCTCTGACGCTGAAAGATCTTCTCCTCAATGGTTCCTGCCTGGGGGTGGGGGGTAGGGGTGGAAGCCAGGGCTAAGTCACCTCCAAACATAGGGGGCAGGAAAACCCAGGGGTTGAAACTATAGCCACCCAAGAGAAGGGGAGATGAATGAGAAGAGTCTTGCAGCAATAACTCTGTTCATCTAAGCCAGCGGTCCGCAACCTTTTTGGCACTAGGGACTGGTGGTTTCATGGAAGACAATTTTCATACAGACTGGTGACGGGTGGATGGGGGGGTGGGGAATGGCTCAGGTGGTTAACACGAGCAATGGGGAGCTCCACATGAAGCTTTGCTCACTTGCTGCTCACCTCCTGCTGTGCGGCCCAGTTCCTAACAGGCCGTGGACCAGTTCTAGTCCCCAGCCCAAGGGTTGGGGACCCCTGATCTAAGCCCATTTTCCCAGTCTATCTTTTGGGAATATGACTTGTGCATGTCTGCCCACCCAGGATATTTTCTGTGCCAATGGAGGATTCCAGGGCCTCGCTAAATTTCTTCAGGGTGGGCTGAGGTTTGTCTGCAGCAGCAGATCTCCACACCAAGTCCAAATCTCACTCACTCAAGTAAATGTCCTTTGAGTATCCTATGCCAGGCCCTGTGCTAATGCCAGGATACAAAGAAGAATCCAATATGATCCTTATTCTTAAACTCATAGACTACTGCGGGAGAGAGAGACATATAATTGGTACAATGATAGAAATCTGTATAGGATACCCAGGGACCCACAAGAGGGATGGTGGAATGGAATAATGTTGAAAATCTTGAAAGTAAGGATTATCCTTGAGCTGAATCTTGAAAAATGAATAGATGGTTTACAAGGAAAGAGAGAAGGCATTCCACGTGTAAGAACAAAACCCATAAGCCTGGCCTATTAGAGGACTGTGAGGAGTCTGGCCTGTCTAGAGGATGGTAGGAGTACAGTATGTAAGAGCTGGGACTAAGAAAGCCCCATACTGGAGAAACTTGGATGCCAGGCTAAAGAGCTTGGCCTTGTCTTGGAAGTGAAAAGCAAAGTTAGAATTTTTGGAAAGCTCATTCCAGAAGTAGTTGTGAAGAATGCGTTATGATAAGACCAAAGGTAAAGAATTAGGGAGTCAGATGACTATGATTTTAGTATGGAATGGAGAGGAAGGTTAGATTAAGGAAATTTTGAGAAGGTAAAATCAATGGTATAATTAGAATCTGGTTAGGAAACAGAATGGTCCAGTAGGATGATATCCAGATTTGGGTTGGGTGGATAACAGAGCCATTAAATGACAAAATTCAGAAGGGGATACTCGTAAGACATTTAAGTAGAAATATACAGTAGGTGATGGAAATATGGGTCTAGAACTCAGGTAAGAGATCTGGGCTAAAAAGTTAATTAGAGACTTGTCAATATAATGAGTGCATATAATCACAGCGGTAGGAAAACCAGAGTGGAGTTTCCAAAGAGAAAAGAATTTTAAGATTTGTAGCCAACAGTGTCAGATATACAAAGAAGAAAAATCAAGAGTCTCTTGTTTTAGCAATTAGGAAGCCAATACATCGAAAGCAGGTTCAGTGGCATAACTGGTGAGATAAGTGAATAGGAGATGAGATGAAGTAAATCTGTAGGCTCTGGAAAAATCTGACAGTGAATGAAAAGTAACCCAAGGTAGTCACTGCAATAGGACAGAGGGTTGAGAAACTTGTTTTTAAGGTGAGAGCTACTTGACAATGTTTACAGACTTCAGGGAAATAAAGGATAAACTGATCAACTAAGAAAGGAAAGGATAGGAAAAGGGTCTAGAGCAGAGCTGGAATGATAAGCCTCGAACAGAGAGGAAGGAAATGATTTTCCTTTGAGAATGGAAGGGAAGAGCAGGTGTAAAGACTGACAGAGAGAGGAAGTTAGGCAAGAGAATTTAAGCTTGGTAGCCTACATTTTCTCTGTGAAGTAGAAGACAAAGTCTCTCCAGAAAGAAGGAAAGACAGGGCCAGGTAGGAAGCTTGAGGAAAATGGTGAAGGCTTGAAGTAGCTGGTGAAGGAAATGAGATATGGCCCCGCTCAAAATGGACAATTAATCTGTGGTAGCGCCAATCTGTAAACGCAAGCTGTATCTGGCGCAGAAGCTGAAGCTGAGAACAGCTATAAGGATCCACATGGAGTAGGTATTAGGAGAAGAGTGGCTGAAAGGATGCACGGTGAGGATCAGGCTGAATAGAAAGGGAAGCCAGACTGGGAGGAGCTGGGGTGGGGGTAACTAGGGACATGAGGTTGAAACAGATATAGGAGGTATGAGAAAGCTGGAAGGACAGGAAATGAGAGTAGAATGATAGGTATTAATTAAAGTTCTGGGTACTGTGTAGTTTGGGTACTGTTACAAGTTCCATACTGTGGCCTTTGGAATAATGAGAGTAAAAAAATGAGGGGGAGGACTTCCCTGGTGGCACAGTGGTTAAGAATCCGCCTGCCAATGCAGGGGACATGGGTTTGAGCCCTGGTCCGGGAAGATCCCACATGCCACGAACCAACTAAGCCCGTGCTCCACAGCTACTGAGCCTGCGCTCTAGAGCTCACGAGCCACAACTACTGAGTCCGCATGCCTAGAGCTAAGCTCTGAAACAAGAGAAGCCACCGCAATAAGCCTGTGCACCACAACAAAGAGCAGGCCCCACTCACAGCAACTACAGAAAGCCCGCAAGCAGCAATGAAGACCCAACAACGAAGACCCAATGCAGCCAAAAATAAATTATTTTATTTTTTATTTTTTTAAAAGGGACTTCCCTGGTGGTGCAGTGGTTGGGAATCTGCCTGCCAATGCAGGGGACACAGGTTCGAGCCTTGGTCCGGGAAGATCCCACATGCTGCAGAGCAACTAAGCCCGTGCGCCACAATTACTGAGCCTGCGCTCTAGAGCCCGGGAGCCACTACTGAGCCCGCGTGCCACAACTACTGAAGCCCACGCGCCTAGAGCTTGTGCTCCGCAACAAGAGAAGCCACTGCAATAAGCCCGCTCAACACAATGAAGAGTAGGCCCCGCTCACCACAACTAGAGAAAGCCCGCACGCAGCAACAAAGACCCAAGGCAGCCAAAAATAAATAAATAAAAAATAAAGTTAAAAAAAAAAATGAGGGGGAGTTAAAGAGGTCATTAGAGATGAAGTCAAGGAAACGTGAAGGCCAGAGTGCTGGAAAATTGCATGGTCCTTGAAGTCAGCCAGGATGATAGCTGGATTTGGGGAAGAAATGAAGACTGAACTGGTATCCAAAGTTATTGATGAATTAGGTGAACAGCAGAAGGTAGATGACTGTAGCAAGGAAAAGAGGGTAGTCAAGACAACATGAGCTTCAGAAGAGGTACTATAGGATGGATGGTCTGACTGATCACTGAGAACTTGGAGAATGCCAATACCACTTCTTAGCCCCGTGGGACACTGGGTGTGAAAAGACTACAAGGCAAGCGGCACGGACGAAATCAGGTGTAAGAGAAATCAAGTGTCCTGTGAAAAGGATGAGGCCACAGGGGAGTTTGTTAACTACTGCACAGGCATCCAGAGGGCATAGTAAGAAGGATCTGAGGAACAGGGTGGTGAGAGAGGGAGAGAAAAGAAGAATAAAGAGCTCCAGGCTAAGCCCATAGCCTGGCCACTGTTACGGGCAGAGGGGCCAAAGAGAGGCAATAAGAAACAACCCAAGGTGGTCCTGAAAGTCTTATTCCACGACCCACACCTACGCTGACCATTATCACCATCCTTACAGAGAGCAGGCGATAGATATAGCAGGTCTTCTTTTGACCATCACGCCAGACCCGGGCCATGGCTTGTTCATCATTGGCTGGGTTCCAGTCAGGGTCAAACATGACCAGTCGGTTAGCCCCAATGAGATTGAGGCCACAGCCCCCAGCTTTGCTGCTCAGCATGAAGACAAAGTCAGGACTCTGGAAAGAGAAGAAGGAGAAAAAGAACCACTTACAGCCCAAACTAAGAATCTTGCTCAGCCCAGCCAACTGTTCTCTCATGTGCAGACCAATTGTGAGGACCACCAGTTTGCCTACCTACCAGCCAGTTTACCAGCCCACAAGGTCAGTTCCCAGTACAGTCATCACCAACCAATCAGCCTAACCCTGCCACACCCACCAGAAAAAAAAAAGTCAAGAGAGACCTAAAGCCGAGCCCCTTTGTAGATTCTCTGTCAACCCTTAGTTCTGATGTTATTGCATTAGTGGTGTGGGGACAGGAGCTGTGCACTTACGGACGGATTGTTGAAGCGCTCCACAACCTTGGCTCGCTTCTTAATGGACATTGTGCCATCCAGGCGAACATATAAGTACCTGAAGGGGAATCCAAAGATCAAATCATGAAGGAAGCAGAGCCCCCTTGGAGCCAGAGCTACTGAGGAGACTGAACTAACCATGCTTGAAGGCTGTTCATATACAGCCTGAAACCCTAAACTCCCAAAGGGAGTAGCAGGGAGCTAAGGGCTAGGACTGTCCTGTGGAGTATGTGAAGGACAAAGGACTATTCTGCTTGGAGATGGAGTTATGGCCATTGCAGCAATAAGGGAACAGACATCTTCTGGAAAGTCCCTCCTGCATCCACATCTTGGTCCATATCCACCAATCAGAACACCTACTTTTCCTAGGGGTACAGTAGGAGAGGTACCCCTTTGACAGCTCTTCCCTACCTTCGGGCCCGGCAGAGTTTCTCAAAGAGGTCCAATGTCTGAGTGTAATTGGACACCAGCACTACTTTGTCACTGCTGCGACTTCTGGTCACCGCCAGAATGTAATCAAGGACCAGCATCTTACCTGGGGAGATCAACAACCATCAGCACCCAATGGGCCATCCCAATGGCCCAGGATTCTTACTCTTGATATCCTGCCGTGAGACAGAATAGATCTAGCACAAAGAGACAACCTCCCACCCCTCTTCCCAGAGGAGCCCAAAGACTGGTAGGAAAGGACTCACCTGACAGCTGAGGCTCTAGAGCCTTGGAGCTATACCCAGGGGGAAATATGTCCAAGGTACCTTCAAAGCCATCCTCTTCCTCCACACACTTGTCATAGATTAGAGCTGGATCTGAAAAAAACTCCAAAATGCCAGCTACATTGCTTTCAGAAGTTTCCACTTCAATGCTCATTAGAACGCCCTCTAGAAGCCTACCCAGACCTTCCTCAGCACCAGATTTGCTTGTTTCCAAATCCCAGTGTGCAGTCAGTGCCACCTGGGATCATGAGTGGACAATTTTGCTCACTAGTGTGTTCTGTGTTCTCCCAACAAGAGGCGAGCTATACCAGACAGGGAAAAGTTTGTTATTTTTCCCCCTGTCCAATATTTTATATGCATGTGTGTGTGTGCACACACTCACGCACAGTCCTATATATTCCAAGCATCAAGCATGGGTCAGGCAAAGGATAAGCTAAATTTTCCAAAGCAAAAGGTCTGGTTTAGAGTACACAATACATGAGCTCATGCCTTGTGGAGGCACAGAATTACATGTGGCCTCTATGAGGACTATGGACAAGTTTTAGTGAAGGTGGTTCAACTACCTTCCTTGCTCACTCTCACAGAGGACCCCGGCGCACGGATCCAACTCACGATTACATAGTTTCTTTAGTGAAGTGATGGAAGAAAGGGAAGACACACTCATCTTGCCCTCACACAACTCTTCTGCTGGCTTGGCCTGTCTCAAAAACCTCTTGTATAATTCAGTCTGAAGGGGTGTCAGCCTGAAAAAGAAAAAAAAAAGGAGCTGGGTCAGCAGGAAATGCTGGACCACACTTCTGCCCTCTAAGGACACACTGAGAGCCCAGCCATACCTCAGGGACTGAGCTTTTACCCACTCACTCCACACCCCTCAGTTGAGTTTAGTACCTACAACAAACCACCTGCTCGATCTTCACAGGCAGATATTTAGAAAGGATATCAGATGTCCTCCGTATCAGGCACCTGGGAGAACAAGATAAAAAGACAAGGGGCTGATAAAACTGCCACGCTAATACCGGAATAAAAGCTACCACCCAAAGGACCAAGACTGATTTTCTTTTGTAGTATCAAATGTCAGAAACCCATCAGCCCTATGGCTAAGATATCTATACCAGGGTCTCAGTCACGGGAACAGAGACCCTTTCAAACAGTCTAGCTCAGACGGACAACTCTCTCTTTGCCTTCAAAAGGTCAGCTGCCTTTCAAGAGAAGGCAGAGGTCTACTAAGCCTGGTCCTCTGACAGGGGAACTAAGCTGTAAACCACTGAGCCCTAATGGGAGTTTCTGCTTGCATTTGCTCAAATGCCTGCTGCCACACGGCCCAAGGTTCAATGAAAGTATGCCCATACTACCTGGCAGACCAGGAAGGACAGGATCAAGCACCTAAGCAGCAGCTCCTAAGAGCACACTGACTCTCCTTCCTGCCATCTTAACCTGAGAGGGAGGTGCCTGTTGGCAAAAGCAAGACTCTTCAGGAAGCAAATCATCAAGTACACATAACTACAACAGAGGACTCCAGAATGTACCTGCCCCTTGAGCTATGTGGCCCCCCTGGAGAGAGCCTTGTCAGCCTGGGAGCCATACCCATCCTTCAGATCTACTACGTGTCACAGAAAGCTATGGGACGTGGGAAGGGACGCCTGGTGCTTTAGGGGTGAGACTGAGAGGAAACTTCTGAAGTAATAACAATGCTCCAAGGGGTATTTTGCTCAGGAGGTCTAGCAACAGAAAAAAGCTTCCTCAGCAGGACGCTAAGCGGCACCAAACCAGACCACAGGGCCCAAGGTCAGGGAGAAAGCAGGGAATCAGCCTGCAAGACCCCTTCATTTATTCAGTGACTACTGTCAGGGCACAATCCCACTCTCTCAGGAGAATCCCAGACCTCAAGGCCAAGGCCACAAAGGATTGGCTTTGGATGGCTAAGGAGGCAATTCTGATGACCTAATGTGGGGGGGACCCAAAGGGAGGTACTACTGTCTAGCCCACACCCCATTACCTATTCACAATGCTGATGAGCTCCCGCAGTCGCTCCTCTCCTAGATGCCTATCTTCCTCACTGGCAGCTGCATCTCGACCCTTCAAAATTGGCAATTCAAAATGCTTCTTGAACTCCTGGGCAGTTCCTAAGCACAGGAGAAAAGGCATTAAGGAATATAGAAAAGTAATGACTTTCCCACTGCTAGTAACAGCAGACTACTTTGTCACAGACCAACCTTTTACTGAGAACAACAAAGCTGAACAAATTATAGGCAATTTCTGTTTGAATGGATCAGAGAGCTACCAAAGCAGCAAGGACTTGAAAGGCCAAATAATAAGATAGCAAGTAGATCAAAACCCAAATATATAACTAATTACATTAAATGTAAATGGACCAAATAATCCAATTGTCAAACTGGACATTTTTTTTTTAATAGCCCACCTATATACTGCTTATAAGAGATGAAGTAGCATGTACAATGAAGTACAAGACAGTCCTCAACTGGGACTTCCCTGGTGGTCCAGTGGTTAAGACTCCACGCTTCCACTGCAGAGGGCACAGGTTGGGGAACTAAAATCCCGCATGCCATGCAGCGTGGCCAAAACAACAACAAAAAAAACAAACAAAAAACAGTCCTCAACTTATTATGATGGTTTGACTTATGAATTTTCGACTTTATGATTGTGTGGAAGCAATATGCATTCAGTAGAAACTATACTTCAAATTTTTAATTTTCATCTTTTCCCAGGCTAGCAATATGAAATACCATACTCTCTCTTGATATTGGGCAGCAACAGTGAGCCACAGCTCCCAGTCAGCCACGTGATCATGAGGGTTAACAACCGATATACTTATAACCATTCTATGCCCATAAAATTATTCTGTTTTTCACTTACAGTACAGTATTCAATAAATTACATGAGATATTCAGCACTTTATTATAAAATAGGATTTGTGTGAAATGCTTTTACCCACTGTAGGCTAATTTAAGTGTTCTGAGCACATTTCAGTTAGGCTAGGCTAAGTTATGATGTTTGACATTAAATGCTTTTTTTCCTTCAAGGTGTACAATTATTTTATATGCCGCATACCACTTTATATTTTATGATTTTTTTTTTTTGGTTGGGATGCCCTGCCACATGGCATGCAGGATCTTAGTTCCCCGACAAAGGATCAAACCTGCACCCCTGCAGTAGAAGCACGGAGTCTTAACCACTGGAACACCAGGGAAGTCCCTTAAATGCATTTTTGACTTAAAATATTTTCAACTTACAATGGGTTTAGTGGCATAGAACCCCATCATAAGTTGAGGAAGATCTGTACTGATACTTGCTACAATATGGATGAACCTTCAAAGCATTATGCTAAGTATAAGAAGCCAAACACAAAAGGTCCCATATTATATGATTCCATTTATAGAAAATATTCACAATAGGCAAGTCCACAGAGACAGAAAGCAGACTGGTAGTTGATAGGGGTTGGTGGTAAGTGAGGATAGGGAGCAACTGTTTAATGAGTATAGGGTTTTGTTTTGGCCAGGAATTTAAAAGGTCAGGTACCTCACAAAAGAGGATCTCCAAATGGCCAATGAACATATTAAAAGGTGTTCAACTTTTTTTTTAAACAATCTTTTTTTTTTTTAAATATTATTTATTTATTTGGCTGCGCCGGATCTTAGCTGTGGCATGCAGGATCTTCGTTGCCACGTGTAGGATCTTTAGTTGCGGCACGTGGACTCTTTGCTGCTGCACACGTGTGGGATCTAGTTCCCTGACCAGGGATCGAACCCAGGTCCCCTGCACTCACTGGGAGCGCAGAGTCTTAAACACTGGACCACCAGGGAAGGCCCAAAGGTGTTTGAGTTTTATTCAACATTAAATAAATGCAATGAAATATCACTAAACACCCACCCAGAATGACTAAATTTTTTTTAAAATGTGTTCTAAAGATAAATATTGGTGATGCTATAAAACAGAGGCCAGCATACTATAGCCATGGGCCAGCCACCTGTTTCTATAAATAGTTTTATTAGAACACATCCATGCTCATTCATTTACATTTTATGGCTGCTTTCCTACTGCAATAGCAGAGCTGAGTAGCTGTGACAGAGACAGTATGGCCTACGAGCCTAAAATAACTATCTAGCCTTTTTTTTTTTGGCTATCTACCCTTTTAAGAAAAAATTTGCTGGCCCCTGATGTAGAGATACTGGAATTTTCATATACTGCCAGTACAATCACTCTGGAAAACTGGAGTATCTACTAGGGTTAAACACACGCATAACATATGACCCAGCAATTCCACTCTTACGACAGAGGAACGCATACTATGCTCAGGTAAAAAAAAACGTACAAGGGCTTCCCTGGTGGCACAGTGGTTGAGAGTCTGCCTGCCGATGCAGGGGACGCGGGTTCATGCCCCAGTCTGGGAAGATCCCACATGCCGCGGAGCGGCTGGGCCCGTGAGCCATGGCCGCTGAGCCTGCGCGTCCGGAGCCTGTGCTCCGCAACGGGAGAGGCCACAACAGTGAGAGGCCCGCGTACCGCAAAAAAAAAAAAAAAATGTAGAAGAATGTTCACAGGATCATTATTCAAAATAATAAAAAACTGGAAACAATTCAATTGTCTATCAACAGTAGAACTAATAAATTCTGGTATATTCATGAAATGGAATAGTATACTAAAGTGAAAAACTACTGCTATAGGCAACAACATGGGTGAATCTCATACACATAATATCGAACAAAAGAATCCAGATGCAAAGGAAAATATGCTATATGATTCTTTAAAGTTCAAAACTGGGCACTAATAAACCCTTCCACAGATATCTATGTGCAAGAACTGCCCAAGCTATGGTTGCCAGGGGCTGGGGGGAGTGGGAAATGGGGAGCTGCTGCTTAATGGGTAGAGTTTCACTTCTGCAAGATGAAAAAAGTTCTGGAGATGGTTGGTGGTGATGGTTGCACAACAGTGTGAACGTACTTAATGACACTAAGTTGCACACTAAAAAATGGTTAAAAACAAAACTGCCCAATACAGAGTCTGCTCTGAGGCGAAAGCTCTTGTGAGGCAGCTAGGATGTGATGAGCAAAAATGCCTGGGGATAGTAGTTCCATCCCCAGCTCATAGAGGCAATGCCCTGCGTAGCCCCTGCGACCTCTGCAGTGAAAAAAAAGACCAGAGTGGGCCTTGATGAGTAGCTCAGCAGAGCCAAGGTCTCCCAATGGCTTTGCTACTCCTTGACATGAGAAGTCTTCCTAGAAGAGTGCCTAGTGACCCACATATAACTAGTGGTCTCTCCTCTCTCTCCTCAGCTAGCGTTACAATCCCAAGGCTAAGGCAAGGCTCCTCTCCAGTATAGCAGACAAGGCCAAGATACTTACCCAGGATTCCCGAATTAACAAAATGTACCAAGCTGAAATACTCAAGGAGATCATTCTGGATGGGAGTCCCGGAGATGAGGACCCGTCGGCTGGTGTTCAAGCTGTCCAGGGCCTGGTAAGTCTGATTCTCAGAGTTCTTGAGCCTGTGTCCCTGAAAGGAAATTAATTCTCACTTAGGCATGGGCACAATGTGGCCTCCCTAATAGTAACAAAATCTTGTATAGACAAGCAAAGAGGAATCATGAGCATTACAGGTCCTGAGGCCTTGGGAACTGGGCAGCGGGCAGCAAAAGCGAGAGTTTACCCACTCTCTTGGGGAGAAATGCCAGGCTCAAGAGACAGACCTTCAGCTTCTAGACCAATGCTATATCCATAAAGCATGGATTCTCTATTTCTTCCCCTCCTCTTCCCTGCCTCAACCTCCAGAGCCATAGCAGCCTGCCTATCCTCTTCAGAGATCATTCAGACATGTTAGAGACCCGTGCTTTCAGGGAATCCTCCCCCTGCACTAGCCCAACCATCCTATAACCTCCTGAGCCAGATGCCTTCTGTATTAGTCTCCAAGCTATCAGTGCTAAGGGGACTTGGTCCAGGCTCCTCCTCTCCTCTTTCCACAGAATCCAGCCAGCTCAGATATCTAAAGAAAGAGCCTCTCTCTGCCTCTCTTTGCATCTCTTCCCCTATCCCTATATCACCCACCCCAATACACACCTGTTACTTCTCTTTTAAGCCTTTTTCAACAAAATGGTAAAGGACCCTATCAACTTTCCTCTCTCCCAAAGAATCACACGGGCAAGGCCTGTGCCTTTTCTACCCCCAGTCCCTTTCAGCCCCACACTGGGCAGGGCACGCAAAACACAACCACCAGTGAAAGAATGAATAAATAAGCCAGCCTTTCACAGTGCAATGAAACACAGACCCTCCACTGACTCTCCCATCTGTGGGATCAAGCCCAAGCTCGTTAGCTTAGTACTTCTCAAAAAGGACCCAGCTGACTTCTGTGACACTCTCCACAGCTTGTCACAGTCCAGGAAACTATAACTCACCACTCCTAATGCTGGATTTCCTTAGGTCTCTTTGCCCATGCCATTCCTCTGCCCACAATTCTCTTCCACAGGCAAATTCCTCAAATGTCACCTCCTATGCAAAGCCTTCCTCAATGACCCCAGGCTGTTGGGGTCTCTCACCTCTGGCTCTTATGGCAGTCTGTACATAACAGCTGTGCACTGAATCCTTTTAATGTGCCAGGCACTATACTAAGCACTTTACCTATATTCTCTTCTATAATCCAGATAACAATCAGATGAGAGGAAATTACAATACCCTTTTAGAGAAAATGAGGTTCAGAGAGGTGCACAGTTATTCAAAATCATGATGGTATCAAGTAGCAGAACTGAGATTTGAACTCAGGTGTGTGAGATTCTGAAGTCCGGGCACTATACTACTCTGCCTCTCATCTACTGCTATATACACTAATCACATTCGATTATACTTTACCTCCTCACCAAGGCAGGAACTTTTAAAGGCAGAGACCATGTCAGATTTGCCTTTGTAACAGTGCACGGGACAGAGCCCCACACAGAACACTGCTCAGTGAATGCTTGCTGAAGAATGAATGAATAAGCAACATTGCTATTGAAGAATTAGACAGACACCCATAGAATTTTAATTAAAAAAAAAAATGACTGGATGTTGTATACCTAAAATGAAAACATTGTATGTCAATTATATCTGTTTTAAAAAAAAATTTTAAAGGCATCCTAAACAAAGAAACTTAAAAGTGACTGGAGGATCCAAGCAATAGCCCTGAAACAAGAGGCTGATACTTCTGAGCTGAAGAGGGAAATAAGACCTGAAACTTGTGAAGAAATTACCCAAAAGGCCCTGGGGAAATGGGCATGCATTGGATCCCTCTAAACAATTGGATCCCTCTAAACTGAAGCTCCCTGATGGCTGGCAATCATGAGATCCCCAGGGCCTGACACAAAACAGGTACTTAATAACTCAGTTAATGAACTGAACTGATGCACTACCCCTGTGGGTCTCTGTGAAAGGGAAAGCCAACCCCAGCTCCCATGGGACCTTCCTGGCTCCAGACCCGGCTCCTGCCACCATCGGCCACAGATTTAAAACCCAAATGCTGGCATCTCAGCAAATCAAATGTTTGGCCAGATGAAAAGTTGTCAGAGTTCTTATTTATAAGCTGCTGCTAAACTTCTGTTCTGGCAGAATTCTCAGCTTATCCTTTTAAAAGCAAAAAATGACACCAAGATTAAATACCACCACTTGTCTCTCTGAAACATGAGCCCCATGAGTAGATTCTTGTTTTTACTGCATTTCCCAGCATCTGACTTGCTTTGTGTTCTAGCACTTGTAAAGGAACATACATGGGTCCAGATAAGGCATACAGGGACGAGTCCTTCCATAACCAAGCCAAGCTTCTCCCTACACCAAGCTTTGGTTACAACCAAGGCATTAAGAGAGAAGAAAGAGCCAGGACTTAAAATCTCAGACCTGGATTCAAGTCCCAGCACTTCTCTGAGCTTCAGTCTCCTCATCTCCAAAACTGAGATGATGACGATGATGATGACGTCAATCCCTCCCCTGTTCATACACCTTACAAAATGCTTCCCTATATCCTCTTTCTTGATCTGTATCATGTCCCTTTCAGGTAGACCATGTGCTATCTACTCTATAGTCTCAGAGCAGTCTCATCTGCTGTCATGCTTACAAGTGGCAAAGCCAACGCTGATCCCAAGTGTTCTGACTTGCCCTGTCTAACTCAGATTACAATGTGGATCAAGATTCTGTACAGTTATTATGCTATTATTATGTTATTATTTCTGTGTTCCAGAGAAAAGCATCAGCTGGGAGGAAGCTGGGAACATGAAAGCTGGGGCAGAACCTTCTCTTTCCCAGATCCAAACAGGACAAACTTCTAGAGTAGGCTGACTATCTTTCAGGACTTTGGCTTCCTCGGGTCTCTGACAATTAACACACTGCTGACAAATAAAAGGTAGAAAAAAAAGAAAAAAAACATAAATAAATAAAAGGTAGAAGAGCAGAAGGGAGGGCCAGGACCCTGCAGTGTGGCAAGAGGCAGCCTGGTCCCTCATGCCAGTCAGCTCAGAAAACCGGAGAGAATGAGGAAGAAACGAAACACTATAGAGCAGAAGAAAATCTAGATGCCGCCCAGTCCTCAAGGGCTCAACAGCCTGCCTTCCCTTCCCTTCCCCAATGCCCTGGTCTCTAGACCAGGCTCCTGGCACCGTCCCCCTCCATGGTGATGAAGCAAATGCCAGGGTCCTGGACAGTGGCCACGTGCATACCCCATCTCAATCTGCTAAATCTCTTACTCCTACCAAGGAATGGCCCATCAGGGTACTGGAAGTTGGAAGACATGCCAGACTCTTCATAAGGACAAAAGCTCAACTGGGAAACAGCTCACTACTAGCAAGCATGGTACCCCAAAGTAAGTTTTTCTTCTCTGTCCTCTCCCCAAACCCTCAGATACAGGGTAATCTATATAGTCCCCAGAGCACAGTCAAGCCTGCCAATCAGTTGACAGATGGGGCCAAGTCTTTCAGCCACCTCTCCACTAAAGCCCCAGGGGTGTGCAAAGTGACCTTACTTTCCCCAAGATGTAAACAATGGCAGCAGGCTCAGGGTAGCCAAGTCCCCTAAAGACGTGGGAAATTCTTTATACTGGGAAGCTCCCAGCCACCCTCACTCCTTTCCAAGTAGTTGCATCCCTACCACCCTTCATGTACAGTGCTGGAAAAGGCCAGAGAGTAACAACTGACGTATTTTCCTTAGTCCCAGAGAGTCAACACAGACTCACAAGGTGTATGGACTATCCACACTGGACTTTCCTATCTCCGTGCTTCTGTTCATGAGTCCTCTCAGCCTAGAATAAAAACCAAAGCTGAGGGGACTGCCTTGGTGGTCCAGTGGTAAAGAATTCGCCTTCCAATGCAGGGGACGCGCGTTGGATTCTTGGTCGGGCAACTAGGTTCCCAAAAGCCGCAGGGCAGATAGGCCCGCACACCACTACTACTGAGCTCACGCACCTCAACTAGAGAGCCTGCGTGCCGCAAACTACATAGCCCACGCACTCTGGAACCTTCATGCCACAACTAGAGGAGAGAAAACCTGCAGGCCACAATTAGAGAGAAGCCCACACGCCACAACGAAAGATCCCACATGCCTCAATGAAGATTCTGCGTGCTGCAACCAAGACCCGACACAGCCAAAAAGAATAAATAAATTAAATAAATAAGTACATACGTACATAAAAAAAAAAATTAAGGGACTTCCCTGGTGGCACAGTGGTTAAGAATCTGCCTGCCGATGCAGGGGACACAGGTTCGAGCCCTGATCCGGGAAGATCCCACGTGCCACGGAGCAACTAAGCCCATGAGCCACAACTACTGAGCCTGTGCTCTAGAGCCCGCGAGCCACAACTACTGAGCCCATGTGCTGCAACTACTGAAGCCCGCACGCCTAGAGCCTGTGCTCAACAAGAGAAGCCACCGCAAGTAGAAGCCTGCACACAGCAACAAAGAGTAGCCCCCACTCACCACACCTAGAGAAAGCCCACGCACAGCAACGAAGATCCTACGCAGCCAATAAATGAATGAATGAATGAATGACATAAATAAATAAATAAAAGGCCCTGCATGAGATAGATAGATAGACAGACAGATAAGAGACTTCCCTGGCGGTCCAGTGGTTAAGACTCTGCGCTTCCACTACAGTGGGCATGGGTTCGATCCCTGGTCAGGGAACTAGATCCCATGTGCCATGTGGCACACCCAAAAAATAAAACAGAATTTAAAATAATTATTTTTAAAGGTGAATTATTAAAAAAACAAACAAACAGCAACAACAAAAAACAAAAAAACACCCAGAGCTGACATGTACCAAGGTCTTATGACATACCAGGCACTGTGATAAAAGCTTTCCTTCATTTAATGCTCACAATAATCCCATAAGGCAGATATTATCACCCATTTTATTGACACAGAAAAAGAGGCTTGGGTGGTTAAGTAACTTACCACTTACTCTGATAAGTGGCAGAGCCAGGATTTGAACAAAGATCTCTCTGACCCTAGAACCTATTCCCCTAAACACTGTACCATGTCTCTCCACCCATCCAAATCCCTCCCACCCTTCAAAGTCCTTTGGTCTAGGAAAACTGTCTAGAGGCAACAAAACCAATCAGCCCACAGCACCTCACTCTCCTTGGCATTCCAAGCTCTGCTTAACCCCTCTTTCGGCAAATTGGTACCATGGGCTCTCCCTCCCATTTGCCTCCTCCAAGGCAGTATGTTCTGTCCTCTGCATCCCCCAGTAACTGGCACAGTCCTTGGATGGCAGTTCTCAGTGAGAAGACATTGACAGACTTTCTCCTACCACCCAGACAGCTGAGCGTCAAGTACCTCATCACATATGACCAGTCCAACACTCCCTCTCCGGAGGACTCCGACATGAAGGCGGAAAGTCTCATAGGAAATGATGAGGATGGGAGAAGGCACTCTGGCTCCACGCTGGTTCATAAATCCTTCTACAACAAAAAAGGTGTAAGGGAACAAATCTGAGAATATCATAAAGAAAAAGCCAGTCTGATGATTCTTTAATTTAGCCTGGAAATAACTATTTCAACTCTTTCCACAGGAATTCTACTTTCTGTCACCCCTCCTCCCTGCCCTCAACCCTGGCCATCAGTGAGGATACACTTAAGACAGGAGCAGGTTGTATGGAGGAGTGCGGCCATGTTTGTTAAGGCTCCTACCCAGCTTTTGGTCTATCTCGTCCTTAGAGCCTCCGTCGATGGCTAGAGGTTGGATCCTCCCTCCAAGCCATTTCCCAACTTCATTGTACCAGTTCTTCACTAGGCTGGAGGGCGACACCACCACTGCCTTGTCAATTTCTGGCTTGCACTCTGGACTCTGGCGCAAAAGCGTCCACATCAATGTGATGCATTGCAGCGTCTTGCCCAGGCCCATCTCATCAGCCATGATGCAGCCATGGCTACCAGGGATGCGCCGACTGGTGACACACTCCCACAGGAACTTCACTCCCTGGGGAATAACAGCACTCAGCCCACTTTGGCATCCACACTGCAGCTGCCCCAGGGATGACAGCCCCTCAGGTGCAGCCCCTACCCTAGCCCAAACTCACCCCCCCACCCCCCATTTACCTCTCTCTGATGAGGCCTCAAGACCTTACTGAGAATAGGATCAACGACCACATGGACAGGGAGTTTTTCCCTGAGAAAACACAACAAAGAAAACACGGAGCTCAGCCACGGGCAAGGCCACACCCTCAGAAAGTTGTGTCCTGTTGATTCAGAGGCAGCTGCCTAACAGAGGACCTCCTTGGCCTGGTGCAACCAAACCATAGCAAATTCCTCTCCAGGGTGAGAAAGTTAGGAGATGGAGATGGGTTCCCTATGTCATCACCTTAACCTTCCCTGTGCCCCTGAGTGAGCCCAGTAGGAATGGATGAGGAAACCCCACCAAATGGACATGTCCACGTGTTCTTCCCCAGGCACTCTCCTTCCCCACCTACTCACTCTGGATGGTACAGTAGTCATGACAGCACTCTGAAAACATATGCAGGTCCCAAGGTGAAATCACACCAAAATGCTCTCTGCCCTCCAGGTTTGTGCACTTATAGGACCAGAACTGCTCAAGAAATACCAGTGCACATACTTGTCAAGCTTCAGCTGGTCGTGGGCGCTCAGCAAGGGAGGCTCGTACAGAACCAAGGCACCTTCTTCCAGAGGGTCATGGAGGGCCCGGCGGACCCCAGCTCTTTTGAGGCCCAATGCTCGAAAGCCCAGAGGACCTAGAAACCAACAATTTGTCACCTAAGCCTCTAAGTTGAGGAGCTCCAGCAGGCCCAGCTCAAATGCCTATCCTTCACATAAACTTTCCTAAGCTTCCATATGACCCCCTCTCCCAAAAACCTCTCCAAAAGCAGTTTGGGCACCTATGCCTGACCAATACCCCAGTCTGCCTCAGATCAGAGTTTTCTCCATATGACTTCTCCCATTCAACTACAAACTTCTGGGGGGCCAGGTCTCGTTCATCTTAGATCAAATCAATTCTGGAAAGGTCTGAAACCCTAAAGGGGCCTTTCAAGACTGAGAGGTCTTGAGAGTTCGCCTCCTCCCTCTCAGTCCCCAGTTTTAGCACACTTCTATGCCCTACATAAGGCAGGGGGGAACCCTATAGAACCTAGGCCTCTGACAGAGTCAGCCTCATAAAGGAAATGCTACTGAACTCACTTGGACTGAATATAGCCTGGGTCCATCAGCCACCCTGGCCCACCAGGAGCTTCCTGAACACTGACATATCCCCACCAAGAAGATGAGGGGCAGTTAGTCTTGGTAGCCTTTGCCGAAGCTGTCAAACACAGACTTTACGCAGGCCCTGGGAAGGTCACCCCATACATAGTCACCACTGGACTGGCATCTTTAATTCCAAGGTAAGCTGTACTTACAAAAGCAGAGGTTTTAATCTATTCAGGCATATTCACACGTGACTAATTTAAGAAATAGAAAAGTCTTCATTTTTACCTTGATAATTTGGAATGGGGATTTTGAAAGGCTTTGACAAAATGCTTCGAATAAATGTTTCCTAAAAAAGAGAAGAAACAGGGATTCAGGACTGATTGGAGATGTTATGGGATAATATTTTTACAAATGCAGTCTAAAATGCCTGTTTAAGCATCGTAATACATTCAGAGCATTGTATTTTGATTATGTTTCATTCAGATGCATCTAGAACAGAAGGAGATGTGCTCCATATTAGATTAGGTTTTGTACAATGGCTTTTACCTTTGAGGCTTTGCATAAGGTTCCACAAATCCCCAGGGACAAGAGAGTGCCAAAGCAAATACCTAGCCTTGGTCAACCACAAGGCTCAGAGCCTTTAGCTCATGAAAGACCATGCCAAGTAAGGACACCTAACTATTCCCTAGGCTGCAGCGCCTTAAGAAGAAAGCACCACAAACTCACCCGATCCCAGTACTAACAGAACTCCAATGTCTGGATTCAACCACTGTCCTTCAGGGTTACATCTTTCCAAGCATAGCGCACATTTCCTTTTTTGTCATATTAGTTCTGCCTACTGCATCCAATTCCCATATCAACTCTCACATCAGCCTCCTTGGGAACTAAACAGCCCTTCAAAGAGTAGTGGTAGCAGGAGTAAAAGGAGCAGTAGTACTAGTAAAATAATGTTGACAACAACAGCAAAAGTGACAACAATAATGATGATTAACAATGTATGCCAGATGCGGTGCTAAGCCCTCGCATTCATGTTACCATTTAATCCTCATTAACAGTCCTATGAGGTCCATATATTACTGGCATCCCCATTTTACAGATGAGCAAATTGAGGCTGAGTGGTTTCCCAAGTCACACAGCCATGACATTTGCAGGACTTTCCTGATTCCAGGCCCTTACTTGTAACTACTGGGCAATATGGCTTCCTAATCCAACCTGTTTGAGTATAGCCATGTGGATCAGCCCAGAGTCAGCAGCTTCCTGCCATGGGAAGGCACAAGAGAGGGAAAAACATGAGAAAGAGGACATGAGAGAGAGGGGAAGCCAATCACCAAGAAAAAGCAAGGGACAAGGGTGACAGGAAGTCTCTGTGCCATCACTTCGGCCTGGAATCAGCACTGGGTTACGGGGCTGGGGCAGGAGGAGGCAGGGGAGTCCACAGTGCCAGCTCCTGAGCTAACTGAAAACTCCCATCAAAGTTCTGATCTATATGCACCTGAGCCCTCGGGGAATTACGATAGACTGTAAACCTCAACAAAATAAGAGCTAGAACCCAAGAGAGCAAGGTGAGAACAAGAGCAGAAACCCTAAAGGTAGTCTTCGTGGAATACATTAGTGCAAAAAGAAGTAATGAAAAATACTCCCTTTTAGCAATAAGGTATTTTAATAGGGAAAAAAGCAAGCCTGTCTTGCCCTGAAATTCTTACCTTTTTAATTCTGACTCACTTCTATACAGATTATTTAAATTCTAGAAACTCAATGTAGTTTAAATAGGAAAAATGTAATGAATATATTTGGCAACCTACTGGAAGATAGAAAAGGAACATGGAGAACTGAACTTCATCACCACACTAAATAACACGACAAGCCCAGGGTTGGAGAAAGGCCCAAATTCTTTATTTGCGTATTTCTTTGCAGCTGAATAAAATCTTTTGACTATGTTTAATTACCATAGCAATGATGAGAAACTCATATATAGAACATGCTAACAAAAAGCTACCTTTAAGTCAAAGGAGAGGAAAAGGAAGGAAATGGACTCTAATTTCTTTCCTAACTTGGCGTCAATTCTGCTTTTAATTCTGAAACTATTATTTTCAAGACTGTCAATATAAGAGGCTAGTATTGAAGCTCTAAGTAGCCAAGAATTTATGCTCCAAATTTAAAAAGACTTTCAGTAAAACCCAGGAGCCACAAGTTCTGCAGGTAGAAGTGCAGGCTTGTGCAACTACTGTGGAAGAAGGTGAGGACCCATGGCCAAAAACATCTGAGGGCAGAGCCTGCAAGACTTGCAATGGCCAGCCTCCAAGAATCTGGTCTGGTAGTACTCACTAGACTCTGACAGAGGCAGAGGAGAAAGCATGCTCTCACTTTATTTAGTTACTGAAAACCCATACCACCCTTTCCTTCTGATGATAGAAGAGGGAGAAGAACATCCCTCCTCCCCGCCAAGGTCAAAGCTTCCCTCTTCCACAGAGAGTCACTCTATCAGGTCTGCCTGATCTCTCCTGTTGTCTCAACTTCTCCCTCTCTACTAGCTCTTTCTCACCAGCATTTAAAACATGCTTAACCCCAATAAAGTTGTTAAAAAAAAAAAAAAAACATGCTTAACTCTCTCCTATCTCAAAAACAAAATGTCCTTTGACTTCTTATCTCCTCCCCTTCAAACTTCTAGAAAGAGTAGTCTGTCTCCCCTTCCTTATCTCTCACTCCTCCTATCTTCTGCCCCTTCCACTCTTCTGAAGTGATTCTGGCCAAGGTCACCAATGGCCTACAAGACCTTAACTCCAAGGGATATGTTTCTACCCTATCTTACCAGACAAAGCTGGCCACTCCTTCCTCTCAAAGATTCTCTGCTTTTGACTTCCATGACACCACTCTCCCAGTATTTTGCCTTTCTGGGACCTCATGCTCAGTGCCCTAGTGCACTCTTCTTCCTCTGCCCAATCCCTTTAAAAGTCAGTGTTCCTCAGGGCTCAGCCCTAAGCTCTTCTAACTGTACATTCACATGGACACTCCAATACACTTTGTAGGTGTCAAACAAACTCTATGCCAATCACCCCAAATCTATTTCCAGTCCATAACTCCCTCCTAGGTACCACACCCACATCTGCAAACCCAGACATCCTACAGGACTTAAAATTGATTGTGTCTAAGGCTAAAGTCTTCATCTCCAGAGCTGCACTGACTTTTGTGGTCCTGAAGCATTTTTGCCTTTGGGGACCCTTCCTCCACAGCTTTCAAACAGGCTGTTCCCTCTAGCTAGAAAACTTCCTGTTCTCTTCACCTGGCAAACTCCTCGCATCCTTCAGAACTCAACCTAATCAGCATGTCCCTCAGATTCGGGTCTCCACCAGCCTCCAGACTGTTAGGCCCCCTGTTTGCATACACCCACTACATCCGCACTTATGTCATATAGTTCTATAGGACAACAAAATGAATCCGGAATGAAAACAGTCCCGGAGGACTACACACCACTTTTTAAAGCTCAAGAAAACGATTAAACAATGTATTACTTAGTGAATTATATATATATGGTAAAACTATCACAAAAAGCAAGGTATGATGAATATAATTCAGGATAGTGGCTACCTCTGGGAATGAGAAAAGGGATTATGAATTTGATGATGTTCTAGTCCCGGATGGTGGGTTCACAGGTGTTTGTTTTATATTTTATATACATTATACATATATGTTTTTGTATTCATCAAATACTATGTAAAAATGTTTTTAAGTGTTTGCTGAATGCACAAATAACTAACCTCCACTACACATTCCCATCAACATACTCCCATTTTTCCTTCAAAATGTCCCTGTAAAGGAAAAACACGATCCTGTGTCTCCTCTACTCTCAATACTACACTTCTTCTGACACCAGATGTGTCGGTTTTCCATACATGAAGCAAATCTTCGCCTCCGTGTAGGTGCCCTACAACTTAATTCCAACACTATCTTCCAGGAGAAAGCATCAGATCCTAAAAGGGTTCAGTCCCACGTGACTGCCTTCCCCACTGCTTCAGATGCAAATCTCAAGTCCAGGTGGTTACCTGTGCTTCTGACCACAAGCTATAAATCAAATGTTCCCACAACCAGCTCCTTGGGTTCGATTAATTCGCTAGGTGGCTCACAGAACTCAGATAGTTTACTTACTAGATTACTGATTTATCACAAAGGATATTAAAAGATATGAATGAATAGCCAGATGAAGAGACACAGAGGGAGGTCTGGAAGGGTGGTGAGCACAGAAACTTCTGTCCCAGGGGAGTTTCGGGTGTGCCCCTTCCCAACTTCCAGCTCACCAAGTCAACAAGCAGGGAGTTCTCCAAACCCTCCCATACCTTTTGGGTTTGTAAAGAGTAGGACGGATTAAACATTGGCCATTGGTGGTTTGGTTCCCCTGGCAACCAGCCCCAAAGTTAAGTGCTTTACAAAGTCATCTCATTAGCAAATTCAGGTGTGGCTGAAAGGGGTTTGTTAGGAATAACAGAAGACACTTTTATCACTCTTATCACAATCCAAGGGTTTTTGGAGATCAGTGTCACTCTGTCCCTCAGAAAGTTTGGAGGAAAAAGCTTTGGATGGAGCTAGGCAGATCTGACAACTCTGTAACTTTGAGCAAATTACTTAACTTCTCTGAGACTCAGCTTCCTCATCTTAAAAAATGAGAGTTACATGAAATAATGCACAGAACCTGCCACTTGATGATTACCTTTGATTTTACTAGAGGATACACGTGAAAGCTGTAGGACTCTGGTACTTCTTAGAAGCCATAAGCAGAGTCAGAGACAGTTCTCTGACAGGTTCCAACACCCTGCCATAGCCTTCACTCTCCTGCACCCTCTTGTCCTCAGCAATCTGAGCCACCTGAGATCTGGTGCCCAAGTAAATACAAACAAGGGGAATTCCAAGTCAGGCACACAATCTCTAAGGAAAGAGGTCAGGCCTTTTCCAGGCCCCAGAAGCTGTGGGCAGGCCCAAAGCCCCCACTAAAGCATCTGCTGGCTACTGTGTGAGGACCGAGGGAGCCTCCCTAGACAAAACAGGGTACACACAGACGTTGGCAGGTTGCAGTTAGGGCTTACATGTTGACTGCTGTCCAGACACGGTGGTCGATTCGTTAGGTGAGTCAAAGGTTTCCGAAAAGGAGACAGAAGACACTCCTGGCTCTGGGTCTCACTGTTGGATTTCCGTTTCTTAGGAGTCTAGGAGAGAGAATTGGGGAAGGTGAAGTCTGGAAGATATAGAGTTCACCACAATGGCAACTAACATTTAAAATGCTTAAGTGCCAGGCACTGTGCTAAACTCTTCACATGTACAATATTATCGTGTATCATCTTCACAGTAATCCTAAAATACACGTTTATATCCTGATTTAACAAGTGAGAAAACTGGAGCTTAATGAGGTTAAAGAACTTGCCTAATCTGAAGGGCACTAGAAGAGGTAAATGAAGTGGGCCTGTGAAGGGCAAGTCCATCAGTAGCACAGAGTCATGCTGCCCGCAAATCTTCACTCTAAAAGCCCTAAGGAATACTGAGTGACCCTTTGCTTCCCTCCCTGAGTTTACCAATGGAGGGCAAGAGTTCAGCTGCTCCCAACTCCCAGGCCTCTGAGACCACTCTCAACCAGCCACACCACAGCAGTGAGAACACCAGCACTGAAAGCATTTTCTGAAGCAACCAGTAGCAGACAGCACCAAGTACTGCCCCAAGTTCAAGTCTGAGACCCAGGTAAGTGGCAAGGGGCAGCCAATGTGTCTCCCTCACAGGTAGAGGAGCCGCCTGCACACCAGCAGTACAACTAGAGTAAGCCCCACTGAGCCATCAGGCAAGAACCTACTTGCACCAGGTTGCCAAGGTATTTGAAGCTAAGGCATACCTGAAACAGAAACACCAGGCCACTTCCGCTCTCTCTACAGGCTTTTACTCACTCACTAACCCCGCCCAAAAATGCCTTTGAGAAGTTCCTTAGCTAATCTCTTCCTCCAAAGTTCCTGTGGCCAAACACTGCTTCTTGGATTGCTCTCTGAAGTACAAACTACATCTTCCTACTGATTTTGGTTACACAGGTCCTGCCCACAGCCAGCCCCAGAAAGCCTCCAAGGCAGAGCCCAGTCCAAAGTCGAACATAGTGCCCTTGAGTATTTGCAGGGACTGGAGGGGCATTACCCCTCCAATCTAGGCCCAAGGGAGCTCAGACTCTAAGGTAGGCCCAGTACACTCTACTGTTCTGTGACATTGGGCAGGTGACAATGAGCAAAAGAGCGGGCTGCTAGTTGCTGTTGGGGAACCCCCCTTTTTTTTCCCCAAGGGAGCCAAAAGCCCAACCCAATCAGCTCTTTGCTTTGGAATGCCCCTTCCTAACCAGGAAGATTGAGGCATATTAGCTTCTAATGAGCACCTTGAGAACAAAGATTTTATTTATGTGGTTCAATGCCTGACACATAGCAAGCACTCACTGAAGTTTACTGAAAGAGGCTTCTGGAGGTGACGGGGTTCACTCCATGTAACCCCAGAAACCAGGTCTAGGGTTCCTTTCTGCCTCAACAGCCTGCACCCCCACCTTCCCTATCCCCTTGAGGGCAGAGGACTCACCACTGCTTCAGGCCGCCAGTCTTTCTCATCACAGGGTCCGCCTTCCGGTTTTCTCTTGGCCAGCTGACTGGGAGCTAAGCTCCTCCTCTGTAAGGAGAGGACGTTAAGTGAGCCCATTAGACACCGCCATAGGGCTAGCCACAGCCTCCCCTAGGCCCATATTTACCATTCTGGGCCCAGGAACATAAAATGTCAAGTACCCATCAGCCAAAGGTCAAAGGCACCCAACAGCTGAGAACGCGGAACCAGCCTGGTAAAGAGCGGGCTGCTACATTACTGAGAGCATGGGCTAATTAAAGAGGGAGCATGGATGGAGGGATTACAGCCAGGGGCTGAGGTTTGGGCCCAATCTGTGAAAGTGTCGGTCTCCAGTTAGCCGAGGCAGCCGAGGCGGAAGAGAAGGCCAAAAAGGAAATACCCAAGCAGAAATGAGTAGAGGTCTGGGATGGGGCAAAGAGGCAAGGTAGACTGCCAGACTGAGCAGAGTGGAGTCGAGATAATGTTCCCAGGTGGACGTGAAGGCAGAGGGTAGCTGCGGGGTGGAAAGGGGAATCACAGGCCAGGAGAGTGGCTACAGCGGTGAAAATTCGAGGCCTGGGGAGGGCGAGTCCGGAGGAGTGCGGATGCCGGACTGAGGGAGGCCGAGCAGGGGTCCAGGCAGGACAAGTAGAAGACCCGGCCTTGGGAGGGTAATCCCAGGCGAGGCTGGAAAGAGCGGCAAGGCTGCTCAATCCCAAGCACTCCCCCTCAATCTTCCTCTTCCCAAAGCGCGCGTTAACAGCCGCCAGGACTCCCGGGACCCGCCAGGCCCGGTCAATCGAACCTCCCGCGGTGCCGCCACCGCACCATCCATTGGCTGCGTTCGATGACTTCGGCGCTCGCGACCCAAGGACGGGGGCAGGCCTAGCGCTGTGGTCGCTGAGAGGCCTGGACTCTGGAGCTGGGTAGGCTAAACGGACGAGCGAGGAGGAGGGACTTAAGAGGTAGGGCGGGGCCTGCAGTGGCGGGAGCCGTTGGGCGAAGTGGGAGGGGCGAGCGCGCCCGCCGGGTTTTTGCACCCGCGGGCTGGACTCCGGCTCCGGTCCACTGCCGTTTGCGGGAGGCCGGTGAGCTGCCCGGACGGCAGCTGAAGTGACAGTTTACCTCCGACGGGACCGCGGAGGACCTGACCCCGTGTGCGGAAGGCTGAGAAAGGCGGCACGTGTGTGTGTGTGTGCGCGTGTGCGTGCCGAACCTGGAGAGGAGGTCGAGGTTGGAGTCAGATGTCGCTTAGCCCGGCCCTCTCCTTCCCACCTCCACCGCCGGGGGTGGAGGGAGTTTTTCCTCCTGGACTCCCTACTACGTGGTCGGCTAAGGCAGTGAAAGCCCCCAGGGGACGTGAACTTAAGGTCTGGGGTGTCTTGGAGGAAGCTACCTTCCCTTCCTAGGGAAAACCGTGTTGGTGGTAGTGCGGTTTCGGAGTCAGTCCGAATCCTATACACTCAGTCTACCTGTAGACTCAGTCTCTCAAAACGTCAATTACTTCATACCGAAAATTTACATTATATTAGTACTTTGGCTATTCTGAGAATTAAATTAATGTGCTTAAAATTCTCAGTATAATGCCAGGCACAACCCAGGTGCTCACTAATAGTAAGGGTATACACGTAGCATTTACTGCCAGGCACTTCTAAGCTTCTTAGTTATAATAATTCATTTAATGCTCACAACGGTAAGGTAGGTTTGTTATTGTCCCTGTGGACTAAAAATCATTCACAACCAAAGAGTTGTTTTATTTGGCGGGAATTTTTAGGACTTCAAGCCCAGGAGGCAGCATCTCAAGTAACCCTGAGAGAACTACTCTGAGGAGGCGAGGGGGGAGCTAGGATATATAGGAGTTTTGCAACAAAGGGCAGGTGGTGTGGAACATCAAAAGATTACTAATTAAAGAAAACCAGAAATCGCATGTTAAGGAATTTAACGCTTTGCTATGTATGGGAAGATGTAAGATTCTGGGCTTAATGAAATCATTCCTTTGATATGCACCTTAGCTATCTGGGGCCAGTACCCTGTGCTTTCACATCCTGAGTTTCCTCAGGGCTCACCTTAGGGAGTGGCTGCAGTCTGAAGGCTGCTAGATGGCAGGTATTCTTTGTTTCCTTCTTGAGTTCCCTCAGGGCTCACCACCTTCAGTGCTGGCTGCACGGCTGCAATCGCTGAGACTGTGACACCCTTTGTTTTCTGATATGGCAGGCGATATTCCATTTATCATCCCTATATTACAGATGAAGAAATGCTCAGAGACACTAATCTAAGGTCACACACCTAGTGAGAATACCCAGGATCTGAATGGTAAGGAGGGGCTGAGGCAAATTTTGTGGGGCGTGAAGCTTTTGTAAGTACTTATTGAGACCTTCTAAAATTAGGTACACATTAAAATTAGGTACACATTAATATTTATTTAGAATGAGATTTTTAAAATTACGGAATCTTGGAAATTTAGGTCCCTTTCTTCTGAAACCTCTAGGCAATTTATCAGAAAGTCTTCCTGTTGCAATCTGGCTTCTCCCCAATTAGAACACTCTGTGCAGGTCGGCCCTGAAGTTTACCTTTAGCTTTATGGTAAATCTGCCTCTGATGATAACTGTTACTATTTGCCTGGGGTGGGGCAGGGGATAATTTCTTACTGATTTTTTAATTATTTATTAAATTTTTAAGATAATTGCAGATTCACATGCAATTATAAGAAATAATACAGAGAGCTCCCATGTACCCTTTACCATTTCCCCTAATGGTAACATTTTGCAGAACTATAGTATGACATCAAGACCAGGTTATTGACAAAAATGCAGTCAAGATACTGAACATTTCCATCACCTCCTGAGAATCCCTCATGTTGCCCTTTCATAGCCACACCCATTTCCTTCCCCCTCTCACTTCTACCCCTTCCTTAATCCCTGGTAACTAGTAATCTATTCTCCATTTCTATAGCTTTGTCATTTCAATGAATGTTATATAGGGCTTCCCTGGTCGGCTAGGCCGGTGAGCCGGTGAGCCATGGCCGCTGAGCCTGTGCATCCGGTCCGGAGCCTGTGCTCCACAACGGGAGAGGCCACAACAGTGAGAGGCCCGCATACTGCAAAAAAAAAAAGTTATATAAATGGAATCATATAATAGTAACTTTCTAAAATTGGCTTTTTTCACTCAGCATGATTCTCCAGAGATTCATCTAGATTGTTGAGCATATGTATATCAATATGTTTCTTACTGTTGCTAAATGGTATTCTGTGGTGTGGATGTACTTCAGTTTATTTAGCTAGTCATAGGTTGAAGAACATCTAGGTTGTTTCCAGTGTTGGCTATTATGAACTGCTACAAGCATTCATTTGCAGATTTTTGTGTAAACATAAGTCTTTATTCTCTGGGATAAATGCCCAGGAGTGCAATTGCTAGGTTATAGAGTATTTGTATGTTTAGTTTTTTTGTTTGTTTGTTTGTTTTTTTGTTATATGCTGGCCTCTCACTGTGTGGCCTCTCCCGTTGCAGAGCGCAGGCTCCGGACGTGCAGGCTCAGCGGCCATGGCTCACGGGCCCAGCCGTTCCGCGGCATGTGGGATCTTCCCGGAATGTTTGAGTGATCCAGTTTTTCCGCATCCTCACAAATTTGGTGTTGTCACTATTTTTTACTTTAGCTGTTCCGATAAGTGTCAAGTGATATATTGTTGTGATTTTAACTTACATTCCTCTAGTTGCTAATAACATTGAACTTTTTTTTTTTTTTGGCCGCGCTGTGTCTTTTTTGCTGCACGTGGGCATTCTCTAGTTGCAGCGTGTGGGCATTCTCTAGTTGCGGTGAGTGGGGGCTCCTTTTCGTTTTGGTATGTGGACTCTTCATTGCGGTGGCTTCTCTTGTTGTGGCACACAGGCTCTAGGGTGCACGGGCTTCAGTAGTTGTGGTGCGCAGGCTCAGTAGTTGTGGCCCACGGGCTTAGTTGCTCTGTGGCATCTTCCTGGACCAGGGATCGAACCTGTATCCCCTGTGTTGGCAGGCTGATCCTGGACCACTGTGCCACCAGGGAAGTCCCCAGTTTTTCCTTTTTATGGATCATGATTTTGGTGTCAACTCTAAGAACACTTGACCTGGGAATTCCCTGATGGTCCAGTGGTTAGGACTTCGTGCTCTCACTGCAGGGACCTGGGTTCCATGCCTGGTCAGGGAACTAAGATCCTGCAAGGTGCGTGGCGTGGCCAAAAAAAAAAGGTTTAAAATTAAAAAAATAACACTTGACCTAACCCTAGATCCCAAAGATTTTCTCCTATGTTTTTTCATAAAAGTTTTGTTTTATGTTTTACATTCAAATATGTGATCCATTTTGAGTTAATTTTTGTATAATGTGTTATATTTAGGTAGAGACTCATTGTTTTGCCTATCGATGTTCAATTGCTGTAGCACCATGTAAAAAAACGATTAAAGAAGATAATTTAGGTGATACAAACTTAATTTAACACTTCATGAAGCAGACAATAGCCATTCAGAAAACTGCTAAATGGAGCAAAAGACAGGAAGCTTATAGGATAAAGAATAATGAACAGGAAGAGAAAAATAGAAAATATCTGATTGACTGGGGCCACATAGTCAACCCCATTTGGGGTGAGAAGGAACAGGAAATAAGTATAGAGCCCAGAGCTGGCTTGACATTTGGGGATTGACTGATGATATAGTGTGTTTCTGTTGAAGTGGAGCATCTATGGGGACATGAAGGTTATCTAAATTTCTGTATCACCACGAGCAGGAGTGGCTTCATTTGGCCCCAGACATTTATTTCAACAACCATTTGTTGAAAAGGCTATCTCTCCTTCATTGAATTGCTCTTGTACCTCTGTCAAAAATCAATTGGGCATATTTGTGAGTACATTTCTGGGATCTCTGTTCTGTTTCATTGATCTATGTGTCTATTCCTCCACCAGTACTACACAGTGTTTTTTTTAATATAAATTTATTTTCTTTATGTATTTATTTATGGCTGTGTTGGGTCTTCCTTGCTGCATGTGGGCTTTCTCTAGTTGTGGTGAGCGGGGACTACTCTTCGTTGTGGTGCGTGGGCTTCTCATTGCAGTGGCTTCTCTTGTTGTGGAGCACGGGCTCTAGGCACACGGGCTTCAGTGGTTATGGCACACAGGCTCAGTAGTTGTGGCTCACGGGCTCTAGAGCACAGGCTCAGTAGTCGTGGCACACAGGCTTAGTTGCTTCACAGCATGTGGAATCTTCCTGGACCAGGGCTCAAACCTGTGTCCCCTGCATTGGCAGGCGGATTCTTAACCACTGCGCCACCAGGGAAGCCCAGCCCCTACACAGTCTTGATAACTGTAGGTATTTGTCTTGAAATTGGGTAGACTGATCCCTCCCACTTTATTTTCTTTTTCAAATTTGTTTTAGCTATTCTAGTTCCTTTGCCTCTCTGTATAAATTTGAGAATAATCTTATCTATGTTTACAAAAAACTCTTGCTGTGATTTTGATAGGAATTTCATTAAACCTGTTTATCAATTTGGAAAGAATTGACATGTTTACTGTGTTGAATCTGCCAATCCTTGAACACAGTATGTCTCTCCATTTATTTAGATTTTGTTTTATTTCATTCACCAGCATTGGGTAGTTTTCAGTATACAAATCCTGTATAGTACATGTGTTTTTTTGTGTGTTTTTTTTTTTGCGGTACGTGGGCCTCTCACCGCCGCGGCCTCTCCCGTTGCGGGGCACAGGCTCCGGACGCGCAGGCTCAGCGGCCATGGCTCACGGGCCCAGCCGCTCCGCGGCATGCGGGATCCTCCTGGACCGGGGCACGAACTCGTGTCCCCTGCATCGGCAGGCGGACTCTCAACCACTGCGCCACCAGGGAAGCCCAAGTACATGTTTTTTCAGATTTACACCTAAGTTTTTTTTTTGAGTGATTGTTAATGGTATTGTATTTTTATTTTTGTTTTCCTCGTGTTCATTGCTAGTATATTGAAATGCAATTGGTTTTTGTATGTTTATTTTGTATTCTGTGACCTTGATGAACTCACTTATTAGTTCCAAGAGGCTTTTTGGTAGATTTCTTGGGATTTTCTCTGTAAACAATCACGTCATCTGCATTTAGGGACACTTTTATTTATCTTTCTAGTGTGTATGTCCTTTTTTTTTTTGCGGTATGCAGGCCTCTCACTGCTGTGGCCTCTCCCGTTGCGGAGCACAGGCTCCGGACGCGCAGGCTCAGCGGCCATGGCTCCCGGGCCCAGCCGCTCCGCGGCATGTGGGATCTTCCTGGACCGGGGCACGAACCCGTGTCCCCTGCATCGGCAGGCAGACTCTCAACCACTGCGCCACCAGGGAAGCCACATGTATGCCTTTTATTTACTTTTCTTGCCTTGTTGCGCTGGCTAGAACTTCCCGCACTATGTTGAATAAGAGTGACAAAAGAAGACACCCTGTCTTGTTCCCAATCATAGGGGGAAAATATTGTCTTTCACCATTATGTATAGCGTTAGCAGTAGGTTTTTTGTTGATGTTCATTAACAAATTGAGGAATTCCCCTCTATTCCTATTTTTCTGGGAAGTTTTTATCATGAATAGCTGTTGAATTTTGTCAAAAGCTTTTTCTGTATCAGTTGATAAGATCATGTGACTTTGCTTCTTTAGCCTGCTAATATGGTGGATTACATTAATTGCTTTTTGAAAATTGAACTGGCTTTGCATCCCTGAAATAAACCCTGGGTGGTTATAGTATATGATTCTTTTTATAGATTGTTGAATTCTATCTGCTAATATTTTGTTAAGAATTTTTGAATCTAAATTCATGAGGGATATTAATCTATAGTTTCTTTTTTTGTACTGTTTTGTCTGGTTTTGGTATCAGGGTAATACTAACTTCATAAAATGAATTAGGAAGTGTTTCCTTCTCTTCTATTTTCTAGAAGCTATTGTGTAGAATTGGTATTAATTTTTCTTTAGATGTTTGGTGGAATTCTCTAGTGAAATCATCTATGCCTGGAGATTTCTTTTATGGGATTTTTAAAAGTAGGAATTCAATTTCCTTAATAGTTATAGAACTATTCAAATTATCTATTTCATATTGGATAAGTTGTGGTAGTTTGTATTTTTTTTGAGGAATTGGTCCATTTTGTTCCAGTTGTTAAATTTATGTGTGTAGAGCTTATAGTGTTCCCCTACTATTTTTTTTTTTGATGTCTGAGCATCTGTAATGATATTCCTTATTTCATCCATAATATTAGTATTTTGTGTCTTCTCTCTTTTTTCTTGGCAGTCTTACGAGAGATTTATCAGATTGATCTTTTCAAAGAATCAGCTCTTTGTTTCACTGATTTTCTCTACTGCTTTTGTTTTTACTGTGTTTTCTTAGATTTTACATTTGTCTATTTGGCACCCATTAACCACAGGGACAAACTAATGATTAAAGTTGTTTACATCTCCCTTGCAACCTAGCTTTTGCAGGCATGTGAAAATCATATTACAGACTGTTCAACCAATCCCAAGTCTGTATGCCAACCACTTCCTTTATTTAACCCTCATACTCCAAGCCAATATTTTCCCTGCCCTAAATCACCCAGGGCCAAGTAGCAGATGACCAGGGACAGACCAAAGCCCACTAGAATTATTCAAATTAGCCAATCCTAAACTGTTTTCCTGCCCTGCTGTGTCTTTTCTGTGGAAACCCCAATAAAGATTGTGCCCCTCACTCCTTTCTGCCTCCTGACCAACACTGGTGCTTCCCCCATGGTCTTGCATAGTGTGCTATGCCTCCCCTTTGTAGGGGAACTGTGAGTAGTAACATTAAACTTTTCTTTCAGTGGCATTAACTTCTCTATATCATCATTCAGTCAGTGATCAACTGAGACCTGTTAATCAGTTTTCAATTTCATTGATTTCTGCTCTTGTCTTCATTTTTTCCTTCCTTTTGCTTGCTTTGGGTTTATTTTGCTCTTCTTTTTCTAGATTCTTGAGGTAGGAGATTACATTATTGATTTGACATTTTTCTTCTTTTTTAACATATGCTACAAATTTTCCTCTCCACACTGCTGTAGCTGTGTCCCACAAATTTTGTTGTATTTTCATTTTCATCCAGTTCAATGTATTTTTTCCCTTGAAACTTCCTCTTTGACCAATGGATTATTTAGAAGTGTATTCTTTAGTTCCAAGTATTAAGAAATTTTCTTGTTATCTTTCTGTTATTGATGTGTAGTGATTCCATTGTGGCTAGAGAACACACTCTATATGACTCTTTTTGGTTGTTGTTGAGATTTGTTTTATTATTGAGGATATGCTCTATCTTGGTATATGTTCAGTGAGCACTCAAAAAGAATGTGTATTCTGCTGTTGTTTGGTGGAGTGTTATGTAATATTCATTAGATTTGTTAGTTGGTGGTGTTATTGTAGATGTCTATATTTTTGCTGGTTGTGTGTCGAGTTGTCCTTTTAATTGCTGTGAGAAGGATACTGAGGTCTTCAACTGTAACTGTGGCTATGTTAGGGCTTAATGCTTAAGTCTGCCATTTTGTTTTGTTTTGCTCTCTGTTTGTTCTCTGTTTTTCATTTCTCTGTTTCCTTTTGCCTGCATTACTTGCTCCCTATGGGAACATTTTTAGTATTTCATTTTGATTTATTTATAGTGCTTTTGTATAAATGTATTTATTTTTATTTTTGGCTGTGTTGGGTCTTCATTGCTGCATGCAGGCTTTGTCTAGTTGTGGCAAGTGGGGGCTACTCTTTGTTGCGGTGCACAGGCTTCTCATTGAGGTGGCTTCTCTTGTTACAGAGCACAGGCTCTAGGTGCGTGGGCTTCAGTAGTTGTGGCACACGGGCTCTAGAGTGCAGGCTCAGTAGTTGTGGTGCACGGGCTTAGTTGCTCCGCAGCATGTGGGATCTTCCCAGACCGGGGATCAAATTTGTGTCCCCCGCATTGGCAGGTGGATTCTTAACCACTCTGCCACCCGGGAAGTCCTATAGTGCTTTTGAATGTATGTCTTCGTATAGCTTTTTCTTAGTAGTTGCTCTAGGTATTACATTTTATCCATAATTTGTCCCAGTCTACTGGTGTCATCATTTTACTAGTTCAAGTATAGAATCTTTAACTGTCCTTACCTCCTTTGACTCTCCCCCATTTATTATAATTGCCTTAAATATTTCCTCTACAAACACTTAGGACAATATCAGAAAGTGTTGTAATTTTTGCTTCAATTATCATAATTTAGGAAACTTAAGAGGAGAATGAAATCCTATTGTGTTTACCCATATTTTTTCTTACTGTATTCTTTCTCCTTTCCTGATGTCCTAGGGTTCCTTCTTTTATATTGTTTTCTTTCTGCTTAGAGAACTTCCTTTAGTTATTTGTTTAGGTATGTCTGCTGGTGATAAATTTTCTTAGTTTTCCATTATCTGAGAATGTCTTGATGTCCCCTTCATTCCTGAATGACGTTTTTACTGGGTATAGGATTCTGGATTGATAGCACTTGAAAAATATTGTGCTACTTCCTTCTGACCTCCATGGTTCTGATGAGAAATCTGTTGTCATTCTAATTATTTTTCACCTATAGGTAAGGGGTTTTTTTGTGTTTTTTTGTTTTCTTCTTTTTTTGGTCTGGCTGCTTTTAAGATGTTTTCTTTGTCATTGTCAGAAGTTTATGATGTGTCTTGATGTGGATTTCTTTGTTTTTGTCCTGTTTGGAGTTTGCTCAGTTTCTTGAATTTGTAGGTTTATGTTTCTTGACAAATTTTGGAGATTTTCAGCTATTGTTTCTCCCAGTACATTTTCACCCCCTCCCTCTTTCTCCTGTCCTTCTTTGACTCTGTCATGAATGTCGTATCTTTTGCTGTAGTCCCACCAGTCCTTGAGCCTTTTTTTTCTCTCCCTGTTCAGACTGGAGAATTTCTGTTGTTGTATCTTTGTGTTCACAGATACTTTCCTATGTCCGCTCTGTCCATTCTTCCATTGAAACCATCCATTGAGTTTTTTAAATCAAAAGTTACTGTATTTTTAGTCCCAAACTTAGAATTCGTTCTTTATACCTTCGATGTCTCCACTGGACTTTCTGTTTCCATGCTGAGACTTTCTATTCTTTTGCATTTATTTCAAGCATGTTTGTAATGGCTCACAGAATTTTTATGACGGCTGCTTTAAAATCTTGGCCAGATAATTCTAATATCTCTGTTATTGTGGTATTGGCATCTGTTGGATTTCCTTTTCTCTCAAAAAATAGAAAATATGGCAAGTGTCTTTTTTGTTTTTTGTAACCTGGATATTTTCCTGAATGTTATGAGACTCTAGATCTTATTTAAACCTTCTGTTTTAGCTGGCCTTTTTTTTTTTTTTGGACACTGTTCAGGCAGGAGAAGTGAGGGCAGTGCCAAGTTACTGCCAGGTATACGTAGAAGTCCAGGTTCCTTACACAGCTTCTATTGATACCTGAGGCGGGGACTTCTCCTTACTGCTGGGCAGAAATGTGAGTGCAGCACCCTACTTGACCTTTTCTGACACCTCCCAAGTGGGGATGTTGGGGTACCCCCCAAAGCAGGAAATCTAGGCTGCACAGGTGGCCTTTGCTGACATGGGTAAGGTAGGGCTGCCGTTTTTTTCTGTGTTGTTTAGCTAGGCCAGAGCACTTTTGTCTAGACGATTTTCTCCTTGCTGAGCTGCCGTCTTTTTCTTGGTCCTTTGGCTAGAGAAAACAGGCTTTTATGGGGCTCTTTTGGTCTGTACTCGTTAGCATTTCTGGTTGCCAGTTTCTTCAGCTCTAAGAAAATTGGGAACTCACCACCATGTCATTCCTCAGGAATTCCTGGGAATCCCAAGGTTCCTAGCCAGTCTCTCCTCTCTCTATCTTTCAGAGTCTTCTTATTTTTGTTTTATATATAAAGTCCAAGATTTTTAGTTGTACTTAGTGGGAGGAATAGGGAAAAATACATCTACTCCCATATTCCCAGTAGCAGAAGTTCCTATTATTATTACTTTTAAATGACGTTTGAGCTAGGTTGTAAAAAATAAATGGAGGAATAATTAATACAGCTGGCAGACAGCAGAATCTCAGAGAGAAGGAGCAGTGTGTATTAGAGCACAGGTGTATGAAACTGAAAGCTGGGATGCATGGCCTTGGTGAGAGCAGGAGACTGAAGAGTAGGGAAAGGTCACACTGGGGAAAGCCTTCCTATTGAGCTAAGGGTCTCAGCCTACTTTGCCTCCTCCATATTCTATCCCCATTCTCTTACTTGTGTGGCTGACCTCCAGTAGGGGCCCCAGGGGGTAAAATCTGTCAATGAGACAGCCAAGTGAAATCTGGATTCTTTTTTTTTCTTAATTATTATTAATTTATTTATTTGGTTGCACCAGGTCTTAGTTGCTGGAGATGGGCTCCTTAGTTGTGGCAGGCAGGCTCCTTAGTTGTGGCATGCAAACTCTTAGTTGCGGCATGCATGTGGGATCTAGTTCACAGAGCAGGGATCGAACCTGGGCCCCCTGCATTAGAAGGGCAGAATCTTAACCACTGCACTACCAGGGAAGTCCCAAAATCTGGATTCTTAAAGGGCTTCCTATCTGCCCTAGACACAGAAAGGAAGCCTGATGGAGGCTCCTGCCTCCCAGGAGCTGAGCTGGTGGACCCTGAGCTGGCGGACTGGAGCCAGCTGAGCTGAGCTGTGGACTGGAGCCAGGCCAGAACTGCTGGACCATGATTTCTCTTCTCCTCTCAAAAGCCTGGTACATCCATATACATACACAAGCCACAAGCCTGTACTTCATCATTGCATCTGTGGGCCACTGGAAACTGACCAGTGGTCAGAAGACTGCCTCTAAATTGGTGTGTGATCTTGAGCACATCATTTTCTCTTTCTGGGCCTCAACTTCCTCATCTATAAGATGGAAATAATGGTAATTCCTGGGCAGCTAGCTTCACAGGACTATTGTGAGGATTAAAGCTGAACTTATGGGCTTCCCTGGTGGCGCAGTGGTTGAGAGTCCACCTGCCGATGCAGGGGACACGAGTTCGTGCCCAAGTCTGGGAAGATCCCACATGCCGCGGAGCGGCTGGGCCCGTGAGCCATAGCCGCTGAGCCTGCGCGTCCGGAGCCTGTGCTCTGCAACAGGAGAGGCCACAACAGTGAGAGGCCCGCGTACCGCAAAAAAAAAAAGCTGAACTTATGCCAAATGTCCATCCACTGATGAGTTGTTAAATAAAATACAATGGAATAGTATTCAGCAGTAAAAAGAAATGAAGTACTGATGCACATTACAACATGGACGAACCTTGAAAACATTACGCTAAGTGAAAGAAGCCAGACACAAAGGCACACATTTTATGATTTCCCTTTACATGAAATAATCAGAATAGGCAAATCTATAGAGACAGAAAGTAGATTAGTGGTTGCCTGGGGATAGGAGGGAGGCAGGGAAGAGTAGGACTGCTTATGAGTTCTGGGTTTCATGTGCAGGTGATGAAGATGCTCTGAGATTGATTGTGATGATGGTTGCCCAACTCTGTGAATGTACTAAAAACCATTGACTTGTACACTTTAAACAAGTGAATTGTATGGTTTATGAATTATTTCCCAATAAAGCCATTTTTAAAAACAAAAAGATAAACTAATAACCACAATTACATTAAAATCATAATAATACTCGTAGCTGACTTTTAGTCAGCATTTACCATATGCTTGGCACTTTCCCAAGCACTTCCTACATATTATTTAATTCTTACAAAAACCCTGTTGGTAGGTATTGTTATCCTTATTTTATTTATTATTTTTGGCTGCATTGGATCTTCGTTGCTGCACACGGTCTTTAGTTGGGGGCTACTTTAGTTGGGGCGAGCGGGGGCTACTCTTTGTTGCGGTGCACGGGCTTCTCATTGCAGTGGCTTCTCTTGTTGCGGAGCACCAGCTCTAGGCACACAGGCTTCAGTAGTTGTGGCTCAGGGGCTCTAGAGCGCAGGCTTAGTAGTTGTGGCACAGAAGCTTATTTGTTCTGTGGCATGTGGGATCTTCCCGGACCAGGGCTCGAACCCACATCCCCAGCGTTGGCAGGCAGATTCTTAACCACTGCGCCACCAGGGAAGCCCTATCCTTATTTTATAATTGAAGAAATTGAAGCTCAGAGAGAGACCAGTGCACCTCTTTCACTCAGTGACATGTGCCACCACAGACCAGGGGCAGCCCAGCTGCTGAGACCCCTCTAGGCAACCCCAGGTACTAGAAATGATTGGGCCTGCACACACTTTAGGCCCACATACGGCTTCAGCTCCCTTCAGGCCACAGGTGTGAAAGCCTGGGGATTTCCATTCATTTCACAAGTATTTATTGAATACCTACTCACTAAACAGGCATCTATGAGAAGCGGGATGGAGTAGTAGTTAAGAACTAGATTGCCTGGGGACTTCCCTGCCGATCCAGTGGTTAAGACTCTGCGCTCCCAATGCAGGGGGTGTGGATTCAATCCTTGGTCGGGGAACTAAGATCTCTCATGCCACATGCCACATGGCGTGGGCGCAAAAGAAAAAAAAAAAAGCTAGACTGCCTGGGTTCAAATCTCAGCTGTCCACTTATTACCTTTATAACCTTGGCATATATTATGTTCCTTAACTTCTCTGAACCTAAATGAACATAGTAATGGAGTAATAATAGCCACCTCATACCTATAACTCAAAATTACATGTTATGTATATAAAACACTTAGGACAATGCATGATACATATAAAAGGGCCAGATGTGGTTACTACCATTATCATGTGCCAGGCACTCTGATGTGAGGCACTGGGGAAAGAGTGTTGAATAAGATATAGTCTCTATCTTCATGAATATTATAACCTACCTTACTTATGAATTTATAAATAAACTCTAGTCCTTCAGGGAGAAAGGAGCTATATTAATTACAATTAGGTTTGGCTGTAAGTTGTGGAAAATCCAAAATAACAGTACCTTACAAAAGCTAAGTTTATTTCTCCTTCGCAGAAAAGGCCAGAGACAGGCAATTCAAGGCTGGTAGTGTGGGTTTTACAAAGTTGTCAGCTTCTTTTTTCTTCCCCATCTTCATTCAGCATGTGAATTCCACCTCACAGTCAAAATTGCCTGCTAAATTTCCAGATATTCTGCCTGCATTTAAACCAGCGGGAAAGAGGAAAGGACAAAGAATTGGACTTTCCACGCTTTAAGAAAACTTTCTGGATGTTGCCCATCAAGGTAGACACAGGGATGATGTAAGAAATGACTTGCTGTCTGTGATGGCTAATTTTATGTGTCAACTTGACTAGACCACATGGTGCCCCGATATTTGATCAAACATTCTGAGTGTATCTGTGAGGGTGTTTTGGAGGTGATTAACATTTGAATCAGTTGATTGAATAAAGCAGATTGCCCTCCCTAATGTGGGAGGGCCTCATCCAATCAGTTGAAAGCCTGACTAGACCCAAAAGGCTGACCCTCCCCTGACTAGGAGAGAATTCATTCTGCCTGACTGCCTTCAAACTGGGACACCTGTTTTTTCCTGCCGTCAGACTTAAACTGAAACATCAGATCTTCCTGGATCTTGAACCTGCCAGCCTTCAGATTGGAACTACATCATTGGCTCCCCTGGGTCTCCAGCTTGCCAATTCACCCTGCAGATCTTGGGACTTGTCAGCCTCCATATAGTGTGAGCCAATTCCTTATAATCGCTCTCCCTCTCTCTCTCTCTCTCTCTCTCTCTCTCTCTCTCTCTCTCTCTATATATATATATATGATAGATATAGATAGAGAGATAGATGTAGATATAGAGATAGGTATATGGATATATATATATATCTAGATATAGATATTCTATTGGTTCTGTTTCTTTGGAGAACCCTAATGCAGTGCTCATCTGTAGAGAATGTGGTTATTATCAAACAGCCTCTGGCAGTTGGCTCCTTCATGCTGCACAGACCCACTTTACTTGGGGTCATACTATCCCATAGTAGCTTGCATCAGGTGACTGAGAGAGTGGGACTATAAAGGCCCAACAATTTGGGCCCAACAAGGTACACTCTGACAGGCAGTAAGTGATACAGAGCTCCCCACTGAGTTGCCTGCAGCTTCACAGTTTGCCTTCTTTCTCTGCCCAGTCCTGTTTCTGCACCCTTCTTCTCATAGCTGCTCATTTGTAATGAGTATCTAGCACCCCAAATTCCTTCTCAGCTTCTGACTCCGAAGAACCCGACCTGAAAAACCTATATTACATTACCTCAGCCACATATAAATGCAGAAGCTGGGAAATATAGTCTTTATTCCAGATGGCCTTGTGCCCATTGAAAAACAGGGAGTTCCACTACTTGTGAAAAAGGGGATGTTGTAGTAACTCAGGGGGGCCCAGGGGGGCCCAATGTGGAGTCAAAGGTTCGTAAAGGAGAAGAGGCTCCCTGAACAGGTAAAGAAGGTTTCAGGCACTTGGAAAACATAGATTTTTGCCTTGCCACAGCCAAATGAAGTATTTCTGGTTCTGGTTTCCAGTGATGGCAGATAAGTTCAGTCAGACTAACCTTTCATGAATAACAATTACAAAATTTGGGGGAAAATTTTTTTTTAATTATTTGAAGGCACTGGAGAGTGACCAAAAGTAAGCAAAACTGGAGGTAAGTAACCTTGGAAAACAACTACAACTGGTGAGATTTGTGAATCTGTGGCATTTTGCTGAGAGCATTCCCCAACCTGCAAGCAGCTCTGGTGGGGAAAAGACGCAGCTTTACTGCCTTGAGGTGTTAGAGATTAGAGTTTGGGGCTGGCAGAACAGCCAGAGTTAGAGGAGAAATCCTGGAAAGCAGAGAATAGCAGGGCGGGGGATCCCCAATATTTGCATAAAATAATCCCCCCAATCCTTGTTTGACTGCTAACCTACACATGCATAGGGTTAACACCAGGCAGCCCAGTTTAAAAAAAAAAAAAAAAAACCGGGCTTCCCTGGTGGCGCAGTGGTTGAGAGTCCGCCTGCCGATGCAGGGGACGCGGGTTCGTGCCCCTGTCCGGGAAAATCCCACATGCCGCGGAGCGGCTGGGCCCTGTGAGCCATGGCTGCTGAGCCTGCGCGTCTGGAGCCTGTGCTTCGCAACGGGAGAGGCCACAACAGTGAGAGGCCTGCGTACCACAAAAAAAAAAAAAGCAACAGCTAGAAGGTGAAAGAACTGGGTGAGGATATCCACTTTTGCCTGCTGGAGAGAGAATTTGGAGTTGAAGTCTAGCCAAGCTAGCTTCCTGCAAGAACAAAAACCATTCTTCAAAGGAACATAACAGAATCTAGAATCCTGGGACATATCATTCTTAATGTCCAGTATCTAACAAAAATAGTGGGCAAGTGAAGAAACAGGAAATGTTATAAGTCAGTCAACAAAATCCCCAAGATGACTCAGATGTTAATTTAATTCAGCTGTTATTAAGTTTCAAAGACATAAAGGAAATGTATGCAAACGAAATACCACTACATAGCTACTAAAATAGCTAAAATTAAAAAGACAATATGTTAAGTGTTGGTGAGGTTGTAGAGCAACTGGCACTCATATACGTTGCTGGTTGGAGTGTAAAATGGTATAAGCATTTTCAGAAAAGTGTTGGTAGTTTCTTGTAAAATTATACTTACCACATGACCCATCCATTCCACTCCTATATTTATCCAAGAGAGCTTTTATTTGAGAAACAAATGTTTACAAAATAGCCTGTACATGAATGTTCACAGAATCTTAATTCATAAGAGCCCCAAACTGAAAACAACACAAATGTACATCAATAAGTGAATGGATTAACAAATTGTGGTATATTCATACAGTGGAATACTACTCAGCAATTACAAGTAACAAACTTTTTTTTTAAGTTTTTTTTTAATCTTTATTTATTTATTTGGCTGCGTCGGGTCTTAGTTGCGGCAGGCGGGCTCCTTAGTTGCGGCTCACAGGCTCCTTAGTTGCAGCTCGCCAGCTCCTTAGTTGTGGCATGCAAACTCTTAGTTGCGGCATGCATGTGGGATCTAGTTCCCGTACCAGGGATCGAACGTGGGCCCCCTGCATTGAGAGTGTGGGGTCTTAACCACTGTGCCATCAGGGAAGTCCCAGTAACAAACTTCTGATCCATAAAATATGTATGAACCTCAAAAACATGATGCTGAACAAAAAAAGCCACACATAAAAAAAGTACACGTTGTATTATCCTACTTACATGAAATTCTAAAACGAAATACTAATCTTCATTAATACAAAGCAGATCTATGATTGCTTGGGGCCAGGGCAGTAGAGAGACTGGCTGCAAAGGGTCATGAGATAAATTTTTGAGGTGATGAAAATGTTCTATGTATTGATTGTAATGATGATTACATCAGTGTATACATTTTCAAAACTCATCAAACTGTAACTTAAAATGGGTTCATTTTCTTATATGCAAGTTATATCTCAATAAAGTTTATTTTAATTAAAAAAAACAAAATAAAAAAAAATAATAAAAAAAAAAAAAAAAATAAAGACAATTTCAGATCAATAAAAACAGAAAATCATCACCACCAGATCTGTACTACAAGAAATGCTAAGGAAAGTTCTTCAGACTAAAGGAAAATGACACCAAATAATCCACAGGAAGGGAGATCACCAAAAATAATAAATATGTCAGTATTGTAGGCAGAATAATGACCCATTAAAGACATCCCTTACCTAAACTCCAGAATCTATGAATATGATAGGTTACAAAGGAGAATTAAGATTGAAGATGGAATTAAGGTTGCTGATCAGCTGACCTTGAGATGGAGAGATTATCCTGGATTATGTGACCCAATGTAGTCACAGATGTCCTTATACGTGGAGGAAGGAGGCAGAAGAGTCAGTGTCAGAGAGCAGATGGCCTCTAGAAGCTGGAAAATGCAAGGAAACAGATTCTGCCCTAGAGCCTCTAGAAAAGAATGCAACCCTTCTGGCACCTTGACATTAGCCTAATGAGACCCATTTCAGACCTCTGACCTCCAAAACTGTAAGGTAATAAGCTTGTGCTGTTTTACACCACTAAGTTTGGTAACAAATTTGTGTTGTTTTACATCATTAAATTTGGTAATTTGTTACAGTGGCCATAGGAAACTAATACTGTTGGTTATTATAAAAGTCTAGCTTAAAAAATTTTTTTTCTTCTCTTAGTTTCTTTAACATGCATATGACATGTTAAAACAAACATTATAGGGCTTCCCTGGTGGCGCAGTGGTTAAGAATCCGCCTGCCAACGCAGGGGACACAACTACCGCCAAAAAAAAAAAAAAAAAAAAAAAAGGGCTTTCCTGGTGGTGCAGTGGTTGGGAGTCTGCCTGCTAATGCAGGGGACACCGGTTTGAGCCCTGGTCTGGGAAGATCCCACATGCCGCAGAACAACTAAACCCATGCGCCACAACTACTGAGCCTGTGCTCTAGAGCCTGCGACCCACAACTGCTGAGCCCATGTGCCACAACTGCTGAAGCCCACGTGCCTAGAGCCCGTGCTGCACATCAGGAGAAGCCACCACAATGAGAAGCCTGTGCACTGCAATGAAGAGTGGCCCCCGCTTGCCGCAGCTAGAGAAAGCCTGCACGCAGCAACAAAGACCCAACTCAGCCATAAATAAATTAATTAATTAATTTAAAAAAAAGATGTTAAAAAAACAAGAAAAGAAAAACTCAGTACTATCTCAGGCAAATAACATTCAAATCTTCTTTTTTAAAAAAAATATATTTATTTATTATTGGCTGCATTGGGTCTTAGTTGTGGTGCGCAGGCTTCTCATTGCGGCTTCTCTTGTTGTGGAGCACAGGCCCTAGGCACGTGGGCTCAGTAGTTATGGCTCGCGGGCTCTAGAGCACAGGCTCAGTAGTTGTAGCACACAGGCTTAGTTGCTTCGCAGCATGTGGGATCTTCCCAGACCAGGGCTCGAATCCGTGTGCCCTGCATTGGCAGGTGGATTCTTGACCACTGTGCTGCCAGGAAAGTCCCCGTTGAAATCTTTTGACCTGAATCTCTTGCCTCACCCAGCATACTAAAAAATTGACAGTGGTCCTAGTGCCTTTCCTATCAAATCTAAAATTTGATCTTCCTTCAATCTTAGAATGTCTTTACTTTGGTGCCCCCACTTTAAGCAAGCCAAGCTTTTTTTTAATCCCACCATTCCTTGCTTCCAAGGCCATTTTATATATCCTATGATGTCCCTACCCTCTTGGCCAATTGTTACTAGCCAAATGCACAAATCAGGTCTCCCTGAGAAATTCTTTCCAAACTTAGTCCCCATCCCATTCAGATGATATATTTATTTGTTTTCAAATGTATGTGTATCTTGTTTTCAGCACCAAACTGTATATTCCTAAGATACGTTGGCATCTGCTCAGGGGCTCCCCATACTGGACTCAAGAAAAAAATCAGTTATTATCTAAGCCAGGGGATTCCAATCAACTGGTCAAGTTTAAGACATGATTAGTTGAAGCTACTGATGGTCACACTCTTGAAAATACGTCTCTCTTTAATACGTTTCCTTAGTTCTTGCACATGAGCTCTCATTTATTCCTCCTATAGAACCATTTATTTGTGATATATTAGTATAACTGTGTGCTCAAATAAGTTTGGAAAACAATACTTGCTCTATATCATGTCCTTTTAAAAATGTTGATAAATAACAATATATGTTTCATATAATAAAAAAAAAGAAAAACTCAGAAATGAGGTGACAGGTCTCAGGAAAGAGAAATGAAAGAAAAAAATCATTTTAGAAATGAAGACCAAACTAGAAAGTACACAACAGCAAATAAACACAATAGATAATGCCTTAAATAAAATGGAAAAGAAAAAATTTTAAATCAAAAAGAAATGAAGAAAGGTAAAAAGGATTTGAAACACAATGAATACTGAAAATAGGCAAAGAAGACTAAAATATAGATAGACAGTTAGATAGATAGATAGAGAGATAGATAGAGTCCCTGAAGAAGAAAAGAAAAAAAAAGGGAACAGAACAAACACTAAAAGCTATTGAAGAAAATTTTCCTGAAATAAAGAAAAATTTGAAGCTACACATTCAAAGATCATACTTCAAAGCTGAGAATATAGTCCCCAAATGACCAGTACCAAGACATTCTAATAAAATGACTGAACTTTAAAGAAAAAAATACTTTGGCTATCTAAAAAAATACACAACACATGACTTAGAAGGGAAGATTAGATTATCATTAGACTTTTCAAATACTTTATGAATGAAGTAACATATTTAAGAGACTCAAGAAAGTAAAGTGTGAACCTAGCAAAAGACTTAATAAGTATAAAGGACACAAACTTATCAACATGTAAGATCTCAGAGAATACTGTTCCCAAGGGCTTTTCCTGGGGAATCTAGTAGAAAACTAACTTCAGATAACCAAAATGAGTAGAGTGACTTAAGGACTGGAGGTGAATATTATAAGATAACTTGTAGAACTAAAACTACGTAGGGGCTAAAAAGAAAAAAGAGTATAGCATATCATGACTATATGCCCTGACAATGTAGATTCACTACAAAGTTGTTTAATGAGGTGGAGAATGGCAACTGCATTTGCAAAATACTTTTTAAATGTTTTCAGTAATCATATTGGTGGTAGTATTAATATTGTTATTCTGAGAGTGCTTTGTGTATGAGATAAAAGAAATGAGTAATTATGGAATATTCTATCATCTCCTGTGTCCTTAAAAACTAAGATTCTCAGTATGGAAGAAAGGAGCCAGAGAAGAGATTAAGTAAAAGTTCTTGAGTCTTTAATTTGAATTGAAAGTATCACTATGTACTCCTGAATTGTTTTAGTGTGTGTATGTGTGTGTACTATATATATAGTCTATCCACTGAATCTGTAGTTCTGTCCACTGAAAAGGCCTGGCGGTGGTCTTGAAATATAATTTCTTACTTAAAAAACTGAAGGCTTCTTAGAGAAATGGTTGATTGCAGTCTGGGGCAAGAAGTATAGAAGATGACCCAGGAATATTTTGTCAAACCAAACAGAAGGAAAGCTGTCAAAGATTACTAGAGTCGGGACCTCCTCGGTGGCACAGTCATTAAGAATCTGCCTGCCAATGCAGGGGACACGGGTTCAAGCCCTGGTCTGGGAAGATCCCACATGCCGTGGAGCAACTAAGCCCGTGCACCACAACTACTGAGCCTGCGCTCTAGAGCCCACAAGCCACAACTACTGAGCCCACGCACTACAACTACTGAAGCCCGCTTGCCTGGAGCCCATGCTCCGCAACAAGAGAAGCCACCGCAATGAGAAGCCCATGCACCGCAACAAGGAGTAGCCCCTGCTCACCGCAACTAGAGAAAGCCCAAAAGCCCACGCGCAGCAAAGAAGACCCAACGCAGCCAAAAAAAAAAAAAAAAAGAAAAGATTACTAGAGTCACGTCAAAAGAACCAAGGAGCCAGTATAATGAGACTCCACTGGCCAAAGTTGGGGCACTTGGCAGTTCAATAATGACAATTCTAATTGATGATTGAAACCCATCAAATATATATAAATCCATAGGTTCATAATGATATATATTTTTTTCATAGTGGTATTTTTTAAAGTGGTCAACTTTGGAGGATGATAGGGATTCAATTCATTATCTTCAAAACTGGTGAAAAAAGAATCAAACATTTATTCTGCCTTTCCTATGTGAACCGTACCCTCAGAAACCAAATAGTAGGTAAGAGGATGTTTCTCTTTATGAAAGTATTTCAATGAATAAATAAAATTGTAGAATTAATGGCATCCTCAACGAATAAATGGCCACCGGCAATAAACATCAACATCTGAAAAAAATTGTAAGCATAGAGACTGTATTTATATGCTTCTTAGAGTCTTGCCCAAGTGATCAAATCTGAGTCTGATTCAGCCTCTGGATCCAGCTGCCAATTTGCAGGAAATATTGAGAACACAGGACCATTCAGAACTGCATTATGAGTAGGTAATCAGCAAAATCCAGACTGTGATAAACTCTATACTTCAAATGGCCCAGGTTGTTCAACAAATAAATTGTAAGGAATTAAGAAAGGGATGAAGGGGGGACTTTAAATTAAGAGACTTATAAAGACATCAAATGTACTAAGTGAAGTAAGTCAGACAGAGAAAGACAAATATCATATGATATCACTCGTTTAGAATCTAATTTTTTAAAAAATGACACAAGTGAACTTATTTATAAAACAGAAACAGACTTACAGATATCGAAAACAAACTTATGGTTACCAAAGGGGAGATGTGGGGGGGAGGGGTAAATCAGGAGCTTGGGATTAACATATACATACTATGTTGGTTGTCTAAGAAAACCAACAAAGACCCACTGTATAGCACAGGGAACTCTACTCAGTATTCTGTGATCAGCTATATGAGAAGAGAATCTGAAAAAGAATAAATATATGTATATGTATAAGTGAATCACTTTGCTGTACACCTGAAACTAACACAACATTGTAAATCAACTACACTCCAATAAAATAAAATAAAAAGACATCAAATGTTTTCAAGTGGACAAGACTATAGTATCTAAGGATGTCCATTTGGATGATAAAGATATAAAATAAAATACAAAGAAGTGAATACTGTAATCAGGAAATGGTTGCTTATCAGCAGAGGAAGGGGATTATAATTGGGATGGGGCACATGGACAGGACTTCTGGGTGGGTTCTAGTTCTTAACATGGCAGTGGTTATAGGAGTGTTTGCCTTAGAATAATTCATTAAGCCTTACATTTGTTTTGTGTGTTTTCTACACTTGGGCTTTATTTTACAATGAATACTTTTTAAAAGAATAGCAAGGTGCTCGCTTCGGCAGCACATATACTAAAATTGGAACGATACAGAGAAGATTAGCATGGCCCCTGCACAAGGATGACACACAAATTTGTGAAGTGTTCCATATTTTTTGATGATCCATGTACAAAAAAAAAAAAAATAGTAAGGCAGTATTATGAACAAATTCATGCCAATAAATTCAACAACTTAATTGAAACAAATTCTTTGAAAAACACAACTTACCAAAACTAACTCAAAATGAAATTAAAAGTTGGAATAGCTCTATATGTATCACAGAAATTGAATTTGTTATCAAAAACCTCCCCCACAAGGAAAACTCCAAGCCCGTATTATTTCACCGATGAATTCTATCAAATACTGAACAATGCTACCAATCTTACACAGATGCTTTCAGAAGACAAAGAAGGAGGAAACAATTCTAACTTCTTTTAAGAGGCCAGCATAATCCTGATACTAAATTAAAAAAAATTTATCAGAAAATTGAATAGTTATATTTTATTATATTGAGGAATTACTAATTTTAGGTGCCATAATGGTAATAAAATTGCTTATCTTTTAGAGGTACAAACTAAAACATTACAAATGAACTGGAATCATATCTAGTTTTGCTTCAAAATAATCTTGGTTAGGGGGAGAGTAGCTGAGGGAATAAATAAACCAAGATTGGCCAGAGTTGATAATTACTGAAGCTGGGTGATGGATGCATGGAAATTCATTATACTATGTTCTCTACTATTGTTTACACTCAAGATTTTTTATAATATAAAACAAAAATAACTACAAATGATTAAAAGACATTAAATAAATAAAAGCTATAAGTTCACAACAATAATTTATTTATTTATTTTCCGTACGCGGGTCTCTCACTGTTGTGGCCTCTCCCGTTGCGAAGCACAGGCTCCGGACGCGCAGGCTCAGCGGCCATGGCTCACGGGCCCAGCCGCTCCGCGGCATGTGGGATCTTCCCGGACTGGGGCACGAACCCGTGTCCCCTGCATCGGCAGGCGGACTCTCAACCACTGCGCCACCAGGGAAGCCCCACAACAATAATTTAAAGAGAAAGTGAAACAAAACAAAATCATTAAACACCAAGTTGCTAGGACATCAACTTACTACTTTGAAAGGGATAAATAAGGGAAAAGAGATTTAAGCATTTATCTTGCCATCCTGGCCTGAACTTTATTTCAGGGTAACCAGATGGTCCTGGAGGATGTGAAAATGTTTTTCTGTACAAAATTAGAACTAATAAAAGAAAAAATAATAGCATTAGGAAATCATCATTTTGTAATTGCTAGTGAAATAACCAATTAATAAAATGGTCATTAATGGATGGTAAAACAATTTGGTGAAAAGTTGACAGGGAACTTTATGATGCAGGATCAGCCTATCACCACCTGAAAATGGAAGAAGCCTGGGACCTGAAATGGGCAGTGAAGGAGAGCTGTACAACCAAGAATACCTGTGCTCCTGTGTAAGTGAAAAATAAATCTTTATTGTGTTAAATTACTGTAATATGGGGCAATTCATTATAAAGGCTGGCTTACTATTTATATATATTAAAACACATAAGTACATAATTATTTATATTTTCAAAGATACATATATATCCAAACACATACTGAACACATTAACGTGTATACCTGGGTCAGGGAGAGGAATGACAATAGGGATCAGGGATTAAAAAAAGATCAAACAAAAAGAGACTTAGTATCAACAGATGATGAGAGTTCACCCCGCTCTGAGGAGAATGGTTTAACTATTAAGGAATAAAAAGATAATAATTTAAAAGAGAGACAACTAATCTACCCTTTCTAGAGAGAGCCCAGGCTAGTTAGCTGGTAATTATCTTCTGCCTTGAGGGGGAGCACAGAATGGTCGTGGAGAGGAGGCAGTGTTGAAGATAGAGCCTGTTAGAACCCTCCACCATGTTCACCAGGGACGTCTCAGTCCTGAAAAGTTCCCTAAACTGAGAACTTCTCCCAAGTCTGACCTTCACTCTCAGCTCTCCTTGGCAGTGAAGATGCAGGAGGCATTTGCCATTCTCCAGACATGGGGCCTGGGCCTGGCTAGCTCCCCTTGGCACCATCTCTCACTCCAGGCCAAAGGAGGCTAGACAAAGCATAGAGGCTCCTTCTGGGTGTGGATGCATCCTCCTGCCCACCCTCCATCTCTGCTTGTGGAAGGCTGAATAGTGGTCCTTCCTCCAAAGATGTTCAAGTCCTAATCCCCAGAATCTGAGAATATTTTACCTTATATGGCAAAAAGGACTTGGAAGATATGGTTAAATTAGGGATCTTGAGATGGGGAGATGATCCTGGATTACCCCAGTGGGCCCAATGTAAGCACAAGGATATCTGATCACAAAGTAATCCTCCTAAGAGGAGACAGAATTAGAGAAAGATGTAAGAATGGAAGCAGAGGTCAGAGAGGAGAAATACTATGCTGCTAGCTTTGAAGATGGAGGAAGGGGCCATGAGCCAAGGAATGCAAACGGCCTCCAGAAGCTAGAAAAGGCAAATAAATGGATTGCCCCCTAGAGTCTCCAGAAGAGACTCCAGAAGAGGCCTGCCAACACCTTAACTTTTAACTTAACCCAATGAAATTGTTTTCGGACTTGTGACCTCCAGAACTGTAAGATAACACATTTGTGTTGTTTTAAGCCGTTAAGTTTGTCACAGCAGCAATTGGAAATATGTACACTGGCCCTGCTGCTGGGCAGCATAACCTGTTCTCCTAGAAGCGTAAGGTCTGTGAGAGAGGGGAGTGGGGAATCAGAAAAGACTTCCTGGAAGCCCCTGCAGTCAGACTGACGTAGGTTCCTACCATAGTTCACTTATGATCTGTTAATAATGCATTGTTTACAGTGTTGCTAAGAATTAAATGGAATAATACTTTAAATTACCTATTACTACCTAATTAACCACTTTTTAAATTATAAGTCACATCTCTTCGTGGGTTTACATTCATTCCTCCATTCATTCAACAGGTATCACTGAACATCCAGTATGTGCCTGGCACCATGCACAGGGTGAGCCTGCATCCAGTGCAAGATCCAAGCATTTCTCACCTAAGCTGCCACTGAGCTTCCAGTCAGTCCAGTGCACAAGTTCACCACCCCATCCTAAATGCAGGCTCTTACACTTGCCCATTCACATGGTCTCATCTCCTTGGTGGACTCATCCCAGCCAGCACCACCCCTTATACTCCCAGGCACTGTTTCTGCAGCTGCCAGGAGCTCTGTCATCTCTGCCTTTACCCCAAGCCCTGACAAGTCCCCAGCCCACTTGGAGGATAGTATGCTCCCTCTGATATCTTCAAGCCTCCATTTTCATCCCATTCTCTTTTGTCTCTCTGCATCTTTCTCCCTTTTCACCCTTTTCTTCTTTGAGCTCCTAAACAGGTCCTCCTCATAACCCGGAAAAGTCTAAACTAACAGGAGAGCTAAGCCTTAAACAGTCAGTCCAGAGGCAGGTAGGAGGGACCAAGAATGTGTGCTTGCCAAGGGTTCCTGGGCCTCTCTAGTAGTGAAATGGAGTCTAAGGTATTGAGACGGGATGTCCAGGCTACCTGGAGTTCCCAGGCAGCCCCACTCACCCACCTTTGCAACCCCTCAATACCCTCAGATGCCAGTCCAACTGAGCTGTAATCCCCTGACTTTGGAGCTCCCCATCTCCACAGGACCCAACTGGATTTCTTTATCTCTCATCTCCCACCCCTATCCCCTGCTTCTCACGTCCAGGTCTGGAATGTTGAATTCTGCCCCCATGATGTCTGGGCCTACTCACCCTACCTTCCCAGAAAAATAGCTGGTCCAAGATTGATCTTCCTTATATCTGTGGTCCATATTAATGCACCCTTTACCCAATCCTGGTCCAAGGGTCTCTTTCCTCAGAGCCTGTGGCTCTTTCTCTAAATATCGAGCTGCCTCTCTAGGGTGGGGTAAGAACCTATTAAAACAGGGAGAAAATTGCTTTCAGATCCTTTGGGCTTGGGTGGTGACAGGGTGGGGTGGGGAGACAGTCTGGCCAAGTGATGGAATTGTGGGTGGACAGGCAGGCAGGCGGGCGATCTGGGTTCTTTAACCTGAGCATTGTCACAGATTTACCATGGGTGACACTGGTAAAGTCTCTGCCTTCTGTAGGCCTGTCTCTCTAACCTGTCTGTGCAATGAGAGGGCTGGTCTTTAAGGCTATATTTGAGCCTGAAGGTTTCACCCAGCTATTCCAGCAATGGTGCATAATGGTCACAAGAGGGCGGACAACCTCTTCAGCTCAGAAGTTTACAGATTAAATGAATAAGCAAGCTTTGAAAAGGAATACAATAGTTCCAAGTGGAAAGGTAGTTACCCATAAGTCACCACAAAATGGCAACAGAGTCAGGGTATTGGGAAAGGGTATTTGAATTCCCAGCCTAAGGGGAGGTCAGGAGCCCCAAGACCTAGAGGGGTAAGGAGAGGGCTGGTGGGCAGCAAAGAAGGGACTTACAGATATTCTTTAGAGATTTCAATCACTTTGAGAGGAGAGGAGGAAATGTATTGCCCCAAAAGGATTGGGGTAGGGGGTTGCAGAACCAGACTTGAGGAGTTTAGGGGAACTGGAGATAATCAACTTGGCTTCCGTCCCTTCCTCAGCATAGAATGAACAGTAGAGAAATTGCAGGAGTTATTCCAGGATTTGAGGAAGACTCCTCCAACTCACGAGGGCACAGCAAATAGGCAAGGCTCACCTGACATCCTTTTTTCTCCTTTTTGCCTTCCAATAATCTAGTTTCAGGGCCCAGGAAAGACAGGGACCAACATAGGGGCAGTTACCTGGGGTTCAAAGGGTTAACCTCCAATAATTCATATTCTGACATCAGCCACAGCCTTTGTCCCCACCCTCTCTCTGGGCCTGTCCCCTCCCTGAGCCCCAGGTTGGCAGGTTCCCTGAGTCCCTCCTTTGGTGTAATTCACTAGGGCCCTGGGATCCAGGCCCAGAGCCAGTGCCCTGCTCCCTCAGCAGGTCCAGGGAGTCTAAAGCTGGCTCTAAGGGAGGAAGGAAAGCAGCTTTTCCCTCCTATTCTCCCCCCTCCCAGGATGTGGGCCCTAGGACCAAAGAGCCTCTGTCTTTCTCTGCCACACCCCCCATTGTAACCTAGACAAGGGGATTCCTTGTGTCCTGGCCTCAGGCTGGCATCCTAGTAACCAAATGGTGGAAGGTCTGGGGCAGGATGGGGGCAGGGGAATCACAAGATCTGAGAAGATACCTCCCCCTTTTGGAGATTCTGGTACACCCCAAGCTTCTCCTCCCTCTGGCTCCCATCAGCGTTGGAGAGAGAAGGCTGAGGGACTCATCTGCATATAAAAGGTCTGAGGCCCAAAGTGGAAACCGAGAAGGTGTGGAGACACAAAGGCTGAACCTCCTGGCGGACAGATTTGGAGCCAGAATACAAGAATGGGGGCAACCCAGGGACAGAGTAAGACAGGGGACTGTGGCAGGGCAGGCCAAGCAGACTTTTGAGAGCTGTAGGTGGAGGCTCCTGCCAGTTTCCTCCCTAAAAGCACAGATATAGGAATGCTGGCAGCAGACAGGCGTGTGGTCAGAGAGGAAGTGAGAATCCCTAGGATAAAATGAGAACTCCCTGTTTAAATACTAAGAACCTCTCTGAGAAGAAGTACAAACATCTGACTGAGAAACCTTCCTGCGAGGAGGGTGGTATGTTCCCATTCACAAGAAGTAATGGTAGGGAGAATAAATGATATGGTCTCACTTAGCAGCAGGGGCTCAGACACCCCCATACTGACCTATCATCACTAAAAGACTGGTACAGAAAGGCTAATCCATCCTGGCAGGAAATGACATCACTCACCAGACAGGAAGGGGTGGCTCTACCAACCCCAAAGGCTTCTGGGAGGGCCAATCCATGGAGGGTTGGCCTTGAATGTCCATGACCCTCCACAATCCTCCATCTTGGCCAAGAGGGGAGCCAAGGCTGCTAGATGTTGGGTGAGGCAATTATACCCCCATCTCTTCATAAGTGATCTCGCAGGGATGCTAAACCATCAAATCCCAGTTGGGAGGAAAGGGGAAGAGATACCATCACACCTGGAGCCACAGGTCAAGCCTCTAGAGTCAATGTGTCCATGAAAATAGCTCTAGGGACCCAATAATTGAAGGATAAAGGCAGAGCCTCCCCAGGGATCAGAGAGATGGTGAGGCCAGGTTTCCATGGTAACTGATTTCAATGCAGCCTCTTCCTAATCCCAGATTGAGGGAGAATAAATTTGAGGGAGACCAGGGCCTAGCGATGAAAGAGCCATAGGAGTACAAAAGGGTGGAAGAGTTGTTACAGGAAGGTCACATCATCCTGGCACTGGCCCCAGTACCAGTGGGTCTCAAAGCCCAGCTTGGTACTCTCATCCTCTGGTGGCTCAGGAGGTCCACCTTGGAGCCCCTCCCCGGGGGGCTTCCACACAGCCCTCAAGCTTCCTAGCCTGGTGGCTGTCAGGTCCACCTCAGTCCTGGCCCTCTCCCCGCCGGGTATAGCCTTTGCCCAGTCCATCTCGGGACGGGGAGCCCCAGGGGGGCCCTGTTCATCCAGCTCGCTGGGGGCCACTGTGTCCAGGAAGCTGCCAATGGAGACACTGTCCAGTCGGTCAGTGGAGCTGGTGTCTGGCAGGCTGTCCCAGCTGCCTCGCCTTGAACGGCCTGGGCTCCCGCCTGTCAGGCTATATTGGCTGCTGGTGAGGCTGCTGCAGTGGCTGGTCAATGTCCCCCGCTCCTCCAACAGCCAGCGCACTGCCTCAATGCCCTCGTTCAAGGTCACCAGCTGCTGTAGGATCTTCACATCGATGGCTCGCAGGTAAGCCTAGGGGAGTGGGAGAAGGAATCAGTTCCAGGTTCTGGGCCACGGGTTTCCGCAATGTTTCTAGAGGCCTCTACCTTGTGATCCAAACAACTATGCTTCAGTTTCAAGAAGCATGGAAATAGAATGGTTTGGAGTGTAGGCTTTAGAAGCAGAGACACTGCTGTTTAAAATCTCAGCCCTACAACTGATTAGCTGTATGACTGTGGGCAACTTTCTTACCTTCTTTGAGCCTGGGTTTCCTTGTTTGTGAAATAGGGTTAGGTCACTCACCTCACAGGGTGGCTGGGAGAATTTTGTGATTTTTTTAGGCACTGAGCACTGTGCCTGGTACAGAGTAAAATCTCAATAAGTGTTAAGTATTAAAATCCAATCCTACTGAGATTTGAACTTCACAGTTAGGGTATTAACTATTGAACCAGTCCAGATTCACCAGTAAGACTTAGAAGCAGTCATCCGAAGAGTAGCCTGGGGCTTCCCACTGGTGGCGCAGTGGTTGACAGTCCACCTGCCGATGCAGGGGACACGGGTTCGTGCCCCGGTCCGGGAAGATCCCACATGCCGCGGAGTGGCTGGGCCCGTGAGCCATGGCCGCTGAGCCTGCGCATCCAGAGCCTGTCTGTGCTCCGCAACGGGAGAGGCCACACAGTGAGAGGCCCGCGTACCACAAAAAAAAAAAAAAAAAATCCCCTGTTCAGAGAGTAGCCTGATAGGCAGCCAAGTGTTAATTGGGAAGTAGACTGGGCCAAAATGAGGCAGGAGCTGGGGGGGTAAAGAAGGCACTAACCTGGTCCTCCTTCAGGATGTTGGTAGCAGCTGCTGTGGAAGGGAAGGGTTGGCTAGAGCTTCAAAGAGTCAGAATCTCACTGGCTGGGAATTCGGGGCTTCCCTTTACTATACACCAGTCTCCTTGTCTGCACTGGGAGTAAGTTTGACTTACTGGGTAATCTCTAGGGTCCCTTCTAGCTCAGATGCACTGAGTTATCTTCCCCAAGTACAAGTGTGAACTTGTCGCTCCCTTGCTCAAGAACATTTTCAGGCTTTGCACTGCTCTTAGAGAATAAAATCTAAGCACTTTAGCAGCAGGTCTTCAAAAGCCTGTCATAATACAGCTCTTGCCCATCCCTCTAACTTCACCTCTAGGATATTTCTGTGGGAACCCCAGGTCCTGCCACACACAACTTTTAAAATTTCATTTTATTTAGCTTTACTTTTTTTTTTTGGCCACACTGTGCAGCATGTGGGATCCCAGCTCCCCGACCAGAGACCAAACCTGCAGCCTCTGTAGTGGAAGCATAGAGTGTCAACCACTGGACTGCCAGGGAAGTCCTAGGTTTACCTTTTTTTAAAAAAAATATTTATTTATTTGGTTGCACCAGGTCTTAGTTGCAGCAGGCAGGCTCCTTAGTTGTGGCTCATGGGCTCCTTAGTTGTGGCTTGCTGGCTCCTTAGTTGCAGCACACAGGCTCCTTAGTTGTGGCTCGCTGGCTCCTTAGTTGCGGCTTGCCAGCTCCTTAGCTGCAGCATGCAGGCTCCTTAGTTGTGGCATGCAAACTCTTAGTTGCGCCACGCATGTGGGATCTAGCTCCCTGACCAGGGATCGAACCTGGGCCCCCTGCATTGGGAGTGCAGAGTCCTATCCATTGCGCCACCAGGGAATTCCCTACCTTTACTTTTAATAAAAGTTATAGATGCACATAGATTAAAGAAGCAAACAGTTCTCAAAGATTTATTATGAAAAGTAACAGATCCCCCATCCTAGTCCTAAATCCCACTTTCCAAAGACAGCTACTATCGCTTTTTTAGCTGTTTATTTTGGTACTTACCTTCTAATTCCCAAATAACTACTTATTGATTTTTTTTTTTTTTTTCTGGTACACAGGCCTCTCACTGTTGTGGCCTCTCCCATTGTGGAGCACAGGCTCCGGACGCACAGGCTCAGCGGCCATGGCTCACGGGCCCAGCCACTCCGCAGCATGTGGGATCCTCCCGGACCGGGGCACGAACCCGTGTCCCCTGCATCGGCAGGCAGACTCCCAACCACTGCGCCACCAGGGAAGCCCTCTCTGAATGTTTTTTTAATAACTTCCTGTTTTTGTTCATGGCTGCAATATTATCTCATCTCTTTAAGGATATAATTAATGATTGTTTAAGTTCTTATCTCCCTGAATTATCTCCATTTTATTCAAGTCGCTTTTTTCTGTTTGTATAGGTCTATATAGTTAAAGGGCTTCATCAGATGTCTTACAATCTTTAGCTGCTGCTTATACTTCAGAGTGGTCTCTAAAAAGCTGATGGAAACTCTCTGTGCCTGAGGCTTGCCAGCTCTGAACCTCACTAAGGGTTATTTTGCTAGGATGTTTGATTGGGTAAGGCCTGTAGGTAGTACCTTGCGTGTGTGTGTGTGTGTGTGTGTGTGTGTGTGTGTGTGTGTGTGTGTGTGTGTGTGTGTGTGTGTGTGTTTCTTGGGTTCATCACATTCACTATATTATACCCGTCTAGAGAGTATAATGTAAGCAAAGCTGCCAATGTTCTGGGAGCCAAGTAAGGGAAAGGCTGGGAGGGGTATTACATAGCATTTAGTATATTTTAATTTAATCCCTCTTGCTCTCAAACTTTGCTTGGTGTCTCCCAACCTGGAGACCTTTGGTTCTATTATTTTTTAAATATATATTACTTGATAAATGTTTATTGAATTATTCAGGAAATAACTGCTTTAGTCACACCTACAGTGATAAGCCAGAAATCAGACCAACTTTGTACACTGAGAAAAATATAGGCACTGGAATTAAACAGACCTGGATTCAAGTTCCAGTTTTGCCATTAATGAGTCATATGAAATTGGAATATTTTTTCCCTTTAAACCATCATTTCTTCATTGTAAAAAGAGGATACTATCTAATTTAAAGGTTTATTTTCAGAAATAGAAGGAGCATTAACAGGCAGAGCATACTGCCTGACAAGTATTCACTAATCAATAAATGGTAGCTATTTGGCTTTACATATTACTATGGTTAACTTATCTACTATGGCATAAGCACAGAAAATTTTGTACCTGAAATTATTTGTGTTTTTGGAAGAACATCACAACATTTGGAAGAATATTTGTTGACTTCAGTTAAACAAATGATTATTGGGTACCTGGATTTTCTAATAATTACAAAGATAATGGAGAAACTCTCCCTGCTTAACAGAAGCTTACAGTTTCAGTAAGGAGATGTGGACATAAATAACTGAAGTACCACAGACTGCACAGACTATTAATGACACAGGATAAAAGAGATCATCTTCAATTATTTCGTGCTGGGGACAAATTTATTAACAGTGAAACCATGTAGTCCATGACCAAACTAAATGTATTAAACAAAATTTTTCTTACTAAAAATGCTTCTCCTGCTTTGTTTTCTCCCCCCTTCCTTTCCTCTTTCCTCCTTCCTTCCCTCCTTCCCTCCCTCCCTCTCTTCCTTCCTGCCTTCCAGTCTTCTTCCCTTCCCCTTCCTCCCTTCCTTCTGTTCTATTCTTTCCAAAACTTACATTTCCAGTTTTCTGCGATGATAAAGGAGTTCTGGGCACTTGGTTGCCCAGTTGGGGAGGGATTCTTAGAGTATGATTTTTTTTTTTTTTTTTTTTAGTATTTTATTTATTTAGTTTTTGGCTGCGTCAGGTGTTAGATGTGACACGCCAGGATCTTTGCGGCGCGGGCTCTTCGTTGCAGTGTGTGGGTTTCTCTCTAGCTATGGCATGCAGGCTCCATAGCACATAGGCTCTCTAGTTGTGGTGCACGGGCTTAGTTGCCCCGCGGCATGTGGGATCTTAGTTCCCCGATCAGGGATTGAACCGGCGTCCTCTGCATTGCAAGATGGATTCTTTTTTTTTTTTTTTTAAGATGTTGGGGGTAGGAGTTTATTAATTTATTTATTTTTGCTGTGTTGGGTCTTCGTTTCTGTGCAAGGGCTTTCTCTAGTTTTGGCAAGCGGGGGCCACTCTTCATCGCGGTGCGCGGGCCTCTCACTATCGCAGCCTCTCTTGTTGCAGAGCACAGGCTCCAGACGCGCAGGCTCAGTAGTTGTGGCTCACGGGCCTCGTTGCTCCGCGGCATGTGGGATCCTCCCAGACCAGGGCTCGAACCCGTGTCCCCTGCATTAGCAGGCAGATTCTCAACCACTGCGCCACCAGGGAAGCCCCGAGATGGATTCTTAACCACTGGAACACCAGGTAAGTCCCAAGTATGATGCTTTTTTTAAAAAAAATAAATTTTATTTATTTATATTTGGCTGCGTTGGGTCTTCGTTGCTGCACGCAGGCTTTCTCTAGTTGCGGCTAGTCAGGGCTACTCTTCGTTGCAGTGTGCAGGCTTCTCATTGCGGTGGCTCCTCTTGTTGCAGAGCATGGTCTCTAGGCATGTAGGCTTCAGCAGTTGTGGCTCACGGGCTCTAGAGTGCAGGTTCTGTAGCTGTGGCGCACAGCCTTAGCTGCTCTGCGGCATGTCGGATCTTCCCGGATCAGATATCAAACCCGTGTCCCCTGCATTGGCAGGTGGATTCTTAACCACTCTGCCACCAGGGAAGTCCCTTTTTTTTTTTTTTTTAAATATTTTCTTTTTTTTTAAGATTTTTTATTTGTTTATTTATTTTTGGCTGCATCGGGTCTTCAGTTGCAGCATGCGGGCTCTTCGTTGCGGCGTGCAAGCTTCTCTCTAGTTGTGGCACATGGGTTTTCTCTCTCTAGTTGTGGTGCGTGGGCTCCAGAGTGCGTGGGCTCTGTAGTTTGCAGCATGTGGGCTTTCTCGTTGAGGTGCGTGAGCTCAGTAGTCGTGGTGCGCGGGCTCAGTTGCACCGCGGCATGTGGGATCTTAGTTCCCTGAGCAGGGATTGAACCTACGTCTCCTGCATTGTAAGGCGGATTCTTTACCACTGGGCCACCAGGGAAGTCCCCTGAGTATGATTCTTTTTTTTTTTTCCCAATTTTATATCACTAATATAAATGAAAACCAGTATTTTTTTTTAATTTATTTATTTTTGGCTGCGTTAGGTCTTCGTTGCTGCACGTGGGCTTTCTCGGGTTGCGGTGAGTGGGGGCTACTCTTCGTTGTGGTGTGTGGGCTTCTCATTGTGGTGGCTTCTCTTGTTGCGGAGCACAGGTTCTAGGCGCACGGGCTCAGTAGCTGTGGCTCATGGGCCCTAGAGCACAGGCTCAGTAGTTGTGGCACACAGGCTTAGTTGCTCTGCAGCACGTGGGACCTTCCTGGACCAGGGCTCGAACCCATGTCCCCTGCATTGGCAGGCGGATTCCCAACCACTGCACCACCAGGGAAGCCCCCGAGTATGATTCTTAAACAGACATTCATCAACCCTTTTGTGTTCAGCTCTATTTGCACCCTCAGATCTAGAAATATCTGAGACCAACTCCTGAGACCTTTGAGGTGCAAAATGGGTTGCTTTTCAACTTTCCTCATTGCTGGCTTGGAATTCAGCTTTTTTCAAGTCTACTAAGTTAGTTACTACTCTTCCTTCTGCTTTCAGCTTCCAAAATTTTGTTCCTGTCATATTCTCTCCTGTTCTTGTCATAATGGCTTCACAGCTTTAAAAATAATCTTTCTACTGGCTTTTAGTGGAGTTTCAGGGGGGAATGGAGGTAAATGCATGTGTTTAATGTGCCATCTTGAACTGGAATTCCCACTGACTTTATTCAAGTCACAACTCAAATGCCACCTCCTCTAGGAAGTCTTCCCTACACTTCCTTAAGGTGGAATTAAGCCATTCAGTCATGGAACAATATTTATTGAGTGTTTCTTATAGGCATGGCATTGTGTAGATAAAGCAAGAAAAGACCATTTCTTGCCCTCAGAGAGTTCACAGTCTAGTGGGTTAAGATAAGACAATGACACAAGCACTTAAAATTCAGTGCAGAAAATGCCAGGGGATGCAAATGCTGCACAGAGAGCTGTGGGTACCTAGAGGACCATAACCAGAGTAGTAAGGAAATGCTTCCTAGAATAAAGGACATGAGCTGAGACTTGAAGGTCAAGTGGGACTTAGCCAGACAAAGCCATGGAGAGTCATTCCAACCAGAAGAAACAGCTTGTCTTCTCCAGTTCAGTTGTGCCTTTCCAGAGCACAAATCTGACCATGCCACTCTATAATGAAGACTCTTCCAGGAAGTCCTCCCTGAGTTCCAACAGCACCTGTGCCAGAGTGGCTAGTCTGTCTCTCTCTTCCTTAACCCAGACTATGAGCTCCCTGGAGCAGCAGATCCTGCCCAGTTCGTTTATGGTGCTTAGCCTAGGATTGGGTAGGTCAGATTCAGTTCTATGATTCTCTTGTCTATACTATCCTTGGTCCCTCTGCTGGTCCCAGGGTTCAGGGGGCTGGGTTTTATCATGTTGGCGGCAAATGAATCTGAGGACCAGATTCTATACTCCTGTGACAGTGGGATTCCCTGACTGTGAAAGCATCACAGCCCAGAATAGAAGAAAGCAAGGCTTTCTTGCCAGAAAAAGAAACAGTCATTTCACACCATCTCTTTGGAAACAGAAAGGGGATAAACAGCTCAGGAGAGATGCAGCCTCAGAGGCCACTCCAACCCAATTCTCTTCCCAGGGAGATTCAGGTTCCCCATTCTTCCCTTTAACATGTACACACCAAACCCTCTGACCAGCCCTAAGATCACAAGTATGGCTCACTCATGGCTCAATCTAAATGAAGCCCTGGGATAAAAGCCTACAGATCTCAGTCCTAGCTCCCTGGTTTTAGAATGAGATTCCCAGACTATTGTTACCCCTCTCTCCCCTCGCCCTCTCCCCCAGGAGGTAGAAAAACTGAGGCCAAGAGAGTCAGGGCTCTGCTTAAGATCACAAAATTATTCAGGAGCAGGGCCAGGACTTGAACCCATGCCTTCTCTCTCCTTGCCTAAAGCTTTTTCTCAAACTGCTCTGTGGGGGTGGGTTGTCATAGCAACAGTTCTCTGGGTGGGAGGATTAAGTAGGGGAAGTTGCCATTGTTTCCCCTTCCCACAAATCCTGGGGTCTGTCTGGTTCAGTCAACTTTTGGGGAGGGAGTAGTAGGGGAGGGAGAGGCCTAGAGGCAGTGATGACCTTGGCCTCAAGGGCAGGACTGCCCCCTCCCTGCAGGAAAGCTGAGTGAGGGACAGTTGAAGGACAGTACTTAGAGGGCTTGGACTAGTTCTGCCACAAGCGGCTCCAGGGGAAACCCCCTGCCCCACCCTTGTCCCCCTGGGTGCCACCCAGTGTGTAGGGCAGAGTGCATAAAGAAACCTGAGATACCTCTGCTGAGGAGGGAGAAAGGAATGGAGTAGGAGTCCGTGGGGCACATAGGGAGCCTCTCCCTGTGCTGGACCCCAGAAGGCTCCCTCCCTTGAGTTCTTCATGGGCAGCCTCGGGCCCCAAGCCAGGCTAGGTCAGGAATGCAGAGAGACCCAATCAAAATTAAAATGTACCCCTTAAAATTTATGAACAGGTAATCTGCACCAAAGAGAGAAAAGAGAGCCAGAGCGACTAGGCACGGCTCCCCCCAGTATGAGCTCAGGCAAGCCCCTTAACACCTGCAAGCATGTTTGCTCTGTGAAATGGGAAAATAATGACTGCTTTTCTCACTCCAGTGACATGAAAGGCATTTAATGTATCTGGCACAAAGCAGGTCTCAACGGTGAAGATGTAAAGTGTAGGCAAATCACCTGGGTTCAAAGCCTGGCTCTGCTTTTTACTTTCTGTATGACTTGGGCAGTTACTTAACCTCTCTGTGCCTCAGTTTCTTCATCTATAAAATATCACATACCTAATAAGTCTCTGTGAGGACTAAGAGAATATCTTGTAAAATGTTCAGCATGATACCTGGCACATGCACTTGGTGAAAGTTAGTTTCCAAAGCAAGACATTCTAAGTTAGCTCTTTCTGGGCCCTGAGCTAAAGTTTGTACAGTGAGGCAAAGCCAGACCCCTCCCTTAGGTGGGCACAGTTACAGCCCTGCTCTGGAGAATTTGGCAATAGCTTCCGATCTTCAAGGCCAAGTGCACATATGGCATTCAAATCCTTCCCCCAGGGAGCCTTTCCTGATTGCTTTGCCCACAAATCTCTCCTCCCAGCCTCTCAGGCTGTCAGGTAGCGCCCATGACCTCCCTCCCAAAGGCACCCCCTCCACACACACACACACACACACACACACACACACACCTCAGCCTGGCACAGAGCTGGGCACAGTGGGGCTCCAGGAAGACCTGTTAGCTGACACACTCACTGTGGGCTCCTGGTTCTGTGCCAGAAAGTGGCTGGCAATTCCTCAGTTCCCTAGAATTGGCCACAAAGTGGTGGCAGGTGTAAATCACCCCCTTCAACAGAACCAGGGCCCTAGGGAGCCTGGGAGGCCCCAACTGCCCTTTTGGCTCTGAATCTAGACCAGCAGCAACAGGGAAGGGGTTGGGTGCCTGTTTTCTCCTCCTCTCCCCAAGGAAGTGCAGATGAGATGCAAATATCCAGTGTACTTGGGGGTTGGTAGGAAGAAGACTGAGTCTGCAGTGATGGGACCAACACGGCAGGTGCTGTTATTCTGTGTCTGCTAAGGTTCTAGGAACTTTCAAATATTTTAAGTGGGTGTGGGGGAACGTTGGGGAAAGAGGATGTTTTTAGTGGCCCTAGCCCAGGCAGTTTTCACCCAAATCTCTTCTGTGCTGAGTGTTGTGGTGGATACTGGAGCCTCTGAGGAACAAACCCTGGGCCCAGTTTGCAAGAGGAGAAAAAACTGGTTGCCCTACAATGGTGGCTGGGGGCAGAGGTGGCCCCAAAGTGAGGCGAGAGGGGGAAGATTTGTGCTGTGCTAGGTTCTCAGTGCTTCCCAATCCTCACCTCTCCCCTCCCAATTATTTGGCAAAAAAAAAAAAAAAAAACAACTGAAAAAACCCTGAGCCTCCCACCTCAAGTGCTCAGGGCCCATCAATACTCCACTCACCCTTCCTGGGGAACGCAATTAATGGACCCCAGGGCTTAAAGATTGATCTGATAGGAATCCTGAGGACTTAGGTGGGGAATATTAACTCCCTCCTCTCCAGCCCAACTCTGGGGACGCGAGTCCATCCCTTCCGGCCCCATGCTGGAGACTCCGTGCCCCTGGCCCGTGTAGCCCACACTTACCAGCTCCATCCTCAGCGCCATGATCTTGTCCCCCAGGCTGTGGCCAGTGCTAGGCGCCCCCGGGAGCAGCAGGGCGCCAGAGGTTCCCGGCTCCCACTCGCCTCGCAGCCCGCGGAGCAGCCCTTCAGGGGTCTTCCTGCCCACCTTGCCCTCCACGTCTCGCAGGTCAGGCGTCTGGGACTCCGCAGTCCCCTCCATGCGGGCCTAAGCCTGAACAGGGTTGGGCGACCGGACGCCGGGATCCCGCTCCCAGGGGTCCTCCTTTCACAGCAGCTAGTGCAGAGCGGAACCGGTGGGTCCCCGCCCGCGCTGTGTGGGGGCGGGAGGAGGGCGCCGTAACACTCAGAAAAGCCGCGCAGAGGGTGTGTATGTGTGTATGTGTGTGTGTGTGTGTGTGTGTGTGTGTGTGTGTACATTCGAGTGCTGCGCACACACCTCTGGCTCCGGAATGGGTGAGGCTGGGCGATGCTGGATGTGCACCTGAAAGAGCTCAGCGCCTTCTCCTGACTCTGGCTCCGGAATGGGTGAGGCTGGGCGATGCTGGATATGCACCTGAAAGAGCTCAGCGCCTTCTCCTGATTCCGGCACTTAGTCCAGCCAGGCACTCAGCAGGTGCCCAATGAATGTTTGCTGAGTGACGTTAAGCATCCTCAGTTAGGGAAGTGGGATTTTAAGGAACATTGGTAACAGAACTACAGAGGGTTTTGGAAGGCTTCCTGGAGTAGAGGAGCTGGATCTAAAACAGTGCTTGGAATTTAGCTAGCCACTGATACACACACACATCCAGTGTAGCCACTAAATTTAGACTAAAGGAGCAACCAGTATTGAAGCCGAAGAGGGCTACATCATGCTTGATCTTGTAAACTGATGCTTCTTAAACTTGACTGCGCATACATGAATTATCTGGGAATCATTAAAATGCAGATTACAATTCTGTAACTCTGGGGTGGGGCCTGAGATTCTGCATTTCTAACAAGCTCCCTGCTGATGGCCATGCTGCTGGTCCAGGGACCACACTTTGAGTAACAAGGTTATAAAAGATGGTTCTAAGGTGCTGGGATTTTATTCTATGGGCAATGATGATCCCTAAAAAGCATTTTATGCTTTGGCTTGATTTTGTTTTTCTTTTTTTTTTGCGGTACGCGGGCCTCTCACTGTTGTGGCCTCTCCCGTTGCGGAGCACAGCCTCCGGACGCGCAGGCTCAGCGGCCATGGCTCACGGGCCCAGCCTCTCCGCGGCATGTGGGATCTTCCCGGACCGGGGCACGAACCCGTGTCCCCTGCATCGGCAGGCGGACTCTCAACCACTGAGCCACCAGGGAAGCCCCTTGATTTTGTTTTTTAATCCAAGTAATTCCAGCCCATGGTTACAGAAGGATTTATAATGAAAAGATAGTTACCGCAACCTATTCTTTCCCACCTCTAGTCCCACTCCCCAGAGGCAACCACGTTCAGCTATTTTTTCCTGGTGTTTATACTCATAACTCCACAATAGACTTATACCACTATGTCTTAATTTTAAACATTGTCTACTGACTTCCTATTATGATAAATAAGATCTACCTCACACTCTGTATTTCCTTCTTCCATTGGCCCTATACATTTCTATCATTATTTTTTAGCTTGTTACCTTTGTAATTTTAAGTAACATACTTTTCCTTAGTATGCCTTGAACCATGGAAGGGTTTTAAATCAGAGATTTACAAAACAGATTTGCCTTTTTGAAAAAATACTCTGGATTTTGCAAGGAGAAAGAATTAAAGGGGTAAAAATCTGGAGTCATGGAGACCAGCTAGAAGATAAGAAACTAAAATGGCCTGGACAGCGGCTGGTGGTAAGGTTGGAAAAGAATTAGACCTGAATGGAGGAGGACTCTTTAGGAGGTAAGATTGACAAGACTTGGTGACCAGTAACATTCATTTGTTTATACTGGCATTTGATAAATATTTGTCCAGAAAACGAATGATTTCAAAAAATATTATGGAGAATCTCCTATCTTCTAGCCGTTGTATGTGGTACAAAGAATACAATGGTGAGCAAACAGACCTGGACTGGTTGCTGGAGAGAGACAAGGAATCGAGGGTGACTTCCAGCTGTTTGATCTGATGCCATTCATGAAGGAAGGGAACACAAGAAGAGGACTGGGAGTGAGAAGAGTTGATTCTAGCAGGAGCTATGTTGAATTGGAGGGACCTATGAGAATGTCCAGCTGGTAGTTGAACACAGGTCCGCCTGGAGCTCAGGAGAAAGGCTAAGTCTGCAGATATGAGTTTAGGAATCTAGATGGTCAGAGAGCTCATGAGAGTGGATGAGATCTTCTGTGGAGAGGGAGTTTGAGGAGAGAAGAGGGTCAGGGAGGAACCCTGAGGGACACCTTTCTAAAATGCCTTTTAAAAATGTGTTGGGATTTCTTCTATTCTAACACATACTTATTAGGAGAAATCACTGATTGCCTCAACTACCGAGACAAGCACTGTTAACATTTTGGGGATACCATCCCACCATTTCAGGAAGCAGATGGAATATGGAGAGCTCAAAAAAAATCTAACCTATCTTCTGGCTTCTTCTGTCTCCCTTTCATCTGTTATCCACAAAACAGTAAATGTTCTCTTAAATTGGATTATGTTGCTTCCCTGCCTAAAACTGTGCCATGGCTACCCACTCACTTCAAATAAGCATCACCGTCACCTAGAAACTTTTTCGAAATGCAGTATTCTGCTCTGCCCCAGACTCCTGAATCAAAAACTCTAAGAATGGGGCCCAGCAATCTGTTTTAACAAGTCCTCCAAGTGATTCTGATGCAAGCTAAAGTTTGAGAACCACTGTGTTAAGCTAAGTGCTTCACATGTGTTAAACTCTATAAGTGTTATTATTGTCAGTATAGTGAGGGGTTAAGAGTGGAATCTGGAGCCAGGCTGCCTGGGTTTGAATTCTAGCTTTACCAACTTCATGATATTGGGCCTCATTTTCTTTGTCTAAAAGATTGGGATAGTAACAGTACCTACCTCATGGAGTTGTTGTGGAATTAAATTAGTTAATATAGTAAGATGCTTACTTAGAACAGTGACTGCCATGGAGTGTCATATGAGGTCATACTCATTTCACAGAGAAGGGAACCTGGGCTGAGACGTGAAGTGACTTGTCCAAGGTCTAGGTGGGTGGTAGAACCAGGTTTTCAATTCCCCCGTAGTCTGCAGTGGCCTCGCATGCTCTAGACCTGGGTGCAGGCTTGCCCAAGCAAAGGGAGGGGTATCTGGGTCCGAGGCCTGTAGCCCCTCTGACCCTGGCGTGCCCTGCGGTCTACTCCAAGGCTCTAGGACTCCGACCCCAATCGGGTTTGCCACCACGCAGTGTTGGGAGCGGGGAAGCTGCTCTCCCCCAGCCGCCCACCCGGCCAGCCAGCTGCAAGGCAGCCGAGGCACCGAGCACTACCGCTACTCGCTGGGGGAAGACACCAGCCGCCGCCCTAAGCGCCTCCCGCCGCCCTCTCACCCCGCGGCGGCGGCGGCGGCGGCGGCGGAAGCGGGGAGGCGGGCCGCCCGGGCCGGGGCGGGGCCGCGAGCGGCATGGAGGAGGCGGAGGCCGCGGAGCGCCGGGCCGAGCAGTGCGGGCCCGAGTGGGGCCCGAGCGGGGCCCGGGCCCCCTGAGCCGTGAGTGTCTCTGGGCGGGGGTCCGGGAGGGGTGGCATGGCCGGGGCGGGTCCCCGAGTGCTGGGGCGGCCCAAGGCGCGGGAGGAGAAGAGCAGGGCCAGACAGGAGGGGGCGAGGGCGGAAGGGGGTGGAGAATGGCGGGGGGGGGGGGGTCGCTGCCCTTCGCTCACCCTAGGACTAGGAAGGCCTGGGGCTTGGTTCTTTTAGGGACTGATGAGCCTTGAGAGCTGATTATTTGGCCTCCAGCATTGGGACAATGGGCAGTCCTGTCAGTTTCCCCAGCCCCAGGAGAGTTTCCAGGTGATCTGACCCCTCTGAAGGTTTCCTTTCCAGAGAAGTTGAGCCACTTTTCCCAGGTCACACAGCATGGATGCTGCAAGGATGAGTTACTGGGGGGTCCTCCTTCATCTCCCCAAGAAAGCATCAGACTTTGGGAGGAAAACTTTACCCCACATGACCCTCTGGTCTCCTCAGATTCCTGAAGGCATGGGTTGGCCAGGACAGTGGTGACCCCCCAATCCGGCATGGACGACTGGAAGCCCAGCCCCCTCATCAAGCCCTTTGGGGCTCGGAAAAAGCGGAGCTGGTATCTTACCTGGAAGTATAAACTGACCAACCAGCGGGCCCTGCGGAGATTCTGTCAGGTATAGAGGTGTCCCATACCTCCCAGGGGCTCCCTCCCAGCTTTACCCCAGCCTAGACTATGGGTACTGGAACCTACCTTGGCTGCCCCCACCCTGGAAAGAGGGTGGGAAACCTCTTTGTCTCATGTCCCTACCAGGTAGTGGGTTGGGTCCAGAGTTCTGGAATCAGAACCCAAGTACAACCTCCTAGGCTTCTGACAAACCTGAAGTTGGATCAGGAAGGCTTTGCCCAGGACCCACACCTGTCAGGCAGTCAGGGCTAGGACCCAGGTCTTCTGATCCCCAGCATGGTTCTCTGGGACTGGCTCCATCTCTAGGAACTAATTGTGGAGGAACCAAGGGAATCAAGGCTCAAATGGAAGAATACAGGAGTTCTGGGTAGGGAGCGCCCTGATGAAGGGGAAAGGGTCAGGGGAGGGTCCCTGAAGGAGGTGGTCGTGAAACTGAACCCAGGTCTGGGGGAGTAGAGCTGGTCAGACAGAGGGAAGAGAGGCAAAACCCAGGTTCTCCCTGTGTCATCACTTCAGCCAGAGCCCTCCTTTCAGCAAGACGTGCAGTGATCTTTAGGGGGTGCCCCTCTTTAGTTGTCCCCACCCCTCCCCTCAGACAGGAGCTGTGCTTTTCCTACTGGTGACCGTCATTGTCAACATCAAGTTGATCCTGGACACGCGGAGAGCAATCAGCGAGGCCAATGAAGACCCGGAGCCAGAAAAAGACTATGGTAGGACCAGACTGAGGATGGGATTGGTGGTGGAGGGGGCGTCCCCTGGGATCCTGTGGCTGAAATGATGGGCAGAGCCCAAGGGGTGAGACAGTGCTGGAGGGACTATCTCCATGACCTGTCACACACCCACAGATGAGGCCTTGGGCCGACTGGAGTCCCCACGGCGCAGAGGCAGTGGTCCCCGACGGGTGCTGGATGTGGAGGTATACTCAAGCCGCAGCAAAGTGTACGTAGCAGTGGACGGCACTACGGTGAGTGGGCTGGTGTCTAGTGTACGGTCACTGCATTCTACTTACGGTGTGGTCTGCTGGCTCTGGGTCCACTGCCTGAGTGGGAACTGCAGCTCTGCCAGTTTCTAGCTGTGTGACTTCGGAGGCCTCAGTTCCTCATCTGTAGACTGGGACTAATGATTTCTGCTTGTCAGGATTAAATGTAAGGTATGTGAAATGTATTATATGTAGTGGGATATTATCAAAAGGGATCAGTAGTGTTAGTAGGCAGTTAATTCAGTGATTTATTTATTTCGTGGTCCCATTTATTTATTTATTTCCTGGTCCCTTCTTTGGCTTCGGTCTTGTCCTGGACGCTGGGAACCTGGAGGTAGTCAGCCCTGGCCCTACTTTGAGGGGTCCATCTGTGAGACGGTGATACCTCCAGCATGAGGCTGAGATAGTCAAGGGCTCTAAGAGTCGTGAAAGCTGGCGGGGGGTCGGGAGGTGTTGTAGAAAGATGGGATCTCTTTTGATGGGGGTGCTATGGAGGCTTCCTGGAAGAGATGGCCTTCAGGCTGGGTTGGAAGAGAACTGTGTGAACAGAAGCAGAGGAAGGAGGGGAGGTTTTGTTTCATGCAGCTGTTTTTTTTAAGTGCCCTAAGACAGAGAGACCTCAAATGCCAGAGTGAAGAGTTTGACCTTGTCTCTGCTACCCTGTAGGTGCTGGAGGATGAGGCCCGGGAGCAGGGCCGGGGCATCCATGTCATCGTCCTCAACCAGGCCACGGTGAGGTTCTAGGGGTAGGGGACCTAGAGGGCCAAAGCTGAGCCCTCCTTGCTGGTGACACTAACTCATGAGAGGTGTGTCTCCTGCCAGGGCCATGTGATGGCAAAGCGGGTGTTTGACACGTACTCGCCTCATGAGGATGAGGCCATGGTGCTGTTCCTCAACATGGTGGCACCTGGCCGAGTGCTCATCTGCACCGTCAAGGTCAGTGACTCTGCCTTGGCCCCATTCCCAACACGCCTAGCTCCAGCCCTGCTCATGGCCCTGGGTTCTGTGCCCCTAATATGGCATAGTGGCAAGAGCCTCTGGAGGAAGGTGACCAGGTTCCAATCCTATCCTTGTCAATGGAGAGCAAGACAGAGTCCCTACCCTTATGGAGCTTACACCAATAGGGCAAGAGCAACAAAAAGCAGCCAAATAAATCTACCATGTCAGGAAAAGATAACTTGTATGAAGAAGAAAATTAAGCAAGGGAGACAGGGTGATGGGGGTGCATTTTAGAAAGGGGAGGCCTCTGTAAGGACAAGACATGTGCACAGAAAGCTGGAGGAAGTGAGGAGTGAACCATGTGAATATCTGGAGGAAGAGCATTCTAGATAGAAAGAATGGCAAGTGCAAAGGCCCTGAATTCGTAAGGTGCTTGGTGTGGAACAGCCGGGCTGCCAGTGGAGCTGGAGTAGAATAAGGGAGGGGAGGAGAAGGGTGATGAGAAGAGGGCAAGGAGGTAGCAGGGGACAGAGGTGCAGACTGTGTGGGATCATGTTAAGGACTAATTAGCCTAGTGACCTTGGGTGATTCTCAGAATCTGTCTAAGCCTTTAATTATCTGTGAAATGATAGAAACCACAAAGGGTTGTTGTGATAGTTTAATGAGCTAATTTAAGTAAAAGGTTTTACATGGTGCTTGACATGTAGTTAGTGTTCCCTGATGCTAGGTCTGCTGGAGCTGTGCCAGTCAGGCTGACCACCTTTTCTGGTCTCCCAGGATGAGGGCTCCTTCCACCTCAAGGACACAGCCAAGGCTCTGCTGAGGAGCCTAGGCAGCCAGGCCGGCCCTGCCCTGGGCTGGAGGGACACCTGGGCCTTCGTGGGACGAAAAGGAGGTGCCAGGACCGTAGGCCATCCGCCCTGTAGTATGAAGGGGCTGAGAGGAGCAGAACTCCAGGAGATGGGGTGGGCTGGGGGCAAATAGGAGTCGGTGGTGGTAGGCTGGATGAAAGTGGGCCGGGAGATGGGAAGAAGCTCCAGAACTGCAGCCTGGGCCCCCATTGCCCCTCATTTCTGCCCCCTGCCAGGTCCTGTCCTCGGGGAGAAACATTCTAAGTCACCTGCCCTCTCCTCCTGGGGGGATCCAGTCCTACTGAAGACAGATGTGCCGCTGAGCTCAGCTGAAGGTGGGGTTAGCGGGCGCTGGGCTCCAGGGCAGTGCCTGGGCTGGGGATAGGCATTTGGGTTCTCTTCACGGGGCTCTATTCTTGACTGGGTGCCTGGTGTTCTCCAAACCACACTGGCCTCATGCCCTCATCCTGTTGACCTCATCCCTCCCTCAGAAGCAGAGTGCCACTGGGCAGACACAGAGCTGAACCGTCGCCGCCACCGCTTCTGCAGCAAAGTCGAGGGCTATGGGAGTGTGTGCAGCTGCAAGGACCCCACACCCATCGAGTTCAGCCCTGACCCAGTGAGTGGGGCCTTGGGCAGCGAGGCCCGGACTCCTTCCCAGCTTGGCAAGGGGCCCCAGGAAAGGTCCAGGTTGGGCTTTCCCTGCCCCAGCCTGGGAGGGAACCGGGAGCTGAGGATTTATGCTGAGCTCTGAAAGACGGGGCGTCTTGGTTGTGGGGAAGGAGCAGGCCATGTGAGCGAAGGCCTAGAGTTGGAGTTGGGCTGAGTGTGTGGAGGGGCCAGGACAGGGAAGACCCTCTGCCTTTTCCCTTGCGTCTCCCTCTCCCTCAAGACTCTTCCCCGGGTGGGGATCCCAGTTTGAAGAGAGAGTGAGGCAAGAGCTGAACACTATTTCTCCCTCAGCTCCCAGACAACAAGGTCTTCAATGTGCCTGTGGCTGTCATTGCGGGGAACCGGCCCAATTACCTGTACCGGTGAGCCTGGGGGGGGGCTGTATCCAGCACTGAACAGGAGGGTGCTCAGTGGTGGGAACCCGAGGCTCATGTACCTGCAGGGGGAACTCTTGAGGTGGGCGGAATGGAAACAGATTCTAGGTGCATTCACCTTTGGGGGTGAACATGGAGAATCTGGGCCCATCTGTAAGCACAGGGGAGTCCTGATTTGGGGGGACAAAGAGGCCTAATCCAACCCTGGGCTCCCCAGGATGCTGCGCTCTCTACTCTCAGCCCAGGGGGTGTCTCCCCAGATGATAACAGTTTTCATCGATGGCTACTATGAGGTGAGTGGGGCTTGGGGGCTTTGGGCGGAGCAGAGCGCAGGGTTGCTGCTGCTGAGTAGCAGTGATCACAGAGGACTGGCAAGGGAGACAGCCCGGGCAAGGGCCATGAAATGTGCAGGGCTTGGCGTGTCAGAGCCTACAGGGGTGGGCAGGGGGCGGGTGGCTCACATGATGACCAGCGGCCATGCCCCTTAGGAGCCGATGGATGTGGTGGCGCTGTTTGGTCTGAGGGGCATCCAGCACACTCCCATCAGCATCAAGAACGCCCGTGTGTCTCAGGTACCGCCTAGGCAAGGATGGAAGGGGTGGACACCTGGCCCCACTGTCCACCCCAAAGCTCATGTGCCCTATTCCTACTCCCCACCCAGCACTACAAGGCCAGCCTCACTGCCACTTTCAACCTGTTTCCGGTGAGTAGTAAAGACAAAACTCTTGGACCTAGAGAGGGGAAACATGGGCATAAGTCTGGTCTTGTTATATAGCAAGCTCTTCCTCTCTCTGGGTCTCATCCTCCTGATGTGGAAAATGGGGGTAGTGCTGCCTGAGAAGTGGGATGGAGGTGGAAGAGACGGGATGAGAAAGTCCCCCTTGGGATCATGTTGTCCCCCACCCCCTACAGGAAGCCAAGTTTGCTGTGGTTCTGGAGGAGGACCTGGACATCGCTGTGGATTTTTTCAGGTGAGGGAAGTGTCCCTCCATGCAGCTCCAAGCTGCGTAGGGCCTCTGTGCATGAGTGGGTCTCCAGGGAGGAGGGCAATGAGGGGTCTTGGAAAGCTTTCCAGAGGAAGCAAGCTCCAAAGTGGGGAAAAATCCTGAGCAAAGGTGGGCTGGTGGGGGTTGGGGCTGGAGTAGAGAGTAGAAAGGATGAATGGAGACAGTGGGGCTCTGGGGGAAGGAGGCATGACTCCGGAGTCCCATCTCCAGTTCTTCCAGCATCACTGTGTGACTGGGTTTGTCCTTGCCCCTCCCTGAACCCCTGGACCCTGCCTCTCAGTTTCCTGAGCCAGTCCATCCACCTGCTGGAGGAGGACGACAGCCTGTACTGTATCTCTGCCTGGAATGACCAGGTAGGCTGAGTGGCCAGGGGTCAGCTGCGGAGTTGGTAGAGGCCCCGAGCTAATACCTCCCATCACGGCCCCCTGTCCCCAGGGGTACGAACACACAGCTGAGGACCCAGCACTGCTGTACCGCGTGGAGACCATGCCTGGGCTGGGATGGGTGCTCAGGAAGTCCTTGTACAAGGAGGAGCTTGAGCCCAAGTGGCCCACACCGGAAAAGGTACCCTGGCAGGGTAGGGTGAGTGGGCTGAAGTCCCCTACCAGCTTGGAACCTCGTAACTCTCAGAGTCTTCCATGCCCCCAGCTCTGGGACTGGGATATGTGGATGCGGATGCCGGAGCAACGCCGAGGCCGAGAGTGCATCATCCCTGACATTTCCCGATCCTACCACTTTGGCATCGTTGGCCTCAACATGAATGGCTACTTCCATGTGAGTGGGAGGCAGGGGTGTTGGGGCATAGGGCACAGTGTGGTAAAAGGGGCAAGAACATGGACTCGAGCGACCCCAGCTCTGCCACTCACTAGCCATGTAGCCTTAGGGAAATTACTTACCTTCTTTTGCCTCAGTTTCTTTATTTGTGAAATGAGGATAAAAATACTCCTACCTCATAGGGTTGTGAGGTTATGAGGTTTAAATGAGTTAATATGTATAATATGTTTTGGACTGTAAACATTATATAAGGATTAGCTGGTATTATTTTTATCATTACTATTTTTAGCACTAGACTGTGGGTGTGGGGAGCATATTTCGGCTGCCACGCACTCGTCCAGCCCAGCAAACTCTGCCCTCTCCTGTCCTTGCAAGTGCTGAGGCCTAAGCCTCAGCCTGAAGTGAACAGAGAGGGCCCCAGGTCCCCACCCCTTCATCGCTGTGTCCAAAGGGCCACTCCCCAGTTATAGCCAGGGAGGCCTTGAGACAACCCAGTGTAAAGAATGGAGAGTTTCCAGCTTGGAACCTCCTAGAAGCCAGAAGGGCCTTCAGAGGCTGATTACTACAAGACCCCCACTCATCTCCGAGAGGGACGGGGAGTGACCTCATGTCCTTCACCCTTAGTACCTTAGTCATAGCAGTTTTCTCCCTCCCAGTCCAGCCTGTCCCTTTGCAGGGGCCGTTCCTGGCTTCTGTGGCCCTAGAACAGCAGGCCCAGGGAGAGCCACTGGGGACAAGGACTAGCTCAGGGGTCAGTAGCATGAGATGCCAGTATGAGCATGAGCTCTCTGGCAATGGTGGAGCCAGAGGGACCTTTATAGATCTAGGACTTCATTTGTGGGCCTCGTGGATGTGTGGTGGGTCAGCAGGCAGGTGTGGGCCAGACAGTGTAATGCCCTGATTTTCACCTTCACGTCCGTTCCAGGAGGCCTACTTCAAGAAGCACAAGTTCAACACGGTTCCAGGTGTCCAGCTGAGGAACGTGGACAGGTGGGGGCTGGGGACGGCCCAGGGGAGGATATTTAGGGGCCTTGATAACCAGTGCCTGACAGGCCCTACTAGCCCTGCGGTCTGTGTGTTTACCCCAGCCCTGCTTCCCCCCAATCTCCATGTCATCCCTTGAGGGGCTACTCCCTCCCCTGACCCATTTCTCCCTCTCCTTTAGTCTGAAGAAAGAAGCGTATGAAGTGGAAGTTCACAGGCTGCTCAGGTATGGCCTAGGGCAGTGGGGTATATGAGGCAGGGGGTAAGGAGAAGTCAATACTGGGAGTCTTGGTCCCATAATTTGTGGGGCCCACTGCAAAATGAAAACCAGGCTCCCTTGTTCAAACATTATTAAGTGGGACTTCCCTGGCAGTCCAGTGGTTAAGACTCCACACTCCCAATGCAGGGGGCATGGGTTTTATCCCTGGTTGGGGAACTAAGATCTCATGTGCCGTGACCAAAAAATGCCAAAAAACAACAAATGTTAAGAATTCCAAGATGGCAGCAGTAGAGCATTAAAAGCACAGGGCCTGTGTGACACACTCATGAGGTAGGCCCTGTCTTGGCCTTTCTCCCCCACTCCCTGCTACAGTGAAGCTGAGGTTCTGGACCACAGCAAGAACCCTTGTGAAGACTCTTTCCTGCCAGACACGGAGGGCCACACCTATGTGGCCTTTATCCGAATGGAGAAGGATGATGACTTCACCACCTGGACCCAGCTTGCCAAGGTGCCTCAATACCACACCTACCCCAGGAATACCCCTCCCCAAGATACAAGGAGCCTTTCTGGAATCTTCCACCTCAGAACCTTCTCTTCATACTCTCAGAGCCTCTCTTCTAAGCCCCTTTACAAATCCATATTCTTGAAGATGCTACCTCTTGCAAACTGAGGAGGCTGCTGAGGAGAGGGGGTTGGCCAAGGGCCCTCCCCACAGCTCTCCGACTCTTGCCTTTGCCCCACCCCACCCCCACCAGTGCCTCCATATCTGGGACCTGGATGTACGTGGCAACCACCGGGGCCTGTGGAGATTGTTTCGGAAGAGGAACCACTTTCTGGTGGTGGGGGTCCCAGCCTCCCCCTACTCGTGAGTGACTCTATTCTGTCCTTGGAAATGGAAGACTAGTGGGGTTAGGGGACGTAGCTAATGACCTCCTCCCTATTCGTTTTTCTGTTATCTTCCCAGAATGAAGAAGCCACCATCAATCACCCCAATTTTCTTGGAGCCACCCCCAAAGGAGGAGGGAGCCCCAGGAGCTGCAGAACAGACATGAGACCTCCTCCAGGACCCTGCAGGGCTGGGTACTGTGTACCCCCAGGCAGGCTAGCCCTTCACCCAATCCTGTAGGATTTTGTAGACACTCTCAGGGGCTGGGGCTGGTTTGTTTTTAACATGAGACTTAATTACTAACTCCCAGGGGAGGGTTCCCCTGCTCCAACATCCCTGTTCCTGAGTTGGAGGTCTATTTATTTACTTCCTTGTCGGGAAAGGGCAGGATAGTACCTGGGAATCTTTGGGATCCCTGGGCAGCTGATCCTGCCCTTTGTATACTCCCTCCTCCCAGGCCTGGCTCAGAATCTAACCTATTTATTGACTGTCCTGAGGGCCTTGGAAACCGGCGGAAGCCTGTAGGGCCTTGATTTTTTTTTTTGGACTGGGGTGCTGCCCTGAGGGTGGGGCAGGCTCTTACTCAGGAAACTGCTGTGCCCAACCCATGGACAGGCCCAGCAGGGGCCCACCTGCTGATGCAGACTCACTCAGAGACCCTCAGACACTGAACCAGGCCTCTTTCAGCCTCCTCTTTGTCCAGATTTCCAAAGCTGGATGAGGTGGTCATTGATTAAAAAAGGAGAAAAGCTCTGGGGATTGTCTTGTGACTGTGTGTGTGTGTGTGTGTGTGTGTGTATGTGTGAGAGAGACAGACACACACAGAGACAGAGAAAGAGAGAGAGATGGGTGGGAGAGAGGATGGTCATGATGGATGATGGGTTTTCTTTACTGTCCTCTACAGGTTTATCTTCCATTTGGGGCCATTTGGCCAGCAGGGGATGCCCAAGTCTCAAACTCCAATGTTTTTACCCTAGAACAACAGAGCCTGACCTTTGCCCCACCCTACTTGGGGCTGAGCTCAGAGCGGCCACCCTATACCCCATTCCCACTGTTTAATTAACCATCAAGCTGTTTTCTGCCTAGCTCGTGTCTGGGCCAGGGCACCTGTCCCCAAAAATGGAGCAAGAGAGAGCAAAAAGGGATACCTGGGGATGGGGGCGGGGGGTGGTGATAGAGAGCAGGTGAGTATAGTGGAGGTGGGAAGGAAGTGGATGAGACAGAGCTGAATGGGCATCATTCAGGAAGTGAGGACTGGGCTGCCGGTGGAGACATAGGAACAAGGATGTCTATGGTCCTTAGGGTACTTTGTATGCAGACTCCATATCTGGGCATTTTTCTGGAGAAAAGCCATCATTTTCATCAGATCACCCAACCAGTGATCCAAAGAAGTCGGGAAGATCTAAGTTGGTCACGCTAGCACCAGAAAATGGATGAGATTGTCCAGAGGAAGTGGTTGAGATAGCCCAAGGCACAGGGCATGACATTTAAGGAATCTGTGAAGGACTTAGGTTCAAGAGAGTAAGTGTAGGACACTTGGAGAAGGGGTCTGCCTGCAGAGCCCTTGCAAAGTGAGCCTCATGAGCTCCTTATATAGAGCCTTGGCCAGGGAGGCAGGAGCTGGCTGGAGCTCTGCCCTGTCACCAGCTCTCTGCCCTTGCCTCTCCAAGCGGTGCCTAGAGCCCCGCTCGGCGATGGCACGGGTGGTGTGTGGCTTCAGTGTTTGCTGGAGGTAGAGATAGCGCTTGAGGTGCCACAACAGCCAGGTTGAGGAACAATTAGCTCATAATGAGGTGGAGGAGGCACACCCAGGGCAGACAAATCCCTTGTAGCCTCTATACAGGTGCCTGGGGGTGGGGTAGTGTGAGAGGCATAGAAAGGTGGTAAAGGTGGGAGGGGGCTAAGTGCTCTACCTGCCCATCCTCCCAGCAGGCTGCTGATCTGGGCCTCACAGACCAGCTCTCAGGCACTGCACTGCACCGGCTAGGTCGCAGTTCCTTTTTGGATTCACGAGGGGTGATGGATCTGGGTTGCCCTAGTAAAACCTGGGAAGAGGAATCCAGGGCTCAGAGGCAAGCAAGGAGGACTGGTTTGCCAGGCTGGGCTTCGCCTGGTAGTAGACACCATATCCTCTGGCCACAGCCTCCCACCCTAGCGCTGTGTCTCCTGCAGCAGCAATCAGATCTATGTCTGGGACATTCTGGCCTAAAAGTAAATCATGTTCCCATGTCAGCCAGGATCCCACCCGGCTCTGGAGTCAGATGTCCTGGACCCACATCCAGGCTCAGCTCTTCATGGGAGGTTGTGGGCCTGGAACAAGTCACTTGGCCTTTCTAGGCCCAGTTTCTGGAACATGGGGGTGGTTAAGACTCGATAAGAGATCAAATCTATAGAGCCCTGGGCAACCAAGACCGAGAGTAGATGAAATTCTTTCTGAAATCCCCAAAGCAGGGACAGGTCGGGGGCTGTGCCTGCATGAGAAGGGTAGGCAGCTTGGGTCCCCTGATGGGGGCTTCCGGAGGGCTTCCCAGAGCCTAAAGAATGACCCTCTTCCATCGCCCTGGCAATATTTCGGCTCTCCCTGCCCCCACTTGGGCACAAGCTTTTTATTTTCATAGCTTTCCAGCCCAGTGCTCCTACCCAGGAGAGGGCAGTTTCAGGCCAAAGTCCTCCCACATTATAGGACTGCAGACTGGCCCAGCCCCTGCTTCCTCCCTCAGTGTCCTCTTGGCCATCCTTGCTAGACTCCCTCCCAGGCCTGGCATCCGAATGAAGGTGAGAAATAGCCACCCACCTCCGTGCTACTTCCATTCTGCTACATTTCTGGGAGCCTTCTGAGTCAATAGCCCCACAGGAATCTGAGGCCTGTTGAGGCATGATGGGTCCCTCTCCTGAAGGATACACGAAAAGAGTCCAAATGGAAACATTTTAATGGGTTTTTGAGTTCTGAAGTGCTTTCTACACATCTGCCTGGTGACTGCTGATTTTGCATATGCTCGTGTTGTCGGTGCAGTGCCTTTAATCCCCCCTGTGGAGTACTGGGATCACCAAGAGCACCCCACCCCCCTGGCCTGAGAGGATATCAAGGGTTTAAGAAACAGACTGGAGGAATGGGCAAGAGGATTGGCTACCTTAGAGGCTCTGAAATAGGTGGACCCCAACATCACCAATGGAAGGACAAGTCTGGCACAGGTTCAAGGGGGTGCTGCCTATTTGGCCCCAGGCCCACTCCAGCCCAAGTGACACTGTTAGATCCTGTCTCCACGCTGATCACTGCCTCTTGGCAGTGCTGGGGTGCCCCTTCCCAGTTCCTGTATGGCAGCAGCAGTGGCGGAGGCAGAAGCCAACTTATTTCAGATTGCAGTACAGATACATGGACACAATCATGGCAGCCAGCTGATGAGAAAGGAACAGGCAGAGAGGAAGAAACATGATCAGGGTCCTTAAGCTTTAGGCCCCTGGCCCCCAGACATTCGACATGAAGCTTTGTTAGAAGTCTGTCTCTTCCAGAAAGGCCTCAGACATGGATCAAGCAGCCCTGAGCCCATGGGGATATCCTGCCCCAACCTCCTCCCCTCCTTACCTCTAAGCCCCCAATTCCAGCTGCCACACCACCCACAGTAACTGCGTTGGTTCTGATGTCATACAGAAGCTGATTGAAGCAACCCTTGGAGGGGAGAGAGCATCTATAGTCAGCAGCTGCCCCCACTCACATTCAGCTCTCCGGGGCCATTAAAGCAGCCCAACCTCCCAGGCCAACCTGTACCTCTACTTTCTGGTTCTGGGCCTCGACACCAGTGCAGGGTTCCACAAATGTGCCATTGTCACGGTCAAAGCAACAGTATGGGGGAAAGACGTTGTTCTCTTTTACATAGGGAGAGTCCTCAAAATCTGTGTAGTTGGTGAAGCCACAGCACTTGAGCTGAAGAGGAGGAGAAGAGATGGTCAGTGGGGCCTTGCTTATTTCTCCTCACCCCAAAATCTCCCCCAGCCCACCTTACCCCTTCCATGGTGGAGTTCCACACTTGGGTGAAGTCTTTTTGGGAACCGTACTCTTTCTTGATGGTGGGCACTACCATCAACGTCAGGAAGTTCTCAGCCTGGGTGGGGAAAGTCAGTGTTTAGGGCCTGGTAGGGAGGGTGGCCATTCGCAGTGCTTTGCCCAGTTGTCCCCCCCTTGCCCCATCCCCGCTCCTCACCATTGTGGTGTACACCAAGGCAACCACAGCAGCTGCAACCTCAGCAATGAAGATGATGAGGACGATGAAGAAGAACTGAGTGGAGAACAGGGATCTTGAGTTTTAGGGAGAGACAGTCCCTCATGCATTCCTTGCCCTAACCCACCCCCACATGAAAACAAGTCAGGGGCCCCACTGGCTGAGGCCCCTGGAGTCCAGAGCAGGGCTTGGGGATCCCCAGGGCCTGGTGTCAAGGGTGAGGGACCCTGGGTCTCGGTTACGGGCCTGTGGAGCTGGGTTTGACACACCATCATGAGGGCACACTTGTTCTCAGTCTGAGCACCATAGCAGCCCAGGAAACCAAGAGTGAGGAGCACAGCGCCAGCTGCGATGAGGAAGTAGCCCACGTTGACAAACTGCATGGCACTGGATGATAGTGGCCCGAAGATCTTCATGAAGGATGTTCCGTCGACTGACACCCAGATGCCCACTGCCAACAGGGCCACACCACACAGCTGGAGACAGAGAGGCAGGCCTTGAAACAGTGCCGTCAAGCAGCTCCCTACCACGCAACTGAGTGAGGGAGATGGGAGACGAGAAACTTCCCCCTTTATTGACTATGGAGTGTAAAAACTCATCCTGTAGGGAGGAAAAACATCCTTTAGAGCCAGAAAGATGGGAGCTGGAACATCCATAGCCAGCGCCAGGCTGCACACCTAGGCAGATATAAATGGGATCAGGGATTCCAGAAATAGCTGAAGGGTGGGGGGAGGGGCAAGGCTTTCCCTCTCTGTTGCCAGGGTCATGCCACATAGCTAGGGGTGAAAAAAGTAGGTGAACATCCCCCCCAGCAGCTTCCCCCTCCCCCCCACCCCCCTCTCCATCCCCCCCTCCAGGTGCCTGGAACGACTGTCCTCTGATAGGTGGAAAGAGGGGGGTGGGAGCCTTGAGCAGTCTCCACAGTCACCATAGCAACAGAGGCATGGCTGAGGTTTACACCTGCTCCCAACATTGGAGAGGGCGGTGGTGAGAAGGGATACCCACCCCAAGGCCCCATTTGGCTCCCCTCCAGAACCAGCCTAGACTTCTCCTTGCCACCCAAGTGGAAACTGAGGCACCAGAGAGGAAGTACAGCCAGAGCTCTTAGGGGCTCTCTGGCTCAACCCCCAGCTCAGAGGGAATCCTGAAGCCTAGACTGGGGAGGAGGGCACTGCCCAGTTCCCACAGCTTAGAGCAAAGCCTTGCTGATCCAGAGCTTCAGTGGATAAATCAGCCTGACACTGCCTAGGTAGGTGTCCAGTCCCTACTTCCCGGCTATGGAAACTGAGGCTAGAACCAGGAGTGAGGTGGCAGATGGTGGGTGGATCCCAGGCATGTTTGCCCAAGGACAGAAAGATGGGGTTTTAGCCTACAGGGTCAAATTTCAAGGAGTCTGAGGCCTGCCCTGCCCAGTCTGGCGAGGCAAGGGCAACAGAAGCAGAAACCAAACCAGATTTGCCTTTAACCCCCTCGGGCCAGAGCCCCTGCTCTCCAAATCCCTTCAGTCCTGTTCCCTTCTTCAGATACATGGATAAAGTCTAGTTCCCTGAAACCAGAGGAAGCCCAAGGCACAGACCACATCGGAGTCAGAGTTTACTCCCCCCCAGCCCAATTCTTCCAAATTCACCTATACTTCATGTCTCCATTTCCTCCCCTTTCACGCACCCTAACCCACTCTCATGTGGCGCCAAGGTCTCTGGTGACATGTGCTTAGTCATGGGTGGATCCTCTTTGACCTCCCTGATACCTCGCTCGCCCTCCTGGTTTGCTTCCTGCTGCTCTTTCTTCATTTGCTTCCTGGTGGCCATTTCCCTGTTTATCCCTTGTAAGCTGAGTTTCCTGGAGTTCACTCTCCCTGAGTGGTTTCACCCCTCCCATGGCTTCAACAATCACCTATGGGCACATGACTTTCAAATATCCTGAGCTGCAACCCCACTGGGTACACAGCTGCCTGTGAGATATCCCCCAGGTTGTTCTTGCCAGAGACGTGGTCATCATCTCCAAGATGATGTCTCCCTTGCCCCTTCTTCCATCCCTTAGCCACCATCCAAGGGCTTTGTCCTTTGTCCATTTTGTCCATTTCTGCCCATCTCTAGGGTTCATGCCTCATTGCTCAGCTTCCTCAAACATGCCCTATATAATCTGTTCCTGGTTTTCTGAACAATATTTGATTTCATTGCCTTTGGGCCTTTCTGCATGCTTTACCAACCCCCTCACTCAGTGCAAATTCCTAGCCTCAGCTATTTCCTCCTAGAAGTCTTCTCTGACCAGGCAGGGTTCAAGCCCCTCCTATGGACCCCTGTGCTAAGACCACGTATACTATGTCAAAACTGTCTGCCTATCTGACCGGCTGGACCTGAGATCCCCAAGGGCAGAGAAAGGGCTTGCTTACCTGTCACCCCAGCACTCAGCACAGGGTCTTAGGCAATGTGTTTGTTGAATGAATAAGGGCTGCTTGCAGCTGACACTCTGCTCCGATGTCTCTGGGCCTTCTGTGCTTTTGCTTCCCCATCATACAGAGGCCACTGAATTTCCTTCCACACGAGGTGACCTTGGGCAAACCCCTTCCCCTCACTGGGGCCCCAGCCTGTTAGCCTACTCTGCCCTGCTGTAAGCCTGCCTGAGCTGAAGCTTCCTGGAAGGGAGAGGATGCCCCTAACCTTCTCCACCCCAACTGTGTGGCAGCCAGGCTGCTACTGGGACCAGGACTCAGCATTTGGGAAGACTTCTGCACCTCCTCAACTTGCAGGAAGAATCTGGGCATAGCAGTCTCCTCTTCCCCAGTTCGGGCTCTGCTCAGGTTAAGACCTACTCCTATAGGGAACCCCAAAGAGCCCATAACCCCCACACTTACAAAGATGAGCATATTGAAGAGGATCATCATGGTCTTAATGAAGTTGAAGCACTGCATGGTGGCTCCTGGGAGGCAGATGTGTGTGTTAGGACCTTGCTCCCTGCCCCCACCCCCAACCTGGGCTGACACACCAGACTCCAGCATCCTGGACTCACATAATCACCAAGCTTTTCCTGCATCTGGACTCTGACACCTCAGGACTTTTCCCAATTGCCATCCTGACGCTCCTATCCCTCTGTACTGCCCAGGCCCTCTACCAACACCTGGCACTCTGAAATCCTAACATCCCAGGTTCCTCTACTGGCACCCCAAGCCTGACTCCCACGCTACAGGGTCACTCCATGCCCTTCCCTGGCACCTGTGTATCCTGGGCTTTCCACTCCCCCCGAAACCAATCCTAGACTCTTCCAAGACCCTCCCCATGGCCCTTCCAACTCCCCAAACCTGTTTCCAGATTGATTTCACTTCACGGGATAGTCTCTATCCTATGCCATCACCTGTTCAGGGTTCTTGGTAGTGAGTTCTGAAAGAGGGATCTGCTGAGGCTCCAGAGGGAACTGCAGCTCCGGGGAACTGCCACTGAGTGGGCAGGCGGGGAGACGGAGCTGGCTCTCACACAGCACTGCTCACCTGTGGGCGGGGCAGGTGCTTTAAAGGCCTCCTTCTGCCCGCCCGCCTACCCCACACGCAGCCCGTCCGCCTCCTCCAGCGCCTGCTGCCCCCCTGCTGCCTGGCGCTCTGTCCTCACAGCCCCAGCCGCCTCGGGGCTCCTCCTGGCAACGCCAGCCATGGGCAACGCCCCTCCTGACCTGAAGGAGAGAGAGGTCTGGGGGTGGGGCAAGTGGCCTCCTAGAACTGTGTGCCCTCCACCACGGCAGCGCACAGGCGCTTCCTACCCTGCACCTGCTGATACTGTCGTACACACCCTGCATGCTCGAGGCACGCACATCTGCCCAAGCTGTATATTCAGACACACACACACAAACACCTCCTAGTGCTCTCGAATGCACACTCACACACGCACACACACACTCTGAACTGTGTGGACTGACTCCCAGCAACAATCAACAGAGCAACATCTGAAGTACGTACTGAAACACTCTCTCTCTCTCTCTCTCTCTCTCTCTCTCTCTCTCTCTCTCTCTCTCACACACACACACACACACACACACACACACTCACGCAGGCATGCCCACACATGCTTTCAAGGCAACGGCCAAGGCTTGGAGTTTTCTGCCCCCTCCTCTGAGTGGCAAACGACTCCTAATCTTCTAGTCTTTTTCTCTCCACAAAACTTCAACCCCACACCATTGTAAAGCAATTATACTCCAACAAAGATGTTTAAAAAACCCAAAAACATTCAACCCATCTTTCTCCTCCCCTGAGTCTTTCCTCCTCACTCTTCTCCCTCCCCACCCTTTCTCTCTCCTCAGTCCTCTCAGCACTCTGCATACACCCCTTCCATTCCTGCCAGCAGGGGGCACCATGGTCACACAAAAGCACTGCCCCCATTCCTCCCCCGACCCCTCCCCACCAAGTTCTACAGCTCGGTAATCCCCATCATCGTCAATCCTTCTGGGGCTGCTGGTCCTGGAGGTCGAGGTGCTGGGAAAGTTCTGGCTTTTAAGTCACTCAGACCAAGTGCTTGAATCCTGGTTCTGTTGCTTATTAGCTGTGTGACCCAAGGGGCATTTCTTAGACTTGGGTTTAAGCCTCTGTTTCCTGGTCTGTATAACAGAGTAGTTATGGGGTTTTCAAGTGGGATTTAAAATGAGATTTTTCTTCCCATTCTGGGACATAAGGGAATGACCACAGAGTGAAAAGTTCAGCATAAGGAGAGTCACAGCCAGAGGGGGTGTGGGATGGAAGATTTTAAAATTTGTTTTGTTTTTATAATGGGAGGAGGCAGTTGAAGAGACAGGAGAGAGAGGAAGGCTGTTAACACTAACATTTGTACATATCATGTTTTAAATGCATCACTTATATAGTAAGTCTTTTTTCTCCTTTCACAACAATCTTATGAGATAAGACTCTCTTTTCGTCTGCTTTTTAAATATGGGGAAAGAGAGGCACAGAAGGTTAAGTGCACATTTCTGAATGAATGAATGCTTGCAGAATAGCAGGAGTTAAACGTCTGGGCTTTGGGCCTCGGCCATCCCAGATTTGAATCCCTGCCTGCCTCTAATTGTGTGAGCCTAACTGAGCCTCAGTTTCCTTGTACAGTTGATCCTCATTATTCATGGATGCCATATCTGTGAATTTACCCACTCACTAAAAATGATTTAAAACTCCAAACCAATACTCACAGCACTTTTGTGGTCATTCATGGACATGCGCAGAGCTGCAAAAAATTTGAGTTGTCTACCATGCTGAGGTTGAACAAGGGGACGCTCTGCCTTCTTGTTTCAGCTCTCACAATGTAAACAAGTGTTCTTTTTGCGGCCTATTTAGTGTCTGTCATGTTTTTTGCATTTTTGTGCTTTTTGTTGGTGACTTTGCTATTAAAGACTCCCTCCAGCGTAGTGCTGAAGTGCTCTCTAGTGTTCCGAAGTGCAAGAAGGCTGTGATATGCCTTATGAAGAAAATACATGTGTTAGATAAACTTCATTCAGGCAAACGTTGGCCATTTGTTGGCTGTGAGTTCAATGTTATTGACGTCAATATATTTTAAATGAAGTGGCTTTAACAGAAACACAAATAAACTAGGTTATTGTTCAGTTGAAAAATGTTGTGACCAGAGGTTAGTATGAATCTAATCCTGTATTCCTCCTGGGAGCATTGGCTCAATATTTGCTAATACAGTGTTTGTGGTGACTTTATTAGGGCTAACTACCACGAATAACAAGAATCGACTGTATATGAAATAGGAATAATGACAGAATCTCCTTGTAGGGTTGTTGTGGGATTAGATGAGATTATGTTTGTAAAGGACTTGGCACTGTGTTTGGCACACAGTAAGTACTCAATAAACATTGTTAATGTGGATGAGTGAGAAAATGAGGGAGGAATTTTTTTACTCAGAGTTCCTTTTTTCCAAGGGGCCAAGCTGAGGTTTTCTGGCTCTTTGGCTGGACCCATGGAGAGAACTGTGAGGGAGCCTGGCCCCTAAGGGAGGGGCTGGGGATCAGGACCTGTAATAAACAGCATTACTCTTACATAGACTCTGTATGTCATCGAGGCCTCAGCTGCCCTGGCCAGTAGCACCATCAGGCACATGACAGAAGTTCCCTGCGCCCATGGGGCCTTCTCAGCTTGTCTGTGCCCCTTGGCCCCAGGGCTTGTTATATATTTATTTATTTATTATTTATTTTTGGCTGTGTTGTGTCTTCGTTGCTGCGCGTGCGCTTTCTCTAGTTGTGGCGAGTGGGGGCCACTCTCCGTTGCAGTGTGCGGGCCTCTCACTGCGGTGGCCTCTCCTGCTGCGGAGCTCGGGCTCTAGGCACACGGGTTCCAGCAGCTGTGGCACATGGGCTCAGTAGTTGTGGCTCACAGGCTCTAGGCACGTGGGCTTCAGTAGTTGTGGCACACGGGCCCAGCTGCTCTGCGGCATGTGGGATCCTCCCCAACCAGGGCTTGAACCCGTGTCCCCTGCATTGGCAGGCGGACTGCCAACCACTGCGCCACCAGGGAAGCCCGGCCCCGGGGCGTAATTTCCCCCTACCAGAGGCCAGGTATGGGCTGACCTCGGCTCCGGTTTCCCAGGATGTTTAAGTGTAGCCGCAGAAGGTACCGGCAGAAATCCCAAGGCCCAGCTGCCACCACTGCAGCCACCAATCTTGCCACCATGGCCACGGATATCAACAACACCCACACTGCCACCACCAGGGTGTGGATCCTTCCACTGCAAGGTTAGCCGAGGGCCCTGAGCCAGGGTGGGGGGTGAGAAAAACGGGGCCACTCAAGTTTTCCCCACATTAGCCCTGTGCAGGCACTGTGGGGGACACACCTTCTGTGAATTATCACCCCAAAGGTATAGTGGGGTCTTGATGGCAGGCATCCCTCAGGCTGAGAGCCTTAACGGAGGATGTATTGGCTGGAAGTGGAGGGCCTGGGGAAACAGGAGAATCGAGGAGCAGTGGAGCTTCCAGAACTTCTGCCTTCCTCACACTCTTCCCTCTCCTTCCTCTCCTCAGTACTCAGACACCTTTGTCAACGTGGCAGCTTTCTGATCCTCTAGAAATGCCCAGAAACTAGTCCAGAAGCTTGGCTGGCTCCGGACCTGCATCTCCTAAGGGCCACGGGTGGTAAACAGCAGACAAATAACAATCCTTTCTGCTCCAACTCTTTACCCCACTCCAAGGTGTTTCCAGCTGACTATGTAGGGTATAAGGGCAGGGTTGGGACTGAATGCTCCCAGGGATAGGCTTCAGCGACAGCAGCAGGCCTCAGAGTAAGACAGTGGAAGGACAGAACAAGGTCAGCAACACACACCGTCTTTGGCCTCAGCTTTTGATCTGGCCTACGAGGTGGGGGAACTTCCTGCCTTGCACTCCCATCTGCACAGGGAAAAGGATCTCCGGAAACATCTTGGAAGGTATAAGAAGCCAGATCCTTGGAGAGGGAGGTAGAGGCACAGATCAGAAAAGGATAGCATGAAAGACAGATTTCACTGCTCCAGTGTAAACCATGAGTGCCTGAGCAAGAGGTGTATGTGGCTCTGTGTGCCTCTTATGGTCAGCGTTTGTGACACCAAGAGAATGGGGATCTAAGCAGACATGTGGCTGAACATGCCTTTGCAAAGAATGTGCCTCTATTGCCAGCTGTGTGTGTCAAGGTGTGTTTGTGAGCATATGAGCGGGTCGGAGAGAGCGGCATCATCTCCATGAAGAGGAATGAAGGTCAGGAGGCGGGTGCGGGCGGCCGGAAGGAGGAGAGTGTCAGCTTCTGAGCGGAGTGTACCATCTTCAGCCCCACAGCCATTCTCTGAGGTTGGTATTTTCCAGGACTAACAGCTTAGCTGGGGTGTTTGAGGGTGGGGTGAGACTGAGTTAGAGTCCAGAAAGTGGGACTCAGGCCTGGGGATTTTCCACTTGGATTTCCGCATGTGCGCCCATGTGTCATCGGGTGTAACTGAGTTTACGTGGGGTGTGTCTCTATGGAGTTGTGTCTCAGTGGCAGGAAACATTGTGAGGGACTGTGTCTCTAAGGTGTCACTTTATGCACAAGTTAGTGTGTGTCCCAATGTCCTGAGGTCTGGCTCCAGTTCCAGGGCTCCCTTCCTTGAGGGTTGGGGGTGGGAGTGAACACTGAGACCTTTGGCCTGGCCCCCTGGGAAGCCTGTGAGGAGAAAATGAATTCTGTCTGCTTTCATCCACTCCAAGGCTTGCCAGAGACTGGGACCCTGAGAGGAGGAGAGGGGGCAGAGAATTCACTGACACATCATGCCCAGACAGCACTGGCGGAGGATGAGGCTTCTCAGGGTTTAGGGGGAAGGTGCTGAACCACAGTCAGAGCTGGAAGCTAGCTAGGCTAGTGCCCAAGGCCCACAGGGGGGCCCACACATATAAAGACACATGACAGGAACACATGCAGACATGTAAATACAACTGGACTCACAGATACACAATGCAACAAATTCACGCATGCATACAAGTACATGCCTATAAACATATGTGCACTGACACAAATGCATATAAACCTCTCCACGTGACGCATGTAACAACACATACACGTGCCTACAAATGAGCACACACACACACATGCGTGCTCCTAGACGCAGCACACAAGCGTATAGACACTTGCAATCACACTCATGCAAACCCAGGTACACACACACATACATGCAAACACACTCACCAGACTTCCCTGCCCCTGCGGCCCTGGGACCCAGAAGAGCCTCCCTCCCCTATATGAGTGTATGTGTGTGTTTGTGTGCAAGCGCATGCATGCATGCATGCCCACATTTGTGTCTGTGTGTATCTGGGTCTGTGAGAGTGTCTGTGCATTTGTGTGTGTGTGTGTGTGAGTGAGCAGGGTGCTGAGCTGTGGGAACCCGATGACATCAGCTCTTCTGGCTATTTTTAGCTCCCTCTGCAATGATGGCTACTTCACTGCCCCTCCCCCTCCCAGGTTCCCATCTCTCCTCCCCCTTCAGGCTCCCAGCGGCAGCCGCAGCCAGTGGGCACCCACCACCCCAGTCTAAGTGACCCCCCGGTTGACCGAATACAGTTCATTCTCCCTCACCCCAGCCATAGCTCCCTGGAAGCTGAGAACACCGGGCTCCCAGGCCAGAGGAGGAGGCTTGGGCAGTCTGGCAGCCCAGAGAAGGGGCCTGGGTTAGGTGAGCTGACCTGGCCGGTCTCCAGCCCCTAGGGCGCCTCTCCTTCTGCTTTTCAATCTGAAACTGTGTCTTGGTCAGTAGTGCCTGCTGTGTGCCAGGGAGGATGCCAAATTCTGGGGACAGAGCAGTGAGCATGACAGTGGGCGTTCTTCCTGGCTGGAGTTATGGCTCGGTGGGAGACAGACATGAAACAGAGCACACAGGCACCGCACTGGACCGTGGGGAGGGCTCTGAAAATTGGTAACGAGGGGATTTAGTCTGGGATGATGGTCTCTGTCTCTCACAGAGGTGACCTGAGGGAACCAGAGGGGCACTCCCTTTACCTTGCACCTCGCACCCCAACAACCACACCTCCACAATCCCGCAGAGTACTGCTTCCTTGTCACACCCCACTCTCTGCTCCCAGCACTGCAGCAGCCCACCATCCAAGTGGTGGCCCACTGCTATTTGTGTCTCTCTTTTCTTTGGAGCTTCCCCACAATCGATCCCCAGGAAGCAGTCCAGTGTTTCCCATCTATAGATGAGAAAACTGAGGACCAGAGAGGGGTAGTGCTGGACCACATCCCTCAATGCCTAGAGAGCAGCCCAGACGAGATGGCAGGCAGGTGGAGGAGGAAGTGGTGGTGGCACCGGTGTAGAAGGGGCAGGGATGAGGTCAGGAGGTGGGAGAGGGGAGGACCGCAGCCTGAGGGGCTCGTGCCTGGAGGACGGCTTCCTGCTCTACCCAGCCAGGGCAACTGCTGGAAAATCGGGTTTGGCAGCTTCAGCTAAGCCGCAGGGCTGGAGGAGTGGTCCAGACCACACCTGGGAGGTGGCCTGGAGGTGGGCCCATCCTCTAGCATGGAGTCTGGCCAAATGGTCTCATCGCGGGAGCATTTTATAATACTGGGGCCCTTTGGAGTATGTGGACAATAGCTCTGGGCTGAAGTCAGGAGCCCAGAGTTTCAGTCATTGTTTTGCCCCAGACCCCAGTGTGATCCTTAGAAAGTCCTGCCCCCTTTCTTGACCTCAGTGGGCCCTTCCGGGAAGGAGCTCTAGAGGATCGGTTTCACCACCCCCAACTCCTGCCCTCCGTGTTTTCCTGGGAGTCTGACTTAGGCACAGGAACACAAAGCCAGTGGGTAGGGGCTGACCAGACAGCCTCTAGGGCGCCAGGCTGGAGGTCCCTTGTCACCAATGGATCAATGGCCGGAAGCCCAGCTCCAGCCCCACAATGCAATACCGGTCACCCCACCCTTACCAGTGCCCTCACCCCCACCCCCACTTCCGGCCTCTGTTCCTTCCTCACCTTCAGGGAAAGCTGCAGGGCTCCCTAGGGAATCTCCCATATCTCCTCCACTGGCTCCCTGCCCTGTGCTTAACCCTCCCCCTCTGCCCATTTGGCCAGGCCAGTCTCCCAGTCAACTTTCTTTTCCTGGACCCGCAGGCAGTCCAGGGAGTAAAGGAAGCTGGGTGGGAGGGCTGTAAAGGAGGCTGCTTTTCCTGCTACCCTCAGATACTGAAGCCTAAATAAGGGGCTTTGGGGAGGCAGGTGGACTGAATGCATGGGCGTAAGACTGGGCTGCCCTGGGCATATCCCACCCCGGGCAGCCCCAGGGGAGGTAGGAGTGCTACCCTTCACCTATCCAGCCATCTTTTTCCTCTGCCTTCAGTGAATTCATAGAAAAGAGCCTAGAGCTGAGACTTGCATTCTCTGGAGAACAAACACAGAAATCCAGGCCAAGTGAATCCTGACTGTTGTCCCCATGTCAATGACAAATTCATGAAACACAAAAATCATAAAATTCTGGGTGCATAGAATCCACAGTCGCAGAATCTTAGCATCACAGAATTCTAGCGTGGTGCAATCTGAGCTACAGAATCCTAGAAATACAGAATCCTAGCGTGGTGCAATCTGAGTTACAGAATCTTAGCATCACAGAATTCCAGTGTGGTGCAATCTGAGCTACAGAATCTTAGAAATACAGAATTCTGGCATCACCGAGTCCCAGATGACAAGGGTAGCATAACCTTGAGAAGAAAGTCTTGAGAAGTCAATTAGTAAAGGGTGGATGGCTAAACCAGGGGATTCCCCACTGGGGATGCGCACAGGAGTTCTCACATGAACGGGAAGGAGGAGGCAGAGCCTGGGACACATGAGCTTGGGTGAGGTAACACACCTGCAGTAAACCAGACAGAAGACAGACCTCTTTCATAAGGACACATTCCTGGTTCCTGAGGATGAGGGGAGTGGAGTGGCAGTGAGGAGAGAAGGGGAACTATATAAACAAATAAAGTGTAACCTGAAGAAAAATTCATCAGGTAGCACAATACACTGGCCCTAATGCGTCCAACTTCCACAGGATTGGGGGTAACATCAGCCCAGGACATTTTCAAAGGTTAGTAGGTTAGTAAGACTCTTTATCACATTAGAATGGTGACCCATGGCTGGCTTTTTTTTTTTTTTTTGGTCAGAAAGGTACCAAACAGAAAAAAGTCTATATACTACACTTTTCTTGGGGCTGCTGGCAGGAGCAGCCTTTCTCCGAAGGGATGCTGAACCTGGAGCAACATGGTGTACACCAAAGCCAGCTTGTGGGGTGAGGTTCAGAGCCCCCAGCAAGGCCCTGGTAGGGGGCCTTGTGGAGGGCATCTGTCTGGGGTGGTGTCTGTTGGGGGCGGGCATCTCTATGGAAGGAGCCAAGTTTGAAGCAGCACTTTGTATGGGGACTCTTGTCTGATTATGGGGTTGGTTACTCAGTAAACAACAGGGATATTTACTTAGTATTTCTGGGAAACTACTGCAAACTCAGGAACCCAGAAGGAGCAGCTCCAGAGAAAGGCAAATTCCAGGACCTGCTGCGCATGGGAAATGGGGCAATGTCAGTTGGAGATCCTCTTGCTCGGCTGCCTGTCCTTGGATTCAGCTCAAAACCTCAGCCTCGACCTCTAACCACACCCCCATTTGCCTCCTTCTCCCTGCCTGCCTTCTGTTCTACCTACCTATACCTGCTGTGTGACCTTTGGCAAATGCTGTTCCCTCTCTCGGCCCCAAACCTCCTTTGCTTTTTTTTGAAGTCTATAATTGGGTCCTAAGTGAAGCTTTTAGTACTTTATAGTGCCGCTTTTGTCCAGATCAGTTTCAACTTCAGATATCTACATTCTCAGCTTCCAGAGAAAGTGTCTGGAAGCGTCAGGGGAGAATGCAGGGAATAGGGAATAGAAATAATGCTCACATTTGACATGCTATATGTGTCACTGCCCATGATGAGTGTTTTTATGAATCTTATACAATGCCCGCAACCACCCTGTGTATATAAATCATTGCTCCCATTTTATAGATGAAGGAACTGAGGTTCAGGGAGGGTAAATAACATGCTTCACATCATTCAGTAGGGAGCAACAGAAGCGGAATCTCAACAGGTCTGTCTTAATTCTGAGTGCTGTGGTTTCAGATTTCATGCGGCTTCAATAGGTAAAAGGAAAGCCCATGGATGGGAGTTTCAGGGAGAAGTGGTCTCTCTGGCTGGATCTGAAAGGTGATGAGTTGCACTTAGAAAAGTTTGCAGGGCTTCCCTGGTGGTGCAGTGGTTAAGAATCTGCCTGCCGAGGCAGGGGACACAGGTTTGAGCCCTGGTCCAGGAAGATCCCACATGCTGCGGAGTGGCTAAGCCCATGCGCCACAACTACTGAGCCCACGCGCCTGGAGCCTGTGCTCCGCAACAAGAGAAGCCACCGCAATGAGAAGCCCACGCACCGCAACGAAGAGTATCCCCCGCTCGCCACGAAAGCCTGCACGCAGCAACGAAGACCGAACACAGGCAAAAATAAATAAATAAATAAATTTATTAAAAAAAAGGAAGAAAAGTTTGCAGTAAGGACTGACAGCCCATGCTGTGAAAAAAGCTGAACTGAGGCTCCTCTTGGGAACCCCTGGGTATCCTGAGCTCAGACTGGAGATAGCTGGGCTGGGCTGAGTGTGAGGAGGTTGGCTTGGAGAGTGGGATGGTCCTGGTCTGATCTTTAGGGTGTTGAGAGGCTGCTGTCACCGTTCCTGGAGATAGTGTGTGCATGTTGGGGAGGGTCTGTGAATGTGGGCTTCTTCGCTTTCTGGGATGGGCTAGCCTCTGCCACCTGAAGCTGGAGCTGGTTGACAGGCCTTTGGGGCCTGGGGCAGGGGACTTTCCAGCTGGGATAGCATGGTGTGTTGGCACTAGTCTCACTGCCTTGAGGGTTCCAGCACCTTTTGGATCCCTGAGACTCAGCAACCTTGCACAGCTGCCTCAGTTAACTGGCTCAAAGGAAGTGGAAGGATTTCAGATGGACACCTAACCCCTGCCCTGTCCAAGGCTGGGTCATCACAGGGGGCTGGGAAATCAGGAAGTCACTGTCTCACAGGGTCAGGACTGGAGGCACCCCGGCGGGGGGCTGGGGGAGGGCAGTCATCTCTTCCAGATCCTTCACTGTAAGGGTGAGGAAAGAGTTTGAGGTCCAGAAAGAGAACAGGACTTGCCAAAGATTGCTTGGTAGACACACCAAGAGAGATGTCAGGGCTAAAAGAGAGGTTCAGACTTTGTATACTGAGAGCTTAGAAAGGCAGAGGCACAGACCCCCAAAGGCTTCATCAAAAATGTATACGTGGTTTTAAAGCTGGGCTTAAAGAAAGGACAACTTTTTAGCTGATGCAAAGGGATAAAAGACTTTTCCTGGCTGAGAAACACCATGAGCAACGGCCCAGAGGGGACACTGATTGGCTACGTGGGATGAATAAATTGCCCTACAAGGCTGGCCCATGTGGTTGGAATAGAAGTCTGATGGGCAATAGTGTAAGCCAGGGTCAGGACTTGAGATCAGGACTGTCTGTGCTCTGTGAGTAGTCACAAAGATGGAGGCCGCAGGGATCCAGGGCCCCGAGGCGGTTGGTACGGCAGTCTGAGGAAGACCAGGGCTGGGAGAGTCTTAGCAGCAGGGGTGGGGTCTGCTGGACTCTCACCACCCCAGGGCCCGGTCTGTTTCCTCCAGTCCTAGGCTCTGCCCTGACCTCCCTCGACAGGACCCAGGCCCAGCGTGAGGTCGGGCCCAGGTAAGGGGAGAAGATTACACCCCCGGTAGCTGCCTTCCCGCCCCAGGTTTTCCGGGCCACTGCGCACACCTCCTCCCTTCAGCAGCTTCCCGATCCCGCCACTGCGGGCGGGGTGGTGGACGGGAGAGGGACGTCCTCGGCTTTAGGGCTTTGGCCGCTGTGAGCCCTCCCAGTGCTGCTGTGATGCAAATCCGCTCCGGATTTATTCCCGGACGTTCTTCCGTAAAGCGGGACGCGCCCGGCGCCAGAGCTTGGCTGGACGTGCCTCCCCCGGCCCTGACCCAAGGGCGCCAGGGCCTAGAACTGGGCGGGGGTGCCTTCCCCGCTAGCCCGGGGATAGGGGTGGTGTTGGGAGTACGGGTGCTGGGCAGCGGCGGCTCCGGCCTGGGGGCGGGGCTGTAATTAACCCGCCGGAACGCCAACGCCGGGTGTGGAGCCGGAAGCGGTGGTCTGGAAGACCAGCAAGAACCCGACTAGGAGTATAGGGAATGGGGAGCAGCTTGGGCAGGCTGAACTCAGGTCCGGGCCTGAGGTTTTTGGTGGAGAGATATGAAGGTTTAGGGCTGGGGAGCGTGTATAGCGCTGGAGATTGTGGGGTGGAAGACATACCCGGACCTGTGATGGGCCGCCCCAAGCCTGGCAGGGAAGCCAAAGCTGGAGTTACACCTCGGAGGCCTGAGAGCCTGACACTACTGGGAGGAGGGTGGAGGAGAGGACAGGCGGGAGTAAGGGTGCTGGGTGCTGGGGCTCCAGCTTCAGGAAGCAGACCTGCAGGAATGGTGTGGGCACTTTATAAGGAAACGCTAGCCAAATCAGGATGTATGTATAGGCATAGGGAGATGGCATCTACTGAGTGCATACTGCATGTCCACAGCAAGGATATTCAACAAATTGACAAAAAGAGGAGTGCGTCTTCACTTTTTTCTTGTTACTTTTATAACCAGAAAAGGACACGACAGCTCTTTTTATTTAAAAAAAAAAAAAAAAGTAAATAGACCTAGTTTTCAGCCCTGCTAAGCCACTTACTGTTTGGCCTTGGAAAATTTACTTTAACTTCCACAAACCTTTTCTTATCTGTAAAATAATAATAGGAGAACCTAGGCCCAGGGTTTGTGGATTTGTTTGAGGATTAAATGAGTTAGGACAGCAAAGGTGCTTAGAACAGTGTTCAGCAAGTGTAGCAATGAAAGCTACTTAGCCTAGTTTGGAGGTGAGGGTGGGCATGGGGAGCAAAAAGTCTTCTGGAAGAGTGGAAATCGGAGCTGAGTCTTAGAATATGAGTAGCAGCTTGTCAGTGGAAGAGGGAGAAGAGAAGAATGTTAATGACAGAGGGGACAGCATGAGTAAAAACAGGCGGGGAGAAACAGGACCATGAATTTGCGGGAAACGGGGAGGCATGAGGCAGGCAGTGGAAAGGTGAACTGGGGCCAGACTGGGGCAAGGTGGGGCTCAAAGTTACAGAGGCCGGTTTCCCTTCTGAGAGCTGTTGAGTTTTCATCGGAGGCAGGAGGAGATAGGCTCCCACTGGGGCAGTGTGGGCACAAAGAGACCTGTGAGGAAGAGGATAATGGCACGAACTATGCGGCAGCCCTGGGGTGGAAAGAAGTGGATGGATTTGGGAGAGGTAGGAGCGACAGGACTTGGTGATAGATTGAATAAGAGGCATATCTTGATTTCTAACTTGGGTTCCCAGGGTGCTGCTATTCTCTGAGACAGGGATCAGGAAGAGTAAAACATTTGAGGGGAAGCTGAGTTCAGTGTTGGACATGCCCTTTGACCACACCCCTGGACAGACCCTCAATAATTGGGGTCCTTTCGTCCCACCTGGCAATTCCTCTGTCCATAAGATGGGAGGGGTATCATTAGCACTGCTGGCTGGCTGTTCCCTGGCTGCGGCTGGCTGGAGGTCTGGGTGGGGAGGCTGGGCTGGGGGTGCTGCTACCACTGGGCCGGGTCTGGCGAGCGTTCCTTTGTGGTTCTGGATTGCTAGGCAGTTTCTTTGGGCACAGTCATGTTATAGGAGCTCAAGGACTGAGTTGTCTGATCGTTCCCAAAGAGAGTCCCTGGAGGGGGCCAGTGCTCTGTGCTGTGGAGATTACAGTGTCAATTTTATAGCTCAGGAAACAGGCTCAGAAATTGAGTGGCAGAACAAAGGTCACTGGAAGTGAACAAAGGTCTGTGTGATGTCTTCTCACAGTTCCAGCTGCCGCATCATCAATGGTGACATTTGTTCTAAGAGGGGCAGGGAAACCACCAGAGCCATGGCTCCTTGGGGGAGAAATGCAATCTAGAGGGGGTAAGGGGGATTGGGGGAGGAGGTAGGGAAAGCTTCCTGGAGGTGGTGCAATTTGTGAGGTCATAGAAGCGCAATCTTGTTTTCTGTCTTCCCAGCCAGCAATCATTGACAATCAGCCGTTGCCTGCCGTGAGGGAGACCTTGTCATCTGAGGGACCTCTAGGTAGAATGTGTCCACAGAGCCCAAAAAGCGGCAGGCTGGAGTTCCTGCAGGCATTTCAGGCCTGAAATGGAAGCACTTCTACCTCGTTCTCTGGCATCCGTCAACCTGAGCGTCCCTTCTGCACAGGCACTTCACTGGCAGCTGGAATCCCACTGCCTATTCATTTTCCTATCAGGGTTCAGCACAGGTTTCTGTTCTGTTCCCAGGTTTTGTTTTACTTAAAAAAAAAAAAATCGTGTGATGAAGTGATGGGTTATTTCTAAGGGAGGACTGACAATTACAAGAAAAACTAATCTTTCTGTGGATGATTGGGGAAAAGTTTTAAGATACAAAAAAACATTGCTAACTTTCATCTGTCACTCATTAAGTGTTTTTTCCAGGTGTCCAAATAACTGGCATGGTAAGAGGGTGGCTGCATTTTAGGAGCTGAGAAGGGGTAACTTTCCCAAACAATGTTTAAGTAATATTTGATCATTGTAGAAAATACAAGTAAAAAGAAAATAAAAAAATAAAGCATCCATTAAGAGAGAAATACTGCTAACATTTTAAAGTATTTCCTTTCTTTTCATTTCTGGGCATTTCTGGTTTTCTTTTACATGGTTAATATACTGCATAGATAATTTTGTGTCTTGCTTTCTTTTATTTATTTATTTATGCCCGCATTGGGTCTTTGTTGCTGTGCGCAGGCTTCCTCTAGTTGCAGCCAGCAGGGGCTACTCTTTGTTGTGGTGCTTGGGCTTCTCATTGTGGTGGCTTCTCTTGTTGCAGAGCACAGACTCTAAGTGTGTGGTGCACGGCTTAGTTGCTCCATGGCATGTGGGATCTTCCCGGACCAGGGCTTGAACCCATGTCCCCTGCATTGGCAGGCGGATTCTTCACAACTGTGCCACCAGGGAAATCCCGTGTCTTGCTTTCTTATTCAACAAAATTACAAGAACTATCTCATATGATTTAAAACTGTTAAAAAAATGTTTTAATGACTACATAATCTTCTAGTATATGGAGTTACCATATTTCATTTTACCACTCCCCCCATCCTTAGACGTATAGGCCCTTTCTTTCTTTCCCTCTTTCTTCCTTCCTTCCTTCCTTCCTTCCTTTACTTCTTTCTTTCTATTATAAAAATGCCATGATGAAAATCTTTGTACATATATATCTTTGTCCATATTTTGGGTTATTTTCTTATAATTTTTTTCTGGAAGTGGAATTACTGGGTCAGAGGGTCAAAATATTTTTAAGGGGCTTCCCTGGTGGTGCAGTGGTTGAGAGTCCGCCTGCTGATGCAGGGGACTCGGGTTCATGCCCCGGTCCGGGAGGATCCCACATGCCGCAGAGCGGCTAGGCCCGTGAGCCATGGCCGCTGGGTCTGAGCGTCCGGAGCCTGTTCTCTGCAACGCGAGAGGCCACAACAGTGAGAGGCCCGCGTACCGCAAAAAAAAAAAAAAAAAAAAAATTTTAAGGATGTTTTTATTTTTTATTATTTTTTTTTAAATTAATATATTTATTAATGGCTGCGTTGGGTCTTCATTGCTGTGCGCGGGCTTTCTCTAGTTGCGGCGAGTGGGGGCTACTCTTCGTTGCGGTGCACGGGCTTCTCATTGTGGTGGATTCTCTTGTTGCAGAGCATGGGCTCTAGGCACGCGGGTTCAGTAGTTGTGGCACGTGGGCTCAGTAGTTGTGGCTCGTGGGTTCTAGAGTGCAGGCTCAGTAGTTGTGGCGCACGGGCTTAGTTGCTCCGCGGCATGTGGGGTCTTCCCGGACCAGGACTCGAACCCGTGTCCCCTGCATTGGCAGGCGGGTTCATAACCACTGAGCCACCAGGGCAGTCCCTAAGGATCTTTTTAAAATTGAAGTATAGGTGATTTCCAATGTTGTGCTAGTTTCTGGTGTACAGCAAAGTGATTCAGTTATACATAGGTATATACGTATTCTTTTTCATGTTCTTTTCCATTATGGTTTATTACAGGATATAGTTCCCTGTGCTATACTAAGGATCTTGATATGAATTGCCAAAATGCTTTCCAGAAAGGTTGTGCCAGTTACACCCCATCACCCTGATATAAACGTACCTGTCTTATGGTATAACACTGAGTATTACCATAAAAAAATTCTTCTAAGTTGATAAGTGTCAAACTGGAATCTCATTTTTGTTGTTGTTGCTGAATAGTTTCTTGGAGGCCAGAGTGGCAGGGGTCTACTAGGTTAAAGATTTGGTCCAGGGCTTCCCTGGTGGCGCAGTGGTTGAGAGTCCGCCTGCCGATGCAGGGGACACGGGTTCGTGCCCCGGTCCGGGAAGATCCCACATGCTGCAGAGCGGCTGGGCCCGTGAGCCATGGCTGCTGAGCCTGCGAGTCCAGAGCCTGTGCTCTGCAACGGGAGAGGCCACAACAGTGAGAGGCCCACGTACCGCAAAAAAAAAAAAAAAAAAAGATTTGGTCCAGTCTGACTGGTAAATTCTTCTACAGGTCAGACTGTCTCCTTCACTAAATTTGTGGGGTTTGGCCATTGTTGTGGATATCTGTTGTTTTTACCTGCCTGGAGTTCTCTCCTCCTTGTGGTTACAGTCTCCCAGTTTTCCTTTGGGAAGTTTCCTCCTCCATTTTGGTCCATGTGATTCAAGTGGGCCTTCTCCACCCCCCGAATTCCAGGGATGGGCATTGAGACCCTGGCCTGGCCAGTCATCACAGTGATTGGTTTAGTAATGGACATTTCACACAAATGGGGCAATGATGGCCTTTTGCTGGAACACCTGGGGGACAGAGGCCATCTCTCCTATTAGGGGATTGGGGGTAGAGAGAGTGAAGCTAAAGAATGCAGGCCTGCATTTCCAGATAATTTATATATTCAAATGATTCATTTCCTTCATTCTTTCCTCCAACTCTCCTAGTGTCACTATTCCTCTTTTAGCAAAGGGAATATTATAATTTTTAACAAAGCAATTTTATAAGTTCCTGAAGCAATGGATGTATGTGTGTATACATAATCGAAACTGACCAAATACAAATATATATATATATATATATATATATATATATATAAAAGAATGCAGGCCTGGAACTGGCTGGTGGCTGACTTTGCCACTCAAGGGGAGAGCCCGCCTAAGACAGAAGCTAATACTAGATAAGTGGTGCCCAGAAATGGAGAAGATATACCTGGAGACTTTTTCTGAGCCCCTGGATTCAGCTGTCTGGCATTTCATTTACGTGAGGCAACAAACACAATCTCCCCTCCCCCTTAAAGGCAGTTTGAACTAGGTTTCTGTTATATGCAATTGAAAAAGTTCTATGGTTTTTGCATGGTGTTCAGAAAAGGCAAAGGTGCCTAAATTGTTACAGAATCATAGGTTCTGAAGGTTGAAGGATCTTCACTGTGTTCTTCATTCATGTTCTATATGCATATCTCCAAGTGTTTTAGTCAGGTATTACTAGTCCAGCCTCTGCTTGCATAATTCCAAGGATGGGGTACTCACTACCTTCAAAGGTAATCTGTCCCATTGAGTCAGGAGATAGATGGTCCCCAGGCTGAGCAGCTGAAGTCTGTGCCCACCACCCCCCACCCCCCACCAAGATATTCCAGGATAAGATAATGGCAGGAGCAGGGAGGAGCTGAGCCCTGCCCAGATAAAAGATAAAGGAACCATATATTTCTCATTCTCAAGGTCAAGGAAACCTTCCTGACTACACGTGTGTGCGCAGAAAGACTCCTCAGGGGCCAAAAAGGGAGGGGGCACCACTCCATAGCAGGTGATGTCAACCTTTCCATAGGCCTCTGTGCTAGAATCCATCTTGGCTAAGAGATGCATGCGCACACAGAGGAGCACCTTGAATTATACCAAATACAGACTCAGAGCCAGGTAAGCAAGATGACTGGCCAGAAGAAACCCAGAAGAAATGCCCCATATAAGTGATTTAAACTACCACGAAGGCACGACTCTCTCTGAGCCCAACCGTGTGTGTCTATTCATACGTACTTTTTTCCTCCTAATACACCCTTTACTTGTTTCACTACTTTTCGTCTCTTTGTTGAAATTTATTTCTACAAAGAAGACAAGCCCGGGCCTTGTCACTGGCCACTGGCCCTTGTGGTCTAGTGGCTAGGATTCAGTGCTATCACTGCCGTGGCCTGACTTCAATCTCTGGCTGGGGAACTGAGATCCTGCATCAAGCCACTGCAGGTCGAGGCCACCCGAGGTCACCATCATTGGAAAGTCAACATCGAAGGAAAGTTTTTTTTCTCATGAACTGGAAGAACTAAATTACTCCCCATGACTGAAACTAAGACAAAAGATGGGAAGGATCTAATCTGATGACCCAAGTATTTTGGCCAAATCCTTGGCTTTAGAAAGGAAGAGGTTAAAGAGAGCTGAGTTTGGGCAGGAAAGAGGTTAAATGGTTTGAATAAGATAATGGGTGTTTTGTTTGTTTGTTTTTGCTTTTGAGAATTAGGGGGCCCGGAAGCGGGGGCTGGAGAGAAAGAAGAAGAGAAAGGAAAGTCAAATAATATGGCATAGTAGCAGAAAGACTTTGAGGAACAGTAATGTCTAATACTAAATTTCGGAGGTTTTCCGTGGTTATGCTAAGTTCTCTCTGTCCCAAGTTTGGTGACAAAGCTTCTGGGTAAGCGACCGTTTTTTTTTTGTTTATTTTTGTTTGTTTGTTTTTGCGGTACGCGGGCCTCTCACTGTTGTGGCCTCTCCCGTTGCGGAGCACAGGCTCCAGACGCGCAGGCTCAGCGGCCATGGCTCACAGGCCCAGCCGCTCTGCGGCATGTGGGATCTTCCCGGACCGGGGCACTAACCCGTGTCCCCTGCGTCGGCAGGCAGACTCTCAACCACAGCGCCACCAGGGAAGCCCTAAGCGACCGTTTTTGATGACAAAGGATTGAGGACCAGGTACAGGACAGGTATAACACACAGGGGTTGTGAGGCAATCCATGAGCTAAATTCAGATAGGGGAAGCAGGGAGGCAGAGACAGAAGTTATTATGACAATGTGTGTGTAATTGCCCTGGGGATTTTCAATAATCTTTGGGAATGTTTTTGGCAATTTTTGGGAATGGAGGTTTGACCACTATTATCTGTTTTTTGTTTTGTTTTGTTCTGTTTTGGCTGCACTGTGTGGCTTCTTAGTTGCCTGACCAGGGATCAAACCCAGGCCCTCAGCAGTCCTAACTACTGGACCATCAGGGAATTCCCTTATCTGGTTCTTAAGAGGCAGAGAGAACGCCAGCTAACAACTCTATTGTACTCATGTTAAGATGAAATCAGCCTCCTTAATGCTTCCCCCATGATCAAAGGCATTTGCCTTTGGGATCCATGAAGACCAAGGCTACTTCCTTTGCCCCACCAGCCTATAACTTTGTCATCTGGCTTTGGAGTCAGAACTGGGTTTGAATCTGGGCTTTGCCCCTGACCAGCTGTGTGACTGAAATTTATAATCTAGTGGGAAGAAATTGAAAATAAACAAATAAATAAAATATGTAGGGACTTCCCTGGTGGTCTAGTGGTTAAGACTCCATGCTTCCACTGCAGGGGGCATGGGTTCGATCCCTGGTTGGGGAATTAAGATCCCACGTGCCGTGTGGTACAGCCAAATAAAATAAAATAAAATAAAACGTAGTATGATGGGTAGAGATAAGTGGTATGGAGATAAAGCAAGTGAGAAGGAGATGAAATGCCAGGGAGTTAGTTATTTGCCACCTTTTATAAGGTGGACAGAGGAGACCTAATTGATAATGTGATATTTGATCAGAGACCTACAAGAAGAGAGGCAACAAGCCCTGCCTATACTTGGGGGAAGAATGTTTCAGGTAAGGGTAGAGCAAGTGTAAAGGCTCTGAGGTGGGAGTATATGAGATGTGTTTATAGACCAACAAGGAGGCCGGTGGCTGAAACAATGAATCTGCCCTCTCCGAACCTCAATTTCCCATCTAAATAATATAGGGCTTCCGCGGTGGCACAGTGGTTAAGAATCTGCCTGCCAGTGCAAGGGACACGGGTTCGAGCCCTGGTCCGGGAAAATCCCACGTGCTGCGGAGCAACTAAGTCCGTGCGCCACAACTACTGAAGCCCTCGCACCTAGTGCCTATGCTCTGCAACAAGAGAAGCCACCGCAATGAGAAGTCCGTGCACCGTGACGAAGAGTAGCCCACGCTCGCCCCAACTAGAGAAAGCCTGCGTGCAGCAAAAGACCAAAAGCAGCCAAAAATAAATAAATAAAATTTAAAAATAAATAAAATTAATAATACAGATGATAATAGTACCTATATCACAGAGTAGATATGATGAGTAAACGTGATAATGCTTAGCACAAGGCCCAGGCCTTGTAAGCTTTTGTCGTTAAGATGACAGCTAAGTCTTTGACCTTGTTGACCATTCTTTTTTGATGATGATTTGTGCTTCTCCCTCCATCCCAGTTCTCTTCCTCTGATTCATGCTGTCATTAGCCTATCATCTTTCTGCTGCAGTTGGTTCATCAGTCACTAATAATTAACAGCACCTACTATATGCTGCACACTTGGTTATAGGATTTTCTTAAGATGCCTACTGTCCCATGGGGGATAGAACACGGGTTTGATCCTTGGTGGGGAAACTAAGATCCTGCATGCCTTGAAGGGCAGCCAAAATAAAATAAAATTCACCTTAAAATTTTTATGTAAGTAAAATACACTATTTTTTGTGTACATTTCTATGGGTTTAGATTTAACTATAAAGAGCTGGTTAGGAAATATTTTAGGCTTTGTGGACAGTCTGTCATAAATACTCAACTCTGCCTTTGGAGCACCAGAATATCTACAGATAATACATAATGTACAGAGAGTGCATCTGTACATTAACAGCCATCATAAAAAGCAGGCCCGGGGCTTCCCTGGTGGCGCAGTGGTTGAGAGTCCGCCTGCCGGTGCAGGGTACACGGGTTCGTGCCCCGGTCTGGGAAGATCCCACATGCCGCGGAGCGGCTGGGCCCGTGAGCCATGGCCGCTGAACCTGTGCGTCCAGAGCCTGTGCTCTGCAACGGGAGAGGCCACAACAGTGAGAGGCCCGCGTACCGCAAAAAAAAGAAAAAAAGAAAAAAGCAGGCCCAAGAGAATAACCAGCAAAGTGCTCTGGGAGTTCAAAGGTAAGCTCATGGGAAGCTTCCTGGAGAGGGAGCGTTTAGGCTGATTTTGGGAAAAGGCTTTTCACGAATGGAGATGAGGTGGAGAGGCCGTTCCATGAGGAAAAAAAAAAGGTGTGAGCATGGGCAAAGAGACTGGCATGCTCAAGTCTCAGGTGGGGAAGGGGAAATTGCCTGATATGGGACAAGCATAATGTGCTGGAAGTGGGGACAAGATTTTGAAGGGACTTGATTGTCAAGTTGCGGATTTTGGACTTACTCTGTAAATTGTAGAGAGCCATCAAATACTTTTAGGGAATGATATAGTCACAATTGTGTTTTTGAATGATCTGTCTGGCTGCAGAGGAGGAGAGGTGAGGGTCAGCAGGGACAAAGCGGGTGATGGGAATACCGAATGAGGAGGCTGTAACAACGGCACTGATGAGTACCGATGAGGCCTTTGGAATGGAGATGGAGAGGAAGGATGATAGAAATTCAGGGTGAAACAAGATGCTCTAACTCCTCTCTTAGGATCATCAGGGAACATATAGGAATTGCCCAGATATGACTACAATGAAACTGTGCTCTCAACTCTTCTGAAATTGTGCTTTGGGAGATTGAGGTCAACTATTTTCAGTCCCACTCCACGGAAATACCTTTCAGGAAAGGGAGATGGACAGGAGTAACATGTGTCTGCCCTGGGAACCTTCCTGTTTTGGCATTTGAAAACTGCACGAAACTTCAGCAGCTTGGGGGTACTCTAGCCATCACTCTGTCCTGCAGGGATCAACTTTCTGAACAGGGATTTCTCCTGGCTCCCAGAGCGGCTTGAACTGAGAGATGGAGAATTGAGTTTTGGCCCTGGAAATGTCAGGTATAAAGCTCTGTAATCTTGGAGCAAATAATGCTGTGATTTCCACATAATCTTTTCAAAGGCTGTTTTGACTTTCTAAATGGTCTATCTAGCTGAAGAAAGAAATCAAAGATAACTAAAATTTGATAATTTGGGGGAACCCAGATCTGCCATGCTGCCAGTTCCTCTGAAAGGAGAAAGCCAGTCCAGTCCCTGAGCTTCAGGATTTACGATACTAGTTGGCTGAATCCATAGCATCAATATTAGGAGACTGGGGAGGCTCTGTCCTTGAACATGAATGACCACTCAGCCACCTCCTGTGGAGCTTTCCCATTGACGGGCAGCAAGGAGTCCTGAGGGCTGACTTTGGAGTGGAGGGAATTGGAGGGAGGGGGCCCAGCAGATGATTATCATAATAGCCCAGCTGAGCATTTCTTAAATTTTTTTTATTGTTTTGCGGTATGCGGGCCCCTCACTGTTGTGGCCTCTCCCGTTGCGGAGCACAGGCTCCGGACGCGCAGGCTCAGCGGCCATGGCTCACGGGTCTAGCCGCTCCGCGGCATGTGGGATCTTCCCGGACCGGGGCACGAACCCGTGTCCCCTGCATCGGCAGGTGGACTCTCAACTACTGCGCCACCAGGGAAGCCCCCAGCTGAACATTTTTAAGCTTCAAGCATTTTTACCCACATTAGCTAATTAACTGACAGCTTGTCCAAGTAGAAATGAGGGATGGTAGGAGACAGGGAGCTCATGCCTGATCACGCTTTCAGGGTCTGGAGGGGACTGATAACATGACTGCAGTAATAGGGCCAGGGCGTTTGAGTGTTTGGACAGGGACTAATGGACAGAAGCTAATTGACAGGCTCTTGGGCCCATGCGAGTGATGGTCAGCTGGTGTATCCGGGACAGTGTGCTAAATGCCCCATTCAGTCCAGGGGCAGTCACAGTCAGAGAAACCCAGTCAGACCCTGTTACTGATCTGATGACAAGTGCACGGCATATTAGCTGCTTCACCACAGATGACTGCTCTGGAGAACTGTCTCTGTGTCCAGGAGACTGAATGAAATTCTTCGCGGTCAGAGATGTCGCATATGATTTTTTAAATAGGAAACTTTCACATCAGAGCCCAGCCAGTGATGAATTCCTATTATTTACTATTTATTTTCTATAAGGAAAACCAGAAAAGACAAGCACATTTACAGAAATGAGTGTGTTTTAGCACAGCTTATAGTAATTCAGTGTAGACATCTATAATTTCACATTTTAAAATTCACCTTAGGGGCTTCCCTGGTGGTTCAGTGGTTAATACTCTGTGCTTCCACTGCAGGGGACATGGGTTCGATCCTTGGTGAGGGAACTAAGATCCTGCATGCCTTGAGGGGCGGCCAAAATAAAATAAAATTCACCTTAACATTTTTATGTAAGTAAAATATACTATTTTTTGTGTACATTTCTATGGGTTTAGACTTAACTGTAAAGAGCTGCATAGGAAATATTTTAGGCTTTGTGGACATACAGTCTGTCATAAATACTCAACTCTGCCTTGGGAGCACCAGAACATCTACAGATAATACATAAATGAATGAGCATGACTTTGTTTATGAACACTGAAATTTGATTTATGTAATTTTCATGAAATATTCTTTTTCTTTTGATGTTTTTCTGCAATCGTGAAAAAAATCTAAAGAACAATCTTAGCTTGTGGGCAATACAAAGATAGGTGATGAGCTGAATTTGGCCCTTGGGCTGTAGTTTTCTGACCTCTGGTTCAGACCAGGATTTCTCAACCTTGGCAATATTGACATTTCAGGGCAGATAATTCTTTGCTGTGGATACTGTCCTGCTGCACTGTAAAATGTTTAGCAGCATCCTTGGTCTCTACCCACTAGATGCCAATGGCACCCCCTCCTCTACGTTGTGACAACCAAAAATGTCTCCAGACATTGTCTAATATCCTCTAGGGAGCAGAATCGCCTCCTGTTGAGCACCACTGGTTTAGACAAATGCATACAGTCAGTTCACTACCACAACCATCAAGAGACAGAATAGTTCTATTATCCTAAAAAAGTCCCTCATACTGCACCTCTGTAGTCAACACCCCACTCCATCCCAGTCCCTGGCAGTCACTGTTTTCTGTTTCTATAATTTTGTCTTTTCCAGAATAATACATAGATAGAATCATAAGGCATGAGTTTGACTTCTTTTGCTTAGCATAATGCATTTGAGATTCATTCATGTTGTTGAGTGTATCAGTAATTCATTCCTTTTTATTGTTGAGTAATATTCAATTTTATGGACATATCATAGTTTATCTGTTCATCAGTTAAAAGATATTTGTGTTGTTTCCAGTTTTTTGTGATTATGGATGAAATTGCTTTGAACATTTGTGTGCAGGTTTTTGTCTGAATGTAAATCTTCATTTTTCTGGGACTTCCCTGGTGGTCCAGTGGGTAAGACTCCGGGCTCCCAATACAGGGGGCCTGGGTTCGATCCCTGGTCGAGGAATTAGATCCCGCACACATGCCGCAACTAAGAAGTCTGATGCCACAACTAAAGATCATGCATGCCACAACGAAGATCCTGTGTGCCACAACTAAGACCCAGTGCAGCCAAAGTAAAATAAATAAATACTTTTAAAAAAACCTTCAATTTTCTTAGGTAAATACCTAGGAGTGGAATTTAGGGATCATATGGTAATTGTATGTTTAATTTTATAATAAACTGCCAAATTGTTTTCCAAAGTGGCCGTACGATTTTAAATTCCCACCAGCTGTGTATGAGCATTCCATTTGTTCCACGTTCTCACTAACACTTGGTATTGTCAGGGTATGTTTTTTTAAGCCATTCTAATAGGTGCATAATGGTGTTTCATTGTGGTTTTAATTTGCATTTCCCTACTGATTAGTGGTGTTAAGCACATTTTAACGTGCTATCTGTATATCTTTGTTGCTGAAGTGTTCATATCTCTTGCGCATTTTTTATTAGGTGATGTGTTACTAAGTTCTTTGTATATTCTGGATACAAGTCCTTTGTTGGATCTGTGATTTGCAAATATTTTCTCTCAGTCTGTACCTTTCTTTTATTCTCTTAACAGGATCTCTTGCAAGCAGATGCTTTTAATTTTGAGGAAGTCCAGTTTATCAATTTTTTTCTTTTATGGATTGCTCTGTTATGTCATATCTAAGAAATCTTTGCCTAACCCAAGCTCACAAAGATTTTTTCCTGTGTTTTCTTTTAGAAGTTTTATAGTTTTAGGTTTTACATTTAGGTCTACGATCCATTTTGAATTAATTTTTGTATAAGATGTGAGGTATGTTGTGTTTTTTTGTTTTTGTTTTTGTTTTTTTGCATGTTGGGTATCTAATTGTTTCAGCACTATTTGTTGAAAAGACTATCCTTTCTCCATTGAACTGCCTTTGCACTTTTGTCAAAAGTCAGCTGAGGATATATGTGTGGGACTGTTTCTGGGCTCTCTGTTCTGTTCCATTGATCTATGTGTCTACCTTTTGCTAACATCACACTGTTCAATCTCACATTTTAAATAAAATTCCTAAAGGTGAATTCTTTTGAAACAGTTATGTGTCTAATGAGTGTTCTGTCATGTTGAACACATTCAGAATTGTGAAATATTTAAAACCCAAAGCTAATATTTTGGTGAAAATCTTGGATGAAAGTTGGAGGGTGACAGAGTTGACAACTCAGATAGTGTGAAGGTGCTGAAAGAACACTGAAACATCTGTGGTTTTGGGCAAATCCCATAGCCCAATTAAAGCTCCTGGGAGTCATCTGACACAAGCTGAAAGAGTAGTATGGTGGCAAGATGACCAGCCATTGAAGAACTTATTCTTGAGGACTCAAGAGGCCCTGGAGAGAGTCTCCGAAATAGCTGACATGGGGTTAATTCCTACAAATAGGGAAGTGTGTGTTCATGCTAGAATAACTTAGGTATAAAAGGTTATTAAATAATATAATCTCATTTAGTAGTTGGAGGCAAATGAGGCTGAGGATATGTGGGTTATATTTTGGAGGGGGTTCCACCTGGAATTTTTATGAATCTTATTGAAGTCTATATCTGTACCAAAAGTTTATATCCGTACCATGAACTCACCACTACTTCTAGAAATAAAGCCAATAAATGTTTAGGATAATGGCCAAGATAACATTAGAAAATTTGTGCATGGTGGTAGATGTAGACTTCCAGAAATCTCTATGATTTGTGGGATTCAAAAGAACTATGGAAAACCTGAAATTGAACAGGTGTGCAAACTTCTTTTAGGTCCCTGGGCCCAGCAAGGTCTTCAGGAGGGGAGAGAACACAGCCTTACTCAAGTTTCTAAAGATGTTAACTAGTCTGCAGTCCCAGGGAGATACCAGGGAACAGAGTTTCAGTGTTGGATATGGTTAGAAGTTCTCCTACATGAAAATAGATCGTTTCAACTGCCACCAGAATCATTGGCCTAGTTACTGGGGACAGGGGGAAGGAAAGGCCTTCCAGTTAGAGATTTATGAGATCCAAAGTTGAGAGTATTTGGGGGGAAGGCCACCCCTGGTATGAGGAAAGTGTGCTTTTGGTTGGGCATTCTACTGAGATACTACAAGTGGATACCAGTAGTGGAGAAGTGAGAGCAGAACCTCTGAGTCTGACAAAGGGAGTTTTCAAGGCTATCAAGGTCTCAGCTTCAGTTGCCTGAGTGCCAAATACTCTGACCACTTTAGTAGTTGGGAGGGTTTATAACCATAGGGTTGTTCAGATATTTTTCTCTGCTCTATTGGAGGGTGTGAGAAAAGATGCCTACTTTATTTTTTAAAGATGCCTACTTTTTGTTTGTTTGTTTTAAATTTGTATTGGAGTATAGTTGCTTTACAATGTTGTGTTAGTTTCTGCTGTACAGCAAAGTGAATCAGTTATACATATACATATATCCCCTCTTTTTTAGATTTTCTTCCCATTTAGGTCACCACAGAGCACTGAGTTGAGGTCCCTGTGCTCTACAGTAGGTTTTCATTAGTTATCTATTTTATACATAGGAGTGTATATATGTCAATCCCAAACTCCCAATTAATCCCATCCCCCCACCCCCCTTGGTATCCATAAGTTTGTTCTCTACATCTGTGTCTCTATTTCTGTTTTGCAAATAAATTCATCTGTACTATTTTTCTAGATTCTACATACAAGCAATGTTATACAATATCTGTTTTTTTCCTTCTGGCTGACTTCACTCTGTATGACAGACTCTAGATCTATCCATGTCTCTGCAAATGGCACTATTTTGTTCCCTTTTATGGCTGAGTAATGTTCCATTGTATATATGTACCACATCTTCTTTATCCATTTCTCTATCGATGGACATTTAGGTTGCTTCCATGTCCTGGCTATTATAAATCATGCTACAATGAACATTGGGGTGCATGTATCTTTTTGAATTATGGTTTTCTCTGGGTATATGGCCAGGAGTGGGAGTGCTGGGTCATATGGTAGTTCTATTTTTAGTTTTTTGAGGAACTTCCATACTGTTCTCCATAGTGGCTGTACCAATTTACATTCTCACCAACAGTGTAGGAGGGTTCCCTTTTCTCCACATCCTTTCCAGCATTTATTGTTTGTAGATTTTTTTTTTTTTTTTTGGCTGCAGTGGGTCTTTCTCTAGTTGCGGTGAGCGGGGTCTACTCTTCACTGCAGTGCGCAGGCTTCTCATTGAAGTGGCTTCTCTTGTTGCAGAGCACGGGCTCTAGGCACGCAGGCTTCAGTAGTTGTGGCACACGGGCTTAGCTGCTCCGCGGCATGTGGGATCTTCCCAGACCAGGGATCGAACCTGTGTCCCCTGCACTGGCAGGTGGATTCTTGACCATTACGCCACCAGGGAAGTCCCTGTTTGTAGATTTTTTGATGATGGCCATTCTGACCCGTGTGAGGTGATACCTCATTGTAGTTTTGATTCGCATTTCTCTAATAATTAGTGATGTTGAAAAGTTGCCTACTTTTGAATTGGGCCTGGAGACACACTTATAGGAGGCAGAGGAAACAGGAGCCAAAGTTCTAAACAGTGTGAATCAAGTCCCCCGTGTAACAGGCAAGGATTAGGGCTATCCTAAATTAAGGCTTTGGGGAAAATTTCAGCTGCCAGACCCATAGTAGTCTTTTAGGTTCTTCCAATTATTGAAATTAACACAGGAAAAGGAGGAAGGGAGGCAGCTCAAGTCATGGAATGAAGGAAACTCCATCAATTGAGGTGACTGTAGATATGCAGCAAGGACTCCAATGACTACTATACAGAAGGACTTCACAGTACAGATGAGAGCCCTAATGATGGCCTTCTAGGTTTGGGGAAAGAGCTATGAGGGTGGACACTTCAGAGCCCCTAAAAGGCAAAACACTGGAGGGGTGAGACACTATAGCATTCCTAAGGTTGAAGAGCATCAGGGAAAGGGAGTGGAGATGGGCCTGGAGTTTGAGCTGTCTTCAACCCTCACAAGAGGATCCCCTGCTAGTGAAGAGCCCATCTTTGTCTTGTGGAGGGAAAAATACTAGGAAGAGGAGCAGCCAAGAAAAGCACCAAGTACTAAGCACAGCTTGATGGTGAATTCACAAGTAGCAAGCACGCAAGCCATTCCCCATGATGAAAATAGAATGGGTGTGGGCTTCCCTGGTGGTACAGTGGTTAAGAATCCGCCTGCCAATGCAGGGGACACGGGTTCAACCCCTGGTCTGGGAAGATTCCACATGCTGCGGAGCAACTAAGTCCATGCGCCACAACTACTGAGCCTGCGTGCCACAACTACTGAGCCCATGTGCCTAGAGCCTGTGCTCCGCAACAACAGAAGCCACCACAATGAGAAGTCTGTGCACTCACTGCAACTAGAGAAAGCCTGAATGCAGCAACGAAGACCCAACGCAGCCAAAAATAAAACAAATAAAATAACTCATTAAAATCTATTTAAAAAAAAACACGAATGGGTCAGATGTGTTTTTGTTTTAGTACTGATTGTGAAGCTTGAGTTTCCTGCAGGACTTGTGGAGATGATGGAAGGAGTGAAAAATCTGTGGTTATATGTTGGACCTGGAAGTGCTCAAGGAAGGTAGGTACCTTATAGGGATCAAGTCCAGACTCTTTAAAGTGTCTACCGAAAGCATGCAGTGGTGTTCAACCCTCATGCAGGAATGGAAGCCACAGCAAAATCAAAAGGAAGAGCCCCAAATTCCCATCCTCCCTTTTTCCATTCTGGGTCCTCTATGTTAAGCTTTAATTTGGGGGATTCCCAAAATTCAAAAGGAGGAAATAGAATGTGTCATGGAAGGCCCAAACCAAGAATAGTTTTCTCTCTTTAAGAATGGACTGTGACTGGGCTTAGGAGAAGTAGCATAAACTTGAAGTTGGAAACCCAGACTCTTTAGAAAATAGTGCAGGAAGTCTATATTGTCTGAAAGGGATGATCTTTTAGATCACCTTAAAGACCTACTGATTAACTGCATCATCTCTGGGTTCCATATCCCACAGATTCCCTTTTGTGATAGTGAAGAGAAAAAAATCAAGTAAATTCTGGGTTTGTGTGGATTTCCTGGCTCTGAATAGACAGTCTGAAATAGTCCAGCATACTGTGTTCCTTATACAGTGGCTTAGCCACTTCCTATGGAGTCAGTTGTTTCCAGAATTGGATGTCAGAGCAAGTATTATAAAATCCCTATGACTGCAGAGGCCGTTAACAGGGTAGATTTTATCTGTCTTGTGTAGGTCTACCAATATGAAGGGATTGGGGTTTCAGGAACCCCCGTTACTGTTCAGAGGTTACTGGAGAAAGTGACTGGTCATTTGAATTTATCTGGAAGTGTTTATTTATTCATTTATATGTAATATTTATATATTCATTATTTATATATGTATACACATATATTCATGTTCTCCAAAACCTTGGAAAAGCATGAAGAATGGCTCTTCAAGAGTAGTGAACATGGGGACTTCCCTGGTGGTCCAGTGGATGGGAGTCCACCTTCCAATGCAGGAGATGCGGGTTTGATCCCTGGTCAGGGAACTAGGATCTCACATGCTGCAGGGCAACTGGGCCCGCGTGCCACAACTACTGAGCTCAGGCACTCTAGAGCCCGAGCACCACAACTAGAGAGAAGCCCGCGCGCCTCAATGAAAGATTCTGCATGCCACAACAAAGATCCCGCGTGCCGCAAATAAGACCCAACACAGCCAAAAAAAAAAAAAAAAAAGAGTAGTAAACATTTTTTTTGGTCTGCCCAGATTTTCTTTGAGAAACTGCCCTCCCCAATTCTCAATCCATGTATGGTGGGTGCAGCTGACCCCATACTCTGCTTCCAGGAGTGCCACATGACCTAGAACTGTCCAATTAGAACATTCCATCTAACTAGGCCCAGTGATTGGTTCAGGGGTGAGCATGAGATCCAAGGTAGGCCAATGAGACTCAACCCTCAGAATTTTTCTGTAACTATATGGAGAAACGCACTTTGCTAGATGGAGTTGCTAAGCATGTGGAATGTAGGCCTAGGGCTGCTGGAAGCTTTCCTTGTCACCATTTGGGGGAACATCAGAGGGAAGGAGAACTGAGAATGAATCTAGTTCCTGCTAGCATTATTTGAGCACCTCTACTTAGGTATATTTATTTGGATTAAGCTAGTTTTCTGTCACTTACATCCGAAAAAGTCATACTAATACAATAGTGATACTAGACCGCTTGGGAGACTTTACAACTCAAGTAATTTTGCTTGATCTCAGTAAAAGAGGATGACATGTAATGTCACACGGGGGAAAGAACAGGTCACGAGAAGATCTCTATTAACAACTAGCTCTGCCCCATCAACTATGAAAAACTAGAAATATTCATAATGTTTATGAAAAGCTCTTCCAAGATTGCAGAATTCACCTGTATTCTAACGTGGCATTATCAGTACAGACCCAGCTCACCAATTCATAAGTCAGCTTAAAATCCAGAAGGAAGTCAAATCCCTCACTCCCTTGTGAGAGTTCAAGGCCTTGGTAAGTTTGCTGAGCTCCTTAGCTCAGGATTGTCCTAACAATTGCTGACCCACGCTGATGTCAGTTTTGAGGGCATCTAAGTAAGTATTATGTTAAAAAAATGAAGAAGAGAGAAGCCTTATAATTTTTGTTATCAAGTCTGTCTGAGAGTGAGGTGCAACACTATTTAAAAAATAGAGTTCCTGGATCAAAAGTGGGAAATCACAGGTAAATTCCGAGAGAGAGAGCGGATGTGTCAGGTGCTAGACTATATCTCATTTGCCCATGTGTTTCCCAGTGCTAAGTTGGTTTCTTCTGGTACCTGACTATTATCGATCTGTAAGCATGCTGGTGGTTTTTCTTCACTGTCTATACTCACGGGCCACTGAGAATCAGGCTTTGACACAGGCCTTGGATACCGTGATCACAGTGGCATTTGACTGTGTGGTCCAGGGCAGACCATTACTATCTTCAATGTGAGTGTAGAGTTGGAGAGAGGAATGATAGGCAGGACCCAAGCCGAGTGTGTGTGTGGGTTCTCTCCAAAGAAAATACTCAAAACTTCCCAAGGAATAGGACCAGAGCATCCTCCGATAGAGATGGCTTCTAGACCTGATTAATAGCATAGTACCAACATTTGACATTTTTGGCCGCCTGGCATCTGAACGCCCTTCCGTTTTGGAGGACTCCCAAATCAGGTGGGAGGCGGGGTCCATAAACTCTGATATGATGTTGAGTATGGTGCCAAAAGATGCAAGAAAGAAATAAAATGCTATTTTAGGATGTGGGGCTGCCCATTAAGCTCAAAATAGCTAATTGGAGGTATAACATAGCCTGACAGTGGGAGAGGACAGTCACAGTGCTTGACCAAAATAACTTACCACTGATGGGGGAACCCTCCTTTTTTCTGGCCCACTTGGTAGGCATTAGGGTTCATGAGGAAACCCTCCCCCAGGCACTACTAGAGGCCCCATGGGGAGCAGAGAGAGAAAATTGGACAGTGGTTGAGAGGGTAAAGACATCAGTCTTATTTAGGATTCTTGGGTTGCAAATAAAAGAATCTAGTTGGAGCCTACTTAAATAAACAAAGAATTCATATAAGGAGCCCCTGTTAGATCTGAGAAAGAGGGGCCCAGGACAGGGTCTAGAGGGTCCCGAGCCCACCTCTCCTCATAGGATGAGAAATCAGTAGAGCCAAGGGAACTTAGCAACCCAGAGGCTTTGGTTCTTTCTTCTAGACCATGCTTTTGGAGTTCTTCACCCAAATGGCCCCAAGCCTGTTTCCAGGACTGCACTGGGCCTTTTCCCTGGATATGTTCTCCTAAGGACAGACAACATTGTCAATGCCAGTACCTTTAGACCCAAGGGGTGGTCAAGCGACCACTATTTGTAGCAGAATGGATGGAAGGGGCTTGGACGTGTGCACAAGGATCCCCTTCACAGTTCAGGATGAAGCCAGGGGTGAAAAGAGATGGGAGTCAGAACTCTAAGAATCCATGAATTCTAGATTTGAACCTAGTCTTCCAGGTTTACATGAAGGTATATTTGGCAAGATAGGAGGATTGAATATATTTTACTTAGTGGTTTGTTCCTTTGATTTATGACTTTTAAGTATTTTGACATATGGTATGTGTGCTTCTACTTATATTATCATCCTGGGCTCTGCAAAGGTTAGAGGTGGGCCTGACCTTAGAACAGGGACAAAGCTGGGCATTAGGAGACTATAGACTGAAGAAATTGACTACTGGGGGACTTCTCTGGCAGTTCAGTGGTTAAGACTCTGCACTTCCACTGCAGGGGGCACAAGTTCGATCCCTGGTCAGGGAACTAAGATCCTGTATACCATGCTGAGTGGCCAAAAAAAAAAGAAGTTGACTACTGCTTAGGTCCTTTCCATTCTTCATCCCTGCTCCTTTCAGAGCATTTTCTTCATCCTTCTTTGGCTTTCTGAACACTGGCCAGCTCCAGAGATTCCATGCTACACGTCCAAACCCCTGGAGAGACCAGTTCTTGTGTTGGCTACTGTTTGCAAATATTTGACAGAAAATGTAACTCAGTCTGTGTCCCATCAACTATGGCCAGCAGCAAGGTCATGTACAAACTGAGGAGAGAAATGTCATGGTGAACTGGCCAGAGGTATTAAAAGGTGTCTACTACAATGGGGCAACTGACCAACCAGTCTGGGTCATCAATCCACTCACACCCTCAAGCCTTAGCCCATTAACAGTATCCTCGGGGCTAGTTAATCCACCCAGTGAGGTCCCAGAAGTGAGTGTATCACCTAGAAAAACAGAGGAGGAAAATACTACCAATAAAGAGAAAGATTCTCAACCAGAAAAGTTGTAATCTCATTTTGCAGTGAGCCATTTTTTAGGTTGGGGATGTACTGGTTACCTAATACCACCAAGTGTTGCCTTTCCTACCTCTTAAACATTTCTCAAATCTACCCAGGGCTATCCATCTTTTGTCTACATTGTTTTAACAATGTTTTGTCTTCAGTTTGTCCCTTCAGTTCACTCTGCAATATGTAATGATTCTCAAACACAGACCTGCCCTCATTGCTCTGAGCAAAAAGAATGCATTCCTGGGAATTCCCCGGCGGTCCAGTGGTTAGTACTCTGTGCTTTCACTGCTGAGGGCCCAGGTTCAATCCCTGGTCGGGGAACTAAGATCCTGCAAGCCGAGCGGTGCGGCCAAAAAAAAAAAAAGAGAATGCATTCCTTATCTTGGTTTACAAGGCTCTTCGCTCTGCAGCTTCATTCCTCACCATCCTCTACATCCTTTATGGCACTATTTCCAGTGCTCCCAAGAGACACATGCTCTCCTCTGGGCATCTGCACATGCTCTTTTCCTTGTGGGCCTGTATTCCCATCTGGCCCTGTCACCCAACTAGAAAAGGAACCAGCTTAGATATGATGATTTTGAGGTGTTTTGGGGCTATCTAGTAGGCATTTGGGTAGACAGGAGAAGGGATGCTTTAGGAGGTTGATGAGGGTGCTACCAGAGGTCAGAATGGGTGATCGGCTTTCAGTTGGAGGAGAGGCATGCTGCCTCAGAGGGAGGAAAGGAAGCAAGGATGGTAGAAGTTTATAGGCTCTGGAGGGGATGTAAGCAGGGGGGCCATTATGCCTGATGTGAAGTAAAAGGCCAGGTTATATTTACTGATCTGGGGGTGGAGTGTAGTCATTTGAGATAAGTGGTGAAGGTTTGGAACGTCGGAGAGAGCACATTGAGGATTAAGTAAAAGGAAGCCCAATTATGACCAGAGACCAGCCCAAAGCGAACTTGGTAAACTTGGTTTTTCTTTCTCTAAGCCCCAGCTGCCTGAGTGTAAGAGCAGAAGCAGGACTCTTGTTTTGGTCTGGGATTTGGCTTCAGCAGGGTGACTTTTTTGGAAGGACACAGGGGAGACAAAGTTGAAGGGATTGTGAGAAAATTGTTAAAAAGATACACCTTGGGTTAGGCCTGAGGTTCCAATACTGGGGCTAGTCTGTAACAACATTTCATCAGTTTGAACACTATATTTAAAGTGACTTAAGGTCATTTCTTGGGAAGGATGGTCCTTTAGTTTGAAGTTATATTCTTTCTATGTCTTTTTTCTTTCTTTCTTTCTATGTCTTGATAGTAAAATGTCTTTAATTATTAAATTATCAGGCAATGTATTAGTTTTGTAGGGCTAGCATAATGAACTACCACAAACTGGGTGAATTAAAACAACAAAAATTTATTCTCTCACAATTTTGGAGGTTAGACGTCTGAAATCAAGTTGTTGGCAGGACTGATCCTTTCTAAAGACTCTGAAGGAGAATCTGTTCTATGCCTCTCCTCTAGCTTTCTGCGGTTGTAGGCAATTCTTGGTGCCCCTTGGCTTGGACATGCATTACTCCAATTTCCGCGTCTGCTTCACATTGCCTTCCCCTCTGTCTGTGTCTCAAATCCCCTCTGCCTCTTTCCATAGGGACACCTGCCTTTGGATCTAGGACTCACCCTAAATCCAGGATGATCTCATTTTAAGATCTTTATAACTGCAAAGACCCTTTTCCAAATAAGATCACATTCAGAGCTTCTGAAGGGTTAGGACTTAGACAGATCTTTTTTGGGGACCACTATTTACTACAGTGGTATGAGATGGTAATCATTTTCCTCCAATGCCTATGCTTGGCAAAAAAAAGAAAAGGTCAGGGAGGGTTGGAGAGAGTTATCTGTTTGAGTTGAGATTTCAGAGAAGGAGCAATTCATGGGTATAATATCGCCTGGTTCTTGTTTGCAGGGTCCTGGGAAAACTCAGGAGAAACACCAACCACAAGGCCCTATATCAGGGTAGGATACAGAACTATATTCCTCCATTGCCCTGAAAAATAAGGCAAGGGACACATTTGAGCTGTGGTTAGGGAACACAGCCAGAAGTCAGTGCTGCAAGAACAGAATCAGTGAGGAGTGTGACATTAAGATAACAGTCGAGGAGATGAGAAAGAGGCTAAGGAACAGTAGAGCTATTGGAGAAGAAGATGGAGAGGGTAAATAGAGGCTGTCTTGCACCCTGATCTTTTGGTCTCAAGAGAGTTAGCCAGTTTAAAAGCACAAGGGCTGTAGGGGAGGGATAAATTGGGTGTTTGGGATTAACAGATACACACTACTGTATATAAAATAGGTAAACAACAAGGACCTACTGTATAGCACAGGGGACTATACTCAATATCCTGTAATAACCTATGGTAGAAAAGAATCTGAAAAAGAATGTATAACTGAATCACTTTGCAGTACACCTGAAACATTGTAAATCAACTATACTTCAATTTAAAAGAAAAAAAGCACAAAGGTCAGTGAAACTCTTATTGCTTGTTCACGTGAGTCTCCCTTACTAGATGATGGGCTCAACAAGGACAGAAATAGCATCTTACTGAGTACTCAGCATAAACTGTAGATCGTGAAAGGGGTTTAGTTGAACTGAAAGAGCTTGTCATTTTGGATTGTTCTTCCCTTCCACCTTTAACATTTAATAAATCTACTTTAGGTGCAATTATCATATTACATTTTTGATATATGTGATGACCAGTTAAATTTTTTTTGTTCACTATATGAAAATATATTGCTTTAGAACTCCCAGTTCCTTATGCTAGGAGTACCTAAGGTGTTTTACTTCTACTATCAGGACCTTAGGTGCCTTTACTTAGCCCTAACATTGCATAATTTAGTATTTCACATATTGGTACTGAGAGGGGAGCAACAGGATCCTGGATGAAGTTTGGGGAATAATAGTGATCTTTGCAGAGCGTTTCCTTTGCAAGAAGCGTAAGATGAGCAGAACACAAGGTAGTCTCTACCTTTGAATTAAAAAAAAAGTCACTGTGGGTGTATCACTTTTTTCAATCAAATTCTCAGATCTGAAGATCAAGCCTTTTACATTCCATGCCTGTACTTTTCTTACTCAAATGGTGATCTTTAAGCCCTAGAGGTTGGATCATTTTCCCAGATTTCAAGGATGCCCATGCAGAGGTGTCTGGGGAGGCTGTAAGAGGCTCGCCCTCTCTCCCTCCCTCCCTCCCTCCCTCCCTCCCTCCCTCCCTTCCTTCCCTCCTTCCCTCCTTCCCTGCACCCTGCGGGATCTTAGTTCCCCCACCAGGGATCTAACCCCGTGCCCCCTGTAGTGGAAGCTCAGGGAGTCTTAACCACTGGACCACCAGGGAAGTCCTGACTTTTCTTTTAATGCATAGATTTTATAGAATATTTCTAAAGGATGTTTGTGATTTTATTATTCATAGAAGCAATGAAAAATGCTATTAGTTTTTTTTTTAAACCAAAATTGTCCAATATGGGAACTGGGCTGATTTTGCCCTCTACAATGAAACATATAAGACAGTTTTTAGATTTGACACCCTGGAATTACAGGGAGATTATTGTACATTCCAGAAAGCGGGCATGAACTACAAATTGTTCCAAACTATTGAAATAATGACCACAGGAAGTAAGCGTACTTTAAAGCTCTATATGGTGTTACATTTCAGAAATGAGCTGGCCTGGAAAATGAAACCAGCTTCTCTTCTCACTGCTGAGTTTTTCTGAATTTTCTACAAGCTGCTTGGAATTTTGCTAACAATTCACAGCTGATAAAATAAAAGGGTAGTGGAACTGAGTGTCTGTGGTGAAGACCCTAGAGGCACCCAGCAGGAGAGAAATGTCACTGTCTGCCCCTCGCACTTCTGTAACCAAAAACTGTACAGTTAAAATTTTTTCTTTTTGTCCTTTTAAATAAATGGGAATCAGCTGAGGAACTACAGAAAGGATTATCAGGGTAACCTGAACTTAGACTGCCCCAGAACTTTCTTGGAGAGTCATTTCTTCTTGTGACTTTTGTTTATTCACTCAAAGAATATTCATCGGCTACCCACTGTGCACCAGGCCTGATGCTGGGCACTGATGGTCTGAGGACATGCTTTCCACCCATGAAGAGCTCCAAGAGCAGGAGGGGACAGTTAGACCTGGAAACAGACACTTTGAACACGGTGTGCTAAGGGTTGTACAGAGGCCAGTGCAGGGGGCTGGGTGAGCACAGTCTTCGAAATAGGATGCACATAAGTGAGAGTTTGCAAGTTTCTAGTGGAGGGTATTGCGTGGAGGAGAAATTTTCTGAGAAATGCAGTACTTCAGTATAGCTAGTTCTTAGGAGTGACAGGAAGAAATGTGTGAGAAAAGACTGGAGAGGGAGGCAAGGGTTAGACCATCAAAGCCTTGAATGCCAGGCTAAGAGACTGAAACCTTATCCCGAGGGCAAATGGGATTACCGTGCAGTTTCTGCAAGGGAGTGACAGGCCCAGATTTTTTATTTAGAGCCATCACTCTAACTTTGTAGAGTATGAACTGGAAGAAACAAGGCAGGGAGATTATGAGGAGGCTGTTGCAGCCTGATTAAAGATAATGAAAGACTCTGGTGATCTGATCTTTGGGTCAGATTTCAGTGAAACTTTTTCAGGCTTGGAGCTAATCATATGGATTGGACAAACTGAGAAGTAAAGAGACCACATGTTTAAAGCAGGTGCATATAAGTTTGGGGCAGGCCAAATATCACCTCCTCAAGGAAGCCTTTACTCAGCTGCATTGTGGGCAGAGATCATTACTGTTTTGGGGGTTCATATAGCAGCACTCTGTCAGTTTCTCTATTATAGCATACTTCTATAAATACAGGCATATAATTGGACTCCTTCTCTATGGACTCTGGACTCAATGTTAGGCACTTTGTCATATTCATTTTTGTATCCCCAGTGTTTGAAAGCATCAATAAACATTTGCTAAGTGAATGAAGGGGTGGGAAGCTGTGTGGTGTAGTGGGAAAGGCATCAGGACCTGGGGCTCTAATGCTGGCTGTGCTACTGAGTGGCTGCGTGACTTTGAACAAGTCTCCTCACTGCTCTGGGTCTCAATTTCCTCATCTGTAAAAGGAGAATAAAAATACAAACGTCCTCAGGGTTATGGAGATTAAATGAGGTAGCAGAGCTCACCAGCTGCCCTGTTTGTGCCCTGTCCTCGTGAAACAGTCTGGACTATTGTTCCTGTCATTTGGATCTCATTTGCTCTCTCTCTCTCCCGGTGAGAGCTGAGTTGAAAGCTGTTGCCTTGATGGAGGAGAAGTTTGCATAACATACCATCCAGGTGGCCCTTGTGTTGCTAAAAGGGCAGACACCAAAAAGAGGGGAACATGTTAGGCTAGAGAGAGAGAGACCTGCTTTTTTGGTCATCTTCAAAGCTGAAGGAGGACCCAAAGTGGGGAGAAGACCTATATCATGTGCTGAAGGGTCTGAGGAAGCCCTCAAACAGAGCCCTATAAGCCCAGGAATTTAGCAGCATCTGGAGAAATGCCACTCCTATGAAAACTGCTCATTCATCTCATGTCATAATTTCTCAGTGCCTTGGGCTGATAGGATTAACCCTACCATGGTTTTCCAAGTTTCAAGAAAGATGTAGAGGAGAAATAAAAAATTACAAATGCCAAATAAAAGGGGTATCATTCTGAAAAAATGGAAAACCAAGATGTTAGACACTGGTATCTCAAGAGATGACTATCCATCCCCAGGGGAGATGTCTTTCTAGAAGATCTACTAGCATTGCTTTTTTTACATTGTAAAGGCAAACTTTTCCATAAAAACTTGATATACCTCCAATTTATAAGGCATGTGGCTGGGGAGGTCCTAAAATCTGCAACTGATAATTTGTAGAGTTTTCTTGGAATCCCATTTATTAAATGGGATTATTTATGATATAACTCATATTAAATGAGTTTATTTAGCTGCATGGACTTGGCCTTATCACAAGACAAGTGGCGAAGGGAAGATAATGAGAAAGGAAAAAAAGAGGGGGATTGAGTCCAGTGATCCTCCCCAAAGCCTAAAGCCAGTTCTGTGTTAAAGCCAGTGACCTTAAAAAAATAATAAAAGTATGTTTCCATTTTGCAAGGCTTTAAAAAAATATCTTGTGCTCAGATGGCACCTTTAATCACGAAGAACTTTTGGCTGAGTTCCAGGCTGATTCTGCTGGCACAGAGAGGTCTGAGATCATACCCTATATTCAGTGCACAGAAGAAATACTTCACCCATCTCTGAAATAAAGAGGGGGAAACGGAGCATATTTGAACTGTTTCATTGCAAGACAAGAGCAGGGTGAAAAGTGAAGGACACTCTGTCTGTTTGGAGTTACAGAAAGGTACTATTAATTCTAAGTACTTAAGTGGCATTTTTTTTTCATTCTCAGAGCGTTTCACAATAAACTAAGTAGCTTGCATAAATCTGAAGGTAATCTCCAATTTCACAGATATATAAATGAAGGCAGATTTTGTGATTTACCTAAGACTACTTTAAATTTTAAAAAGGCAGGAGGCAAACGGGAAAAAACAACTCCCAAAGTAGCAGGTTGTGACCCAGGAGTTTGAGCCCTTACAGCTGAATTTACTCCACACCCAGGCCAAATATAACTCTCCAGGATGGAAATGATCCAGGGCACCAGAGCTAACATTGTCTACCTTTGCCAAAGAGCCTGAGGCGGTTTGGTGACAAGTAGTCAGAACCTCACTTCTATTTCTCAACTGAAAGAAAGTAAAGCCAACATCATATGACAGGCACTTCCCACCATGGCAGGGCACTGGTTCAAGCCCATCTGAAGGAAGTGTGCTTCCCCTTGATTCATCGTTGCCTCTTGCATCACTGTTATTCTTTGGAGGCCTCCTTTATTTGTTGGACAGTTGGGTCATATGATTTTAGGTGGCAAGGTTGAATCACACAGCTTTACTCAATGTGTCAGTATTGAGCACACATTATATACTGTGCTGTTTCTTCACTACATTTCCCAAAGCCTTAGCTGTGGGGAAGGCCTGGGTGATTGCTCTGTGCATTGGAAATTGAATCCCCACCACTAAATCATGAGAAGTGGTCCAGGCAAAAGCTGCTATGGAAATCTGAAAGCTATTATCTTTTCCACAGTTCCTCTCTTCACCTTCATTTTGTTTGGGAATGCACAGGGACACCCGTGAACAAAAATAAACCAACTTGCCCTTGACTGATTGTTCTGTTTTTTGAGTTATCAAATGTGAGTACTTCTGGCTCCCAGATACAGTGAAGTAAAGAGCCTGCTGGGAAACCAGCCACAAATTAGGGTTGATCTTCCAGTATCTTCTACCTGGAGGAATGGTTCTGGACATTCAAATTAATGTGACCCGTCCCAGGTTGGTTTGGCTCCAGAATCACATTTGGATTTCAGAAATGTAAGCAAGCAAGCATATAAGAATACTGGTATGTTTTCTCAGCTCAACCCTGTCCATTCATTCTTCCTGGCTCTTTTTAACCCATGACTTTATACCCGGTCCATACACATTTTGACTGCTCCCAGGAACTGCCTCAACTCAGAGCACCTTTAAGGAAGGCAGAACCACTTTAGGAGGTTGAGGATGAAACGTGGCAACTTTTCCACAGGCATGTCAATACAGCAGAGCCACTCATGGTAGGAGGTTTTGCTAGGGCTTTAATCAGGTTGTCAACCCAAACACAATGGGCTTCGTTACTCCTGTGTAAAGAGGAAAGAGAGCAGTTTTTGGCCTCCCCAGACTGTATTGCAGGGTATGCAGAATGGCAATTCCAGGCACAAGCTTCACGAGACACAAATCTGCTTTTGGCTATTCCGTGTCCCCCCAGCAAGTGAATTAGCAGTTTCTGAAATGCGTGGAAATATTCAGCATTTTAAGAATGGGTGTAGGGATTGGGTGTATGTGGAAAGGCATCTGTCGGGGACACAGAATAGAGCCCTTTTGGCGAGGGATTCCAACACCTGTGATTTATCTCAAAAATCACACACGCGCTGTAATTGCAAGGCATTTTTTTCCGGCTTGAGCACTAGAGCCGAGGGGCCTGCTGTGGCGCTCCACCATTTATTTCAGGTGTGGGCAGTTCCCTCTGGGTTCAAAAATCCTGGGGTGGAAAGCGCAGGGTAACCGCGAAATACCTGCTTAAGAAATGCCTCACTGCTCAAGGGGAGAAGTCGCGGCTGGGCTCAGGTAGCGGCCGCGGACGGCTGCACGGGGCCCATGGGAACATCCTCTCACTTAGCAGCACGGTCCTGCAAGTGGGTTTGTGGACCTTTGCTTTATTTGACAACTTATCATGGGGGGTGGGGCGGACTGTCTCAGCTCGGATAAGAGGTCCGTGGGGAGGGACTCTAACCGGGGACCTCCTAAGGACCAGAAGAGCGCGCGTCCCGCCAAGTGACAGCACGCGCCCTCTCTGTCCGCTCCCCTCCCCCACGGCCAGTCTCCGGGCAGAGGTGTCTCGCGCCAGCCCGTCCTCCCCCTCTCCTAACTCGTCCGGGCGGACCGAGCCTCAGCGGGAGCCCCGCCTGTCTCCGGGCAGCTTGAGCCCCTGAGCGCTCGCCGAGCCTGTCAGTAACCGCCGTTTGCGCTTTCTTTCTTTCTTCCTTCTTTTTTTTTTTCCTCCTCTTTTCTTTCCCCCTTCTGCCTTTGTCCCGCTTAGTAACTGGGCTGCGACCAATCGCCGCCTCACCGGCCGGCGCCGGCTGGCTCCTGATTGGCTCGCTTGGGGCGCGCAGCCGTCTCCCGCTCCTCAGCTGGAGCAAGGCAGACAAAAGACGCAGGCTCCGGGCTCCGGCAACCAGGCTCAGCCAATCACCAGCCACTTCATCCTCTCATTTCCCCCCCCTCCCCTCTCGCCTCTCCCTCCCCGCGCGGCTCGCGTGCTCCCGGCACTGACTCCTGGCGAGTGGCCAGCGCCCGGGCCCTACCATTCTGATTGAGGCTGGGGGGAGAAAGGTTGGAGGGTTAAGGAGCCGAGGCCTAGGGAGCGGTGGGGAGAGTTGATAGCCGAGGCGGAGGACAGCTTCTTAAACAGTCTCTCAGGCACCTGACAGAAGCCCCAACACTTCGAGGCGGAATAGAGTGGAAGGGGCAGTGGCGATGCTGGCCATCCCCCCTGCTCGGCGCGGTTAGGTGGCGCCTCAGCGGGAGAGCGTGGGGGCGGGGGAGGGTGTCCCCCCTCCGCGCCGTTAAAATGAAACTCTAGTGGCTTGAGTCAGGGCAGAGCGTGAGGGGAGCCGGCGCTGGCGAGCTTGCTTGCAGCCGGGCGGGAGCGCACGGCCAAGCAGAGATAACTGGACACTCGGACGGGCCCCCATCCCCAGGCTGCAGCAGCTTCGGTTCCTAGCCCGACCGGAACGGAGCCCGAGTCCTGGCCCCTGAGGGGATTTCTCCCCGCAGACCAGTGGGACCCCGAAACTTGAACGCAATACCCAACCTCCTTTTTATGCCTTCCTTTGTCACTTACCCACCTTTCTCCCAGCGCGTTCTTTTTCCCCCCCTCTCTGTTCTCCCTCTCTCGAAGGACACAAAAGTGGCTTCCGCGGAAAGATTTGAAGGCGGTGGGAGCTTTTCTCTTTGGAGAACGACTGTGTAGGAGGGATTTTGGGGAAGCCGCTTTTTAACACTTCTGCCCTCCGCCCCCCAAGCCTTTCTGTACCCCTTCGAGGAGAAGAGCCCGTAGATTGAACGTTCGGGGGGCATTTTGCTGGCTGCCAAAGCAGGAGAGGGGAAAAGGACCCCGTCCTTGTCCTGGTACTTGGCTGGACTTGTACCGGCCGTTGGAAACCCCGAAGTACATTTCCGAGTGGGACTTTTACAGATATATATTTTTAGATTTTTAAATAGCAGATAAAAAAAATATATGCTTTCTATATATTTCCTGACGACCTGCCCCTGACAGCGCGATGTACAATACGGTGTGGAGTATGGACCGCGATGACGCAGACTGGAGGGAGGTGATGATGCCCTATTCGACAGAACTGATATTTTATATTGAAATGGATCCTCCAGGTACTTGGGAGAAAAAAAAGAGAATCTTGTGATGAGTCTGATTTGTGTTTAACAAAACCTTGGTGATGTTTTCAGGGCAGAAGTATTCTTGGGTGAACTAGGTTCGGGATGAGGGGCAGATTTGCAGTTAGAGCTGCAGTAAAACTGCTTCTGGTTTACACGTTTAAAGTTTTCAGTTAGGACCCCGATCCTATTGTCCTGTGAGAGTGGGGGTGGGGGCTGGGGTGGGGGATGGGAGGAGAGACCCGTTTCTTTTACTTCTTTGCCTTTGCTTGTCGTTCGGTTTTTTGTCGTACCCTTCACCACCGCCACCCCCCCTTTTTTTTCTTTTTCAATTAAAGATTCTTCTACCTGCAAAGGATGCTTTATATCCCAGTCTTGAAGTCAGTCTTTCCCTTTGGGGAAATTCTTTAAAGCTTGTCATTTCGTACGTTTGTCTTCTTTGGTTCGCTGTGTTTTACGTTCGTTAACTTCTGAAACTGGGTTACCTATGTGATGATTCGTTTTAAGACCCCCTTTTTCTCTCACGGAAACCGAATGCCGGTTAGTGATTTTCAGGGATTGGGCGTTTTTATTCAGTCAAGGCCTTAGTCTCAGGTTTTTCTTTTCAGAATATAGTCACTCAGATCTACGTGCCCTATTTTATTACTCTTTAATTTATGGTGATTTAACTTCATTTATGGGATAGAATTTAACGTAACTTCAATTCTTAGCGTAAAAAAAGGAGAAACCTTTTTTGTGTGAATATATGTGATGTGTACATATGTGAGATAGGTTTGAGTATACATAATGTAAAGTATACATACACTGTATTTTTACTTTAGAGCTTTGTCTGAGATCCTTACAGACATTTTGTGTATCTGGTAGGAAAGGAAAAGGAAGGAAAAATGGAAAAGTTGGGTAATTTTTTTTCTTTAAAGTCTACCCCATTTTATGATTATTAGCTGTCAGATTTTCAAACCCTGTTTGCAGTTATAGACAGCGCTTTATGTAATGATTTTTGAATAAGTAGAGGGCTTTTGTGACTATTTTTGTTGAGGATGAATTCGTTATGTCTTTAAAAAATGTGTTATAGCTAAGCCTATAGAATAAATTGTGTGTCATTGGGGAATCTCAGTTATCATAAGACTATGTGTTTTTGGAAGCCTTTGAAAGGATTTGAGCCCATGAAAGTGTAATGAAGTATAACTGTCTTATAGGATGTATGTAGAAATTATTTCCTGTGTCCTTGTGAACAGTGAATTATCCTCTTTTTTTTTTTTGGGAGATAGAGTGTTAAATGATGTTACATTAAAAACTGGTACTAATATTGAATCAACCTTTTTCACTCTTAATGATCACTTAGAATTTTTTCTTTTCCCTTCATTTTGGAGCCTTCTTTATTTGCTTTTATAATTGTGACTGCAATCCAGATGCAGCTTTTTTTGTATTTTGCAAAGTTTGTGAGATTTGCCACCCATCTATTGTGTGTATTTCCCCCTTTGTTTCCCCCTAATGGTAAAGCATCATTTCTATTAGATGCATTTATCATTCACATAAATGGAAATTTAGTACATCATTGGTTCCTCTCCTGTAAAAAGTAAGGTTAATAATTCTAGATTTCTGTTACTGTAAGAATTATATATTCGAACTGCCTTAGAATCATACTGTATCACATAGTATCTTGCCTTGCAGACATACAAAGGGAATTTGTTGGGCGGAGAGGTGAGTGGGGAGGAGGGGAGAAAATGAAGAAGGCACTAATATTTGAAAAATATGGGCCTGGTAGAAGTGTAGACCGAGTTGAGTTGAGTTGTCCAGAAATGATTTTAAGAAAAGTGAACTATTATGTAGTAGTGTGGGTCTTACAAGATTGTATAGAAAATTCTGATCCAAACTTTGTGTATTCCATGGAAATAAACTTTTGAGTTTAAAATGTTCATCGTTAAAAGAAATTTTGTATACTGTGATTCTAGTCAGAATATTGAAAGTATGGTTATGCTGCTCTTTATTACCCATTTTATAGTCTTAATGTAGAATACAGTTAGTTATTCCTTACAGCTTTTTAAAAAGGAAGCACACTTGAGTATGCTGAAGTATTGCCTATGAAGTGAAGTAAAAGTGTAATGTAAATAATGTGAACAACCTTGTTTTGTGTGGTAAATTAAGTTTCGAAACATTTAAAACTAAGTTAATTTTTAGTGAAGAGGTTGCAGCATGTCTTGTATCTGCCTTTTTCCTAGTTCCTGTCCCAGATCAAGCTCTTATTTCCTGCCTGGACTGGTGTGATAGTGCACTGACTGTTCTCCCCGTTTCTACTCTGTCCAATCCACAGTATTATTTAAATATCATCTGATGATTTACCTTCCAATGGTAAATCTTCCGATGACTTTAAAAACCGTCCAATGGCTTCCCTTTGCCTACTGAAAAAAAGCCCTTTCTTGCTTATCCTGTCATGTAAGTCCCTTTATTTTTGCTTCCAGCCTAATATTCCAGTCTTTTCTCCTCCTGGAGTCCATCACAAGTTCTGTGGAAGCTATTTTATACTTGCTGTTCCTTACTGTGTGTGTTTTCCTCTTCCTCGGATGCCTTTCACTTTGGGTTGGAATCTTATATATGTTAAGGGCCTGGTGAGATGCCTTCTATGCCAGAATGTATGTTCCATGATCCCTTCTGTTAGGAGACATCCTTCCCTCCCTCTTCTAGCACTTCTCAGATAGAACTTCTTCCGTTCTGTCTAGAGTAGCTTCTGCATTTATTTATGTATACTTCCCCCTTTGGAATTATCTTCCCACCAGCTTATGAGCTTCTTAGTTTGCTCAAGGTCTTGCAAGTAGTAGACAATTTAATAAATATGTGAATTAATGAATACCTAAGGAGCATCATTTCTTTCTAGCCTTTAAGTGCTTTTCTACTTAAGGTCTTTGGTCACCTCATTTCTTGGCTATTGCAATAGCCTAGGGTTAAGTAACTTTCAAATTAAACAGTTGTTGACTTAGGTTCCTTAACTATAATATTAATATTACAGTTTTCAAAGTATGGCTTTCATTTTAATTTTAGACTGAAGCATAAATGTGAAGTTTTTATCTGTTATTGCTTCCAGCAGCCTCAAAAACTAGTATTGAAAGGTGTTTCCCTCCAGCCTGTATTTTCAAAAACTACCATTACCCTGCATCCTGAAGGTTTCTAATAACTGCATGGATTGCTACATCTATTACAATTTATTGACAACGTAAGGATTGGATCCAGATGGGACTTTGGTGTCTTAATGTTTATGTATTTCCCAGAAATACTGGGAAATACTGAACTGTTTAGATGAAACAAAACTTTTTATTTTGGAGATGTTAAGATTATGGTACAGAGAATTGCTTTTAAGCATCTCAGTTAGTCCTGTTGTGATTTGGGAATCAGGATTATTCCATAACAGAACAGTTGCCGGATAGGCCTCTCAGAGAGCCCTGTTTTTGGTATAGGGGCTATTGGAGGATTACCAGTACATAACTGATCATAAACTCATGCCCAGAGCTTATAGATAGTGGTCTATTAGCTTGCACTTTAGTTTTGACATTGTTATTGTATTTATTTTGAGGAGATGTAATAAATGATTTATTTTTTAAACTAATGGATACAATTCTTTTTAAGATTGTCTGTAGACTTTTTTTGTTCTTATTAAGACAAATTTCTGAAATAATCTGTATGGCAGCAACATCTCCTCAGTGGTCACTAGAAAATTAAAAATTTAATTGTTTGGCAAAACATAAATACAGAAAGGTCTAGAAAAGTGGTTCTCATTTTTTTTTTTAATCTCAGTACCCTCTTTTTTTTTTTTTTTTTTTTTTTTCGGTACGCGGACCTCTCACTGTTGTGGCCTCTCCCATTGCGGAGCACAGGCTCCGGACGCGCAGACTCAGCGGCCATGGCTCACGGGCCCAGCCGCTCCGCGGTATGTGGGATCTTCCCAGACCGGGGCACGAACCCGTGTCCCCTGCATTGGCAGGCGGACTCTCAACCACTGCGCCACCAGGGAAGCCCTCAGTACCCCTTTTATACTCTTAAAAATTATTGAAGATCCCAAAGAGTTTCTGTTTAAGTGGGTTGTATCTATTGAAATTTACTATATTAGAATAAAACTGAGAAGTTAAAAATATTTAATTCATTTAGAAATAATAAAGCATTATATGTTAACATAACTTTAAAATGAGGAAATAGCTATATTTCCCAAAAAACAAACAAAAAAATGGGAAGAGTGGCATCATTTTATGTTTTTGCAAATAACTTTAATGTCTGGCTTTTTAATCTTTAATGTCTGGCTTAAATGGAAGACATGTAAATTCCTAAGTCTGTTCCTCTATTCAGTCTGTTGAGATACCACAGGTCATAGCCTGTGGAAAACTCCACTACACAGTTGTGAATGAATGAGAGTACAGAAGGCAAGTAATGTCTTAGTGACATTCTGAAAGTATTTTTGATCTGTTGGACCCTCTGAAAAGGTCTTGGGGACTCTCATTGGTCTCTGGACTACACTTTGAGAAGTACTGGTTTAGTAGTTACTTGACTATATAGTTTGATGGCCAACCCAGTAAAGTATCTTCTGACTTTTTTGAAGCCAAATGAAAAGGTTGTTTCAGGAAACTTTCTTGCTTTGGCATACTTGGTATTTTCATCCTGGTAAAATTTAGATTAAGTAACATTCTGGTGGAGAACTAGCATACTGGCCCTGTGGTTGAAGGAAATATCTGCTGAGAAGCAACACTGAAGAAATAGGTCACCTGCCACCATGTGGTCCTTACTATTAGCAGACTGAGCATTCTGCTTCTGTGTAATTTTTCTTTATAACTCTGAACATTTGATGGATTCATCTTATGTAAAATGCTTCTATGTGTAGTAAGGTATTTCTTTTATGAGCTACGTGTCAACTTTTTAATGATGCTGTAGTATGGGACAAATGTTAATATCATCAAATGATGTAAAAAGCCATGCCAACTTTTTCTGCATGTTCTTATTGAAAAAGATTAGTCATTGCTTTCATTTAATATATTATAGTTTATAGTATATCCCACTATGTTTCATTAGAAATATGGTAAGTCTTCATTTTATAATGCTTTTAAAATTTATTCTCATTTTTTATATTTATCTTAGAATGTAGAAAAGATTGGACATGTTTATGGTCACCATATTTAACAAAGTAGATAGAAAAATAATTACAAATATGTCTGTGTGATATGATATAATTTTTATTGATATTAAAGGGGGATGCAGCCTGAATGTAGTAGGAAGAACACAGGCTTTGGAAACAGATGGTATGGGTCCCATACCTAGCTTTGCTTCTTACTCTGCCCAAGGTTACGTGCCTAGTGCTTAACCTCTGTGAGCATCCATTTTCTCTTTTGTAAAATTGAACTAATACGTACCTTTCACAGTTGTTCTGGGAATTAGAAGTACTATATCATAATCTAGCACAGTGTTTGGCACATGTTATATACTCAGTTCATTGTAGCTTATATTTTAAAGCATATTTTTGTTTAAAGATTTTTTTTTTGATGTGGACCACCTTCAAAATCTCTGTTGAATTTGTTACAATGTTTTTATGTTTTGGTTTTCTGGCTGCGGGGCATGAGGGATCCTAGCTCCCTCACCCCCTGCACCAGAAGGCGAAGTCTCAACCACTGGACCGCCAGGAAAGTCCCTCTTAAAGCATATTGATAATATTTAATTATCTTAACTCTACTGCTTTGGACACTGTTGCAGTCAAAACCTCTTGAGCTATCTTGCTCCATTCTTGTCTCATCCTTGACATTTAAACTGGGGCCGTTTTGTTTTTGGAAGAATTCTCTAGGGTCTTTTCTAGTTATAACATCTCATGAGTCTATGGAAATACGACTCAAGTCATCCTTTCTTCTTAGTTTCTATTGCCCTTGTTCCTCATCACCTAGCATTTGAAATGGTTTGTAATACGGTAATTGTTGCCAACATTTGTTGAGTAGTTATTACAGAACAAGCGCTATGTTAAATGCTTTCATATGTAGTATTTCCTTTAGCCATACCACAACCTTATAAAATAAGCACTATTAGTATCCCACTTTACAGACAGGAAACTGAGGCATAAATGTGTTTAGTAAATTATTCAGTGCCTCACAGCCAGCAAGTAGCAGAGCAGGTGTGTCTGCCTGACTCTAATGCCCAAGTTCTTAATCAGTGCCTCCTAAGTGATTGCTTTATTTCTAAATTTTTTCCCCTCCCCCATAAATTCATCCTGAATTCTTCAGCCAGGTTAATCCTACAGAAATGTTATTTTCATCGTCTTACTGCTCTATTTAGAAATAATCAGCAGCTCTCCATTTCCTTTAAGCAGAGGCTATATTCTTAAACTTGGCTTACATAGTCTTTAGTAATATGGTTCCAATTTACATTTCCAACTTAATTACTAATCCTCTATTCTCATTTCTCATCTTGCCCAATTCCTTGCTTATCCCCTCAATATACCTTGCTTATCCCCTCAATATACCTTGCTTATTTCCACCTCCAGCCTTTTGGTTATGCCGCTTCTTGTGTTAGATTATGCCCATCCCACCCCATCTTCAAATCAGGATCCTTTGCAAGTCCTTCTTCCTTTTTTTCTTCCTCTGAAAATTCTAGCACTGAACCCCTTAATTATCTAGGGCTAAGGTCTGTTATTTTGACACAAAATCATGTTATATTATGGCATTAATTATTTTGTGAATATAATTTATCTCCCCAACAAGGTAAGCTGCTTGAGGTCAAGCTGTCATATTTCTTTTGTATCTATTTTTTTTCTCTAAATACCCAGTGTCCAAATATTTTGTTAAATCTTAGACCTGTGGACCCAACCAGCTTCATTTGTGACTTGTTTCAAAATATTGATATTATTTATTATCAACATGTGACCTTTAAACTTATAAAGGTAATTTATTCTAACAAAAGAAATAATGAAAAATTCCAATACTTAATGTTATCAGCAAAATTTTATGGTTTCATGTAAAAGTCACATTTGAAATTTGGAACAATTAAAGTGAGTAGTAAGTTTCTGAAAGTTTGTTAGGCTAGTTTTAACACAGTGTTGGGTTAAATGTAGATTTAATTTACTTAATGTGTTACTATCCCAATTAAATTTAGATTGTGTAGGACCTGACTTGGGATAGCAAGGTAAAGCCAAGCATAGAGCCTTATAAATCAGTTTCCAAATTGTTTGCCCATATATGGTATATTTTTTGTTCCTTGTGTATTATTTGTAAGTTCATATAAAGTAAGAGGGTTATCTAATTTTTTTAATAAAAGAGTCAGTAGGCTAGGTCCAGCCTGCCAGATCATACCATTTTGCATGTCCCACGTCAATAAAAAACTGCCCTGTGCCCTGTGAATATGAGCCAACACAAAGCCAAAGTCAACACCATGATGTCATACCATCCGCCATTATCCAGCCTTGGATTTCCTGTCTGATGTTCTGTTTGTGGACCAGATTAGTTGTCTACCCGTGTGTAAGGGTATAGGGCAACAAATCCAGAGCATGTAGCTATGTAATCTTAAATACTTATTGTTATAGTTTCTTTTTTTTTTTGGCTGTGCCACGTGGCTTGCAGGATTTTAGTTCCCCGACCAGGGATTGAACCCGGGCCATGGCAGTGAAAGCGCCGAGTACTAATCACTGGACCACCAGGGAATTCCCTAGTTTCTTTTTTTTAAAACTTAAGAAAAAATAAATTCAATCATGAGTCAAAATTTAAAATTTGTGTATAAATTGTTTTGGAGAAGGCCTTATTGAAATGATTGTGGTAGAAGAACACTGTTTTAGAGTTCGTTCTTTCACAGGTATCCTTTTTAACTTTCTAACTCTACAGCTGAGTCACTCAGTATGGTATAATTCATGTTGAACTTCTAATATGCATTTGTAGAATTAGCTACAAACCTTTTTTTAAAGATAGTTTAAGATAAATTTTATTTTTCTTATTAAAAGCACTACAAAAATACTATAGTCATTGTAGAAAAGATAAAAAATACAGATAAGTAAAAAGAAGAAAGTAAGAGCTCCCAATCCTACCACACAGAATAACCACTGTGATCACCTTTAGATATATTCTTTCACGTGTGTATTTCTCATTTCAAATTCAAATGAGACAGTACTGTAAATATCTGCTTTTTAAGGTATTTATACAAACTTTTACATTTGAGAATAGTTTTAGATTTACAGAAAAGTTGCAAAGTAGTACAGAGAATTCCCATATACCTTTCACCCAGTTAAATAGCTGCTTTTTAAAAAAAGTTTATTTAATTTATTTTTATTTTTGACTGTATTGGGTCTTCATTGCTACGCACGGGCTTTCTCTAGTTGCGGTGAGCTGGGGCTTCTCTTCGTTGCGGTACAAGGGCTTCTCATTGTGGTGACCTCTCCTGTTGCAGAGCATGGGCCCTAGGCGCGTGGGCTTCAGTAGCTGTGGTGCATGGGCTCAGTGGTTGTGGCTCATGGACTCTAGAGCGCAGGCCAGTAGTGTGGCACATGGACTTAGTTGCTCTGCGGCATGTGGGATCTTCCCGGACCAGGGATTGAACCTGTGTCCCCTGCATTGGTAGGTGGGTGCTTAACCACTGCACCACCAGGGAAGCCCAACACCTGCTTTTTTTTCATTTAATTTGTCATGAACACTTTCCCATGACAATAACTATTCATGTCAATATCATTTTAAATAATAGGATTGTATTCATTTGTAGGGATATAGCATATTTATTGAACTAATTCTATTTAACCACAAACTTTTTTTTCTGAGGTTAGTCCTGGGATATGTTTCATAAAAAAGTATGTAGTTAATATGTTTTCAGCTGTAAGCAGCAGAACCTAATTCAACATGGCTTAAGAAATAAGAAATTTTATCTTCTCATATAATAGGCTTCAGCATTGGTTGATTACAGAAATTCAACAATGTCAGTAAAAACCCATATTCTTTCCACTGCTCAGTTCTGCTGCTCTCCACGGGATAGGCTTACAGGCATCACATCCATACACACAACTTCTAAAAGAAGGAAGATGTCTCTTCCTGTGCCTCTATTTACAGAGAGAGGAAACTTTCTCCAAAAGCCTCTAGCAGGCTTCTTTCAGACCTTTTTGGCCAGAATTGGGTAGTATGTCCATTCCTCAACCCATCAGGAATGGTTCAATAGTGATTACTATCAAACTAACTGAGTTTGTGCCTGAATCTGGAGTGGTGTTGACTTCCCCTGAGGCATTATACTGGGGAAGGATTCTATTAGGAAGGAAGAAGGAGGGGATGAATTCTAGGTAGGCAAACAACAGTGGCCAATCTGGAAAGTAATTTGGAGAACCATAGCTCTTTCAAAGTTCTCGTCTCTGTGTTTGGAAATGAAAAGAATTAGCGAGTTAATTTGTTTTTCTTTTTCAAAACTAAAATCTAATTAGTATAGTGATGTATTATGAAACCCATTTTCATTTTATAAATTGGAATTCACAGGGTCACATAGTACTGATAGTTAAATATAAGACAGGCCTTTTCCTATCTTACCAGTTGCTTTCTAGAAGATGAGGAAGCTAACTTCTCTGGTTGACGGTTTCCTTACTTGAGTCATGTAGGTGTTGGAATAGAGTATATTAGTATATCAAGTAAATGAGTGTGAAGAGAGAATTTTGTAAAACTGTAAACTCCAAATTTCAAAGTTTAGTAAATTAAGTAAGTTTGGTATATGAAGCCTTGGACTTGTAGAATGATTTATGATTTGAATGACTGACGTTAAAAATTAGGACACTTAAAGTAACCCATAGATCAACCCATACATTTCAATTAAAATGTATTAACTAGTTAGAAATTTAGAGGCAATATAGTGGGGCTGTTAAGAGAGAGGGTTCTGGAATCAGATTGCCTGAGTTCAGATTGTGCCTCTGCCACTTCCTAGCATATGTCATTGAGCAATTTACTTATGTTTTCTGTGTTTTGGTTTCCTCACCTAAAAAATGGGGATGATGACGGTCCCTACTTCAGTAGGATTGTTGTGAGAATTAACAACTGTAAAGCAGCTAACATGCCCAGACCATATTAAGCATCCAAAAATGTTTTTGTTCATGAGTATTGATTAATTCATGTTTTTCAACAAATATTTGATTGCCAGATAGTGTTCTAGGTATAGCAGTGAACAGAACAGCAAAGCTCCCTGTATTCATGGAGTATACATTTTTTTTTTTGGAGTATACGTTTTTAAGGGAGGGGAGAGAGCAAAGAATAAACAAATTCATAAGTGAAATACATAGTGATGGTGATAAATGATATGGAGAAAAAGCAGAGAACAAAAAGAGAGTGCTGGGTGGGGGACCTGCTATTTTAAATAATAGGACAGGGAGGGCCTGACCTAAAGGAAATGAGGGGGCTAGCCAGGTGGATATATGGGAGCTGAGAGGGCGAGGGAGTGTGCCTGGTAGAGGGGATACCATATGACTTACTCTGAGGCAGGAGCGTGTGTGTCATGTATTCAGGGATCGTCTACGAGGCTAGTGTGGTTGGAGTGGAATGAGGGGAAAGTAGTAAGATTTAAAAACAAGTAATGGTGTGGATGGTGGGGAAGACCATGTAGGACATTGTAAGAACTTTGGCTTTTAAAACTTGACTGAGGAATATAGCCAATATTTTATAACTATAAATGGAATATAACCTTTAAAAATTGTGAATCACTATTCTGTACACCTGTAACTTGTACATCAACTTATACTTCAATAAAAAAAAAACTGTGATGAGAAGCCATCCAAGGTATTGAACAGTGATGTATTATGATTCCTGGCTTAAAAGGATGATTCTGGCTGCTGGTGGAAGTGGAGAAACTGGTTAGGAAGCTACTGCAATAAATAAGCTGAGGGATGGTGGTGGCTTGGACAAGGGTGGACGCTGAGGAGGTGGTGAAAGTAGTTGGATTCTGAATATTATGACCAGTTATGTAGCTTGTCATTTCTAAACTGACTTAATTATTTTCTAATTTCTTAGCTTTAAGTATGCTTTAGTAATGAAAAGATTTAGCTTTTAAAATTATGTCAAAACTATATATTTTGGATGGATTTTTCTCTTTTTTGAAGTGTTATAATTTCTACTCTCTGCCATCTGAGTGCAAAGCAGCATAATATGTGGTCTAAGTTATTTGATGAAGGCTTACTCATAAGTTGCTTTGATAAACATTACTGTATAAATCTAGACTGTACTATAATTTACTTTCAAAAGTAACTTTGAAAAGAAAATTATCTTAAAGTTCTAAGTTTCTATGGTGGGCTTTGAAGGGGAGAAGAAATTAAAGAGAAGGAAGCCATGCCATGTATGTGTCATTTTACTTTATGTGCTAAAGTTGTTAGAGTTTTAGAATAATTAAACTATATTTATGTGTTTTTGCTTATTAGTGGAATGCTTAAGTGCTTGAGTATAGACATTGCTTTGAAATAGGAAGTGTTGCTCAGTGTTTAGGAGCTCTGAACTCGGGCTGCTTGGATTTCCAGTTCTAGCCCTGTCTACTTCTGGTTTGTGACCCTGGACGGTTTCCTAATCTGTATAGCAGGGAGAAGAATATTAACCCCATTGCAGGGTTGTTGTGAGAATTACATGAATGAGTACATGTTAGACACCTAGAGCAGGTATCTGTTGTTGTTATTATTTTTATTATTAAGCTGGGATGCTTTGTGACATATCACCTCTGTTCCATTCAGATGAAGCACCAGCCTAACATTTAAATTGAACTGAAAAGTAATTTAAATCTTTATTCCAGCTTCTCAAAAATGCCAAAGGGGATTACATTCATACCATATTGCATTACTACTTAAAATCTGATTTCTCCATTTTTTTTAAGAGTATCTTTTTAAAAATAATTAATTAATTAATTTTGTCTGCACTGGGTCTTCATCGTGGCGCATGGGCTTCTGTAGTTGCGGCACATGGGCTTCTCTAGTTGTGGTGCGCGGGCTCTAGAGTGTGCTTCTAGAGCACGCGTGGGCTTCTCTAGTTGCAGCGCGCAGGCTTCTCTAGGTGTAATGCACGGGCTCTCTAGTTGCAGCATGTGGGCTTTGCTAGTTGCAGCATGTGGGTTCTAGAGTGCGTGGGCCCAGTAGTTGTGGCGTGCGGGCTCTCTAGTTGCAGTGCGCGGGCTCAGTAGTTGTGGCACATGGGCTTAGTTGTGGTATGTGGGATCCTAGTTCCCCAACCAGGGATCGAACCCAGGCCCCCTGCATTGGGAGCTCGGAGTCGCAACCACTGGACCACCAGGGAAGTCCCTGATTTCTCCATTTTTGATCAGTATCTTTGCACGGTTAATCCCAAACTTCCTTCTCTCTTTTAAAACTTGCCAGACTCTATAGCAACTTGAACAGTCTCATTGTTTTTGTTTCTTTCCTCCCTTTCTCAAACTTATTAGTTTCTCTTCCAGGAGTACCTGTTTCCCTTTCAGCTCTCTCCTTTGCCTATTTCATTACTCTGATCTGTATAATAAGGGCCAGGAACCAAGGGAGTAAAGAAAAGAAGCTATGAATACTCATATAGCAACATATTTCATTTTGTCACACTTCTCTGCCATAGAGGGTATAACATGTTTGACTTTTAGAAAGAAGTTTGCTTAAGACAATCAGGTAGTTAAGACCTGTTGTAGGATGTTAGCTCAGGACTTGGGAGTTTAGTCTTTTTCCTAGTAGTCATGAACTATGTAAGAGAAGTTATCACTTCTGTCTGACTGAGATTGACGTGGGCCTCTCTTTTGATTCCTAGGGATCAACAATGGGCATTTAGAGTAGAGTTGCCAGATAAAATACATTCAGTATGTCCCATGCAATATTTGGGACATATTTATACTAGAAAGTTATTCATTGTTTATCTGGAATTCAAATTTAACTGGGTGTCTTGTGTTTTTATTTGCTAAATTTGCCAAGCCTAATTTAGAGAGAGGCTAGACAGTTGAATAGACACTATTTCCTAGTACATTCTCCCCATGGAGATAGATGTGTAGGGATAGACATGTAACTTGTTGTAATGGATATCAGGATTTTTTAGTTTCAGTAGCAAAAAGCCCAACTCAAATTGGTGTAAGCAAAGAGAATTTATGGGTTTGTGTAGTTGAAAAGTTGAAAGGGGATGAGGGAATAAACAGGGTTGTACTGTATAGCACAGGGAACTATATCCAATCTCCTGGGATAAACCATAATGGAAAAGAATATAAAAAAAGAATGTATATATGTGTATAACTGAGTCACTTTGCTGTACAGCAGAAATTAGCACAACACTGTAAATCAACTATACTTCAGTTTAAAAAAAAAAAAAAGGAATGGGGGTCCCTGGCTGGGTTTGATTAAGACTGTCAGGCTTTGGCCCTGTTTTTCTGCATTTCTCTTGGCTCTCCCCTATATCAGTTTTTTCCTCAGGCTGGCTTCCCTGGTAGTACAAGATGATTGCCTGTGGCTCCTGGGACTACATGTTTTCTCAATTCTGGGTGGGAAAAAAGGATGCTTCCCACAAATATAACACAGAAATCCTGAGTTTGTCACTACTTAGACTATTCCTGTGTCTCAAAGGATCACTGTCTTAAAATCTGTATTCCTTGAAATATTAATTGTAGCTTTCTCTGTCTGGTAAACTTGAGAGTGCATCAGAACCACCTGGAGGACTTGTAAAAACACAGATTGCTAGGCCTTACCCCCAGAGTTTCTGATTCAGTAGGTTTGGGTTCTAAAAATTTGTATTTGTAACAAGTTTCCAGATGTTACTGATTTGGCTGGTCTGCAGACCACACTTTGAGAACTACTGCTGTGTGTAATCAGGGCCTACTCCTGGAGCTGGGGAAGGGGTCAGTCCCACATAAACTCCTTACCAGTGTGGGGAAGGAACAAGACAGGTTTTGAGGAGATAATTACAATGTCCACTAAAGAGAGGACTGCTGGCTGTTTTTTGCCTGTCCAGCTTCCTTTCCCTCTTTTTTTTTCTCTTGTTTTTCCTTCCCTCTTATTTGGGTAACAGCTTCCTGATTTTTGTCTTGGAACCATTCCTCCCCTATTTGCAATCAGTGTGGCTTAGGTAGAATTGATCTAAGCCATTGGCTTTAAGGGTGGGCACGTGACCCAGGCCTGGCCAATAAGATCACTGCATTTGCCTGGCCAGGGGGATTAGCCTAGGAGTTAACAGGGCAGTGATCTTTGTAATATAGTCAATGCACATTACTGTACGTTACTATTTACTGTCTTGACTAGTGATATAAAGATGGCATAATCCTTGTCCTTAAGGAGCTCAGACTGTAATTAAGGAGTACCCACATGTAAACAAATGCATGTAGTACTTCTCTTTATAACTTCCTCCCTTTCTCATGTTTATCATCTAACATACATTTCCATTGTATACTGTATTACCCACTTTATAATCCTTAACCACAGTTATAATTAGTTGTTTAGCATCTTTAGTCTTTATTAGATTATCAGTTCCATCAGGATAAGAGCTGAGTCCTTAATTAACTGCTGGGTTTCCAGTACCTAGCACTGTCTCTGGCACATAGAGATACTCAGTAAATATTGATTGAATGAATGTTTTAAGTATAGTAATAGAAAAATGTATAAATAGAAGAGGGAATGATTGGTTTACTGGTGGGGTAGTAGAGAGGTAGCAGCCTGAGTAAATGCACACAACTTGGTGTATTTGGGAACTGTAACTAATTCAGTTTTGTTGAAACAAGTGTGGGGTAGGAAGTGGTGGTAAATGAACCTGGAGAGATAGGTGAGGGCCAATTGATGAAAGGCCCTGAATGCTACACTTAGAGACTGGATTTTTTCCTATGGGCAGTTGGGGAGCCACTGACTGATTGGTTTCAAGTAGGGAAAAGAATATATTGGCTGCAAAGTGAAAAACAGATTGGAGGAAAGCCAGATTGAAGAAAGTAAACTCTCTAGGAGGCTATTTCAGTACAGATGAAAGATGTTATGAAAGCCTAAGGTAAGTGGAAAAAAAAAAAAAAAAGAACAATATGGAGGTTGGGGGGAGACCCTGTGCATAAGAACTCATGTGGACTCATGGACATTTTTACTATAATTTAATTTTGTTTTAGCAACAGAGACTGCCTTAGCCAATCTTAACTACTGACGCATAGTTCTACATACATACCCACTTTATATTTGTAACTAGAGATTATGTTTCTGTTTTATCTTCTAATCATTTAAAAAAAATAAGTGGAAATTACCTGCCCCCCACCACCCCCCAAAAAAACCTCTAAAGTAAGGTAGTAGCAGAGAGAATGAATAGGAGAGTTATTTAAAAAGTAGAATTGATGGGACTTAGAGACTATTTTGAGAAAAATCAAAGACTCTAGAATGATTTTTAGTTTTCTGGCTTGGGAGATGGTGGTACCATAAACTAAGAGACACAATTTAAAGAGGAAGGGCAGCTTTGGATCATATGGAGAGAAGTGTAAATGTGTATTTTATTCTAGGTACTCTTCTAATGGCTGGGAATATAGCAATGAACAAAACAAAGTGCTTGTTTATGCAGGAGGAGATACGACAGTAAACAAATTAAGAAGTAAATACATAGTTATGTTAGGTGAAGACAAAGGCTATAGAGGAAAAAAACTACTGGCTTAGGAATTCCCTGGTGGTCCAGTGGTTGTAACTACACACTGTCACTGTGGAGGGCTCGGGTTCAATCCCTGGTCGGGGAACTAAAATCCCACAAGCCATGTGACACATCCAAAAAAAGAAACGAAAAAACAAAACAAAAAAAAGCTACTGGCTCAGGGAGATGGAAGTCAGAGAAGGAATTACTGTTTTATTTTGGGTAATCAGAGAAGGCCTCACTGATATGGTGATTTAACCTTATTGTGACATAAAATACATATTAATAAGTATATAAAACATAAATGTACAGTTTACTGACTTCATATAAAGTGAACAACCTTGTAACCACCACTTAGATAAGGATGTTGAAGATAGCTTCCCGGAAGCCAAAAGCATGCCCCTTTCCAATGAATATCCCCCTTCTCTTCTTCCCACCAGAGGTAACCATTGACTTGACATTTTATGCAATTACTTCCTTGTTTTCTTTCTTTTCTTTTCTTTTCTTTTTTTTTTTTTTTTTTGGTCTGCACTGTGCAGCTTGCGAGATTTTATTTCCCTGACCAGGGATCGAACCCAAGCCCCTGGCAGTAAGAGCACCGAGTCCTAACCACTGGACCTCCAGGAAATTCCCTGTTCTTAAATGATATATTTTAGTTTTGCCTTTCTTTTGAGTTTCAGATATGTGGAATTATACCATATGTATTCTCTTGTGGTTTTTGTTCAGAATTGTCGTCTATATTGTTTTGACCTAGCTGTAGTTTCTTCTTTTTTTATTATATGGTATTTCATTGTGTATCACAGTTTATTCCTACTGTTGATAGATATTTGGGCAGTTTCTATTTTGTCTGTTATGGACAGTGCTGCTATGAACATTTTTTCACACATGCCTTGTTTTACATCAATGCATTTTTGTAGGATATATCTAGGATTCAGAATTCTGGTTTATAGAATATGTGTATCTCAGCCCTTCTAGAGAATGCCAAACTATTTCCTTTTGTAACAGTATATGTTACTCTAACCCTCGGTATTGTCAGACATTTACATTTTTGTAAATCTCATAAGTGTGTAGTGGTATCTCATTGTGGTTTAAATTCATTTGCATTTTCCTTATTCCTAATGAGGTTGATAATCTTTTCGTATGTAGGCCATTTGGTTATCTTCTTATAAAATGCCTTTTCATGTCTTTTGCCTGTTTTTCTGTTGGATTGTCTATTTTTTAAAATATTTATTTACTTATTTATTTGGTTGCACTGGGTCTTAGTTGCAGCAGGTGGGCTCCTTAGTTGTGACTGTAGGGCTCCTTAGTTGTGGCATGCATGTGGGATCTAGTTCCCTGACCAGAGATTGAACCCGGGCCCCCTGCATCGGGAGCATGGGGTCTTATCCACTGCATCACCAGGGAAGTCCCCTATTTTTTCTTTTTCTTAGATTTGTAGGAATTATAGATATGGGTGTCAGTCCTTGTTTATTATTGTACATGTATTGCAGATATTTTCTCTTAAGGTGACATTCTGAGCAGAGACCTAAAGGAAATGAATGAGTGAGCCATGGGGTTAGCTGAATGAAGAGTATTACAGGTAGAGTGAGCAACAATAACATACAAAGACCTTGAGGCAGGAGTATTTTTGAAATGTAGGAGCAGCAAAGGATGCTTACCTGAGGTTGGAAGACAGAGGGTTAGGAGGATCTCAGAAAAAAATGAAGCAAAATGAAAAGGAAAAAAGAATTCATGGGGCTTCCCTGGTGGCACAGTGGTTAAGAATCCACCTGCCAATGCAAGGGACACAGGTTCAAGCCCTGGCCCGGGAAGATCCCACATGCCGCGGAGCAACTAAGCCCATGCACTACAACTACTGAGCCTGAGCTCTAGAGCCGGCGATCCACAACTACTGAGCCCACAAGCCACAACTACTGAATCCCATGTGTCTAGAGCCCGTGCTCCGCAACAAGAGAAGCCACTGCAGTGAGAAGCCTGTGCACCACAACGAAGAGTAGGCCCCGCTCGCCGCAGCTAGAGAAACCCCGTGCAGCAACAAAGACCCAATGCAGCCAAAATAAATAAATTAATTAATTAAAACAAAAAAACCAAAAAAACCCCCCAAAACTCATGGATTGTTCCTAGTAAAAATGTAGACTATAAAATCCATTCCTTGCTATTACTACAAATATGTAAAAATGGAGTATGGTGAAGGAAGAGAACTAGAATACGATAGAATGAAAAGAATAATTTAATGATGGCATTGTGGATAATTTTTGTCCTAGATTTGTTGTTATATACCAAAAACAATGTTAAAAGTACATTTAGAAAGAGAAAAGATTTGCAAGTGGATACTGCAGTTAAGTTAAAAAAATTAATCTTCAGAAAGATAATCTCAGAGCTGCCTCTTACTCTCAGGCATTAATACATAGAAACTCTGTATTAGTTTCCTGTTGCTACCATAACCAGTTACCATAAACTTAGTGGCTTAAAATATTATTATCTTGCAGTTCCGGAAATCAAAAGTTCTAAAATCAAGGTGTTGGCAGGCTGTATTCCTTTTGTAGGCACTAGAGAAGGATTCATTTTCTTGCTTTTTCCACCTTCTAGAAGCTGCCTGCATTCCTTGACTCCTGGCCCCTTACTCTATTTCAAAGCCAGTAGCATTGCATCTTCAAAACTCTCTCTCTTTCTGACCTCTGCTTCTGTTGTCATATCGCCTTCTCTGATATTCTTGCCTTCCTCTTATGAGGATGTTTGTGATTTCTTTAGCTCACTTGGATAATCCAAGATGATCTTCCCATCGCAATATTCTTAACAGAATCACATCTACAAAGTCCCTTTTGCCATGTAATGTAACATATTCATAGGTTCCAGGAACGTTCTAGGGATGTCTGCATCCTTGGAGGGCTGTTATTCTATCTACTGCAGACTCTAAATTTGAGAATAAAAATTTCACTTAATCCTGTTTCTTAGGGTTTGATGAATGAGGAATTAGAAGTTTAGATAAAAGAGAGAGGGCCCTCATTAGCAGAGAAGGAGCTTGGTGAATGTCTTATCTTAATTTTGAATATTCTACAACATCTGCCATAGAGGGATAGCTTAGAGTTAGCCTTACGCATGATGTGAGGAGTACCTGAAAGATTGCTAGGAACTTTTAAGTCACATTTCATGTAGTTGATGCCTTGAGAGAAAGAGGATTGTGCTTTGTTAGAAGACTGGTTTGAATTTGGTCTGCTTAACAACTGTGTGACATTGAACGGTCTTCATCTGTGAAATGGGAGTAGTCGTACTTAATTCACAAAGATTTTTATAAGAATTATAATATATATATACAAACATACACAAATATACATATACATATAATGAAATAATACTTAGCTTGGTATCTGGCATATAGCACGTACTCACTTTTCTTGAAGGTCAGTGCTTTTGTGATATACTGATAGGGAAATATTAGAGAGGTTAAGGTGAGGGGCTTGTGCTGGAAGCTTTGCTAGAGGCAGCTGCACATCTCAGTTGCTAGAAGCTGCCTGACTCTAGCGTGTGCTTGGCTCTAAGGTCAGGATGGGTAAACTTTTGGGACAAGAGAAACAGTGGGTTAATATTTGTAGCAAGTGTCACTGATCATGATTCTTTTTTTATGGCTCATTTTACCTTTTTCTTTTTTTCATTTTACCTTTTTCTATGGGAAATTTCAAAAATGTTTTTCTGTCTTCAGGCTGACGTTTTTTTCTTTTTCTGCCTTCAATAAAAGTCTACTGCTGTTTTTTCAGCATAATTATTCTTGGATCTTCTCTTTTTCTCTATGGTAAGCCTAAATGCTGATCATCTCATACATTAATTCAACAAATATTTAACAAGTGCCTTCTATCAGTGAGACACTCAGCACTGGAGACACGAAGATAAATAAGAAAAGGTGTGTCCTGAAGGAGCTCCAGTTTCAGTACAAAGACAGGTAAATAGCTATACTATAATGGATAAGCTTTATATTAGAATGTTAGCAAAGCTCTATGGAATCAAAGAGGAGATTAGTGCTTACCTAGGCCTAAAAATGTGAGGGAAGGTTTCATGGATAAAACTATGTATGACCTGAGTCTTAAAAAAGTAAGTGGAGGGCCTCCCTGGTGGCGCAGTGGTTGAGGGTCCGCCTGCCGATACAGGGGGCGCGGGTTCGTGCCCCGGTCTGGGAGGATCCCGCATGCTGCGGAGCGGCTGGGCCCGTGAGCCATGGCCAATGGGCCTGCGTGTCCGGAGCCTGTGCTCCACAACGGGAGAGGCCGCAGCGGTGAGAGGCCTGTGTACCTCAAAAATAAACAAATAAATAAATATAAATAAAAAAGTAAGTGGAAGGAGAGTGTGGTGAAAGAGAGAAGGAGAGAGAAAGGAAGAGGGAGAGAGAAGAAGGAGAAGAAGACGGGGGAGGAGGAGAGAGAGAGGGAGAAAGAAAAAGAGAGGAATGGGCATTCTTTGCGGTACAGGGAACCATATGTACAAAAGCATGAGAGGGTGTTGTGTGTTTGGATGAGCTGTGGGTGTTTGGGTGTGGCTAGGGTGAAAGGTGCCTGTGGGAAAGTAATAAGAAAATGAGCTTAGAAAAGTAAGCAGGGGGCTTCCCTGGTGGCGCAGTGGTTGAGAGTACGCCTGCCGATGCGGGGGACGTGGGTTCGTGCCCCGGTCCGGGAGGATCCCCACGTGCCGCGGAGCGGCTGGGCCCGTGAGCCATGGCCGCTGAGCCTGCGTGTCCGGAGCCTGTGCTCCGCAGCGGGAGAGGCCGCAGCAGTGAGAGGCCCGTGTACCACAAAAAAAAAAGAGGAGGAAAGTAAGCAGGGCCAGGCCCTAAAGGGCCTTATATTCCACACTGAAGAATTTGGACTTTATCTTACAGGTAGTACAGAACTCCTGAAGCATAGTATGCTAAAGCAATATGATTAGATTCAAGACTCAAAAGTAGCAGGGCAGGTAGGAAGAGAAGATTGGTCTCTGGGAAGCTCAGGGGCAGATTTTCAAGAAGGACAAAATGGCTTACAGGGACTTCCCTGGTGGCGCAGTGGTTGAGAATCCGCCTGCCAGTGCAGGGGATATGGGTTCAAGTCCTGCTCCGGGAAGATCCCACATGCTGCGGAGCAACTAAGCCCCTGCGCCACAACTACTAAGCCTGTGCTCTGCAACAAGAGAAGCCACCGCAATGAGAAGCCCGCGCACCGCTACGAGGAGTAGCCCCCACTCGTCGCAACTAGAGAAAGCCCGCGCACAGCAATGAAGACCCAATGCAGCCAAAAATAAATAAAATTTAGAAATGGCTTACATTGTAAAACCTGAAGTGATTTTGTGAAATAAAGATAGAAAAGTTTCTGCTGGACCTTGTTATTGAGAAGAAATCAAATTACAGTAAGTTGAAGAGTGGATGAGAGGTGAGAGTATAGACTATAAATATATAGACCACTCTTAGAAAACTTGCTGTGAAGGAAAAGTGAGAGGTAGCAAAAGAGAGACATAGACCTGAGAAACATAATTTTTTTTTTAAAGACAGAAAAATTGAACAACTTATATTTTGGTGGAGATAATAAAGCAGAGATAAGGTTGAATATATGGGTGGGGGGTGTGATTTGATGGAACAGGAAAGTGATGTGTTTGGAGGTGAGAGGAGTTATTATCCCAGGGGAGGAGGAAAGATACCTTTGTCTAACACTTAGAAGGGAGGAGATGGATTTGAAGAACAATGTAGGTTGGAAAATTGGGTGAGGTCAGACTTCTTTTTTCTGGTAGAGGGCAATTGTGAAAGAAGAGGTGTGTAGAGTGATTGCTGTGTGGGATGGAAAGGGCCACTGATATATAAATGAATTACTAATAAGATAGTTAATGTCAGTGAAGATTAGAGACTTGCACATTTGCAGTGGCACAAATTCCATGCTCGTTGTGCTTTTCTTCAGCAGCACTCAGCACTTGTGGTATGGAAACAGGAAGCAGGTGGTTGGATAATTCCCCATGATTGAGAGATGTACTGGGCTGGTGTGGCAAAAGAACAACAAGGAGCTGGGTAGATATATCAATAAGAGAGTGGTTGATGCTCAACACTGAGGGCATAGTTAAGTGAATTATGACACATTCATATAAAAAACTCTTTTGCAGCTATTAAAATTTATGTTTATAAAATGCTTATTTTATAGTATTAAGGTAATAAGAGTGCTGTATGTTGTACAAAGGTTTAGTAATGATCAACTGTAATACTCTAGGGGTTGTCTTAGGCTTAATGATGAATAAATACTCTCAGAACCAAAAGAGTATTGGTTGTCCCTGTTCACACACAGACAATCATTCGACAGGGATTATTATGTCTACTTTACAGGTGAAGAAAATGAGATTTAGCAAAGGTGACTATTCAGAGTCATAGATTTGATAAATGGCAGAGTAATAACTATTATAGTACTTATTGGGTAGTTAAGCATTGTTCTGCTTAAGTAGTCTTATTTAATATTTTCCTCACATATTGCTCTAATTTTCATTTCTCAGTTAAAGAAACAGACTCAGCAGAGAGTAATAATATGAGCAATAGATAACTATAAAAATGTGATACCAACAAGTGATTTTAGAAATTCAAGAGAAGGGGGGGATTGTGGGCTAGAGTGGAAGGAAGGACTTTGGAAATGATGGTGTTTGAACTTGGACTATGAAGGATAGGTAGGATAGTATTTTTTTTTTGCAGTGTGTCTCTTTGATTTACATTTTCCACGTTAAAAAAAGTTCTCTATAATAGTCTACTATATCATGTTTCTGGAGCCTTTTGCTCAGCTAAAAAAAATATTATTCTTGCTTATTTTTAATGAAGAGACCAAGGCTATCTATAGATGTCATAAGGGACTCAACATAATATCCAGATCTTGGGTGCATCAAATTTGAGACTCCTTTGGAAGGAATGGAAGAAATAATGGCTTCCAATCAGCTTTGCTAGTTGATTCATGAATTCCTTGGTAGGCCTTCTAGAATAGGTTTCAAATAAATCTATTTATCTGTATATTGATCTTAAGTTATTTTTCTCTTTACACAGTCATTTATATTTGGGTATTATTTTTACTATGGTTAACAGAAGAAAACACTTCATTTGAAACAACAATGAAAAGGCCACTGAAAATTAGTTCTTTCATGCTGAATTGAAACGGGCAAAAATAAGGACTCTTTAAGGGTAGTAGTTTAAATTTCCTTTTCCCCCAGTCTTGACACTTTCCTCTGTGGTTTTAGTGGAAGAAACATTTGAATGTAGAATATTTTACCTTAAGGAATCTTCAAGAACATATCAGAAGGAATTTAGGAAGTATGATCTCACATTACTCATAAAGTAGGGCTTGCTCTGTGTGGATTTGTTATTTATCAGGTTTTATGTTTGGAGATGCCTATAATTGCCATCTGTAAATTTCCACAAGAAGTAGTCACCATTGTAATCTGTCTCATTTGTAGATCAAGTCCGTATGTAATAGATTATGGCTTCAAATGAGTACTTGATACTTTTTAATAGGGCTCATCTGGTAACTACAAAAAGTAAGGATAAAACAGACAATTTAATGAGCTGTGAAAACGTAGCTTCAATAGGGAAAGCACAGTTTAAAAACAATTAAGAATGACTTACCAATACTGACTTGAGAAGAAATTAAAAATCTTTATATAGTCTTTTAACCATAAAAGAAATTGAATTAGTGATTTAAAAAATCTACCTACCAAAACGATTCCAGGTTCATATAGTTTTAAAAATCATGATTTAAAAAAAAAATTTACCAGCTTAACCCTTTTTAAATGTGTAATTCAGTAGAGTTAAACATACTCACATTGTTATAGAACATATCTCCAGAACTTTTTCGTCTTGCAAATCTGAAATGCTGTACCCGTTAAACAACTCCCTTTTCCTCCTCCCCTTAGCACCCGGTGACCGCCATTCTACTTTGTGTTTCTATGAATTTGACTACTTTAGATACCTCATATAAGAAAAATCATATAATCTCTGTCTTTTTGTGACTGCTTATTTCACTTCATGTAATATCCTTAAGATTCATCTATATTGTAGCCTGTGACAGGTTTTCCTTCCTTTTTAAGGCTGAGTAATATTCCACTATATGTATATGCCACATTTTGTTTATGCATTCGTCTGTCAGGGGACATCTAGGTTGTTTTCACTGGTGGCTATTGTGAATAATGCTGCTGTGGACATAGGTATCCAGTGTCTCTTTGAGACCCTGCTTTCATTTCTTTTGGATATATGAGTATATATCCAAATTGGGATTGTTGGATCAAATGGTATTTCTTTTTTTTTATTTTAATTTTTTTTGGCTGCATTGTGCGTCATGCAGGATCTTAGTTCCCTAACCAGGGATCGAACCCGTGCCCCCTGTAGTGGAAGCACAGAACCTTAACCACTGGACTGCCAGGAAAGTCCCTCAAATGATATTTCTATTTTTAATTTTTTTTCATAAATTTATTTTATTATTTATTTATTTATTCATTTTGGCTGCGTTGGGTCTTTTGTTGCTGTGCACCGGCTTTCTGTAGTTGCGGTGAGTGGGGGCTACTCTTTGTTGCAGTGCGTGGGCTTCTCATTGCGATGGCTTCTCTTGTTGTGGAGCACGGGCTCTAGGCACGCGGGCTTCAGTAGTTGTGGCATGCGGGCTCAGTAGTTGTGGCTCACGGGCTCTAGAGCACAGGCTCAGTAGTTGCACACGGGCTTAGTTGCTCCGCGGCATGTGGGATCTTCCCAGACCAGGGCTTGAACCCGTGTCCCCTGAATTGGCAGGTGGATTCTTAACTACTGCGCCACCAGGGAAGCGCTATTTTTAATTTTATGAGGCACCTCCATACTGTTTTCCATAGTGGTTGGACCATTTTACATTCCCCCAGCAGTGCACTGGGGTTCCAGAATTGTGGTACTGGGTTGAAGGTAAGCCTTGAACTGAAACACATTATTCTTTCTGTGATTGGTCTCTATGTGTATGTATTTTTATACTTTCTTTGTTATGAGGTTACAAAAGGTCTGATAAAAGTCTGTTTTAAATTGGAATTTTTTGTTGTTGTTGTTGTTGGTACGGGAGCCTCTCACCGCTGCGGCCTCTCACCGCTGCGGCCTCCCCCGTCGCAGAGCACAGGCTCTGGACGCGCAGGCTCTGGACGCGCAGGCCCAGCGGCCACGGCCCACGGGCCCAGCCGCTCCGCGGCACACGGGACCCTCCCGGACCGGGGCACGACCCCGCGTCCCCTGCACCGGCAGGCGGACCTCCAACCACTGCGCCACCAGGGAAGCCCCTAAATTGGAATTTTAAAAGTACCTTGGTTTGCCTTCTTTCTCTCTTTTATATTGAGATATAATTCACATGCTGTTATATTCATCCTTTTAAAACATACAATTCAGTGGTTTTTAGTATATTCATAAAGTTGTGCAGCCATCTAATTCCAGAACATTAAAAAATGTTGTAAACCTTGTAGCTGTTAGCAGTCACTCCCCATTCTGCTTACCCCAGCCCATGGCAACAACTAACCTACTCCCATCTCTATGGATTTGCCTGGTTAGGACATTTCATGTAAATGGAATGATACAGTTTATGGCCTTTTGTGTTTGGCTTCTTTCACATAGCAAAATGTTTTCAAGGTTCATCTATTTATAGCATCTATCAGTATTTCTTCTTATGGCTGAATAATATTCCACTTTATGTATATACTACATTTGTTTATCCATTCATCAGTTGATAGATATTTGGGTTGTTTCTACTTTTCAGCTATTATGAAGAATGCTGCTATGAACATTCACGTGCAAAATTTTCAGTTCTCATGGGTATATACGTTGGAGTGGAATTGCTGGGTCATATGATACCTTTATATTAAACTTTTTGAGAAACTGCCAAACTGTTTCCCACATTGGCTGCTGCATGATTTTACATCCTTGCCAGCAGTGTATGAGGGTTCCACTTTTTCTACGTTCTCATCAACACTTGTTATCTGTCATTTTTATTATAGGCATCCTAGCAGATGTGAAGTAGTATCTCATTATGGTTTTGATTTGCATTTCCTTAATGACTAATGAAGTTGAGCATTTTTCATGTGCTTATTGGACATTTGTATACTTTCTTTGCTGAAATGTCTGTTCAATATTTTATTCTCTTCAGGGGCTATTGTAAGTAGAATTGTTTTCTTAATTTCATTTTTGATTGTGAGTTTATTAGCTAAATCGTTAATAGTGGGTTTTTTGGGGATATGATTATAGAGGCTTACAAGTTTTTTTTTTTTCTTTTTTGGCCGTACCACGCGGCATGTGGGATCTTAGTTCCCCGATGAGAGATCGAACCTGCTCCTTCTGCAGTGGAAGCATGGAGTCTTAACCACTGGACCACCAGGGAGGTCCCTCAATAGATTTTCTAAAAAAAAAAGTTTATTTATTTATGGCTGCATTAGGTCTTTGTTGCTGCACACGGGCTTTCTCTAGTTGCAGCTAGTGGGGGCTACTCTTTATTGCGGTGTGTGGGCTTCTCATTGCGGTGGCTTCTCGTTGCAGAGCGTGGGCTCTAGGCACATGGGCTTCAGTAGTTGTGGCACGCGCACTCAGTAGTTGTGGCTCGTGGGCTCTAGAACGCAGGCTCAGTAGTTGTGGCACATGGGCTTAGTTGCTCCGCGGCATGTGGGATTTTCCCGGACCAGGGCTCGAACCCGTGTCCCTGCATTGGCAGGCGGATTCCTAACCACTGCGCCACCAGGGAAGTCCCCTCAATTGATTTTTGTATGTTGATCTTGTGTCCTGCAATCTTGCTGCGCTTGTTTGTTAGCTCTAATAGTGTTTTTTTTGGTGTGTGTATTTTTTGTAATTTTCTGTATGCAAATAGACATAGTTTTACTTCTTCCTTTCCAATCTGGATGCCTTTTATGTATTTTATTTCCCTAATTGCTCTGGTGAGAACCTCCAGTAGTATTACATAGAAATGGCAAGAAAAAACATCCTTGTATTGTTCCTGATTTAGGGGAAAGCATTCAGTCTTTCACCATTAAGTATCATGTTAGCTGTGCGTTTTTTCATAGATGCCCTTTATCAGGTTGAGGAAAATCCCATCTACTCCTAGTTTGTTGAGTGTTTTTATCTTGAAACGGTGTTTGATATTGTCAAATGCTTTTTCTGCATCTACTGTGATGACCAAACCTTTATTCTTATTCTGTTAATATGGTGTATTACATTGATTGATTTTTGTTTGTTGAACCAACCTTGCATTCCTGGAACAAATCTCACTTGGTCATGGTATATAATCCTTTTTATGTGTTGCTGGGTTTGGTTTGCTAGTATTTAGTAGAGGATTTTTGATTCTGTGTTCCTAAGGGATATTGTGTCTATAGTTTTCTTCTCTTGTGTTGTCTTTTTCTGGTATTGGTATCAGAGTTATACTGGCATCATACAATGAGTTGGAAGGAGTTCCCTCCTCTGTTTTGCTAATCCCTCTCTCCCCCTAAAGTCTAATCCTAGTTTTCTTCAGTTCCGTTGTTCACTTTAAAAAATATTAATGCTATTTTTTTGGTTCTGGTTGTTCTTTTTATGAACACCTAGATATACAGACTGCTAACAAACACATGAAAGAATGCTCAACATCATTAATCATTAGAGAAATGCAAATCAAAACTACAATGAGATATCATCTCACACCAGTCAGAATGGCCATCATCAAAAAATCTAGAAACAATAAATGCTGGAGAGGGTGTGGAGAAAAGGGAACACTCTTGCACTGCTGGTGGGAATGTGAATTGGTTCAGCCACTATGGAGAACAGTATGGAGGTTCCTTAAAAAACTACAAATAGAACTACCATATGACCCAGCAATCCCACTACTGGGCATATACCCTGAGAAAACCAAAATTCAAAGAGTCATGTACCAAAATGTTCATTGCAGCTCTATTTACAATAGCCCGGAGATGGAAACAACCTAAGTGCCCATCATCGGATGAATGGATAAAGAAGATGTGGCACATATGTACAGTGGAATATTACTCAGCCATAAAAAGAAACGAAATTGAGCTATTTGTAATGAGGTGGATAGACCTAGAGTCTGTCATACAGAGTGAAGTAAGTCAGAAAGAAAAAGACAAATACTGTATGCTAACACATATATATGGAATTTAAGAAAAAAAATGTCATGAAGAACCTAGGGATAAGGCAGGAATAAAGACGCAGACCTACTAGAGAACGGACTTGAGGTTATGGGGAGGGGGAAGGGTGAGCTGTGACAGGGCGAGAGAGAGTCATGGACATATACACACTAACAAACGTAGTAAGGTAGATAGCTAGTGGGAAGCAGCCGCATGGCACAGGGATATTGGCTCGGTGCTTTGTGACAGCCTGGAGGGGTGGGATAGGGAGTGTGGGAGGGAGGGAGACACAAGAGGGAAGACATATGGGAACATATGTATATGTATAACTGATTCACTTTGTTATAAAGCAGAAACTAACACACCATTGTAAAGCAATTATACCCCAATAAAGATGTTAAAAAAAAAAACACCTAGAAATATAGTCTTCATAATTGCATTTAGCTTACCAGTTGGGAATATGACTCATGGTACACAGCAAACTTTAAATGAAATCTGCCTAAGATACTGTCTCTTTTGGATAGCCAAATATAAGGACAGGAGGAACTATTTAGACGTAATCAAACATTTTATAGATAAGAAGACGAGAGTTTAAGAGGATTGTTCAAAGTTACATTGCTGGATTATGGCCAAGTCTGGAGATTTTATTTTAGACCAGTAGTTTTCTGTGTGTTTGTGAGCAATACTAAGGAACAGTATTCTATTTATTTGAATGAAATATGTCTAAAACTTATCATATTGTAATCATCGTATTTTCCAGTTGGAGAAATCTTTGAAAATATAATGAATTCATTGCTATCAGGAAGATGATATTATTACTATTATTATTATTAGAATCTTCAAAACAGTTAACTAACTGAAGAAACTGTTGTTTACCTAAATTATATCATGTGAGTGGACAAAAAAAGGCAGTGTCAAAATAAATTGAGGGACTTCCCTGGTGGTCCAGTGGTAAAGCATCTTCCTTCCAATGCAGGGGACGCGGGTTCGATCCCTGGTCAGGGAACTAAGATCCCACATGCCACGGGGCAACTAAGCCCACACACCACAACTGTTGAGCTCGCACCACAACTGTTGAGCTCGCGCCACAACTAGAGCCCGCGTGCCGCAAACTACGTAGCCCACATGCTCTGGAGCCCGCGCCACAACTAGAGGGAAAAAACCCACACGCCACAACTAGAGAGAAGCCCGCACGCCGCAATGAAAGATCCTGTGTGCCACAACTAAGACCCAGTGCAGCCTAAAATAAACAAACAAACAAATAAATAAATACATCTTAAAAAAAAATTGAAATCAGAAGGAACTCTGTCTCTAGCTTGGGGAAAGGCACAAAGGGAGGGGAAATCACATTACTATTTCAATCTAAATGTTTTAACCTTGAATTATTAATTAAATGTTACTTCTACCAATTGTTAAAATCATTTTTTTGGTTGTGAGACAGTCTTTTAGAAACATATATTTTCAAAGAAAAAATCAGCAATATAATTTTAAGAAAATAACATATATGTTTCTAAAGATAAGATCATAGCTTCAGTTTTGCTGAGCCAAGAAGCTCAACTAAAAATACCTGTTGGAAATTGCAGTTTTCTGTCTCAATGTCAGTAACATACAAACCAAATTCTGTGTTGTGACTGGCTTATGTACTGTTTTCATTCGGAGATTAGTTTTACCAGCAACATCTGATTTGGAATTGGGATTTAGCTCACAAAGCAGGTTGGTTATTGGGACATAGGAAAGGGTCAGTGTTACTAATGAGCATACTACAGAGAAATAATTTCAGTGGAGAAAAATAGCATTTGTCCATATGTGAGCAAAATTGTTCTGTAATTCATTGTTGTATGCCAAATAGTCTGTGAAGTCTGGATTTGAATGTGGCAGCTCACTGGTGCTGGGGGCGAAATTTTGTTTTAATCATTATCCTTGAAAAAGAGGTTGGTTAAAGGTGTCAGTTGTTTTTCTTTTAGAAGGATGAAATGTTGTTTTTGTTTCTTTCTCTCCTCATGTTCCCATAATTTTATTTTTAGGTTTTCAAAAAGCTGAAGATTTAATTTACGTAAAAGTTTTCCTTCCCTCTGAATATAGTTGTTTTTTTCCTCTGGATAGCCTGATCAACCAGTCTTTTCTAAGCTTTTTTCTATATCTAAGATTATATCAACATCCAGAGTAGTTCTAATTCTTTTTTAAAAATTTCTCTAAAATGAAATAGGTTCATGAGTTTAGAACTGTATTTTAATAGAATTATTTCATTTTATAACTTTTGTGTTTAAACCTTGTATAATTTCAGATTATTCACAAATATATGTACTGGGAATTTTTCTCATGTTCTCTGGTTCCTTAGCAGTGGTTAGTAATAGCTAGTTTGATGTTTCTAGAAATTCAGAGTACTTTTTAAATAAAATGGTCATTTAAAGTACCATGGATAACACTTTCTATTCAGGTAGTCAGAATTTATCATCTGATGAAATATTTCAGGTTTGTTATGTGTACTTGATAACATCATTTGCCTTTGACTACACTTAACAGGATAATTTCTTTATTTACTTAGTACTTAAACACAGTACCCTCAGTACCATACAGCAAAGGTTTATATGAATGAAACACTTTTCTTAAACAGAATTTTTATGTCAAGGATATTTGTAGAAGATAAGATTTACTATTTAGAGGGTAAATATTAAGAATTAAAAAAATGTAAGAGGTTGATACAGAAAGATTTTAAGAGAGCATTGCAAATTCCTTTTTTACTTTTAGTTGATTGATCAGAACCAGTATCTAAATATAGCTTAAATGAATTAACTGTAAAGAGTAAACATAAATTAATAGTTTTTTTCTTTTTCTTTATGAAAATAAAAACAATTTCTTTTTTTTTTTTTTTTTTGCGGTACACGGGCCTCTCACTGTTGTGGCCTCTCTCCTGTTGCGGAGCACAGGTTCCGGACGCGCAGGCTCAGAGGCCATGGCTCACGGGCCCAGCTGCTCCACGGCATGTGGGATCTTCCCGGACCGGGGCACGAACCCGTGTCCCCTGCATCGGCAGGCGGACTCTCAACCACTGCACCACCAGGGAAGCCCTAAAAACAATTTCTGATTTACTAGTTTGCCATCTCTAGTTATACTAAACTACCAGTAACAGCTGACTAAGCCAGAGGTGCTAAGGACTTTTTCCCTAGTACAGAGATGACTGCTTTTATGTTTGCCTTTTGGTTCTGCATATGTTACTTAGGTCTGGTTTAGTGATAACTGAAATATCCTGTGAATGCCTAATAAATATTTTTGGTGCCCACTATATCACCTTTGAGGGAGAAAAAAACCTTTTTCTCTACCCTCATAGGTTTAGTTACTGGGGATTGCTAATTAAACTGACAAATGCCGGATTAACAAAAGAAAAGGTTTACTCCTCATATATACACAGGAATGTCACAGAAAAGAAGTGAAAACCCAAAGAAGCAGTTAGGCTTGAGAGCTTGTATGCCATATTTTTAAAATTTTCTTTTCTTTTAAATTGGACTATAATTGATATATAACATTATATTAGTTTCAGGTGTACAACATAATGATTTGATATATGTATATATTGTGAAGTGATCACAAGTCTAGTTAACATCTATCATCACATATAGTTACAATTTTTTTTCTCATGATGGGAACTTTTAAGATATATTCTCTTAGCAACTTTCAAATATACAATATAGTATTATTAACTATGGTCACCATGCTGTACATTATATCCCTAGGACTTATTAATTTTATAACTGGAAGTTTGTATCTTTTTGCCACCTTTACCTATTTCACCCATCTCTCATCCCTTTCCTCTGGCAATCACCAATCTGTTCTCTCTATGAGTTCTGTTTTTTTCATTCTTTTTCTTTTTTTTTCAGATTCTATATATAAGTGAGATCATACAGTATTTGTCTTTCTCTGTGTTATTTCACTTAGCATAATGCCCTCAAGGTCCATCCATGTTGTCACAAATGGCAGGATTATCTTCTTTTTATGACTGAATAATATTCCATTGTATATATTTTCTTTTTTTTTTTTTTTTGGCCGAGCCACGTGGCTTGCCAGGATATTAGTTTTCTGACCAGGGATCGAACCTGGGCCACAGCAGTGAAAGCCTGAAAGCACCGAGTCCTAACCACTGGACCTCCAGGGAATTCCCTCCATTGTATATATTTTCTTTATCCATTCATCCATCAGTGGACACTTAGGTTGTTTTCCATATCTTGGCTACTGTAAATAATGCTGCAGTGGACATGGGGGTGCATATATCTTTTTGAGTTAGTGTTTTCATTTTTGGGGGATAAATACCCAGAAGTGGAGTTGCTGGTTCATACATTAATTCTATTTTTAATTTTTTGAGGAACATTCATACTGTTTTCCATAGTTGCTGTACCAATTTACATTCCCACTGACAATACACAAGGGTTTTCTTTTCTTCACATCCTTGCCAACACTTGTTATTTCTTGTCCTTTTAAAATTTTTAAATTTTTGACTGCGTTGGGTATTTGTTGCTGCGTGTGGGCTTTCCCTAGTTGTGGCGAGCGGGGTCTACTCCTCGTTGTGTTGTACGGGCTTCTCATTTTGGTGGCTTCTTGTGTGGAGCACGGGCTCTAGGTGTGCAGGCTTCAGTAGCTGTGGCACACAGGCTCAGTAGTTGTGGCGCATGGGCTGTAGAGCGAAGGCTCAGTAGTTGTGATGCACGGGCTTAGTTACTCTGAGACATGTGGCATCTTCCCGGACCAGGGCTCAAACCCATGTGCCCTGCATTGGCAGGCGGATTCTTAACCATTGCACCACCAGGGAAGCCCCTCTTGTCTTTTTTTTTTCTTTCTTTCCTTTGCGGTACGCGGGCCTCTCACTGTTGTGGCCTCTCCCGTTGCGGAGCACAGGCTCCAGACGCGCAGGCTCAGCGGCCATGGCTCACAGGCCCAGCCGCTCCGCGACATGTGGGATCTTCCCGGACCGGGGCACGAACCCGTGTCCCCTGCATCGGCAGGCGGACTCTCAACCACTGGGCCACCAGGGAAGCTTCCCTCTTGTCTTTGATAATAGCCATTGTAACAGATGTGACATGATATCTCGTAGTTTTGATTTGGATTTTCCTGATAATTAGTGATGTTGAGCACCTTTTCATGTAACAGTTGGCCATCGGGATGTCTTTTTGGAAAAATGGATATTCAGATCCTCTGCCCATTTTTTTAAATTAATTTATTTTTGGACCACATTGGGTCTTCGTTGCTGTGTACGGGCTTCTCATTGCGGTGGCTTCTCTTGTCACAGAGCATTGGCCCTAGGTGCACAGGCTTCAGTAGTTGTAGCACACGGGCTCAGTAGTTGCAGCACGTGGGCCATAGAGCACGCGGCTTCAGTAGTTGTGGCGCCCGGGCTTAGTTGCTCCGCAGCATGTGGGATCTTCCTGGACCAGGGCTCGAACCCGTGTCCCCTGCATTGGCAGGCGGATTCTTAACCACTGTCCCACCAGGGAAGTCCCCTCTGCCCATTTTTTATCAGATTTTTTGCTATTGAGTTGCATAAGTTTTAAAATATATTTTATTTATTTTTAAAATTATTTATTTATTTATTTGGCTGTCCTGGGTCTTAGTTGCGGCACACGGGATCTTTGTTGCCGTGTGTGGGATCTTCATTGCAGCATGAGGGATCTTTAGTTGTGGCACACGGGATCTTTAGTTGCGACATGCAGGATCTAGTTCTCTGACCAGGGGTTGAACCCGGGCCGCCTGCATTGGGAGCGCAGAGCCTTAACCACTGGACCACCAGGGAAGTCCCTAATATATTTTAGGTATTACTGTCTCATCAGATTTATGATTTGCAAATATTTTCTCCCATTCTGTAGGTTGCTTTTTCATTTTGTTGATGGCTTCCTTTGCTGTATAGAAGCTTTTTAGTTTGATGTAGTCCCACCTGTTGATTTTTGCTTTTGTTGCCTTTGGTTTTGGTGTCAAATCCAGGAAACCATCACCAAGACTAATGTCAAGGAGCTTACCTTCTGTTTTCTTCTGGGAATTTTATGGTTTCAGCTCTTATATTTGAGTGTTTAATCCATTTTGAGTTGATTTTTGTGTATGGTGTAAGATGGTGGTCCAGTTTCACTCTTTTGCATGTGGCTGTCCAGTTTTCTCTGCACCATTTATTGAAGAGGCTGCCCTTTCCCCTTTGTATATCCTTGGCTCTTTTGACATAAATTAATTAACCTTGTGTGTGGGTTTATTTCTGGGCTATTTCATTCCATTGACGTATGTGTCTGTTTTTATGCTAAATACCATACTGTTTTGATTGCTTTAGCTTTGTAATATAGTTTGTGTTCAGGAAGTTTGAAGCCTCCCGCTTTGTTATTCCTTCTCAAGATTGCTTTGACTCTTTGGGGTCTTTTGTAGTTCCGTGCCAGTTTTAGGATTGTTTCTTCTATTTCTGTGAAAAACGCCATTGGAATTTGGATAGGGATTGCATTGAATCTGTAGATTGCTTTGGGTTGTATGAACATTTTAACAGTTTTCTTCCAATCCATAAGTGTGGAATATCTTTCCATTTAGTTGTGTCTTTAGTTTTTTTCATCAGTGCCTTATAGTTTTTAGTGTAGAGATCTTTTACCTCCTTGGTTAAATTTATTCTTAGGTATTTTATTCTTTTTGATCCAGTTGTAAATGGGATTGTTTTCTTAATTTCTCTTTCTTATGGCTCATTATTAGTATAGAAATGCAATTGGTTTTTATATATTGACTTTGTATCTTACAGCTATACTGAGTTTATTAGTTCTAACAGTTTTTTTTGTGGAGTCCTTAGGGTTTTCTATACGTAATATATTGTCATCTGCAAATAGAGACAATTTTACTTCTTCCTGTCCAATTTGGATACCTTTTCTTTTTTTTTTTTTTTTTTTGCCTAATTGCCCTGGCTAGGACTTTCAAAACTGTTTTGAATAAAAGTGGTGAATAAAAGTTGTCTTGTTGGGCTTCCCTGGTGGCACAGTGGTTAAGAACCTGCCTGCCAATGCAGGGGACATGGGTTCGAGCCCTGGTCCTGGAAGATCCCACATGCCGCAGAGCAACTAAGCCCACGTGCCACAACTACTGAGCCTGCACTCTAGAGCCCGTGAGCCACAACTACTGAGCCTGCATGCCACAACTACTGAAGCCTGTGCGCCTAGAGCCTGTGCTCCACAACAAGAGAGGCCACCACAATGAGGAGACCACACACCGCAACGAAGAGTAGCCCCTGCTCGCCGCAACTAGAGAAAGCCCGCGCACAGCACAAGACCCAATGCAACCATAAATAAATAAGTCTTGTTCCTTAAAAAAGCTTTCAGCTTTTTATTATTGCATATGATGTTAGCTGTGGGCTTATCATATATGGTCTTTATTGTGTTGAGGTATGTTCCCTTTGTACCCACCTTTTTTTAAAAAAACATATTTATTTATTTGGCTGCCTCACGTCTTAGTTGTGGCATGTGGGATCTTCGTTGTGGCATGTGGGATCTTTAGTTGTGGCATTCAGGATTTTTAGTTGCGGCATTGAACTCTTAGTTGCAGCATGTGGGATCTAGTTCCCTGACCAGGGATCAAACCTGAGGCCCCTGCATTGGGAGCGCAGAGTCTTAGCCACTGGACCATGAGGGAAGTCCCCCCTCTGTACCCACCTTGTTGAGAGTTTTTATCATTAATAGATATTCAGTTTTTTTTTTTTTTTTGCGGTACGCAGGCCTCTCACTGCTGTGGCCTCTCCTGTTGCGGAGCACAGGCTCCGGATGTGCAGGCTCAGCAACCATGGCTCACAGGCCCAGCCTCTCTGCGGCATGTGGGATCCTCCCGGAAGGGGGCACGAACCCGTGTCCCCTGCATCGGCAGGCGGACTCTCAACCACTGCACCACCAGGGAAGCCCAGATGTTCAGTTTTGTCAAATGCTTTTTCTGCATCTATTGAGATGATCATATAACTTTTATCCTTCATTTTGTTCATGTGGTATATCACAACATGGTGCTTTATGGATGTTGAACCATCCTTGCATTCCTGGAATAAATCCCACTTGATCATGATGTATGATCCTGTTAATGTATTGTTGAATTCAGTTGGCTAATATTTTGGTGATGATTTTTGCATCTATGTTCATTGGAGATATTGGCCTTCCTCTTCTATTATTTGTAAGAGTTTGAGAAGGATTGGTATTCATTCTTTTTAAAATGTTTGGTGGAACTCACTAGTGGAGCCGTCTGGCCCTGGACTTCTGTTTGTTGGGGTGATTTTTGTTACTGATTCGATCTCCTTGCTAGTAACTGGTCTGTTCATGTTTTCTGTTTCTTCATGATTCAGTCTTAATAGGTTGTATGTTTCTAGGAATGTTTCCATATCTTCTGGGTTGTCCAGTTTTTTGACATGTAATTATTCATAGTAGTCTCTTATGATCCTTTGTATTTCTGTGGTATCAGTGCTAATGTCTTCCCTTTCATTTCTGATTTTATTTGAGTCCTCTCTCTTTTTTTCTTGGTAAGTCTAGCTAAATATTTGTCTATTTTTAAAATCTTTTTGAAAAATCAGTGAGAGCTTGTATACCATTTTAAGAAAGGGTGATAAATTGTGGAGAAGTGACTAGACAAAGTTAAAAGGATTTGGGATTCTAGGGGTAGTAAATTGTGGGAAGGTAAATATATGGGGAAATTAATGGAAGATAAGGGTCATTTTAGTAAGGTTTGTTTATGCAGACTCCAGTTGGTGCTGTCTCCTGTGATAAAAGTCATTTCTGGTGATTGAGTCATTCTCGTCTTCCTGGTATGGGAGAGGGAGATGTCTTTGCAAATAGAAATATATGCCCTGCCTTTAGACAGAAAAGGGGAGGGCAGAGAGTTCCTCTTGTGTCTTCTGTTTCTTAATTGCCTTCAGCTCAAAATAATCCTCATGCCAAAGTGGCATACTTTGGGGTGGTATATTCTTTTTTTTTTTTTTGGCGGTACGCCAACAGTGGTATGCCACTGTTGTGGCCTCTCCCGTTGCGGAGCACAGGCTCCAGACGCACAGGCTCAGCGGCCATGGCTCACGGGCCTAGCCGCTCCACGGCACGTGGGATCTTCCTGGACCGGGGCATGAACCTGTGTCCCCTGCATCGGCAGGCGGACTCTCAACCACTGCGCCACCAGGGAAGCCCAATTTTAACCATTTTAAGTGTGTAATTCAGTGGCATTAAGTAAATTCATAATGTTGTGCAACCAGTACCAATATCAATTTTCAGAATTTTTCATCATCGCTAACAGAAACTTAGTACCTATTAGACAATAATTCCTCCATTCTCCCCACCCCACAGTTCCTGGTAACCTCTATTCTACTTTCTGTCTCTATTAATTTGCCTATTCTGGGTACTTTATAAGTTGAGATAAATATACAGTATTTATCCTTTTTGTCTGGCTTATTTCAATTAGCATTATGCATTCAGGATTTATTCATGTTGTAACCTGTATCAGAATTTCATTCTTTTTTAAGGCTGAATAATATTCCTTTATATGTGTATACCACATTTTATTTGTCTGTTCTTCTACTGATCAACACTGGTTTGTTTCTGCCTTTGGCTATTGTGAATAATGCTGCTATGAACACTGGTGTACAAGTATCTGTTTGAGTCATTGCTTTTAATTCTTTTAGTGTATACCTACAAGTGGAATTGCTGGATAATCTAGTAATTTTATGTTTAACTTT